>NC_071087.1:52828492-54028492 GCF_027358695.1 Spea bombifrons
ATCTTTCACGATAATATGGCACTTACAAACACACAAAATGAACAGGAACACGATATAGGTGACCAGCTCACGCAGTATAATTTTTAGGTACTTTTCCCTTGAACTTATACGATCCTCTGTATATCGCGTGCACCAAAGGCCTGCAAAAAACAGTCAAGAATGTCAAATTATTAACCACCAAAAGGCACTTAAAGTCCTAACCGAAAAATAGTTTTGTATAAAAGTATTCGACATTATATATAAAAAAGTTTTATGTAAGCAGTGTGATAAAGAATAATGTACTGTACCATCATAGAAAGCGCATTTACCTATTGTTACATTATCTGAAGCGTAGGCTTTATTGCAGGCAATCATGTGATGCTTAGACTCCGCCTCGTCACTTTGTAGACTGCTTTATGGCAGAGCTTGCCAAGTCCACCAGTCACACTACCTCCCCTGGAGATTAGAGCGAGGCATTCTATGGGGTACTTCTAACTTGGATCTCTATTAACCATTGGCTGTTTTTCATGTCACCTCCTGTTTTGTCTTGTATTATTAACCCCTTAAAGACAATGGGTGGTCCCTAAACCCATTGAAAACAATGAATGTATGGGCTTTGTCATTATGGGGTTAAGAAATGCTAATTGTCACTCAAGTGTTGACATACGTGAAAGCCATACATTTCAGGAACTTATCGGTTAAACACAATCTTATCCCTAAGTATCAAGCGAGCCAGTTTTGTTTTGGGACAAAAATGCCAAAAAAAAAAAATCCATATAAAAAACTAGCAGTTACATTGTTTTTATTTTTCTGTACGCTTAAAGAACGCAAAATAACTATTTGTAGAGTCTGGAAACTTTATTAAAACATCTGCTGCAGACAGAACATGTGCCAAGATTCATCATGAGACCATTACTCGCAGAGGGGAAAAAAATACGGAAAATGTGGCCTGCTTGATATTTTAATGCGGATGACGAGCTGGGTAAGACGTGGAAAATTCCAACGTACCTCAAGCCATCCTGGCTTCCGTTACGGTGCTTTGTCTCAAAAGTGCCTGAAAGCAAAATCTACGAAGATTTTAACAGAACGTGCGCATCTTGTAATATATTGTGTGTCGAAGCTAAAGGATCTATTTTATTAACCTCTTAAGTACAATGGGAGGTCCCTAAACCCATTGAAAACAATGCATTTTGAGCCATGTACATGTACGGGCTTTGTCATTAAGGGGTTAAAACACCTACAGAGTTTATTTCGTTAGGCACTCATTTACTTGTACAGTGCTTCTATAACCTCACAGGTTGTAGAAGACCATGGCAGTAAGCAATGTATTTACCCAACACAGGCCAGCACCCCCAACCTCCTACTCTGGGCTGCCAAGCTCACTGTTCAGTGTCTTAAAGGCACAGTGCCTTTTAATGCAGTCACACTACTGTGGGTGTGCCGAGTTGGCATTGACTCCATAGTCCATTGACTGTCACCCAAAAGGATGATCTCCCACCCCCAGTTTTGCAGCAGGGGCACAGGACCAGTATCATCTGCACAACATTTATATAACAGAGGACCTGGCGCAACCTCCATTGCATATTCTTCTGCCCAAAGCGGTCATATAGGACATGATATCCATGCATTACGTTGAAAAGATGGCATAGTGAGGTTGCGGCATCCATGCATCCATGTTCCTGTATTAAAGCCTCTGATCGCTTTCCCCTGACACGTTACCTAAATATGTCATTTTTCGATGTGGGGCTTCTGTACCAATAACCAGCTTTACAGTTTACTGCGGGACGGTTCAAATTCACAGAAAGAGTTCACTGGTTGCTATGGTGATAAGGTCACTATTCAAGCAATGGAATAGTTTCTTATAGACTTTCTTGAATAGTGTTAAGAGCCGCTCTAATACTTATAGACAAACAAAACAGACCTTGCAGTGGAATGTTAGTGTTTCTGTTCATTCCCTTATAATGAGATATACATTTATCATTAATTCAGTTTACCAGGAACTGGGCAGTATGCGGGGCAGATCATTAACCCCTTAGGCACCGAGGATGATGATCACTTACCCCTAATGCAGTACAAGATCCTGGCAGGTCCCTCTGGTGCCGGAGGCTGCTCAGGGCCATTCCCGGCTCTGCCGGGTGCGATGCCCGGCTCCCCTCTCCTCCTGCGGCTCCTTGGACCCTGGCCACCCATACTGTTTGGGTGGTGATGGGGATACCCGACCATCCCGGTGCTGCCCCCACTGCTGGACGATACCAGGGATGCGGACCTCCTGCCAGGTCCTGCGGAAGGATGCCACTCCACATCCATCTCCACCACCATGCCGTCCTCCCCATCCTCTTCTTCCTCCATACCGTCTTCCTCCGCGTCAAAGCCAGGATTGTCCCTGCTCCACGCCTGCCTGGAACACGAAGACAGAGGGGACGGAGTGGCGCCCCCAGGGGGCGGCCTGGCGCTGGGGCCAAGGGGTAGTTCCTGCCTAGGCAGGGTGTCCATCTCTAACATGTCCTGTGGCACTGCCCTTCTCTCCAGATCCCGCTTCTTCCTCCTCTTTTTCTCCTCACCCTCCATGTCCGGCTGCGTCTGAGGTATGACCCTGCTGGAGTTCACCATACCGCAGCGGTGCAACGGATCCCGAATAAACTCTCACACGGTCTCATCCCAGCCCCAGCAGCCATCTTACTTTAAACTTTTTTCCTCAGTTTCAGGTCTTTTTTTTTTTGGAGTTTCCTTTCGCGAATCCCCGCCCTCCGTCTCCTAACATACACAGATCCGTTATCCTCAGGGAGACAGGCAGGAAAGGGCTGTGCGAGTTCAGCTTGGCCGCTCCTGCACTCCCTCCCTAAGTAGTTATGTCTGCTGTCACTTTACTGGCTAAACTGACTAAAGTTTAAGGGAAATCTGTACGCTGAAGTGCTATTCTCCAAATACCCATGAGGAAAATGACTAATCCGTTGTACTGCGCTGCGGAATGATGATAGCGCTATATAAATCACAAATATTCCCTTGATATGGCGTATGGAACCTGCGGTATTTATATGCTTGTGGTCTATACGGAGCGGCGGGGTATGGTGGGTTAATCTGGATTTTGTCTGCTGCTTCAGGTCTGCCGCTTTATGTATAATTCATTTAGGCTCTTTAAGATCGTTATGTTGTGTGTGTGTGTGTGTGTGTGTGTGTGTGTGTGTGTGTGTGTGTGTGTGTGTGTGTGTGTGTGTGTGTGTGTGTGTGTGTGTGTGTGTGTGTGTGTGTGTGTGTGTGTGTGTGTGTGTGTGTGTGTGTGTGTGTGTGTGTGTGTGTGTGTGTGTGTGTAAAATGAATTTTGGGTGGTATTATACTGACAAAAGAGGATCCCTTTTTTATCCTTTGGGGGGAATATTATTCTTGCCAAAGTGAAATGGTGGCAGGTTCTTCGCTTGAACTAAAGCATTACCGGTATTTAAGTCTGTTGGTAGCTTCATTAGGTAGTCTTACAAAAGTTTGTAGACTAGTCCTGGGGCTTTGCCCAATCAGAATTTCCCTAAGGCTGGCCCATAGGTTTGCGGCTGTTATTATTATTATTTATTGTTTTATCTCGCACCATCAAATTCCTTAGCGCTGTACAATGGCTAGGCAGGACATAACAAGTAGCATGTAATATAACAATTTGACTTACAGAGACAACAGGTGAGAAGGGCCCCGCTCAAACGAGCTTACAATCTAGAACAGGGGTGTCCAAGTTTTTAGAGCAGTGGGCCACTTCATCAGAAATGTATGTGTGCGTGGGCCGCACTCGTTTTTCACTGAGAGAAAATATGGCCTTTTAGCTTTATAATGCATATTAATACAGGGTTAAACAAACAAAAAAAAAACACAGAAAATAATCATCCGCAGGGGCCCTGCCGCTTCCCTCTGTGTTGCTTAGCAGCGTCACTTGCTCCGTCGAGGGGACGCAGGAACCCAACGGAGTCACGTGAATGCGCGTCACCGCACGTGACTCCGCTCCGTTCCTGTTCCTCTGGGCAGGTCAAGAGAAGTTCAAACAGACTGCGCGCAACGCAGAGGGAGACAGCACCCCTGCGCAAGTCTGCGAGCGAAACCGGAAGATCTGCAGTTCAGGTAAGGGTGGGGAAGGGTGTATGAATGAGTATACGTGAATGAGAGAATGAATGTTTGTGATGAATGAATATGCATGTGATAGCATGGATGTGTAAGTAGGGGGCAGGGCACAGGGAGGCTGTAGGTTATATGCATGTATTGGCTGCCTGTGCATGATAGGAGTCTCATTGCTATATTAAATATATATGATTACTAGCAGCAATCACAATCCTATCATGTCCAGGCATACCCAGATTCCAGCATGCACTGGCTGACTTGGCATGATAGGAGTGTGATTGCTAACAGCAATCACACTTCTATGATGCCCAGGATCCAGCATGTACTGGCTGCCTGTGCATTATAGGAGTGTGATTGCTGTTAGTAATCATATATATGTAATATAGCAATGACACTCCTATCATGCAGAAGCAGCCACAATAGCAAAAGCTAGCAGAAATTACACTTCACGTCCATTGGTAATACTTACATTTTTATTTTTTCCTGCTCTCCTCCAATGTGATGACCCTCTCCCTGCCACGAGGAACACCTTCTGTGGGCCCGCCCCTCGAACGTCACGTGTTCAAAGCCGCACAACGGCTGCTTTGAACTTCACAGCCGGGCAGGCACTTTGAATGTGGTCTGCCGGCCCACGGACCGACAGACCACCGCGTGAGTGAGCAGGACTGGCGGGCCGGATTTGACCCGCGGGCCGCACGTTGGACGCCCCTGGTCTAGAAGGATTTAGGGTGTATTACACAATAGGTTAAAGTGCCGTTGTTAGGGATAGACCAGCCACACTAGTAAAAGTATTGCAGGAGAGGGACTAGGAAAGGTGAGCTAAAGGAATATGGGAGGGCGTTAATGTGCTATGTTGTAAGCATCCTTAAAGAAGTGGGTCTTGAGGGATTTTTTGAAGGAATAAAGGCAGGTGGAGAGACGGATAGACCGGGGGAGGATATTCCAGAGGATAGGGGCAGCCCTTGAGAAATCTTGTAGGCGTGCATGAGAGCTAGAAATCAGAGGAGAGGATAGAAGGAGGTAATTGGGTGAGCGGAGAGACCGGTTAGGAGTGTATTTAGAGATGAGTGAGGAGATGTAGGAAGGGGAACCGCTGTGAAGGGCTTTGAAAGAAAGAGTAAGGATTTTGAAATGAATCCTGAAGCGCACAGGATGCACCTGTAGCATGCTTGAAGGAGGATGGGACAAATCCAGTAGTGAGCGAGAGGTTGGACAAGAGTAGATGAACGAGACCGGGTGTTACTACTGCATGGTAAACCGTGTTGGCCGGTTTGTTGTTCTCCTGATTTGGCTTGTTTAAAGTGTCCTTCTGGTTCTGACCTGACTACGTTTGACCTTTTTTGACGCTTGCCTCCCCGTTTGGTTTGGCTCCAGGTCCTTGTCCCTTGTGTCCTGGCCTATTTTGCTTCACGGGATCCTCTCCTGCAGTAGTGTTAGAGTAATATTAAATACACTAGACGCGTAGTCAGACGAATAGGGGTCGTATTCCAGAGGGGGTAGTCAGGTGGACCTGGTCATATACACATACCTGGGAACTTCTGGGCTCCGGCTACCCGGAGACTTCCCTTGCGGGACGCCAGGGCTGCCCACTGACGTCAGTGGGAGTTCCTGCTGATGTCGGGGGCGTTCCTGCCGACGGCAGCTGGAAACACCCCTATTTAAAGGAAAAATTAGTGGGGAGTGTCAAGCCCCTGCTCCTGCGACCCGGAGGATTCGGGTCTTGGCCCAGAGATCCGGAGAAGTGGAACTTCCGAATTTTTAAATAATAAAAAAAAAATATTGCCTGAAATGAATGGGGCAAAAATTACATAAAAATGTCATTCGAACCGATTCTGCTTGTTGTGCACAAGTCTAGTTGTCATATTCATTTGTTCGCTATTCACATGAGGCAGTTTTTCTATAATCCATCGTGTCCTTATTTTTTTTTTACACTGCTGCTGTGCCCTTTAACCCCTTAAGGACCAGGCTGTTTTTATTTTCAGTGCTCGTGTTTAGCTGTAATTTTCTCTCCCATTTACTGAACCCTCACAATATATTGGACAAGAAGGGCTTTCTTCAGATACCATATTTTTGTATCATATCATCTAATTTCCTATATAAAAGAATTCTCACATTTATTTGAAAAATCTTTTTCTCATCTAAAAAAAGCTAATGAAAAACCTCCTAAATAGATTCTACTATTTGTCGTGAGTTTAAAAAATACCCAATGTTTTTCACTTTTTTTGCATGTTATAGGGCAATAATTACAAGTAGCGTTTTGCTATTTTTTCCAAATCTGGTCGTTCTGTCCCCATGTTTTATTTCAAACAATTTTTATAATATTTGGTTATGAGCTTGTGTTTTCTCTTGAAGATAGGCTAACACGGTATTGGTTTTGTATTTTGTAATAAAGCTGTGGCCTGTTTTCATCCATATATACTTGTGTCTGTGGTTGTTTGGGTAAGTTGTTTTGGGGTTGTAAGGGTGGTTTTATTTAGCCCGGAGCACAATCCCCACTTCTTCATACATGACAGAAGTCCTCCTGTTAGTCACCGTTTGTAACTAGGTGGGAGACTGAGTGAGCATTTGAGTATGCGTTTCTATGAGTATGCGGATTCTGGAGCATTGGCCACTAGAACACAGATGTCTTTGAGAAGCACTTGTTTAGGCAAAACATGGTAGGAATTATTGCCAAATTAATGTGTATTAATATAACTGCAGTGACTGCAAAACAGTAGAAGAGAGAATAAAAGGCTGAAACAACATTACCAGCAGAAGCACTGATTTAATCAGTCAGCACAACAACATGAAAAAGCAGTATTACAAAGAACGTCTTGTCGGTCACAAAAGTTTTAAAAACATTTGGCGTTCAGGCTGGTTAGTTATTTGTAGCGTCAGTCATGCTGCACATTTCACAGGCAGTCCTGTCACAGTAATTCCTAATCGTTTAGAATTAAATGTAAAAATAATACAACGCTCCAGGTAATACCAAACAGCAAACTCCACCACGTATTGGGTGGCTGAGGATGATCAGAGTTATACGACCAGAGAGATTTTGCTTTGAGTGTCTAATTGCCTGTGGAAAAATGAATATAAAAGTTAAAGGACAGCACTGTTTTTTGGTCCCTAAGCTAGATCGCTTACTTTCTCCTTAGTTGGAGCACAAATATTTCAGAATATTCGTATTGTCACGGTAACCACCTGAGGCTGAGGACACATGGGGTGGGGGGGGGGGGGTGAGTTTGGGAGGGTGCACTGATGGATACATAGAAACATAGAAAGTGACGGCAGATAAGAACCACTTGGCCCATCCAGTCTGCCCAACCTATGAATACTGTCCTTAGTCCCTGACCTTATCCTATATCTAGCTTAGCCTTATGCGTATCCCATGCTTGCTTAAACGCCTTCACTGTATTAACATCTACCACTTCTGCTGGAAGGCTATTCTGTGCATCCACTGCCCTTTCAGTAAAGTAATATTTATCGATGTTACTTTTAAACCTTTGCCATTCTAGCTTACTATGATGTCCCCTTGCTGAATATGCTGCATATGCTTCGGGGACATGAGAAACAAAAATCGAGCGTAAAAGGTTGTTAGTGTACACGTCCACATAACTTATTTTACTAGACTATTGCAATAGCTGAAGGAATAAAGCTTCCTTTCATTATCTCAGTAATGGTTCCCATCTGAAAAAGAGACTTCTGAGGCCCCAAAATGCATGCAGGCCCAGAAGAAACAACACAACTTAAACTTAAGGGCCAGTAATGGTTAGATATAATCGGTATGAACTCACATAAAACTTATGCAAAAGGAATACAAAATGTATCCTTGTATGTTTTTGTGAGCAGTAAATTCCAAGAAAAAAAAACAGCCATATGAATTTTCTTTCACAATGATTTATACATACATCTAAAGGGTACACAACAAAACCGATTG
Organism: Spea bombifrons; assembly: GCF_027358695.1. Lineage (NCBI taxonomy): Eukaryota > Metazoa > Chordata > Amphibia > Anura > Pelobatidae > Spea > Spea bombifrons. The sequence goes on from NC_071087.1 coordinate 52,836,480, forward strand.
TCGGGGAAAACAGTTACTACCTTGTGGGATGAAGCAATAAGTCAGCGTGCAAATGTTACCAGCGGCTTTGACAAACATTCCCTCGCAGCCTATACAGTGAAATATAAAAAATGAAAAACCAAGAGCTTTACTCTCATAACACAACATATCTAATTTACAAAAACAAGATTCCGCATTCAGAATAAAAATATAAATGAAACGTATGGGTATTGGCAGAACTACCTCCCAATAGAAAGTATTATCTGTCTGCAAAATAATTTAATAATTTCTGGGGGCAAAGTAACTAATTAGTATTAACATGCTATGGTGGCTGCTATGGTGATTGCACCACTATTAGTACTTTTCACCAGAATTGGTACGTAACACCAATTTGGTATTATCCTTAAGAAGAATGTATCTGTGGTACAAAGTAGTCTAAGTTGTTCCAGGAAGAGGGAGTTTACATGAGAACTAAACTTTAAAACACCCAGATAATACTTTAAAAGCCAACCTCAGCAGTATAACCCATTTATTTAAATGACATCACTAACATGTCGTTTGAAATTTAAAAAACGGGTATGAAGTAACAGATCATTTTGGTAAATAATAATAGTAATGTAATGTGTTTAACCCTAGCCCAAGGTAATATTTTACAGAAGGTGTGGGAGGGAAAATGACAGTGACATAGAGGGTAAAAGGACAGTTATGCGTTAATACAAAGACTGTTCCTTTAAAACCCCACAAGATCTAATGAGGCTCACACAGATAAGGTACTAATAGATAAAAGTTGTGTCTATATACAGGGCCGGCCCGACAATGGAGCTGAGTTGGGCAACCGCTCCAGGCGGCACTTTTGAAGGGGCATTACAAGCCGGCACCGAGACCGAACAGGGAGACTCGCTGCAGGACTGCTGAAAGGTAAGTACAGGGGGGGGCGGCAGGGACGGAAGGAGAGGAAGGGTAGATAAGGGGGGGGCGGCATTTTAAAATTCGCCCCAGGCGGCATTTTGCCTTGGGCCGGCCCTGTCTATATAGGTCTATTTAAATTGGTAATTCTCACTTACACAAACTAATACTAAAAACGAGAGGCACATTATCTAAACCTTTTACCTTCTGAGACACCAATCCTGTGCACTACACTAGTAAAGAAGAATGCATATTAAAAGCTCTTTCATTGATTATTCAACAGTTTTTTTTTATTTTTTATTTTAGTCATACGAAAACATGTCTCACATTTATGAATATGGTTCCAAATTGTGTGGTGTCCAATTTGTGTGGGTTCATTAATAACATAATAAGAGGGGCAGGTGAACAGAGACATAGAAAACTTGCTCTGGTCCTTAAGAGGTTAAACGGTTTTACTTGGCTGATCTATTGATCTTTTAAAGCTATAGAAATAAACAATTTATGAAGTAACAGCAGAAAATATGGGACTATCCCTTTAAAATCATCTAGGACAGTTAGCATCAGTAGTGATATGATAAAGAGACAATGCTGTTATGTCACAATGACAAGCATCGGTAACTGCTGCAACATTTCATCTACTACAGACACATCTTCACAGCCTTCACCAGCATGAACGCAGTGCCTGCAGACTTGGAGCTTTAATGCAGCCTCACAATCCAAACGTTAAACGTGAGTAATGCTTTCAAACTCTGTTTGCCTCTTACTGTATTTGCATAACTTCAATCAGCTGTTTCTCTGTAGCAATACAATACAATACAGGGGGGTATATTAATTTCAATTCACAATATGAACAGCTGTTCACTTTGACTTTAGCATATAAGTGAGGTTTAGAACATGATGTTATCTGTTCTGACATACAGTGTGAAAGCATTTGTTAATTTGGCAGTGAAAATCCATTGTTTTGGTCTTGGTTGAGCTTGTGTGTAAATGAAGTTCAAGCACTTTACATTTGTGTTAACTATATGCATTTTGTGTCAAAGCAACAAGAGATGTGTTAATTGTATAGCATACACAGGTGGATGTTGTGCTAACTGTTAAGAGTTTATGAAAATTGTTAAAAGTATTGAAAAATTGTCAAAGCAATGGTAAAAAACTGTAAAGACCAAATGAAGGGCAGTCCTTCAAACAATGGTCCCCTAGAGATTTCCCCTTCAGGGGGACTCTTTGTCGTTCCAGAGGTAAACTTTATTTTGGGTATATTTACAGGATTATTACCCTATCCAAAACACCAAGAAGTTGCTGTATAATAATTATCTAGTTGTGTAAAGAGGGAAATGGTGAAAGAAGAGGGAAATAGGGGGAGGGAATGCAAAAAAGAGAGAAATGTAGAGAGAGAAAGCAAGAAGATGTATATGTGGAGAGGTGCATGCAAGAAGAGAGAAATGGGGGAAATGCAAGAAAGGGGAAATGGGAGTGAAGGGGTGGGAGTGAAGGGATGGAAGAAGAAGCGATTTTGTTCCCATTTAAAGAAGAGACTTCTGAGGCCCCAAAATGCATGCAGGCCCCATAAGAAACAACACAGCTTAAACTTAAGGGCCAATAATGGTTAGATATAATCTGTATGAATTCACATAAAACTTATGCAAAAGGAATACAAAATGTAACCTTGTATGTTTTTGTGAGCAGTAACTTCCAAGAAAAAAACAGCCATATACATTTTCTTTAACAATGATTTATACGAACATTTAAAGGGTACACAACAAAACCGATGACAGCATTTAGTGTAGAAACAGTGAAAACAGTCTTCTAGTTACTACCTTGTGGGACGAAGCAATAAGTCAGCGTGCAAACGTTACCAGAGGCTTTGACAAACATTCCCTCACAGCCTGTACAGTGAAATATAAAATGAAAAACCAAGAGCTTTACTCTCATAACACAATATATCTAGTTTAAAAAAACAAGATTCAGCATTCAGAATAAAAATATACATGAAACGTATGGGTAGTGGCAGAACTACCTCCCAATAGAAAGTATTATCTGTCTGCAAAATGATGGCGAAAAGACAACAGGGTTACATTTAATAATTTCTGGGACAAAGTAACTAATTAGTATTAACATGCTATGGTGGCTGCTATGGTGATTGCACCACTATTAGTACTTTTCACCACAATTGGTACATAACACCAATTTGGTATTATTCTTAAGACGAATATATCTGTGGTACAAAGTAGTCTAAGTTGTTCCAGGAAGAGGGAGTTTACATGAGAACTGAACTTTAAAACACCCAGATAATACTTTAAAAGCCAACCTCAGGGATTTAACCCACTCTATTTAAATGACATCACTAACATGTTTTATGAAATTTAAAAAAACAGGTATGATGTAACAGATCATTTTGGTAAATAATAATAGTAATGTAATGTGCTTAACCTAAGCCCAAGGAAATATTTTACAGAAGCTGTGTGAGGGAAAAATGACAGTGACATGGAGGGTAAAAGGACAGTTATGTGTTAATACAATGACTGTTCCTTTAAAACCCCACAGGATCTAATGAGGCTCACACAGATAAGGTACTAACATAAGGTTATGTACTAAGCTTTGGAGAAGCCGGGTCTGCCTGTCAGTTACAGCTCATCCCTCCTGCTGTATTACAGTTCTAACCGTGTTTGAATGTGCGAGTGAAACTTCAGTTACACACAGAAACCGACTCGGGTAATGGAGGGAAACCGCTGCTAATCAGTGATAACAACTTCTGTATAATTATACAAAATCTGGTCCCTGGCTGCACACAGAGATCAGCAAGAGTTACGGGGAGACTCATCATAGCTGGAGCGCATACAAACACACATTTCTGTCAGATTTGTGGTAAAAATACCGTATGTCTGTTTCTATTATAAAGCACATGAAGCTCACTGAATGCTCAATACATTATTTGTATAGATAAAAGTTGTGTCTATATAGGTCTATTTAAATTGGTAATTCTTTCTTACACAAACTAATATTAACAGACATAGTAAAAGCATGAAACTTGCACTAGTCCTTAAGAGGTTAAACGGTTTTACTTGGCTGTTTGAAACAAAAACAGTTGATATATTGATCTTTTAAAGCTATAGAAATAAACAATTTATGAAGTAACAGCAGAAAATATGTGACTATCCCTTTAAAATCATCTAGGACAGTTAGCATCAGTAGTGATATGATAAAGAGACAATGCTGTTATGTCACAATGACAAGCATCGGTAACTGCTGCAACATTTCATCTACTACAGACACATCTTCACAGCCTTCACCAGCATGAACGCAGTGCCTGCAGACTTGGAGCTTTAATGCAGCCTCACAATCCAAACGTTAAACGTGAGTAATGCTTTCAAACTCTGCCTCTTACTGTATTTGCATAACTTCAATCAGCTGTTTCTCTGTAGCAATAGAATACAATAAAGGGGGGTATATTAGTTTCAATTCACAATATGAACAGCTGTTCACTTTGACTTTTGCATATAAGTGAGGTTTAGAACATGATGTTATCTGTTCTGACATACAGTGTGAAAGCATTTGTTAATTTGGCAGTGCTTACACAGGAAACATGGCAAATGGGAGGAAGTACAATAGGGGGAAATGGGGCAGGGAATGCAAGAAGAGCACATTGAACAGCGAATAGAAGATAACTGAAACGGAAGGGAAAGGGGGTAGGGGAATGCAAAAAGGGGGGGAATGCAAAAAGAGAGAAATGAAAAAAGATAAAATGGAAGAGAAATGCAAGAAGAGGGAAATGGAGGGATGAAATGCAAGAAGAGGGAAAGGGAGGGATGAAATGCAAGAAGAGGGAAATGGGGAAGGGAATGCAAGAAGAGGGAAATGGGGGAGGGAATGCAAGAAGAGGGAAATGGGGGAGGGAATCCAAGAAGAGGGAAATAGGGAGAATGCAAGAAGAGGGAAATGGGGAGAATGCAAGAAGAGGGAAATGGGGAGGGAATGCAAGAAGAGAGAAATAGGGGAAATGCAAGAAGAGGGAAAAGGGGGAGGGAATGCAAGAAGAGGGAAATTGGGGAGGGAATGTAAAAAGATGGAAATGGGGGAGGGAATGCAAGAAGAGGGAAAGGGGAGGAGGGAATGCAAGAATAAGGAAATGGAAGAAAGGGGAATTGAGGCTGCAATGGAAGAAGAGGAAATAGGAGATAACTGAAACTGAAGGGAAATGGGGTAGGGAAATGCAAGAAGAGGGAAAAGAAGGAGGTTATGCAAGAAGAGGTAAATAGGGAGAATGCAAGAAGTGGAAAATGGAGGGAATGCAAGAAGAGGGAAATGAAAAAGATAAAATGGGAGGCAATGCAAGACGGAGAATATGGCAGAGGGAATGCAAGAAGAAGAAAACAGGGAGAATGCAGGGAGAGGGAAAGGGGAGGAGGGAATGCAAGAAGAGGAAATTGAATAAGGGAATGCAAGAATAAGGAAATGGAAGAAAGGGGAATTGAGGCTGAAATGGAAGAAGAGGAAATAGGAAATAACTGAAACGGAAGGGAAATGGGGTAGGGAAATGCAGGGAAGAGGGAATGCAAGAAGAGAGAAATTAAAAAAGAAAAGATGGAAGAGAAATGGAAGAAGAGGGAAATGGGCGGAAGGATCTGAAGAAGACGAAAATTTTGGGAGTGAGTGCTAGAGGAGGAACATGGAGGAATGCAAGAAGAATGAAGTGGGGGAGGAAATGCAAGTAGAAATTGGGGAGGGAATGTAAAAAGACGGAAATGGGGGAGGGAATGCAAGGAGAGGGAAATGGGGGGAGGAAATGCACAAAGAGGAAAACAGGAAGAATGAAAGAAGATAAAAATAGGGGAGTAAATGCAAAAAGTGAAATGGGGGAAGGAATCCCAGAAGAGGGACATTGAAGAAGATGGGATGTAAATGAAAGGAAAGAAGAGGGAAATGGGGGTGTACCTGAAGAAGATGGAAAGGGGGAAAGGAAGAGAAAAATGGGGTGAGTCGATTTAAGAAGAGGGAAATGGGATGGGATAAAAGTAGAGGAAAATAAAAGATGGAAGGAAAATGAAAGAAGAGGGAAAAGCAGGGGAATGAACAGAAGATGATAAAAATGGGGGATGCAAGAAGAGGTAAATGGAGGGAGGAAATGCAAGAAGAGGGAAATGGGGAGGGGATGCAAGAAGAGGGAAATGGGGAAGGAATGCAAGAAGAGGGAAATGGGGAGGGAATGCAAGAAGAGGGAAATAGAGGGAGCAAATGCAAGAAGAGGTAAATGGAGGGAGGGAATGCAAGAAGAGGGAAATGGGGAGGGAATGCAAGAAGAGAGAAATGGGGGACGGAATGCAAGAAGAGGAAAATGGAGGAGGGAATGCAAGAAGAGGAAAATGGAGGAGGAAATGCAAGAAGAGGGAAAAGGAGGGAGTGAATGCAAGAAGAGGGAAATGGGGGAGTGGATGCAAGAAGAGGGAAATGGGGGAAGGGGATGCAAGAAGAGGGAAATGGGGGAGGGAATGCAAGAAGAGGGAAATGGGGAAGGGAGTGCAAGAAGAGGGAAATGGGGAAGGGAATTTAAGAAGAGGGAAAAGGAGGGTGGGAATGCAAGAAGAGGGAAAAGGATGGTGGGAATGCAAGAAGAGGGAAAAGGAGGGAGGGAATTCAAGAAGAGGGAAATGGGGGAGGGAATGCAAGAAGAGGGAAATAGAATTAAGAAATGCAAGGAGAGGGAAGGGTGGAGGGAATGCAAGAAGAGGAAATTGAATGAGGGAATGCAAGAATTAGGAAATGGAGGAAAGGGGAATAGAGGCTGAAATGGAAGAAGAGGAAATAGGAGATAACTGAAACAGAAGAGAAATGGGGTAGGGGAATGCAGGGAAGAGAGAATGCAAGAAGAGAGAAATTAAAAACAATAAAATGGAAGAGAAATGGAAGAAGAGGGAAATGGGCGGAAGGATCTGAAGAAGATGAAAATTATGGGAGGGAATGCAAGAGGAGGGACATGGGGGAATGCAAGAAGAGGGAAAAGGAGGATGTTATGCAATAAGAGGAAAATAGGGAGCATACAAGAAGAGGGAAATGGAGGGGGGGATGCAAGAAGAGGGAAACAGGGAAAATGCAAGTAGACTGAAATTGGGGAGGGAATGCAAGGAGAGAGAAATGGGAGAAGGAAATGCACAAAAGAGGAAAACAGGAAGAATGTAAGAAGATAAAAATGAGGGAGTGAATGCAAAATGTGAAATGGGGGAAGGAATGCAAGAAGAGGGAAATAAAAGAATGTAGAATGGAAAAGAAATGGAAGAAGAGAGAAATGAGTGGAAGGCCCGAAGAAGATGAAAATTAGGGGAGGGAATGCAAGAAGAAGAAAATGGGGGGGATGCAAGAAGAGGGAAATTGAAGAAGATGGGATGTAAATGAAAGGAAAGAAGAGGAAAATGGGGTGAGTCGATTTAAGAAGAGGGAAATGGGAAGGGGATGCAAGAAGAGGGAAATGGAGGGAGGAAATACAAGAAGAGGGAAATGGGGAGGGAATGCAAGAAGAGGGAAATAGAGGGAGGAAATGCAAAAAGAGGGAAATGGGGAGGGAATGCAAGAAGAGGAAATGGAGGGAGAAAATGCAAGAAGAGGGAAATTGGAGAGGGAATGCATGAAGAGGGAAATAGAGGGAGGAAATACAAGAAGAGGGAAATGGGGAAGGAAATGCAAGAAGAGGGAAATGGGGGAGGGAATGCAAGAAGAGAAAAATGGGGTAGGGAATGCAAGAAGAGAAAAATGGAGGAGGGAATGCAAAAAGAAAGGGGGAGGGAATGCAAGAAGAGGGAAATAGAGGGAGGAAATGCAAGAAGAGGGAAATGGGGAGGGAAAGCAAGAAGAGGGAAATAGAGGGAGGAAATGCAAGAAGAGGGAAATGGGGGAGGGAATGCAAGAAGAGGGAAATGCAAAAAGAAAGGGGGAGGGAATGCAAGAAGAGGGAAATAGAGGGAGGAAATGCAAGACGAGGGAAATGGGGAGGGAAAGCAAGAAGAGGGAAATAGAGGGAGGAAATGCAAGAAGAGGGAAATGGGGGAGGGAATGCAAGAAGAGGGAAATGGGGGAGGGAATGCAAGAAGAGGAAAATGGAGGAGGCAATGCAAGAAGAGGGAAAATGGGGAGGGAATGCAAGAAGAGGGAAATAGAGGGAGGAAATGCAAGAAGAGGGAAATGGGGGAGGGAATGCAAGAAGAGGGAAATGGAGGGAGGAAATGCAAAAAGAGGGAAATGGAGGGAGGAAATGCAAGAAGAGGGAAATGGGGAGGGAATGCAAGAAGAGGGAAATGGAGGGAGGAAATGCAAGAAGAGGGAAATGGAGGGAGGAAATGCAAGAAGAGGGAAATGGGGAGGGAATGCAAGAAGAGGGAAATTGGGAGGGAATGCAAGAAGAGGGAAATAGAGGGAGGAAATGCAAGAAGAGGAAAATGGATGAGGGAATGCAAGAAGAGGGAAAAGGAGGGAGGGAATGCAAGAAGAGGGAAATGGGGGAGGGAATTCAAGAAGAAGAAATTGGGGAGGGAATGCAAGAATAGGGAAATGGGGGGAGCAAAAAGAGGGAAATGGGGGAGGGAATGCAAGCAGAGGGAAATGGGGGAGGGAATGCAAGAAGAGGAAAATGGGGAGGGAATGCAAGAAGAGGAATTTGGGGGCAGGAATGCACGAATAAGGAAATGGAAGAAAGGGGAATTGAGGCTGAAATGGAAGAAGAGGAAATAGGAGATAACTTTAACGGAAGAGAAATTGGGTAGGGGAATGCAGGGAAGAGTGAATGCAAGAAGAGAGAAATTAAAAAAGATAAAATAGAAGAGAAATGGAAGAAAGTTGAAAAGGGGGAAAATGAACGGAAGAAGATGACAATGGGGGGTGTAAGAAGAGGGAAATGGGTGTGCAAAGGGAAATGGAGGGAGGAAATGCAAGAAGAGGGAAATGGGGAGGGAATGCAAGAAGAGGGAAATGGGGAGGGAATGCAAGAAGAGGGAAATAGAGGGAGGAAATGCAAGAAGAGGGAAATGGGAGAGGGAATGCAAGAAGAGGGAAATAGAGGGAGGGAATGCAAGAAGAGGGAAATGGAGGGAGGAAATGCAAGAAGAGGGAAATGGGGAGGGGATGCAAGAAGAGGGAAATGGAGGGAGGAAATACAAGAAGAGGGAAATGGGAAGGGAATACAAGAAGAGGAAATGGAGGGAGAAAATGCAAGAAGAGGGAAATGGGAGAGGGAATGCAAGAAGAGGGAAATAGAGGGAGGAAATGCAGGAAGAAGGAAATGGGGAGGGAAAGCAAGAAGAGGGAAATGGAGGGAGGAAATGCAAGAAGAGGGAAATGGGGGAGGGAATGCAAGAAGAGGGAAATGGAGGGAGGAAATGCAAAAAGAGGGAAATGGAGGGAGGAAATGCAAGAAGAGGGAAATGGGGAGGGAATGCAAGAAGAGGGAAATGGAGGGAGGAAATGCAAGAAGAGGGAAATTGAGGGAGGAAATGCAAGAAGAGGGAAATGGGGGAGGGAATGCAAAAAAGAGGGAAATGGGGGAGGGAATGCAAGAAGAGGAAAATGGAGGAGAGAATGCAAGAAGAGGGAAAAGGAGGGAGGGAATGCAAGAAGAGGGAAATGAAAAAAGATAAAATGGGAGGCAATGCAAGATGGAGAATATGGCAGAGGGAATGCAAGAAGAAGAAAACAGGGAGAAGACGGAAATTGGGGAGGGAATGTAAAAAGACGGAAATGGGGGAGGGAATGCAAGAAGTGGGAAATTGAATTAAGAAATGCAAGTAGAGGGATGGGTGGAGAAAATGCAAGAAGAGGAAATTGAATTAGGAAATGGAAGAAAGAGGAATAGAGGCTGAAATGGAAGAAGAGGAAATAGGAGATAACTGAAACGGAAGGAAAATGGGGAAGGGGAATCCAAGAAGGGGGAAAGGGGAGCAGGGAATGCAAGAAGAGAGAAATGAAAAAAGATAAAATGGAAGAGAAATGGAAGAAGAGGGAAATGGGCAGAAGGATCTGAAGAAGATGAAAATTAGAGGAGGGAAGGCAAGACGATGAGCATGGGGGAATGCAAGAAGAATGAAATGTAGGGAGGAAATGCAAGAAGAGGCAAATGGAGGGAGGAAATGCAAGAAGAGGGAAATGGGGGAGGGAATGCAAGAAGAGAAAAATGGGGGAGGGAATGCAAAAAGAGGGAAATGGAAGGAGGGAATGCAAGAAGAGGGAAATAGAGAGAGGAAATGCAAGAAGAGGGAAATGGGGAGGGAAAGCAAGAAGAGGGAAATAGAGGGAGGAAATGCAAGAAGAGGGAAATGGGGGAGGGAATGCAAGAAGAGGAAAATGGGGGAGGGAATGCAAGAAGAGGCAAATGGAGGGAGGAAATGCAAGAAGAGGGAAATGGGGGAGGGAATGCAAGAAGAGAAAAATGGGGGAGGGAATGCAAAAAGAGGGAAATGGAGGGAGGGAATGCAAGAAGAGGGAAATAGAGGGAGGAAATGCAAGAAGAGGGAAATGGGGAGGGAAAGCAAGAAGAGGGAAATAGAGGGAGGAAATGCAAGAAGAGGGAAATGGGGGAGGGAATGCAAGAAGAGGAAAATGGAGGAGGCAATGCAAGAAGAGGGAAAATGAGGGAGGGAATGCAAGAAGAAGAAAATGGGGGAGGGAATGCAAGAAGAAGAAAACAGGGAGAATGCAAGAAGACGGAAATTGGGGAGGGAATGTAAAAAGACGGAAATGGGGGAGGGAATGCAAGAAGAGGGAAATTGAATTAAGAAATGCAAGAAGAGGGAAGGGTGGGGGGAATACAAGAAAAGGAAATTGAATGAGGGAATGTAAGAATTAGGAAATGGAAGAAAGGGGAATATAGGCTGAAATTGAAGAAGAGGAAATAGGAGATAACTGAAACGGAAGTAAAATGGGGTAGGGGAATGCAAGAAGGGGGAAAGGGGAGGAGGGAATGCAGGAAGAGAGAAATGAAAAAAAGATAAAATGGAAGAGAAATGGAAGAAGAGGGGAATGGGGAAGGGAATGCAAGAAGAAGGAAATAGGGAAGGAATGCAAGAAGAAGGAAAAGGAGGAGGTTATGTAAGAAGAGGGAAATGGAGGGAGGAAATGCAAGAAGAGGGAAATGGAGGGAGGAAATGCAAGTAGAGGGAAATGGGGAGGATGCGAGAAGATGGAAATGGGGGAGGGAATGCAAGAAGAGGGAAAAGGGGGAGGGAATGCAAGAAGAAGGAAATGGGGAAGGAATGCAAGAAGAGGGAAAAGGATGAGGTTATGTAAGAAAAGGGAAATAGAGGGAGGAAATGCAAGAAGAGGGAAATGGGGGAGGGGATGGAAGAAGAGGGAAATGGGTGAGGGAATGCAAATAAAAAAGGAAAATGGGGGAGGGAATGCAAGAAGAGGGAGGGGATGCAAGAAGAGGGAAATGGGGAGGGGATGCAAGAAGAGGGGAATTGGGGAGGGAATGCAAGAAGATGGAATTGAGGAGGGAATGCAAGAAGAGGGAAATGGAGGGAGGAAGTGCAAGAAGAGGGAAATGGAGGGAATGCAAGAAGATGGAAATGGGGGAGGAAATGCAAGCAGAGGGAAATAGGGGAGGGAATGCAAGAAGAGGGAAATAGAGGGAGGAAATGCAAGAAGAGTGAAATGGGGGAGGAAATGCAAGCAGAGGGAAATGGGGGAGGGAATGCAAGAAGAGGGAAAAGGAGGAGGCTATGCAAGAAGATGGAAATGGAGGGAGGAAATGCAAGAAGAGAGAAATGGGGAGGGGATGCAAGAAGAGGGAAATGGGGGAGGGAATGCAAGAAGAGGGAAATGGAGGGAGGAAATGCAAGAAGAGGGAAATAGAGGGAGGAAATGGAAGAAGAGCGAAATAAAGGCAGGAAATGCAAGAAGAGGGAAATGGGGGAGAGAATGCAAGCAGAGGGAAATGGGGGAGGGAATGCAAGAAGGAGGAAAGGAAAAAAAGATAAAATGGGAGGCAATGCAAGACGGAGAATATGGCAGAGGGAATGCAAGAAGAAGAAAACGGAGAATGCAAGAAGACGGAAATTGGGGAAGGAATGTAAAAAGACGGAAATGGGGAGGGAATGGAAGAAGAGGAATTTGGGGCAGGAATGCAAGAGTAAGGATATGGAAGAAAGGGGAATTGAGGCTGAAATGGAAGAAGAGGGAATAGGAGATAACTGAAACTGAAGAGAAATGGGGTAGGGGAATGCAGGGAAGAGTGAATGCAAGAAGAGAGAAGTTAAAAAAAGATAAAATGGAAGAGAAATGGAAGAAGAGGGAAATGGGCGGAAGGATCTGAAGAAGATGAAAATTATGGGAGGGAATTCAAGATGAGGAACATGGGGGAATGCAAGAAGAATGAAGTGGGGGAGGGAATGCAAGAAGAAGAAAATGGGGGGAATGCAAGAAGAGGAAAATGGAGGAAGGAATGCCAGAAGAGGGACATTAAAGAAGATGAGGGTGTAAATGAAAGGAATGAAGAGGGAAATGAGGGGTATACCTGGAGAAGATGAACAGAGGGAAAGGGAGTGCAAGAAGAGAGACATGGGGGGATGGAATCAAAGTAGAGGAAAATAAAATAAGATGAAATGGAAGGACAATTGAATAAGAGGGAAAAGCAAGGGAATGAACTGAAGAAGATAAAGTAGATGGAATGAAAGAAGAGTGGAATTGGAGGAGCATATGCAAGAAGAGGAAAATGAAAAAAAGATGAAATGGAAGGGAAATGAAGGAGAGGGAAAAAGGGGAAAAGGACTGAAGAAGATGAAAATGAAGATGTAAGAAGAGGGAAATAGGGGTTGCAAGAAGAGGTATCTGGGAAGGGAATGGAAAGAGGAAAATGGAAGAAGGGGGATAGGAGCGTGAAGAGGGATGAGGAGATGACTGAAATGGAAGGGAGATGGAAAAGGGGGGAAACAAATGTAGGAATTTAAAAGAGGCAAGTGAAAGAAAAGGGAAATGAGGAAAGGAACTAAAGAAGATGATAATGAGGGGAAGAAATGCAAGAAAAGGGAAATGAAAGAAGATAGAATGGAAGGGCCTGAGGAAGATGAAAATTAAGGGAGAGGTGCATGGAAGAAGAGAGAAATGTGGGGGGAATACAAGAAAGGGAAAATCGGAGTAAAGGAATTGAAGAATAAGAGAATTGAAAAAGGGTGAGATGGCGAGATGAAAAGGAAAGAAGAGTGAAATGAAAGAAAAGAAAGAGTGCAAGAAAATGGGGAAGGAATTATGGGGAAATTGAATTAAACGTAAATTATGGGATGAAAGAGGAGGAAAATGAGAAGAAAGAATGGAAGCAGAGCACATGGAGGAACTACAAGAGTGGGAAATGGGGCAATAAGAGGAAATTGGGGAGGGAATGCAAGAAGAGGGAAATGGGGAGGGAATGCAAGAAGAGGGAAATGGGGAGGGAATGCAAGAAGAGGGAAATAGAGGGAGGAAATGCAAGAAGAGAGAAATGGGGGAGGGAATGCAAGAAGAGGAAAATGGAGGAGGGAATGCAAGAAGAGGAAAATGGAGGAGGGAATGCAAGAAGAGGGGAAAGGAGGGAGTGAATGCAAGAAGAGGGAAATGGGGGAGTGGATGCAAGAAGAGGGAAATGGGGGGAGGGGATGCAAGAAGAGGGAAATGGGGGAGGGAATGCAAGAAGAGGGAAAAGGAGGGAGGGAATGCAAGAAGAGGGAAATGGGGAAGGGAATGCAAGAAGAGGGAAATGGGGAAGGGAATTTAAGAAGACGGAAAAGGAGGGTGGGAATGCAAGAAGAGGGAAAAGGATGGTGGGAATGCAAGAAGAGGGAAAAGGAGGGAGGGAATGCAAGAAGAGGGAAAAGGAGGGAGGGAATGCAAGAAGAGGGAAATGGGGGAGGGAATGCAAGAAGAGGGAAATAGAATTAAGAAATGCAAGGAGAGGGAAGGGTGGAGGGAATGCAAGAGGAGGAAATTGAGGGAATGCAAGAATTAGGAAATGGAGGAAAGGGGAATAGAGGCTGAAATGGAAGAAGAGGAAATAGGAGATAACTGAAACGGAAGAGAAATGGGGTAGGGGAATGCAGGGAAGAGTGAATGCAAGAAGAGAGAAATTAAAAACAATAAAATGGAAGAGAAATGGAAGAAGAGGGAAATGGGCGGAAGGATCTGAAGAAGATGAAAATTATGGGAGGGAATGCAAGAGGAGGGACATGGGGGAATGCAAGAAGAGTAAAAAGGAGGATGTTATGCAATAAGAGGAAAATAGGGAGCATACAAGAAGAGGGAAATGGAGGGGGGGATGCAAGAAGAGGGAAACAGGGAAAATGCAAGTAGACTGAAATTGGGGAGGGAATGCAAGGAGAGAGAAATGGGAGAAGGAAATGCACAAAAGAGGAAAACAGGAAGAATGTAAGAAGATAAAAATGAGGGAGTGAATGCAAAATGTGAAATGGGGGAAGGAATGCAAGAAGAGGGAAATAAAAGAATGTAGAATGGAAAAGAAATGGAAGAAGAGAGAAATGAGTGGAAGGCCCGAAGATGATGAAAATTAGGGGAGGGAATGCAAGAAGAAGAAAATGGGGGGAATGCAAGAAGAGGGAAATTGAAGAAGATGGGATGTAAATGAAAGGAAAGAAGAGGAAAATGGGGTGAGTCGATTTAAGAAGAGGGAAATGGGAAGGGGATGCAAGAAGAGGGAAATGGAGGGAGGAAATACAAGAAGAGGGAAATGGGGAGGGAATGCAAGAAGAGGGAAATAGAGGGAGGAAATGCAAAAAGAGGGAAATGGGGAGGGAATGCAAGAAGAGGAAATGGAGGGAGAAAATGCAAGAAGAGGGAAATTGGAGAGGGAATGCATGAAGAGGGAAATGGGGGAGGGAATGCAAGAAGAGAAAAATGGGGGAGGGAATGCAAAAAGAAAGGGGGAGGGAATGCAAGAAGAGGGAAATAGAGGGAGGAAATGCAAGAAGAGAGAAATGGGGAGGGAAAGCAAGAAGAGGGAAATAGAGGGAGGAAATGCAAGAAGAGGGAAATGGGGGAGGGAATTGAGGAAGAGGGAAATGCAAAAAGAAAGGGGGAGGGAATGCAAGAAGAGGGAAATAGAGGGAGGAAATGCAAGAAGAGGGAAATGGGGGAGGGAATGCAAGAAGAGGGAAATGGGGGAGGGAATGCAAGAAGAGGGAAATGGGGGAGGGAATGCAAGAAGAGGGAAAATGGGGAGGGAATGCAAGAAGAGGGAAATAGAGGGAGGAAATGCAAGAAGAGGGAAATGGGGGAGGGAATGCAAGAAGAGGGAAATGGAGGGAGGAAATGCAAAAAGAGGGAAATGGAGGGAGGAAATGCAAGAAGAGGGAAATGGGGAGGGAATGCAAGAAGAGGGAAATGGAGGGAGGAAATGCAAGAAGAGGGAAATGGAGGGAGGAAATGCAAGAAGAGGGAAATGGGGAGGGAATGCAAGAAGAGGGAAACTGGGAGGGAATGCAAGAAGAGGGAAATAGAGGGAGGAAATGCAAGAAGAGGAAAATGGATGAGGGAATGCAAGAAGAGGGAAAAGGAGGGAGGGAATGCAAGAAGAGGGAAATGGGGGAGGGAATTCAAGAAGAAGAAATTGGGGAGGGAATGCAAGAAGAGGGAAATGGGGGGAGCAAAAAGAGGGAAATGGGGGAGGGAATGCAAGCAGAGGGAAATGGGGGAGGGAATGCAAGAAGAGGAAAATGGGGAGGGAATGCAAGAAGAGGAATTTGGGGGCAGGAATGCACGAATAAGGAAATGGAAGAAAGGGGAATTGAGGCTGAAATGGAAGAAGAGGAAATAGGAGATAACTTTAACGGAAGAGAAATTGGGTAGGGGAATGCAGGGAAGAGTGAATGCAAGAAGAGAGAAATTAAAAAAGAAAATAGAAGAGGAATGGAAGAAAGTTGAAAAGGGGGGAAATGAACGGAAGATGACAATGGGGGGTATAAGAAGAGGGAAATGGTGTGCAAAGGGAAATGGAGGGAGGAAATGCAAGAAGAGGGAAATGGGGAGGGAATGCAAGAAGAGGGAAATGGAGGGAAGAAATGCAAGAAGAGGGAAATGGGGAGGGGATGCAAGAAGAGAGAAATGGAGGGAGGAAATACAAGAAGAGGGAAATGGGAAGGGAATACAAGAAGAGGAAATGGAGGGAGAAAATGCAAGAAGAGGGAAATGGGAGAGGGAATGCAAGAAGAGGGAAATAGAGGGAGGAAATGCAAGAAGAAGGAAATGGGGAGGGAAAGCAAGAAGAGGGAAATAGATGGAGGAAATGCAAGAAGAGGGAAATGGGGGAGGGAATGCAAGAAGAGGGAAATGGAGGGAGGAAATGCAAAAAGAGGGAAATGGAGGGAGGAAATGCAAGAAGAGGGAAATGGGGAGGGAATGCAAGAAGAGGGAAACAGAGGGAGGAAATGCAAGAAGAGGGGAATGGGGGAGGGAATGCAAAAAAGAGGGAAATGGGGGAGGGAATGCAAGAAGAGGAAAATGGAGGAGGGAATGCAAGAAGAGGGAAAAGGAGGGAGGCAATGCAAGAAGAGGGAAATGAAAAAAGATAAAATGGGAGATGGAGAATATGGCAGAGGGAATGCAAGAAGAAGAAAACAGGGAGAAGACGGAAATTGGGGAGGGAATGTAAAAAGACGGAAATGGGGGAGGGAATGCAAGAAGTGGGAAATTGAATTAAGAAATGCAAGAAGAGGGATGGGTGGAGCAAGAAGAGGGAAATAGATGGAGGAAATGCAAGAAGAGGGAAATGGGGGAGGGAATGCAAGAAGAGGGAAATGGAGGGAGGAAATGCAAAAAGAGGGAAATGGAGGGAGGAAATGCAAGAAGAGGGAAATGGGGAGGGAATGCAAGAAGAGGGAAATAGAGGGATGGGTGGAGGGAATGCAAGAAGAGGAAATTGAATTAGGAAATGGAAGAAAGAGGAATAGAGGCTGAAATGGAAGAAGAGGAAGTAGGAGATAACTGAAACGGAAGGAAAATGGGGTAGGGGAATCCAAGAAGGGGAAAAGGGGAGCAGGGAATGCAAGAAGAGAGAAATGAAAAAAGATAAAATGGAAGAGAAATGGAAGAAGAGGGAAATGGGCAGAAGGATCTGAAGAAGATGAAAATTAGAGGAGGGAATGCAAGACGATGAGCATGGGGGAATGCAAGAAGAATGAAATGTAGGGAGGAAATGCAAGAAGAGGGAAATGGGGGAGGGAATGCAAGAAGAGGGAAATGGGGGAGGGAATGCAAGAAGAGAAAAATGGGGGAGGGAATGCAAAAAGAGGGAAATGGAGGGAGGGAATGCAAAAAGAGGGAAATGGAGGAAATGCAAGAAGAGGGAAATGGGGAGGGAAAGCAAGAAGAGAGAAATAGAGGGAGGAAATGCAAGAAGAGGGAAATGGGGGAGGGAATGCAAGAAGAGGGAAATGGGGGAGGGAATGCAAGAAGAGGAAAATGGAGGAGGCAATGCAAGAAGAGGGAAAATGAGGGAGGGAATGCAAGAAGAGGGAAATGGGGGGAGGGAATGCAAGAAGAAGAAAACAGGGAGAATGCAAGAAGACGGAAATTGGGGAGGGAATGTAAAAAGACGGAAATGGGGGAGGGAATGCAAGAAGAGGGAAATTGAATTAAGAAATGCAAGAAGAGGGAAGGGTGGGGGGAATACAAGAAGAGGAAATTGAATGAGGGAATGTAAGAATTAGGAAATGGAAGAAAGGGGAATAGAGGCTGAAATGGAAGAAGAGTAAATAGGAGATAACTGAAACGGAAGTAAAATGGGGTAGGGGAATGCAAGAAGGGGGAAAGGGGAGGAGGGAATGCAGGAAGAGAGAAATGAAAAAAAGATAAAATGGAAGAGAAATGGAAGAAGAGGGGAATGGGGAAGGGAATGCAAGAAGAAGGAAATAGGGAAGGAATGCAAGAAGAAGGAAAAGGAGGAGGTTATGTAAGAAGAGGAAAATGGAGGGAGGAAATGCAAGAAGAGGGAAATGGAGGGAGGAAATGCAAGTAGAGGGAAATGGGGAGGATGCGAGAAGATGGAAATGGGGGAGGGAATGCAAGAAGAGGGAAATGGGGGAGGGAATGCAAGAAGAAGGAAATAGGGAAGGAATGCAAGAAGAGGGAAAAGGATGAGGTTATGTAAGAAAAGGGAAATAGAGGGAGGAAATGCAAGAAGAGGGAAATGGGGGAGGGGATGGAAGAAGAGGGAAATGGGTGAGGGAATGCAAAACAAAAAGGAAAATGGGGGAGGGAATGCAAGAAGAGGGAGGGGATGCAAGAAGAGGGAAATGGGGAGGGGATGCAAGAAGAGGGAAATTGGGGAGGGAATGCAAGAAGATGGAATTGAGGAGGGAATGCAAGAAGAGGGAAATGGAGGGAGGAAGTGCAAGAAGAGGGAAATGGAGGGAGGGAATGCAAGAAGATGGAAATGGGGGAGGAAATGCAAGCAGAGGGAAATAGGGGAGGGAATGCAAGAAGAGGGAAATAGAGGGAGGAAATGCAAGAAGAGGGAAATGGGGGAGGAAATGCAAGCAGAGGGAAATGGGGGAGGGAATGCAAGAAGAGGGAAAAGGAGGAGGCTATGCAAGAAGATGGAAATGGAGGGAGGAAATGCAAGAAGAGAGAAATGGGGAGGGGATGCAAGAAGAGGGAAATGGGGGAGGGAATGCAAGAAGAGGGAAATGGAGAGAGGAAATGCAAGAAGAGGGAAATAGAGGGAGGAAATGGAAGAAGAGCGAAATAAATGCAGGAAATGCAAGAAGAGGGAAATGGGGGAGAGAATGCAAGCAGAGGGAAATGGGGGAGGGAATGCAAAAAGGGGGAAATGAAAAAAAGATAAAATGGGAGGCATGGCAAGACGGAGAATATGGCAGAGGGAATGCAAGAAGAAGAAAACAGGGAGAATTCAAGAAGACGGAAATTGGGGAAGGAATGTAAAAAGACGGAAATGGGGAGGGAATGCAAGAAGAGGAATTTTGGGGCAGGAATGCAAGAGTAAGGATATGGAAGAAAGGGGAATTGAGGCTGAAATGGAAGAAGAGGGAATAGGAGATAACTGAAACTGAAGAGAAATGGGGTAGGGGAATGCAGGGAAGATTGAATGCAAGAAGAGAGAAGTTAAAAAAAGATAAAATGGAAGAGAAATGGAAGAAGAGGGAAATGGGCGGAAGGATCTGAAGAAGATGAAAATTATGGGAGGGAATTCAAGATGAGGAACATGGGGGAATGCAAGAAGAATGAAGTGGGGGAGGGAATGCAAGAAGAAGAAAATGGGGGAATGCAAGAAGAGGAAAATGGAGGAAGGAATGCCAGAAGAGGGAAATTAAAGAAGATGAGGGTGTAAATGAAAGGAATGAAGAGGGAAATGAGGGGTATACCTGGAGAAGATGAACAGAGGGAGAGGGAGTGCAAGAAGAGAGACATGGGGGGATGGAATCAAAGTAGAGGAAAATAAAATAAGATGAAATGGAAGGACAATTGAAGAAGAGGGAAAAGCAAGGGAATGAACTGAAGAAGATAAAATAGATGGAATGCAAGAAGAGTGAAATTGGAGGAGGATATGCAAGAAGAGGAAAATGAAAAAAAGATGAAATGGAAGGGAAATGAAGGAGAGGGAAAAAGGGGAAATGGACTGAAGAAGATGAAAATGGGGGATTTAAGAAGAGGGAAATAGGGGTTGCAAGAAGAGGTATCTGGGAAGGGAATGGAAAGAGGAAAATGGAAGAAGGGGGATAGGAGCGTGAAGAGGGATGAGGAGATGACTGAAATGGAAGGGAGATGGAAAAGGGGGGAAACAAATGTAGGAATTTAAAAGAGGCAAGTGAAAGAAAAGGGAAATGGGGAAAGGAACTAAAGAAGATGATAATGAGGGGAAGAAATGCAAGAAAAGGGAAATGAAAGAAGATAGAATGGAAGGGCCTGAGGAAGATGAAAATTAGGGGAGAGGTGCATGGAAGAAGAGAGAAATGGGGGAATACAAGAAAAGGAAAATCAGAGTAAAGGAATTGAAGAATAAGAGAATTGAAAAAGGGTGAGATGGGGAGATGAAAAGGAAAGAAGAGTGAAATGAAAGAAAAGAAAGAGTGCAAGAAAATGGGGAAGGAGTTATGGGGAAATTGAATTAAACGTAAATTATGGGATGAAAGAGGAGGAAAATGAGAAGAAAGAATGGAAGCAGGGCACATGGAGGAACTACAAGAGTGGGAAATGGGGCAATAAGAGGAAATTGGGGAGGGAATGCAAGAAGGGAGCAATGGGACAGTAAGAGGAAATTGGGGAGAGAATGCAAGAAGAGGGAAATGGGGGAGGGAATGCAAGAAGAAACTTAAGGGAGGAACACCAGAAGATGGAAGATGTCAATGGTATACAAGAAAAGGGAAATGAAAGAAGATGGGATGTAAATGAAAGGGAAGCAAAGAGGAATGAAGAAGATGGAAGTGGAGGGAGGGGATGCAAGAATGTGAAAATGGATGGAATTCAAGAAGAGGAAAATGGGAGGAGGACATGCAGGAAGAGGAAAATGAAAAAAGGTGGAATGGAAGGGAAATGAAGGAGAGGGAAAAGGGGGATGGCCTAAAGGAAAAAAATGGGGATGCAAGAAGAGGGAAATTAGAAGAGAATGGGAAGAAAGAGGAGTAAGCGAGAATGGAAGAAGACGGAAAAGGGGGAAATGAACTAAAGAAGATGAAAAAAAGATGGAGAGGCTGCTAGAAAAGGAAGATAAAAAAAAAATATCCAAATAGGGGAAGGGAATGCAAGAAGAGGAAAATAGGGTAAGGGAATTTAAGAAGAGGTAAATGGAGGAATGCCAGAAATTGGGCAAGTGAGTGCCAGAAAAGGGAAATAAAAGAAGATGTAAATAAAAGGGAAGAATGGGAAAATGGGGGAAAGTACCTGGAGAAGATGTAAATGGAGAGACAGAATGCATGAAGAGGGAAATGGGGTGGAGCAATACAAGAACACCAGAGTAATAAGGGGAATGGAAGGACTACAGTACCCAGAAAGATTATCAGAATTAGGGTTATTTAGTTTGGAAAAAAGACGGTTTAAGGGGGGACTTAACTATGTATAAATATATAAGGGGGCAGTACAGAGATCACTCCCAGGACCTATTTATACCCAGGACTGTATCTATAACAAGGGGACATCCTCTACGGCTGGAGGAAAGAAGGTTTCTACACCAGCACAGACGGGGGTTCTTTACAGTAAGAGCGGTGAGACTATGGAACTCTCTGCCAGAGGAAGTGGTAATGGTAAACTCAATAAAAGAGTTTAAAGGAGCCTGGACGTGTTTCTTGAAAGCAATAATATTACAAGTTATGGATATTAGATTAATAGGGACAGAACGTTGATCCAGGGATTTATTCTGATTGCCATATTTGGAGTCGGGAAGGAATTTTTCCCCTGGTATGGGGCAATTGGCATCTGCTTCATAAGGGTTTTTTGCCTTCCTCTGGATCAACACAGTAGGGACACAATATGTATATAGGTTGAACTTGATGGACTTTGGTCTTTTTTCAACCTTATGAACTATGTTACTATGTTACTAAGAAGAGGGAAATGGGGGACAGAATGACAGTAGAGGAAAATAAAAGAAGATGAATGGAAGAAGAGAGAAAAGGGGAGAATGAACTATAGAAGAATATAATGTAAGAAGAGGGAATTGGGAAGGGAATGGAAAAAGTGAAATGAAAAAAGGGGAATATGAGCAGGAAAGGAAGAAGAGGAAATAGGAGATTACTGAAAAAGAAGGGAAATGGAAAAAGTGGGAAATATGGGAAGGAATTGGAAGAAAAGGGAAATGAAGAAGGGAATAGAAGAGGGGAGAAACGGGGGGGAGGGAATGCAAAAAAAGAGAAATGGAGGCGGGAATGCAAGAAGAGAAAAATAGGGAGAATATAATAAAGTATTTGTATATTCATACACATTGTCTTATGGCTTTATTACCTGAAACAACATTAAAAAAGGAAGAATGGTGGGTGCAAATGTGAAATAGTGTAATCTATGTATGGAGAATGAATGTACATGTGCATTTGTGTGTGTGATAATGTCTGTATGTATGTTTGTGCTTTACTGAAGATGAGTAATATCCCCGCTAACTTGTAGGTAAATACATTTTAAAAAGAGTATTTAGAAATAATAAAGACAGGTAATGAATATGACGAATAAAGGTCACGCATAATATATGTTAAAGTGCATATGATGGCTGGGATGTCCCTTTAACAGCACTTCTAGGTTTTTTATTGCCTGCTATGATGATTGCACCGCTTTTCACCAAAATTGGTACATAACACCAATTTGGTATTATCCTTTACAGGGAGCTCCACCTCTAATATTCATGTACCGAGGTCCCCAAGATGTATAACTCTCACACTGTTCGCCATAGTGATTAAAGATGTACCTCCTTTCCATTAACCCTTTAAAAAGAATGTATCTGTTGTACAAAGTAGTATAAGTTGTTTGAGGAAGAGGGAGTTTATAAAAGAACTGAACTTTTAAACACCCAGATAATACGAAGTTTGAAAGCAATGTAAAAA
Organism: Spea bombifrons; assembly: GCF_027358695.1. Taxonomy (NCBI): domain Eukaryota; kingdom Metazoa; phylum Chordata; class Amphibia; order Anura; family Pelobatidae; genus Spea; species Spea bombifrons. The sequence continues at coordinate 52,858,865 of NC_071087.1, forward strand.
TCTTAAATGCAGCTGGTGTTTTAAGTAAAAAAAAATTGAAAGGAAGTAAAAAAAGCATTAACAACTCTCATTGCACAAAAACCCAAACAACTAATTCTAAGTTAATTATTTGTACAAATACAGACATTGATGTCATCAAAGAACGATTTGTGTAAAAAAAAAAAAACTAACCTAGTCAGCTATAAATAGAACAAATCACTATCGCTACATTAGCGACACATAGATGTGTTACTAAGTTTGGCTCCATTTAAAATATTATGAAAAGGCCATTGTAGATACAGCAGTCCAAGAGGTAAGAAGACAGAACAGTTTCCTAAAGGTAAGTAGATTTATTTTATTTCTATTGATATACTTCATTTTCTGTTGCAGGCCATTGGCAGAACTAGTGCGCCTGGTTATAATCAGTGTCAGCTGTGGGCACACATTAACCCCTTCCGTGATGCACGCAGTACATCTACAAGACCTTAAAGAAAGCTACCACCCATTCTTGTCCGATGTAATAAAGTAAATGGGTGAGCAGAGTGATACACTCTCATTGATTTGACTATACATTATACAGGGCCAACCAGGCTCCTCCTGCAGGAGTAGCTCCTGGGTTTAGCATTACATAATGTATAGTAATGTGGTGAGACCATACATCTCCTGCAAATTCTCTATTTAGTGAATAAGCCCCCTTGAGTTGCTGCCTTGGAGTGTGTGGGGGTTGTATTGAATCAATTCAAGTTCAGTCTTCACAATTAATGACAACTGGAACATCACTGAATAAACTGGCGTCTCATATTTACCCACCTTGTCTTCTGAAAAGGGGTGTTGTGAGGGGTCTTGGTCAATACCACCTCCAATACTGAAGCCCAGGATTCGGTTACCTCCCAGGTAAAGTTTGGATTCTAGAGAGAAAACACTTTTTTGTATATTTACTTTCACAAATCGAACTTTATAAACTGTGACACATCACAGGCATACCTGGCAACTTTCAGGGTTTGACCCAGAGTCTCAGTGTTCAGCATCTGTGGGGGAGGGGTAGATTATCAGGGTCACACAGTCTGGAACTCATTCCTATTCAACACTGCTATCATATGGAAGACTCCCAACTAGCGCTTGTAAACTGTATGTCTGCTGGAAAAAAAACTAGAAATCAGAAAAAAACAACTGATTAATTAAATAAAATTAAAATAAATTATTTACATAAATGAAATACGTTTAAATAAATAAAATGTATCAAACAGATATGGTACAGCATAACTCTTATAAACTGAGTCAGACACTGGTACAGCGTAAACCCCATAACAATACACAGAGCCATACATTAATGGTAGTGTAACATCACTATATACTAAGCCAGAAATTGACATTGCCGCTGAAACAGGTTTCAGTATTTTAACCCATTCCATGCACTAATTCTACTACCGCCCTTTGTCAAACTTTGTGGTAGTAATTTATTTTGTGTTTTTTATCACACAACTTCAGATGTGAAAATACAGTTCCTGGTATACATCGCACAGCATCCCAATATCTGTTCAGCAACATCTCCTGAGTACAGTGATACCCCCTATGCATGGGTTTGTTGGGTTGTTTAGGAGATAAAATGGCACATTTTTTCAACTTGGAACTTTGACATATGGTCCCACTGCCCCATGTGCTTTTTGGGACATTTTACCCCATCAAATCATCTATTTTTTAAAAGTAGACACCCCAGGGTATTTCAAATGCTGGTATTTTAACCCTTTCCATGCACTACCACTTTTTTTTTTTACCACTGGCCTTTGTCAAAATATGTGGTGTTATTTTTTGTGTGTTTTTTTCCACACACATTGTACTTAAGGTTTGAATTTACCACTCCAAGGCCTCCAAGGTTTGAATTTACCACTCCCAGGCCTCCCAACTGTCCCAATTTAGGCGTTTCCCTACCGATGTCCCGCTTTGCCGTCCCATCTTTAAGCAGCAGGCTTCTGTGTGCCGTGTCCCAATTGTGTATTTATTACACCACCCAGCCCCCTTTTAAGATTTAAGTGATGCTCCTAGCCAGCCCCCCTTGTGTATTAATGCCCCCACAACCTACAGTGGGGAAAGGCAAGGGACACAAGGTTGTGGGGGCAATAATACACAAGGGGGGCTGGCTGTGGGCAACACACAAGGGGGTGTCACCAATACAATGTCACCAGTTGTGGGGTCACCAATACACAAGAGGGCAGCTGGGATTTTAAAAAAAAGTGTCGATAAAAATGAAGCGTGGCGATGCGAGCGTGACATTGTACAAATGTAATTGCTTGTGTTGGTGAGTTTCGAGAGCGATTTTAAAAAAAAAGTGTCCCTTTTTCACATTTTGAAATGTTGGAAGGTATGTGAGTATGTATGTGTATCAGAGTGAGTGTGTATGTGTAACTGTGTTAGCATGAGTGTGTGTGTGTATAAGTGTATTCTAGGGTGTATGAGTTAATATGGATGTATTAGCTTCTGTGTTAGCATGATAAAGTGTATGGATGTGTGGTTTATGTGTATGTAAGTGTGTTAGTGCATGGGTGCTAGTGTGTATTTTAGCTATGGAGAAGGCAAGGGACCGATGGATCCAATTGTCGTTACCTGCCTCCCATGCTTAATGGTTCCAAGCCTTCCCTGAGTTCCATTGATACCATTGGAAATGCATAAAAAATAAAGTTTTAAAAAAAGTAAAAATAGTGAAAAACAAATAACATTATCTTTGTTTTTTAGGCAAATAGCTGTAGTATGCCTGTTTGACAATTGATAAAGCCTGCACCTTTAGGGCGGGATGGCATGAGGTTGTGGGGGCAAGTAGATGTCAAATCTTAAATAGGGAGTATAGAAGGAAAAGCTCGCTCTAACTGTATATATATATATATATATATATATATATTGCTATTTTATTTTTTTGTCCAATTTTGATGTGTTACTTGCTTTTAATAAAATTGTGAGATTTTTTTTTATGGTGTGGGGGGGTCATTTTCGGTTTTGGCCAAGTAAATGCTGAATTTTTGGTTTCGGTCCAGAATTCTCATTTTGGTGCATCCCTACTAAGCCAGACACTGAAGTGGTAGGCCTATACCACATCAATGTTTGGCTTAGTATATAGTGATAGGGGTTATGCTGCACTATTGTCAATGTCTGGCTCAGTATATAGTGATAGGGATTACGCTGTACCACTGTCAATGTCTGCCTCAGTATATAGTGATAGGTGATATACTGTACCACTGTCATTGTCTGCCTCAGTATTTAGTGATAGGTGTTATGCTCTACCCCGTGAACGTCTGCCTCAGTATATAGTGATAGGTGTAATGCTGTACCCGTCAATGTCTGCCTCAGTATATATAGTGATAGGGGTTATGCTGTACCCTCGTCAATGTCTGCCTCAGGATATAATGATAGGTGTTATGTTGTACCACCTTCAATGTCTGTGCCAGTATATAACGATAGCAGCAATGCAGTTTTAAAGTGTGTGTGTGTGTGGGGGGGTGCCACATACAGGATCCGCCCCAGGTGCCAAATACTCTAGGTACGCCCCTGTCCTGTCGGTCTAGTCCAGTATATGGTACTATGAATACACATAGTCTTACTTGCATGTCTGAATGGTTTCTTAATAGCACTGTGAATGAGCATAAATGGGGTTGAGGTAAGACAATAGGATACACCATAGCTGTCATGCAAAGAAATGCTTTGTTCTTATGGGATGCCACCTTCTCCCACCAACTTCTGAGAATATGCTTTTTAAAAGTACTAGTGCAAATAATCTTGCTCAACATGTTAACATGTAACAAGAATGACATTACGACAAGCCAAAGAGGATTATTCCATTTGAAATTTTATTAAACACCAAGTAAAATTTTATAAAAAAGGGTTATACCTTGAGATGCATATAAGAAAGGTTTTTATAAAAGTTAATGGTGAAAAAATATTTTTTTATACAGTTACGTACAAATTACAGTCAAGTATTAATGCATGCAGTTGAAAGACTTGCAATTCTGCAAGACACACTGGATTATGCACTTGTGCCCCTACTAGTCAGGACAAAGAGTTTAAGTGAAGTAAAATTGTACATCAGCAGCAGGTTATTGGTAATAACAATAAACATACTTATCCATAAATTAATACAATCGTTCTTTGCTCTTACAGTCAAAAATAATACTATAGGGGCTTATTTTTTTTTACAATACCTTTGAAAACAATGTATTCTAAAAATGTATTCTATAAATTCTCATCTATAATACTCACATTTTCTCTTTTCATGACACAGGTAGGGTGAAGTATTACATATTAACAAACTTTATATAGTTTTTCTGCAAATGTAGTTTTAAATTTAGTATGCCTATAACACGTGGGTGCATATTATAACCAAGATTTTACCATGATTTGTGCGTTTACCCTAAACACTTTTTAGGTAGCTAATGGTACATTTTAGTAGGTCAATAAAATAATTTTGTTATTAAATTGAATAAAAGGTGTCATGGCCTGCACTGAACCTACATATATACATATTTGCATAACAAATGTTGTTATTTAGGAAAATTTGTTGCAATTTTTAATGATTTCTTAATGACTGTTAGTGTTTATAATTCACATACTCTATTCTAATATGTTGTAAACAGGACACAAAATGAGGCTAATGTTGCTGTGCCCACATGTATCCACTAAACAGCATTCACAATTAAACAGGATACACTTGTGGATTGCACAGACTGGTAAAGACACTGTGGGTCTTCTTAAACCCAAGGTCTAACACCATCTTAACCAGGAACGAGAAGACAAATGCCTCTTATCTGTTCCATGTCACACCTGCTTACATCTGCAGGCATGCAGCTTGAGTCCTGTGAAAGTTACTCTCTAAAAGGTAGTTACACAGCAATAAACATTTACCCGAGCAGAATAGAAGAGGACAGCTAAGATTAATGTGGAAATGATGAGAGGTGGTCATAGTAAGGTCTAAACAGTGGGTGGTTTTTGTGTTGCCTCCTCAGAGCTTTCGTCAGATGTGTCTGGAGTTTCTGTGGCCTGTTGACCAGCTTGTGGAGGAGTCTGCTTGGTGTTGCTCTCTTCCTCTGAGCTTTCCGATGAGTGAGTCTGAGTGCTTGTACTTTCAGTGGTTGTACTTTGTTCTTCAGACATACTGCCAAATGATTTCTGTGCCAAGTACAAAACAAATACAATAAAAAATATATACGATGCACTCACGTAGTGAAATTAAGGAATAAATAACCTATTTTATATATGTAGACGATATAATTAGCGACAGTTCTAGTTGAAACATTAATCACTTGATAACTTAGCGTATTTATCGGCGCATACTGCGCACCGGGGTATAGCACACACCCCTGCCCGGACCGGAAGAGAGGGAGACGCGGCTGCAAATCATGGAGCTCTAGGATTTACCGGCGTATAACACGCAGGTAGGGTTTCTGCTTCTTTTTTCAGTTATAAAAGTGCGTGTTATATTCCAATTTTATAAAGCCTGTCAGCTCAGTTAAATAATCACACATGTAATTCATGTCTGCAGTTTCTATACTTTGCACTTCCCATATGGATTACCTGTTCGTCATTTTCTTTGGCTGATAAATCACGTTTTCGGAGGGTCAGAATATCTGCTCTTGGGAGGTTCTTATTATTGGGTTGCTCACTAGGGGCAGCAGTAACCTCTTCTGATGAAGAATCAGAGTCTGGTACGGATTGAGTGTTGCTTTCAGTTGAGGAGGAGTCCTGAAAAAAACCCAAATATTTTGTTTCATCTTTTACTTATTATTTTTAATAAATACACATACTGATCTGATGTTTGTGATTTATAAGAAAGTTTCTCAACTCTGGCTCTCAGTTCTGAACATAGGTGGCTATCTATCTTCTATATGGGCTTAAAAGGCAGCCACTGATCACTCCAGTGTTTTTCCTGAGGAGAAGCTGAAAACATACAATGTTGGGATTACTCTAGTTCACTGCTAAATCCAAGGGCCAATACTCTATGCTAATCCTACTTCACCTTTCTACTGCTTTTGATACCGTAGACCACCTTCTTCAGATTCTTCACAATCTTGTCTCTGTGACACTGCTCTTTTTGATCATGCCAAAGGCTGCCCCTATCCTCTGGAATGCCCACCTAAAGTTACAGTATATTATAGTCTGGTTTAGCTTTTACCTGGCCAACATTTTCATTTGCTGCTAAGTCACGTTTCCGGCGGGACAGGTTGTCCTCATCAGGTTGTTCACTGGGGGAAACAGTAACTTCCTCTGATGAAGAATGTGAGTCTGAATCGGGTACAGATTGAGTGTTGCTTTCACTTGAGGATGAATCCTGGAAAAAGAAAGTGTACATATGTTTTCCACATTTTTCTAAATCATTATTTTTGTTTCCCTTCTTTGGTAAAAGTATTTTGCTTGGCAAAAATACTAAATGAGAACAGGCACTGGCATCTCATTTATAATTTGAGTTGTGTTTCAGTCTGTCCTTACATTTGTATTTTTTTCTAAAAGATTATATTATTACCATGCAGCTTTTATTGGCTAACTGAGAGTTTAATTGCAAGCTTTCGAGACCAAGTTTTTAGGTCCCTTCCTCAGGCATGGCCCCTCTAACCAGGGAGTAAACTGACCAAAGATGCTCTGACTGGACCGTATCTGTCTATTAGATCTCTGGTAGTCAGGCTAATTTACTGCTGAGCAAATTCCCTAATACCTCTGTGTTTATTTTAAGCTTTTGTTAACCTGTGAATTGTGCTTTTGTATTAAGAAAATTCTGTTTTAGCTTCATTAATGCCTGAAGAAGGGACCTAACAACTTGGTCTTGAACGCTTGCAATTAAACTCTGTTAGCCAATAAATGGGATCATTTTAACTATATTTTACTCCTGTTTTCTAAACGGCTAACACGGTACAAACCCTTTTATCATGCAGCTTTTAGGCAGACAGAGCACAATGACTGTGCCACTTGCCCCAATACAGTCATTTGAAATTCATGTGTCATTGAGACCTTACTGTCTAGATAAATAAATAGATAGAACGATCAGCTGTCAGTAGCTGATCTAGTAAAGGAATTTGGTGATCTTATATACTGAAATCTCTAACTTTGCAGTGTTTAAAATAAAATACCAACATACTTTATACAATGATGTTCTATTCTGTGTATGTGGTTCCAGCAAATTAAATATGAACCTGGTTTGAAGAAAGGCCCCTGGGTGCACATGTTTACTTGTCAGGCACATGGATTGCTAGAAGCATGCTAAGCACCCACTAGCCATAAACACTGCAGAGACATATTATTCGTTAAAGCACTGGAGTCCTTAAAACTTGGTGTCCCTTATGTTGGCTTACTGTATTTAATAGATAACCCAGTACTTTTCGCACACAGGAAATACCCAATGTTAACATTGCTTCTGTTACCTGTCCAACATTTTCATTTGCGGCTAGGTCGCGTTTCCTGAGGGACAATGTGTCATCATCAGGTTCTTCACTAGGGGAAGCAGTAACTTCCTCTGATGAAGAATCGGGTAGAGATTCAGTGTTGCTTTCATTAGAAGATGAATTCTGGCAAAAGAAAAAACAAAAAGGTTGATTATTTTTTTCTGTTGTCTTGTCTCCCTTGATTTGTAAAAATTCTTAAAAATTATATTTGCTTGGAGGCCTGTTGAGGTTTCAGTGTAATACAATTATACAGGCATTTTATTTTCCTAATACGTTAGTTCTTAAAGATCTTAAAGATATTTGTGTTCTATCCTTTGGATGGATCAAGCTATTTTTTTATTTACTGTGGTTTGAGTATAGCATAATTTTATGGCTACATATTTCCTTTTGTGGACAAAATCTTCATGTATCTATCAAAGTATTCATAAAGATTTATTTACTAAAGCTAAAATTCATTAAGCATCATGAAGGGCCTCTTCTTGCAGGAGAAGCTTGCCAGGGATGGCCCTTTATCGTACATAATTGATTTAGTGTGTTAAAAATACAACTCTCCTCACAACAACTATTTTAGTGAATTAACCCAAGAGAGCTGAAGTGAAAACTGGCCTGCCAACTCTCATTTCACAGGAGACATTTTTGTGGACAGTACACCCATTATACTACTACTGACCACTGCTTTAATCCAAAGTCACTTGTTATGTGGTGTGTCTTGATAGATATTTAATAGTACAGTGTTTAATTAAAGAATAAGTTGTAAGATTACTAGAGTAAAAACATTTTCACATACCCAGGTAACACATCTCTAGGTTAGTGACATAATGAAAAAACGAATTAACGTGGACGCAGTTTATAGGTTATATGCTCAGATCAGTGAATACCTGTGCATCATTTCCTTCTTCTGTTAAATCACGCTTTCTCCGGTTCAGCAAGCTATCTCCTCTTCCACCCGTGACAGGCTGGTTGTCAGAATAGTCTGGTGTTGGTTGATCGCTAGGTACCTCATTGGGAACAGTGGTGACTTCCTCTGAAGAAGAGTCTGAATCTGATACAGATTGAGTGTTGCTTTCACTCGAGGATGAATCCTACAAAAGACCAAATTTCTTTTGTGCTGAAGAACAGAGCTATGTGCCCTTATTTTTTAACTTGAGCGTATATTTACATGGCATGCTCTCAGTAAAATTCAGAGCAGCTCCAAGAGTTAAGTATAAATGCAATAAGCAAAACAGCATGTGTTTTTTTTTATCTAAAAATATATTACATTACGGTAGATCAGTGTCTAACTTGCATTGGTCTCTATTCCTATATCTATCTATGTGGTAGAAATACTATTCAGTTAATAGATTAAAAACTGAAAGCCATAGAATAGATATATTATACCCTGGTCTGTTTTGTAGTTGTATGAAATTAATGTAAAGTGTCCATAAAGGGGCTAAACATATTTTGGTACTATGATATCACTCATGCTGGATTCAATAACTAGAATGTACTACTTATAGGTAATTAATTACCTATTCTTCCAGGGGCTATTCATTAAAACTAGTGATACCTCTAATCAAGGTTAAATACTCTGGCCCTATATATTTCTGTTTTTTATACTACATTGTCCCAATGCGAACTTTGGGAGGACTGCTGGTTTACTTATTTATTACAAATGTATTTCAAGTAGTTGAATCCAGCCTTATATTTGTGAACTGTGAGATTAAATGTAATAGTTAAACACAACACATTAAATTTACTAACCTGATGTGAAGAATGGGAATAGTTGTCTGGAATACTGTTGTCCTGTTTCAACTGTTGACAAAAAGAGACAATCATTCAACATGCAGTATATCACAAATACATGGCACAGAGGCATAAATAAAATAATTCAACCTGAAATATAATGTATTGCAGCTTTCATAGTTTTTAATTGAAAACAGTAGGCTGATTTATGTAGTCATTTTTTTTATTTTTTTTTTAAATCCTCACATTTTTCCTTGTGTAAATGTTCTGTATCTATTCAATACTGCCTTCATAAAGAGTAAGAAATGAGTTTCGGTCTAAACTAAATGCCTAGAAAATATATTATGTTTGTATTTATGGTCAATGTGTTCAACCATTTTAAACCATGTATGCTCATGCGTCAAGTTTACATATCATTATGGAGAGTTGGGCTTTCTATGAATAATGATACTGTGTGATAGTATAGTGATAGTGTTATACTAATGTTTCTTAGCATTATAAACTAAACAAGTTGTTATACTGAGATGAAGAATTCCAACTCACTGCATACATTATTCAAAATGAAAGGCATACTGACCTGCATGCTCATAAAATGACATACATTTTTGGGCTAAGTAATGTGAATTCATAAAACACATTAGATGATACTCACTGGATATGCATAGGCTATACCTAGGATGCATACGATAAGCACGGCAGTCTTCATTTTCTGTAGAAAAAAGTTGATTTAGAACATTTTACATTTATTTGCCCCTTTCTTCAAGTTAAAAAATGTTAAATGTGAACAATGATAAGCATATGAATACATTACCTTAGCAGTGGCTGTCAAGTATTTTTGTATTTCTCTGTATTGCAAGTTTCCAGTATTCACAAGTGGATTGTTCAACAACCAGAGGCTTCTTGTTTTGCTGTGGAGTGTCTCGGGGATTGAAGAATTTAAACTGTGTCCCCCAGACACTATTAGCCAATCGGCATAAGACTAGGGGAGTGACTCAATATGATTTCTAACCACCTGACTTGCCCACACTTCCTCTTGCTTCCTTTTGGTTTTGTGGTTTTTCTTCTGTCAACAGAATGAATCCTTCTGCACTGACATGTGATAATCTACAGTATAATTAACTAGTTTTCATTTTGATGGTTGCTGTTGTGTAATATGCAGGGACTTCCAGCAAGGATTTATGAGGTTTTCTATAGAGAGTACATTATTGTGAACAAGTCATTAACCTGTCTCCAAAGTGTTTGGAAGGAAATGATTCTGGATAGATTTGCAATGAGTAATGTAGGTGGATGGAGTGGGAAACAAACTGTGGTGTGGGATTAGACTGTTTGACAAATAGAACATTTAATATACTAATTTATTAAACAAGAAGTTACGTACAAAACAAATTAAGAAAAAAATCTCTATGGATACAGTAACATAAGAGAATATCGTTCCTGTCTTATATAGCAGAATATCATTAAGGATGGCAAGGCTGTGCTTAAAGATTTTGCATTGCCACAGTAAGGTTTGGACGAAATATTTACACTACCTTCCCCAGGTGTGTTTCTTCTTGAAAGTAGCAGGTCTAATTCTGTTCTGAGAATAAAAAGCTGGAAAATTGCCAGATTTTCTTGTTGACAAGGTGCAATTTTTGTCATTGTACCAGACATTAGAAGTGTGTGACCTTCATGGCCTCTTGTCGTTAATGACTGCTGCCTCTTGATCAGAAAATCCTAAAAATAAATCTGGGGCATCACTCACCATTGTGTGGTCTTTCCGATTCCTGCCTGCTCTGTTATACGGTGCGTGAAATGTAGCTGATGTCCCGTGCAAGCTAAGTTTAGGCCTGAAACTAACTTGTCAATGAACATGGTCATTGGCCTAGAGTGACTGAAAACCAGCACTGCTCTTTGTCTGGGGCACAGTCATGCTGGAATAGAAAAAGGCCTTCCCCACATTGTTCCTACAAAGTTGGAAGCATAGCATTGACCAAAATGTGTTGGTGTGTCCCCTTCAGCATACCAAGACATTTTGGACAATGCTTTGTGGCCTAAAGTGGCTAGGCAATTTTAATCCTCAGTCTATTCATTGTGAGTATGCCAGTTCCTTGGAGTCCTGTACCAGTGCCTTTCAATCTACACCGAATAATTCCATAACAGTGAATATATTACTGACAGTGAGTGCATATATGTGGGAATGAATGAACTAATATTTAATGTTAATACTTGCATTGGTAGAGTTTGTTGGAATCATAAATGTCACTCTTTTGGATACTCAGTTTATGACTGGTTGTTTGGTCAGAATTTCTTATATAAAATGATATTCAATGGAATATTAAAATCCTTTCCAAGACAAGTTGTCTAAAATACTGCTGCTAGATAGATATACATTCATGTCACCACTAGGCACACGTGGAATACATGTCACAGTAACCCTAAGAAGAAACCATGGTGGGGTAAGAATAAACTATAGCCAAAAAGGGTAAGGAATAGTCACAAACGGGCAGCGATCACCTCTTAACGCTCTACCAGGCTCTCTCAGCTCTCCTTAATAAATCATCAAACTCCATTGATTTTCAAGACAATGTTTAACCTACTGTTTTAATACAGATACAGTGAAGGAAAAAATTATTTGATCCCCTGCTGATTCTGTACGTTTGCCCACTGACAAAGACATGATCAGTCTATAATTTTAATGGTAGGTTTATTTGAACAGTGAGAGATAGAATAATAAAAAATCCAGAATAACGCATTTTTAAATAAGTTATAAATTGATTTGAATTTTACTCAAATAAGTATTTGACCCTTTTGCAAAACATGGCTTAGTACTTGGTGACAAAACCCTTGTTGGCAATCAGAGGTCAGACGTTTCTTGTAGTTGGCCACTGATGTTTCTTGATGTTGCACACACCTCAAGAGGAGTCAAATAATCTTTTGTGGTACCCACTGCCTTTTTAGGAGAACAGACAGCCCTAGACTGACATGGACAGTGATACATAGTAAGTGGAGGGTCTCCCACATAAAAATGCAGGAACTCAGTGTAGTACGTTGAGGGATTGGAGAAGTTAGTAGTGTCAAACCTACAAAGGTTGAGGCAGTCCCCCTTTTCCTGCTCCTCCTGGAAAGGAGGAAAAGAGTTTCCTCACACAGTGCGCGGGCATTAGTCGGGCTGCATAGATGTCTGCGCAGCCCCAGTGATGCTCGGCCGGCCCCCGGAATAGTGAAATCTGGAAGAGAGGTAAGGGGGTGTGGGAGAGTGAATGGGTGAATGAAAAGATGAATAAATTAAGTGAGTAAGTGTTTATGGACAGAAATGTGGCAGACAGGATGTTTGGGGGGGCAGAAGTGGCACAGACAGGCTGTTTCAGGAGCAGAGTTGGCACAGGTAGGCTGTTTTGGGGCAGAGTTGACACAGGCAGGCTGTTTCAGGGGCCGAGGTGGCACAAGCAGGCTGTTTCAGGGGCTGATGTGGTACGGGCAGGCTGCTTCAAGGGCAGAGTTGGCACAGGCAGGCTACTAAAGGGGCAGCACTGGCACAGGTAGGATGCTAAAGGGGCAGCAGTGGCACAGGCAGGCTGCTAAAGGGGCAGCAGTGGCACAGGCATGCTGCTAAATGGGCAGGGGTATCACAGGCTGGCTATTTTAGGGGCAGAGTCTTACCACGTCAATTTCTGCCTTAGCGTATAGTGATGGGAGTTACGCTGTACCACTATCAATGTCAGGCTCAGTATACAGTGATAGGAATTATGCTGTACCATGTCTGTTCAGTAAATGTTATTAATTTAAACGTATTTAATTTATTTATAAGTTAATAATGTATTTCTTCATATTCTTAGTTTTTTCCCAGTTTACAAATTTGTGAAATAAATATTCTTGCCAACATTCATTTTTTTTGTGGGGTGGAGGGGTGCCACATACAAGATCCGCCCCGAGTGCCAAATACTCTAGGTATGCCCCTGCATTGGCATACATGGAAGCATCCCATATACACAACTACACATTTCCTGATCCACCCTCAAGAGGTTAGAAACGTATAGAAAACAAAATATGTGAAGCAGGATCCTAAGTGAGACTGCAGCATATTGGCACTGGATGGACGTAGAAGTATCACACAGATGGCTATTCAAGATGTTGTTTGTGTAAAATTAATGGAGGAATCCATGTGACTTCACTGTCATGTTCCTTTCGGTTAATCAGACCACAATAAACTTTTAGGAAAGTGTGACTGTTTTCCAGTAACAAAGTTACAAATCTGCATATAATTAGACATATCATCTTGAGGGAATGTTGTTTTACTTGCCATGGTTTAATGATTAAAATGAAACACATAGCTGAAAATAATGAGATGTGGACATCTGATTTGCATTCAAGAAATAAGCAGTTAGTTAAAAAAATAGCTCTCTGGTTTAAATGCGATTTTTTAAAAAATTGGGTGCAGAAAAAAATGCAATACAGATTCACTTCATTGTCTCAAAAAATAAGAATATGAAGGGGAAACAAACCAAATATATATATATATATATATATATATATATATACAAAGTATCTCACAAAAGTGAGTACACCTCTCACATTTTTGTAAATATTTTATTATATCTTTCCATGTGACAACACTGAACAAATGACACTCTGGTACAGTGTAAAGTAGTACACCTGTATAACAGTGTACATTTGCTGTCCCCTCAAAATAACTAAACACACAGCCATTAATTTCTAAACCTTGCCAACAAAAGTGAGCACATCCCTTGGAAATGTCCAAATTGGGGCCAAAGTGTCAATATTTTGTGTGGCCAACATTATTTTCCAGCACTGCCTTAACCCTCTTGGGCATAGCGTTCACCAGAGCTTCACAGGTTGCCACAGGAGTCCCCTTCCATGACAACATCACGTAGCTGGTGGATGTTAGAAACCTTACGCTCCCCCACCAGGGTTAAGGTCTGGAGACATGCTTGGCCAGTCCATCACCTTTACCCTCAGCTTCTTTAGCAAGGCAGTGGAGATGTGTTTGCAGCACTTATACGTCTATTTCCCAAAGACAACCTGTGGATATGACGCTGAGCACGTGCACTCAACTTCTTTGGTCAACGATGACGAGGCCTGTTCTGAGTGGAACCTATCCTGGGAAACCGCAGTATGGTCTTGCCCACTGTGCTGCAGCTCAGTTTCAGGGTCTTGGCAATCTTCTTATAGCCTAGGCCATCTTTATGTAGAGCAATAATTATTTTTTTCAGATCCTCAGAGAGTTATTTGCCATGAGGTGCCATGTTGAACTTCCAGTGACCAGTGAAACGGAAGCCTGGGGATATTGCTGACGGATTTCGGTGGTTTGTCGTCCTAGCAGGAAAAATAGCTCTTGGCAGAGAGGGACAACTTGAGGTCCCTGGTCAGTCCGTCACAACCAGTATGAGAAAGTGTGAGAGCGATAACACCAAATTGAACACACCTGCTCCCCATTCACACCTGAGACCTTGTAACACTAACGAGTCACATGACACAGGGAGGGGAAATGGGCCCAATTTGGACATTTCCACTTAGGGGTGTACTCCAAAGTTGCCAAAGTTTAGACATTAATGGCTGTGTGTTATACAGGCTGTACACTAACTGCTTTACATTGTAGCAGAGTGTCATTTCTTCAGTGTTGTCGCATGAAAAGATATAATAAAATATTTACAAATACTGTATATGGCACAGCCATTAAAAGCACAAGCACAGTGCACAAGGTATGCATTAGCGAGGACAACCTTGGTGCCTTTCTCTTGCAAGAATTGTCAAACTGGCCTTGAAAAAGCATAATTGATTCATATGAAATGCTTCATCTGTGTGCACCACACAATTTAGTAAATAAGCCCCAGTACATAAAAAAGGAAGGAGGGTTAAAACTTTTTAAACCCGATTTTGAAAACTACCAATGAGAAATACAACTGGTCTTCTTGTGTTGATTCTGTATAAAAATACTGCAAGAATGGTATCTCAGCTAGCTAAATAAATTCAGTGCGAGGATAATTATTGCTTTTGCATAAACCTATTCTGGCGACAATCCATTGTTTGACATGGCACATCTGAGATGAAACATTACACTTCATCTTAGAAGGAAAGTTGTTTTAACAGGATAAATTAATGTGATGTAGCAGGATGTCGATGTTCATATAAGGCATGTTGTTTACAAAAGAGGCTTGCATGGCAACATCCATTTAATTAGATGTCATATGAATAAAAATATTCCTAGTAAAATGTGTTTTTTTGAGTAAATTGTGGCTTGGCTATTTATGTTTAACAGGATAACTGAAAACAGGAAAACGGGGGAGATGGTCAAGTTCCTTTAAGGTAATCTGGTTTATTTATAATGTATTCTTGGATTATAACCATTTATATTTAATATATAAGATCCAGTGCCCTAGCATCCTGATATTCTTGTCCATTTAATGTCATACAAAATATATACATTAATAAATAAACTGTTATTTTATAAATCTACCTCTATAGATGTGACAGGCAGATAAAGCCTTCTCTCTTAGCCTTTCCTTAATTGTCCAAGGGCCCATCCTCTGACATAATGTATTTTACATAATATACTTTTGGTTTAATTCACTAAAGGGAGCGTTGTCAGGAGAGTTTGCGGGAAAGTTGCAGTTTCAACCCACTTACTTAACTAGTTATTATGATGACCCAACACATGGTAATCCAGCTAGGAGGGTTGAGCCAGCCATGCCTAATGGATAATTCAATGTATAAAGGGACTTAAAGGAAATCGCCCAGATTTAAATATTAGTATTATTAACCCAGTTATGTATGGAAGTCTGTGCCTATTTGGCATAAACAGATCATCTATAACATTATGACCACCGACAGTTGAAGTGAATAACACTGATAATCTTGTGATCATGGCACTTGTCAGTGGGTGGGATACATTAGGGAGCATCAAAGTTGATGTGTTAAAAGCAGAAAACGGGCAAGTTTAAGGATCTGAGCGACTTTGAAAAGGCCCAAATTGTGATGACGACTGTGCCAGAGGATCTCTAAAACTGCAGCTCTTGTGGTGGTTCCCAGTCTGCAGTGGTCTGTACCTATTAAAAGTGGTCCAAGGAAGGAAAAGCGGTGAACCCGCAACAGGTTCATGGGCAGTGAAGGCTCATTGATGCACGCGAGGGGCAAAGGCGTTCTTGTGTGGTCAAATCCAATAGATGAGCTACTGTAGATCAAATTGCTGAACAAAGTTAAAGCTGGTTCTGATAGAAACGTGTCAGAACACACAGTGCATCGCAGTTTGTTGCATATGGGGCTGCGTAGCCATGCTGACCCCTGTCCACTGCCAAAAGCACCTACAACGGGCATGTGAGCATAAGAACTGGCCCACGGAGCAATGGAAAAAGGTGGCCTGGTCTGATGAATCACTTTTCTCGTGGATGGCAGGGTGTGTGTGCTTACCTGGAGAACACATGGCAGGTTGTGTTTGCTTACCTGGAGAACACATGGCACCAGGATGCATCCATGGAGGCCAATGGTTGATTACATTGTTACGTGTTTCATAAGCACTTTTACCTCTTGTTTTACTTCATATTTACCTTTGGTACTGACCTAGGCCTGACCCAGGGCAGCATTCCCTCCGGTGCCTCCATCCTCTCTACGCAGTGCCGGGATATGACATTATAATGACGTCTATGGAGGCCAAGGAGGTTGTGTCCGCTCACCCCCATGTCCTTGACCCGCATCTCTGAAAAATATCACCACCTCTTTCTAGGTTGTAAGCTTGTTTGAGCAGGGCCCTCCTTACCTTTTGAACTTATTGACACACCTTATCACACAAAATATATTTGAGAAATATAGGCCATGTTATTGTGGCACATATTTTTTTTTATGAATTATGGTTTCATGGCGTCTAACAGATTTTTTTTAACTCAGATGTTTGTTTTTCTTCCTGTTGTAGTTAGTACTCTGTAAAACCCAAATGACATTTCTGTCAGACCAGCCACCAAAACATGTATGCCTAATTTCCAGAACATAAAGTTCAGAGAGTGCGACAGCTTTTGGCTCCCACTATGTTGCCTTAGTTTGACCTGGATGGCACAACTCTTACAGTGTCTAATTCTCAAAACATCTCTAAATAAAATGTAGGTTACTCTGTGCAAGGATGAATGAGCACATTTCCAGACCAACTATACTTTTCTCATGAAAGAAATCTTTTGTCTGTTAGCAGCAGGTTTGTGGGTGTTTATGAACCAAAACTACTCAGACTCACATGGAAAATAATAATAGAGGAACTGGAAACATCAACTTCTTCTGTTTGACGCCGGATGTTTTGTTGAAAATCTAGCCACTTTTAATTATAGGTTATATCTGCTTTATCCGTAATTATCATCCTTTAGATGATTTACTTAATTTTATGACATTTGATAGAATTTGTCACATAGGTGTAGCATTTTGTTAGTTTTGATATTATAGGTTATAAAACATCCATAACTTGCTTTACTGCAATCTAATTTAATGTTGTCACACAAGTCTAATGATCTGAAGGCTTTTAGAAAGGGGAAAAGATCTTCACTGAACCTGTTGAAACTCAGAAGGTGCCAAAAAGAGCCCTGCGTGGGACTGCTTTTTTAATCCCGCTCCCGCTAATTTTTTGTCCAATCCCGTCCGCTCCCGCAATGTGTGTGTTCCACTCCCGCAACACGTGTGCCCAATCCCGCCACAAATGTGGCCAATCACGCCCACCTCCTTACCTGAACTGTAGATTTCCCGCCCAGTCCTGCAAGGCTGCCTTCGTGTTGGTCCCTCACAGCGGCTCTTCTCTTGTTCCGCCCAGGAACCCAGCGGATTCACGGGAAGTGTGTCACATCACATGACTCCGCTTTGTTCCTGAGCGGAGCAAGAGAAGACACGCTGCGGGGGAGCAGCGTGAAGGCAGCCTTGCGGGACTGCGCGGGATTACCGGGACCCGCAGGTACAGTGTCTGACCGTCCGCTCCCGCCTACAACACCAGCAAGACCGCCCGTGGCTCCAGAAAACAATATGGACTCGATTTGTGAAAAATTGTGGAGGCCTGTGTGATCCTGCACCCACACGGGGTACCAAACAGCACGGTCCTCTAGGGTATTAACGCCACATCTCAATTAGGTAATCACCCACGATTTATTTGTAGTCCACGTATGAAGATATTTACAGGATTACATAGAACACAAATTCTCTACAAACAAAAGCCTAGCTCGTCTGAGCGCTTACTAACATATAACTCCCCTCACTACACAGAGTCTAAAACTAAACAAAACGTAATCCCACCAACCTTTTTGATGGTCTCTCTTGAGCAAAGCAAGCCCTGCTGCTTCCAAACAAACTCTCTCTCTTCTGTCCAACAGGTCAGGTTATATTGCAGCCAGTGCAGCTAATTACCTGCAGCTGACCAGTGCATTGGAGTCAGCTTAAACTCCTGGCCTGGATCCTGGGTCAGTCCAGGTGCATGTAAACTGCGGGGCGGAGCACCAGCCTGCCCTATATGTCATAGAAAACCCTGCAAAATCGAGGGGGAATGTATACCCCTTCCACAACAACACCCCGCACCTTGTTACATATCCTCCCCCCCAGCTCAGACCCATCGGGGCGAGCGGCCTTGGACCACAAACAGTGAACTCGGGAGAGGCCATCCACATTACCCTGGGCAGTACCAGCCCTGTGAACCATAGTAAACTGGAATGGCTGGAGACTAAGGAACCACCTGGTAACCCTGGCATTCTTTTCCTTGTTCTGCCTCATCCAGGTTAAAGGTGCATGGTCAGTAATCAGTGTAAACCGTCGACCCAACAGATAATACCTCAAGGACTCTAGTGCCCACTTAACAGCCAGGCATTCTTTCTCAACCACTGAGTACCTCTGTTCATGAGGATTTAACTTCCGACTTAGATACATGACTGGATGTTCCTCTCCATCATGTGCTTGAGAAAGAACCGCGCCCAGGCCAACATCAGACGCATCGGTCTGTACAATGAATTGTTTAGAAAAATCCGGAGCTACCAATACGGGGTCAGAACACAATGCCTCTTTCAAGACCTGAAAGGCATGTTCTGCTTCTGGGGTCCACTTAACCATAACCGGGCCTTTAGCTTTTGTGAGCTCAGTCAACGGGGCAGTAATGGTGGCAAAGTCAGGGATGAACCTGCGATAATAGCCAGTTAAGCCCAAGAATGCCCTTACTTGTTTCTTTGTTACAGGACGTGGCCAATTGGAGATGGCTGCTACCTTGCTCTGTTGTGGTTTAAGGAGCCCCCGCCCTATTGTATAACCCAGATATTTAGCCTCTTCTAAGCCTAAAGAGCACTTAGCGGGGTTGGCAGTCAAACCGGCAGCCCGTATACTATCCACTACCGCCTGAACCTTCATCAGATGTGTTTCCCAGTCCACACTGTGAATCACTACATCGTCCAGATAGGCAGCTGCATACTCTCTATGGGGCCTAAGTATCCTATCCATCATACGCTGGAAGGTGGCTGGGGCACCATGCAAACCAAACGGTAACACAGTGTATTGGAACAACCCCTCAGGGGTAGAAAAAGCAGTCTTTTCCTTTGCTCTCTCTGTCAAGGGAACCTGCCAATATCCTTTGGTCAAGTCCAATGTACTCAGATACCTAGCTTTACCCAACCTCTCTATGAGCTCATCCACCCGAGGCATAGGATAGGCATCAAACTTGGAGATATTGTTTAATTTACGGAAGTCATTACAAAAGCGTATTTCTCCATTTGGTTTAGGCACTAACACAATTGGGTTACTCCACTCGCTTTGTGACACTTCAATCACCCCTAGTTTTAGCATCTTTTTTATCTCTGCACTAACCGCTTCACGTCTAGCCTCGGGTATTCTGTAGGGCTTCAGATTGATTTTCTTTCCGGGTTCGGTGATAATATCATGTTTTATTATGTGTGTTTTTCCTGGTACTGGGGAAAACACATCTCTATTTTTTAGCACAAACTCTCTGACTTCCTGTTTCTGATGAGAGGCAAGAGTGTCAGCAATGTACACCTCTGGTTCTTTCGCACAAGCAACATGAGTGGGTTGCCCTTTGGTCATGGTGAAGACCTCTCGCTCTACCCATGGCTTCAATAAATTCACATGGTAGATCTGTTCTGCCTTCCTCCTACCCGGCTGTCTTACTTTATAATTAACCTCACCGACACGCTCAATAATTTCATATGGTCCTTGCCAGCTGGCTAGGAACTTGCTTTCAACTGTAGGGATAAGAAGCAATACCCGGTCCCCCGGTTTGAAGATCCGAAGCCTTGCATTCCTGTTATAACTGACTTGTTGGGCCCTCTGGGCTTTTAACATGTTCTCCTTCACTATGGGCATTATAGCTTCCATACGCTCCTGCATTTGAGCAACATGTTCTATAACACTACGGTGAGGGGTATACTCTTGTTCCCATGTTTCCTTGGCAATATCTAAAATACCTCTGGGGTGTCTGCCATATAATAATTCGAAGGGTGAAAACCCAGTGGAAGCTTGTGGGACTTCTCTAATAGAAAACATAAGATATGGTAAGAGATAATCCCAGTTCTTACCGTCTTTGTCTACCACTTTGCGTAGCATGGCCTTTAATGTTTTATTAAACCTCTCTACCAGTCCGTCCGTTTGAGGATGGTATACTGAGGTTTTTAGCTGTTTAATTTTGAGCAGCTTACACAGCTCGGTCATAATCCTGGACATAAAAGGAGTTCCCTGGTCTGTGAGAACCTCTTTTGGTATACCCGTCCTGCTGAACATCATCATTAACTCCCTTGCAATACTCTTCCCCTCCACCCTCACTGGTCTTAAATGAGTTGCATCAACAGCACTAGTAACCACACACATTTTTGAACAAGTCAACACAGTCTTGTGTAGGGCCCTGGCTCCTACATCACACTGCATGGGCTCTTCACCCTCTGGACAATTACGCGCAAAATGTCCCGGCTCGTGGCATTTGAAGCATCTTATGTGTTCCTCAGTCTGCTCTTGTGGCCGTAATGGGAATTTCGGGTGCCTGTTACCACCATAGTCATATTGTCCCATGCGGGGTACAGGGTTTTGTCCTTTGCTTCCGGTTTTCACGCTTGTCCGGTTGTTAAGGGATCTGGACTTTGGCTGTGGAGAAGTACTACGTAGCTCCTTAACGGTCAAATACCTCTCAACCAGACACATCATCTCCTCTGGATCCTTCGGGTCCCCTTGGCTGACCCATTGTCGCAGTTCTGTAGGCAAGTTCCTGAGAAAGCGATCCATGACCACCATCTCCATTATTTTAGTAGCAGAGTTGATCTCAGGTTTCAGCCATTTCTGAGCAAGCCTCAGCAACTCATACATCTGGGTCCGTGTAGGTTTACCCATGTCATAAGCCCACTTATGAAACCTTTGGGCTCTAAGGGCAGGGGTTATGCCTATACGTGTTAGAATTTCTTTTCTGAGTTGTACATAGTCCTGGGCTTGGTCATCAGGTAAATCTTCATAGGCTTTCTGGGGTTCCCCACTTAGACAAGGAGCTAGTAACCCCGCCCACTGGCTTGCTGGCCAGTTTTCTCTGGTAGCAACCCTCTCAAAAGTAGTGAGATAAGCTTCCACATCATCCGCCTCTGACATCTTATGCAGGAAATCAGTTGCTCGAATACGGGGCCCCTTATCCACAGTAGGGCTCCCTGCAGAGGGCGACAGCACTTTCTGCAAAACATTAGCAAGGACAGCTCTGTCCTCATGCTGGGCTTCTCTCAGGTTTTCAACCTGTGCAGTCAGTAAACGATTAGTCTCCTGCTGTACAGCAGTCGCCTGTACCAAAGCCTTCACCAGCTCTTCCATCATAACACCAAGGCAGACGACTAGTATGAAGGTACTGTACTGAGTGGGAGTCCCACGATTCACAAACAATCTTCAATATGCAGACTGGCAGAGACTTTGCATACCCACAGACCTTTTATGTGCTGATGCCCGCATTCTCCACCATATTGTGATCCTGCACCCACACGGGGTACCAAACAGCACGGTCCTCTAGGGTATTAACGCCACATCTCAATTAGGTAATCACCCACGATTTATTTGTAGTCCACGTATGAAGATATTTACAGGATTACATAGAACACAAATTCTCTACAAACAAAAGCCTAGCTCGTCTGAGCGCTTACTAACATATAACTCCCCTCACTACACAGAGTCTAAAACTAAACAAAACGTAATCCCACCAACCTTTTTGATGGTCTCTCTTGAGCAAAGCAAGCCCTGCTGCTTCCAAACAAACTCTCTCTCTTCTGTCCAACAGGTCAGGTTATATTGCAGCCAGTGCAGCTAATTACCTGCAGCTGACCAGTGCATTGGAGTCAGCTTAAACTCCTGGCCTGGATCCTGGGTCAGTCCAGGTGCATGTAAACTGCGGGGCGGAGCACCAGCCTGCCCTATATGTCATAGAAAACCCTGCAAAATCGAGGGGGAATGTATACCCCTTCCACAACAACACCCCGCACCTTGTTACACCTGTTAGCACTATATGAATTTTCAGAGCACACTAACTTACAGCACCCACAAGCTGCCTTGAGTGTTCCATAACTTTGCATATGGTAAGCTTAGGGGTTAGTTAGTACACAACTATGAGTTTTCCTAAAAGGAGTTTAATAATAAATAAATAATTTAGTTTATATATAACATTGCTGAAATTTATAATCATTTATGGTTTGGAAAGTGTTAACGCAAAATAAACAGCTGTAAAAGGAAGCACATGTTGCAGTCACAAAATATATATACGCAACACAGAGTAAACCAGACCACTGTAGTACACAATAATGAACAGGAAAACACAAACCATACAAAAGGATGTGGTGTAAAACACTGGATGTGTAAACTATATATTCCATGTTTGTCCAGTCACAAAATCGGATACAAGTTTTCCTGAAAATGATATGTTTGTTTTATGAGTATACGTTTAGACATATGTGATATGGGTGTTAGCTGGAAAAGGACATGTTCCCATTTTAGCTTTTATATGTTTGAAAATTCTTGGTGGTTATCTTCAAAATAATATCTCAGACAGTATGGGATTTTGAAAATGTATTTTCAGCAACAGAGTGCTTTGGGAATGTGGCATTTTGACACTAATATGTCAGTGGCGTTACATTTAACTGCAGCTGAGAAGGTATTGAGTTCAACTTGACTAATACAGCTGGAATCAAAATTATTTAACCCCCATTAATCAGGTTTATTGTAAACATTTTCAGACTTTCAGCTGTTTTCAACAAATCAAACAAAAACAATTGAAATAGTTAAACACAACAAATGTGTTTTCCCCCAAATTGAACTGAAAATGCAACTTTGAATGACTTCTCGAGTCTCAAAATTATTCAACCCCCTGAATAGAATCACTCACAACATCACAAATATGCAAAACACATGCGGTCTCAAGCACATCTGATGCAACTAATCAAGGGCTTCATGAGTTCCACCAGGTGTGCTTGAGCTGGAACAAATGAAATACCTGAACTGCCTAGGGATTTTGCAAAAGAGTGGTCCAAAAAGTTAAGAGAAGAGATCACAAACAAGGAACAGGACACAAAATGATAGAACTGAATGTTCCTAGAGACACCGTTGGAAGCATAGTTCATAAGTTCAAAGTTAAAGGAACATTGGTTATACTACCTGGATGGGGCAGAAAAGAAAGCTATCAATGGCTGAAACCAGATTTCTGAGAAGTCTGGTTGAGAAAAACCCTTGAGTGACTGCAAAAGACCTGCAGCAAGATTTGGTGGCAACAGGCATGTTGCAAAATGCTCAAAATCATATAAATGAGCCACAGAAGTTTGAGGATTCCATCACTCCCTGTTTGTGTTCCTTTCCATTTCATGTTACAACCCTTTTCTTTTTGCTCTGTCTTTGTAGACCCTTTGACCGGCTGCAAAGCGTATCTGTCTATAGGCAGTCTGTTTTACGTAAGTCTTCTCTAAATATAGGAAGCGTCATGTCATAATAGGGGTGATTGTGCTGACAACTGAGATCTTTGGGGCAAATAATGACAAAACTGAACATGCAAGGTAAACTGTGAGCCCTCTGGAATGCTTTGACTCTGATCAGGTTTGCCCTTCCTTGAAGGAAGGCCTGGGATAAGGTGTCCTTTGTGTCTATAATGGTCTTGTGAGGTAGGACCCCAGAAAGCGGAGCATACCAGGAGAGACAGGAACGGAGAAGCAGCATAGTGGACAAGTGGGGTCAAACCAGGAGATCAATTCGGAGCCAAACCAGAAGCGAAGTCAACAAGCCGAGTCAAAGCCAGAAATCCAAAAACCAAGAGCAGAATCAGCAAACAGGAGCAGGGTCAGCAAGCCGGATCAAAACGGAGACAACAACATAAAACAGAGCACGGCGAATCAGATAAGTTACACCAACCAAGGGTAACTCAGAAATGAAAGTCCCAGGTTTAAATAGAGGGGGAGAGAGAGGTACTTCCTGAAGGCAGGGGTCACCCGTGGTCATAAGAGTGCTGGAACATGCGTTCGTGATTTGGCCACACAGTGGAGCTGCTGCCGCATGGTCGACCATCCGGTGCAGCCAGTGGACGGGTAGTGGGCTCAGAATGAGTACTTGCTACCCAGGAAAGTCGGGGAGCCATCGGAGGAGGTCTTGGCACGGGAGCAGCCAGAGAGAGGTCAGGTCGGGACGTCGCGGGACAGTGTAGGAGGTAAGTGTCCTATACAGCCATATATCACAGATATTCGATTATGTGGTCCATATGTAGTCCAACAACTTAATATGGTAAGATGTAGAGTCACATAACCTTTCAAGACCTCAGTGCTCTGTTCACCAGCTGTATTTTGTGGTCCTGAAATATCTGCTAAGATATTGTGTGCACTGGTTTATAAACCCAATTAATTAAGAAATCCTGGGACCCTGTTAACAATTACGTTTATACAGCTATAATACGTGCTACTACTTGGACATACAGGGGAAAAATTCAAATTCTCAACTCAGTACCTGGTCATTTAGTCAGGTAGACAATGCAAATTTTATAGCATGGACTTTTGTGCTCCTACTGTCACTGGAGAGGAATGTAACAGAATTCAGTCCCCAGAGCCAGTTAGAACATTTTTGTATTACCTGCCATTACCAGCTTATCGCTGAAGTTAATATCTGTTAGACTCCATGAGGCAAGTCAAATTAGTGTCAAGGCCATTTATGTAAAAGAAGCATTGTTTTTAGCGTATAACTCGGGCATTCTTTCCAAGTGCTGGAGGTAATGGTGAACAGAAAATTTATATCAGCACTTTTCTTGTGCCTGAAGTATACAATATACCGTATTGGCTCGATTATAGGCCGCACCCGATAATAGGCCACACCCTAAAAGTTTGGTGCTATTTTAAAGAAAAAAATATTTTTGAAGAAAAAATACACATTAGTGGAATGGTAAAACAGTATATTATCTAATGAACAGGAATACATGTATTTTTGGTATCTATTATGCAGCATAGTCAGCATATTTTATATAGAAAATAGCCAATAGCCATTCTAACCCCCCCCTTAATTCATAATGCACCTTACTTAAATATTTGCCCCTCTGCCCCCCAGATATGCTTTATGCCCCCAGAAAAAAAAAGTGTGGCCTATATTCAGGCAAATACGGTATATATATATCTGAGTTCCCTTGAGTTAGAATTGATTTGCTATTTGATTAGGGCTGGGTGTGTAAGGCAGGCAAACAAAGAAGTTCAAGCCAGGATTCATCTGCATTATTGATTTTATGAAAAACTGTAACTGAGAAAAATGTAGTTAGAGTTTCCAGTGGCCAGAAAGTTTTTTTAGGATGACACATGATTCTTGGCTTTGAAAAGTACACACTTTGGTGTGGTTACATGATAATTAGAATATGCCTGAAATTGTGGCAGGATTTCATCCACGAGCCACCCAAGCCCTCACAGTCTGAGAAATCTTTTCTTTTACTAATATACTGCCCAAGATTAGTTGTCAAATCTGCTGAATTAATGACGAGAGTAGCGAGCCTCTATCCGAGCCAAAGCAATTATCAGTTATATCAACCAAACAAATAATACTCACCACTTATGTGCCTTCTTTGGTCAAAATAAATAATATTAGTTGGGGAAAAGCTGCCTCTAAAACAACATGTTAACATGGTTGTGGGAAGTTTCAGTAAGTTAGCAAAGAAATAATTGTTTCCATATATGACCGGTAGTAGACTCATGCACATCAGTATAATTAAACATACACTTTTTGATGACATGGAAAACATTGGAGAAATCTGGATAAGCTATTTATAACCTTACTGGAATGAAGCGGAAACTATTTATTATGAATCACAATGAAACATGGTTTGCCACTAGCTAAGTGGTGTTATTGGCATTAATCCTGATTTTATCTTTCCTTTGTTAGATGTCTAGACTCTTTTGGTTCAGTAAAAATATATATATATATTTTTTCAGGACTTAAGATTTCAGGTCAAATGTAAGACATCTGAGAATACGTAAATAGTCACAAATTTCGAACAGCATTTTTATTTCCTAGAGAACAAGAACCCTTGTATAATATAACATTGACAAAAATAGTTTGGTATAAAAATAATTAAGTTCAGATTCAGTTCATATCTCCGAGGAATTATCTTTGGGACAGGTACAAGTACAACAAACTATTCCGAACACTCCAGTAGTTACATGTTTGCGAAAAATCTGCCCTAAACGGTCTCTTTTACCTAAATAAGTACATAAAAACAGTTGGCATTAACCAGTAGTGCCTAAAAATACCCACAGTAAGGGGGCAGCCAACTATTACTTTTATTTATTCAGTTTTATTTGCAGAATAATTAAACCCCTATTTGCTAACATCAACATGGATGGGGTGGTTGGGTTCACTAGTGACCTCAGCTTCAAAAAAGGAAAGTCATGTGATAGCGTACATCCAGTGGATGTTCATGCAGAAACATGCCTGTCCTATCCTGCATGGGATAATGATCTGGTAGAGAAACCTATGCCTTATTTTTTTTCTCCCGCATTAGCAACTAATTGAATCCCGTAAAGGAGCTCTAGCTACTCTAGGACTGGCCAGCTGCTCTTGACATTTTTTTTTACGAATGCTTTGTTGATGAAAGTCTAATTTTCTCTAGGTAGGAGAGAACGTATAAAACTGTATATAGCATTAGAAATACTGATCCTACAAGTACCGAATGCCCACCTTTTGCTAAAAATTAATTATTTAATTAGGTTACATTTTTATAGATTCCTCTTTTGTGCATAAAAAGATATTCTCTTATCTTAAAGAACGTGATGATTCTATATACCGTATTGTATTTGTCACCAGGGCCGGCCCTACAATGGAGCCGACTGGGGCAATTGCCCCAGGCGGCACTTTTGAAGGGGCAGCACTTTGCCGCCCCAAGCGCTCTTTTTTTTTTTAAGCGGAGGAGAGAGAGGGGCGCCCTGTTCGGTGCCGGCTTGCAATGCAGAGCGCCGGAAGTGACGTCAATTTCCGGCGCTCAGCAATACAAGCCGGGACCGTGGCAGAGCAGGGAGACTCGCCGCAGGACTGTTTCAAGGTAAGTACCTTTAAACGGGGGGTTAGGGTAGATAATGGCGTCGGCGAAGTTTAAAATGCCGCCCCCCGGCGGGGCGGGGCGGCGGCATTTTAAACTTCGCCCCAGGCGGCATTAAGTCTTGGGCCGGCCCTGTTTGTCACGACCTCCCTTATACTGGCACTCACCGTGGAAGTTTTTCCACCTGGAATACTACAACCAAAGGAGGAGCCCCTGGCAGCAGCACCCCAGGATTTAGATGATCCCAACAGCAAGGAGGCCAGATAAGGTAGGTATAGGTAGTAGGTACGGAGTTGGCAGTACAAGGTGAAAGGCTTAGCAAAGACTGGATAGCCGAGTCAGGATACGGACACAGGAACAATACAAGCCGTGGACGAGATCCAGAGAGGGTCGTCAGGTAAGCCATGGTCGAGATCCAGAGAGGGTAGTCAGGCAAGCCGTGGTCGAGATCCAGAGAGGGTAGTCAGGTAAGCCGTGGTCGAGATCCAGAGAGGGTAGTCAGGCAAGCTGTGGTCGAGATCCAGAGAGGGTAGTCAGGCAAGCCGTGGTCGAGATCCAGAGAGGGTAGTCAGGTAAGCCGTGGTCGAGATCCAGAGAGGGTAGTCAGACAATCCGTGGTTCAGCAATAGGATCAGCAAGGCAACAGTACAAAATCGGCAGGCAAAGAGAGGTCAGGCAAGCAAAGGGTCAAAAATAACTGGAAGTAACTAGAAACACAACTGAGCGCAAAGACCACAACAGGGTAACTGGCTAGAGCACTTCCTGACTTTTAAATCTGCCGCCAGAACCTAACCCCGCCCCCAGATGACGTCACCGCTGAAGCTCCAGCCGGCCGTCCAAACCACGCCTCCAGTTGCGTGGCAACGAAACGCACCTGCCGCGAGGAAGGGACCGAGTTCGGGTAAGTCTCTGACTCCGGGGGTCTCCACTGTTGCAGGCAGGCTGCTGCAGCGTGGTAGAATGACCCCCGGAGGAAGCCCTATACAACCCGGAGCTTGGTGGATCACAGGCATCAGCTTGCCTGTGTTTGCCGGGATCTGAGTCTGTGACACTCGACTCCGGAGCCCGGCGTTCACAGGTATCAGCCTGCCTGTGTCTGCCGGGACCTGAGGATGCCGCCCGGGATCCCGTAGTTTGCCGCGTACGGGCAATCACTTGCCTGTGCCGGCCGGGACCAGGGACTGTGACAGTATTGTGTGTATATATATATATATATATATATATATATATATATATATATATATATATATTGTATACATATATTGTAAATGTATTTATTGTTGTATACGTATATTTTCAGTTGGACTACTTTAAGTTTTTTAAGTTTTTTAAGTTTCAACACTGCCTCCTGCTAGGAACAATTCACCACTGATGCCAGTGCTTTACAAATACCTAGACATGGGGTAAATGTCCGGAAATAAAGTATGATTGTACAGTTCAGTGGAGAAAAGCAATAAAAAAAGAACTTCACTTGCCCAGTACTCTGCCTTCCTGACTGTCTTCTGTCAAGACACATGCCTTTTGGAGAATTTTACATTTTGGAGCACTGGAAGTGTTTTAATGTCTGAGTTGGGTGTGGGGCGCCACTGATTTGACTTGGTATAGATAGATTTGGGAGGCATCTGGTGTGAGACACAAAAAGCTGTGTGTTGGATTACAGAGTCAAACATCTAAAGAGTTGGGAGAGAGGACATCACTGAAATTGCCCTATTTATTCACATTATTTATAATATTTAAAATATAATATTTATTTATGAAATTACCATATTGCCCTGAGTTCAAGATAGAACAAAACGAGGGTGCTTTCAGTGACTCTTCCCCGATTGGAGGAGCGGGGAGAGGATACAGCAGAAGCGCTGCCATATTACAAGTTAGGGAAAAATGATGGCACTTTCGGTGATGTCCTCTCCCCCGATTGGAAGATCAGGCATAAAGCATATGAACAAGAGATAAACCCTGTACTTGGAGTTACAGATTAAATGAATAACACTATTGCAGGTATAAAGCAACTGAATAATTCACAAACCAAGCCTTTCAGGTATAAATAAAAAAAATATGAAAACTCAGATTTAAAAAAATAATGTATGGAAAGCCTAAACTGCAGGCATAGATCCCAAGTCGCACACTGCAAAGGCCAGAACTGCTTGCACACATAGAACTTGCCCAGTTCCCAGATTGCATCCACAGGACCTGCCCTACAGATTGGAAGCATAGGACTTTCCCCAGCACCCAGATTGCACACAATATGACATGAACCAGCAACCAGATTGCACTCACAGGACTTGCCCCAGCAGTGAAACATGACGTTTGACAGGCCTTGCTTTTGATTGATTCCCTTCCGATGCTGACGTCAAATAATCCTGATGTCATAACTCAGTGCTCAGCAGTGAGGTCAGACACACCGGTAGAGGGAGGTCCATAATCTCCCCAACCGGCCCTGCTCTTCCAGCAGTGGGAAGTCCAGCTCCCAACTGATATAGGCCTGCGCCTACCTTGCCTGCAGGTAGTGCCAGTCCTGGATCATGGAATGTAAAAAAAAAATGCTGGTGTATAATTAAATGCTTATTTTTGATGACACCATTATTTATTACCGAGTAAATGTATAATGTTATTTTAACAGCGTGCATATTTAAAATACTGTATTTGCTTGATTATTAGATGACCCCCCAAATCTGAATATTAATTTAGGAAAAAAAGAAAAAGCCTGAAAATAAAACGACCCTATAGGAAAAAAGTTTTACCAGTAAATGTTAATTCATCTAAACTATTTTTTTTAATAAAAGCTGTGATTGAGAAAAATATTTTGGTTTTATTTCCTTCTATTTTCCAACCTGCCCCCCAGTTATGCACATCTGCCCCAGAAATGCCTTATACCCCCTATATGCCACTGTACCCCATGATATGCCTTTAACCCTCTAAATGCCACTGTGCCCCATGCTATGCCTTTTAACCCTATACGCCACTGTGCCCCATGATATGCTTTTTGACCCCCTATGTGCCACTCTGCCTCCAGAAATGCCTTATACCCCTATATGCCACTCTGGCATTTAGAGGGTCAAAAGGCATATTATGGGGAAGAGTGGCATATAGGGAGGTTTAAGGCATTCAGAAGGCAGAGTGGCGTATAGAGGGTTACAAAGGCATTTCTGGAGGCAGACTGGCATTAAGGGGGTTAAAAGGCATTTCACAGAGCACTCTGCCTCCAGAAATGCCTTATGCCCCCCATTTAACACTCCCCCGTCCCCCCAAACTTACCGGTGCTTCTGACTTCCCTGTCATGTAGCTGGGGCAGCGTGTAGATCCCACCATCGCGCAGACCTTCCCCGCTGCTAGCCACACCTCCTTCCTGCTGCAGCTGCCCCAGCTACACATTGGGGACTCAGAAGCACCGGTAAGTGGGGCTGAGGGGGGGGGGAGACAGGAGGATCCAGGTCACCTGCAGCTGCGGGGGATCTGGATCTTAGTCGTCTCATAGTCAGACCTATTTGAGGTCTGATTATAAGACGACCCCGATTATAAGACCTCGTCTTATAATCGAGCAAATACGGTAATTGTAATGTTATTTTTGTATCCTAAACATTATAGCTAGTACACTGTATTTTTGTACTTTTTTTATTGCTGACATGCGACTATTTACAAATCAAGAACCCTTTTAGAATTCTATTTTTATTTTGGTCTTTGTTACCATATGTTTGTTAAACCATGATTCCTCTTAATCATCGTAAAACAAAAACTATACTAAAATAGAAAAAAAATATTTTATTTGCAATTTTCTTTCTTTTTTACTTACAGGTTAGCGTTCAGGCTGTCTTTAGCAAAAAAGCTATACAGTATGTCCTAATGGTCCTCATGTCACTATTTTTAATGATGCATTTGTAGGTCTATAGGACTTTTTGGCCTATCCATACACTATAATGCAGACAAACACATTCACCATATCGTGTTCCCTGTTCTACTTCAGCAAACTGCTGAACATATATGCTTCATTAACCCCCTTTAACCCCTTTTAGTAACAAGAAAACAACCAAATGAATGAACAAAAAATAGGCTTAACACTGCTTGTTTGCCTTCTTTGCTTTCAAGGACTGTATAAAAATATAACCAATTGTTTGTGGAAAATGGAAGTGGAAGTTGTAGTTAAAACATTTTCCATTATGTCCAGACATCCAGATAAACACATCACATCAGCTGGTTTATTATACTTACACACGGAAATATTCCATTAAAGCCAACACTGAGCAAATGACGAAAGGAAAATCTGATTTGCGGTTATAACAAAATAGTTTAGTGTAGGGGGTATAACAAATGTGTGGGATTTATGGCTTAGATTCAAAGACACCCGCTAACATATCAAATGGCCAAAGAGAGAGACACTTTTGATTTATAAGGGCTATATGACTCATAACTTATCTGTAGCTATTTATGTAACCAAGTAGGGCTATTAGAATACAAATGCATTTATTTTACAGACATGTATAAACATCTTTGCTGCAGTTTCTAAACATGTTTTTCTGACTTTAATGGGGCTATAGAACACTGTGATGCACTCATACCCAGTATAAAAGTCTGAGCTCCTAGAAAAAGTACATAAGGGGTAGAAAGCTGGGCAGAGGAATTAGGCTCTCAAAGTGGGACTGTCCCTCCTGAAGAGGGACACTTTGGACATATGAATTGATATACCATTCTCACAAGGTGCTATTTAGGTACAGTTTAGTCAAGTTGATTTAATGAATTACAGAGTGGATAAGAACTATACCCCAAATACATGCATTTTCAGGGACTTTTGTCTTAAAATACTTTATTTGATCTGACACGAGCATATCGTGTAAGTCAGCAGTTCATTATTATTGTAGAAGTTCTAGAGTGACCTCTGCTGACTAACGCTTTAAAAAGCAGCTTTGTTCTGTTGAGCGCCATTTGTTTCAGTGAGTTTATATTGCCTGAAACTTAGTGTGTACAGTTGTCAAAACAGAATATTTGTGTTATATGTGTACAAACATGTATTCTATAGTTGCAGAGTTGCACGAAGGTCTGCAAGCCGTTGTGACAGAAAGCAGAGGATAATAATGGAAGGAGTGTATATATCCCCTTATATTTTGCAGGGTGGTTACCCTCAGTAGTCTTTTACCAGCCCAAGGGAGATGTCTGGAATTATTGGATGTCTGGAGATGCAGTTGGAGAGTAGGGCGGGCCAGTGCTCCACTTCACAGTTTGTGAGCAGCCGAAGAACAGCAAGGAGAGATCATTTGGTTCCCTGAGAGAGAGGGATAGAGCTGCTGAGCTACTGAGTGCTGCCATTATTACACATATTCTGTTATTTTGTTTTGCTGGTAACGGATAAGCTGTCCAACTGCAGTTAGGTTGGAGAACCTTGTTTAGTTAGTGCTCACAAGAGCAAGGCTTCTGCTTTGATTTGTTTTTCTGTTATGCCTGTTGTAAAAAATAAAAACCGGCCCAGCATTTTATTTGACCCTCCTTGTGTCTGAGCCATCTCTGCAACCTGGAAGACTGTGTGTGAGTAAAGATTCCTGGACAGAGTACCAAGTTAAGGGGTATTGTGTCACACTGTGTATACCAATCCTTTTCAAATTTAAAGTTAAAACCTGTGAGACGTCTGCTAATAAAGCTATGATAATAAGAAAACAATTTTTGTGACATCACTAGAATGCAATGATAACATGATGAAGTTTTCCATATAAATCAGGTATTTAGAGTTTGGAATGTAGTATGTATCTCGTAAGTGTCTATGTAACAAAAGATTTATTCAACACGTCCTTGATAACATTATGGGAAGTCCCCCATCCAGGATGAAGACCTGAACCAATAAGATACTGTTGGACAAATGTTAGCCAAGGGGAGTCAGCACATGTTGAGTGTTTTTTTATTCCACAGGTACAACATGTTTCTAGGACTGCAACAACTAATTGATAAAATCGATAATGAAAATTGTTGCCAGCTAATTTCATTATCGATTAGTTGAATCGATTTTATCGATTATAAGATGAGGTAAGGAGATGCTCTGAAAAATACCTGTCAGGAACTGGGTCCATACAGACGACTGTAATGACCCAGAGCACCCAAAGATGGAGTTTAGGAGGTATTGCGCAGTAGCGGAGTCACAGGACAGGGCCTGGTGCAGGGTGACTGCACTCTCCAGGGTGTTGAGCACCTAGGGTTGTGCAGCCACATACCAGCGCCCTGACATAGCAGCGGATGATGGCAGAACAGAGCAGAACTTGGAGATATCCTGCAGGCACCCTGGAGCAGACATGAGACATAGCACTAGAATCATGTGCAGGATGCTGCAGGCTGGGAGTAGGAAAGCTAAGCAGAGTACAGGAGAAACATAGCAAACAAGGGGGACAGAGCAAGGAGCAGAACAGACAAGGCATACCTAAATACAGGACTAGCCTAGGAATATGTGATAATAATTGGAGATTCCGTCACATCATCTGGCCATAGTATGCTTAGCACACCACTACGCCAAAGTACTCCAATATACGGTGGGTCCTAGCACTAAACCCTGCCCTAGTCTCACTATCTACCACCTCTGCCCCTTCTCACTGCCTTCCCCCCTCTGTCCCATCTTACTGCCTCCTCCCTGCCCCTTCTCACTACCCCCCTCTGCCCCTTCTCACTGCCTTCCCCTTCTCACTGCCTTCCCCTCACCCCCTCTCCCTACTTCTCATTATCCTTTCTTACCTCGTTGAGTCCTGCGGTGGGAGCGGGAGGCGTCCGTCTTCTCGCTCTGCCGCTCTGGATGTTAAATAAAGTTAAAACAAAAAAAAACAAAAACGATGCTTTAATTTAAGTCCCGGGCAGGGTTAGAAGAGAGGGTAAAAGGTCGGGAGAGGAGATATAGATTAGGGTCATCTATGTATAGGTCATCTATGTATAGGTGGCTTTGGAAACCAAAGGAAGATATCACTTGTCCGAGTGAAGAGGTGTCGATGGAGAAGAATAGAGGCCCAAGAACTGAGCCCTGAGGAACACCAACAGATAGCGGTAATGCAGAGGAGCAAGTTTCAGTGAAGGAAACAGTAAAGGTATTGTCAAAGAAGTAGGATTTGAACCATCAATGTCATGGGCATAAAGGGTTTGTACTAGGGGTGGTTAACTGTGTCAAAGGCTGCAGAGAGGTCCAAGTAGTGAGAAGTGGCTGGTGAGGAGGTCATTAGTAATTTAAGTGAGTGCAGTCTTGGTGGAATACTGTGGATGGAGATGAGATTGTAGAGGATCAAGCAGAGTTTCTGGAGAGAAACATAATTTCGTAGTAGAGAGAGATTAAGTATATTGGTTAAGGTTATGGTAAGGACATCAGAAACGAATAATAGAAGATGTGAGGGTACAGGGTCGAGGGGGCAGGTGGTGAGGCTGGGGGACGAGAAAACTTTAGAAACTTAAGTAGGGATGACTGGACTGAGGCAGATGAGGATGGGTTGTGCTGAGGAGGGAGGTCGAGGTACCAAATTATTGACACCATGGGGAGGGTGTTATTCCTGATGGTGTTGACTTTATTTTTAAAGTAGGTAGCAAGCTCTTGTGCAGAAAGTGAGGGAGGTGATTATGGGAAAGGGAAGAGATTAATTAAATAAAATAGGGTTGTTTGGAGATTTGGAGGGCTGATGTATAAGAACGGAGCATGAGTTTATAATGTGCAAAGTCTTCAGGTGAGCAAGACTTCCTCTAAAGACGCTCAGCGGTACATGAACACCTTTGAAGAAGACAGGTCTGTGAGGAGGAAGAGATGTTTGAGAGAAGTGGCAAATGTGTGTTAGTAAGCTGAAGTGTGTTAAGGTCAAAGAGGTTGCGGTAGGGTTGTGGTGGTTTTTTAGGTAGAGGAGGTAGGAGAGTTATGGTAAGGTTAAACATTCATAGGTTGTGGTCAGAGATTGAGAAGGGAGAGTTGGATAAGTTATATATTGAACAAAGGCGGGCTAACACTAGGCCAATTTGGTGACCATCACAGTGTGTGGGGGAGGTGGTCCATTGTAAGAGACCAAGAGAGGAGGTGAGTGACATGAGTTTGGAAGCAGCAGGTGAGGAGGTCATCAATAGGTATATTGAAATCTCCCAGTGTAGGGCTGATTCACATATACACTGTCACATACACATAAAATGCATTTTATTTGAATGATTATAGACATGAGCAGTTTCAGAT
The DNA here is from genome assembly GCF_027358695.1 of Spea bombifrons. Classification (NCBI taxonomy): domain Eukaryota; kingdom Metazoa; phylum Chordata; class Amphibia; order Anura; family Pelobatidae; genus Spea; species Spea bombifrons. The sequence continues at coordinate 52,894,647 of NC_071087.1, forward strand.
AATTAACCCCTCTATTACCAGGCATTACACACACAGTCACACAAACGAACACAGTCACACAAACAGACAAACACAGTCACACACAAATACCTGATGCTTGCTGCAGCGTATACTGAGCTCTGTGTGAAGAACTTCTCAGCCAATCAGGGGAGTTGAGAAGTCTCTCCTGATTGGCTGAGACCCCCTTCACTCAGGATTTTTATTCCAGGACAACGCACAGTAACATTGTGGGACTGTCCCAGGCAATACAAGACATGTGGTCACCATAGCTTCAGTGTAGGGTTGTGTTAAAACTACATCATACAAATACATTTTAGACAATTGTATGCTTCAAACTTTGTGGGAACAGTTTGGGGAAGGCCTTTTCCTGTTGCAGCATGACTGTGCCCCTGGGCACAAAGCAAGGTCCATAAAGACAAGGTTGGATGAGTTTGGTGTGGAGAAGAGGGAAGTGGCCTTTACAGAACTGTAACCTCAACCCCATCAAACACCTTTGGGATGAACTGGAACAGAGATTGTGAGCCTTCTCATTCAACAACAGCACTTGACCTGACGAATGCTCTTTGCTGAATGGGCACCGATTTCCACAGACACACTCCAGTTAGGAGCAGAGGTGTAACTAGAAACCACTGGGCCCTGGTGCGGAAAAATTGCCCCGGACCCCCAACTTTAACAGCTAGTCTGTGCCATCATTGCCCCCACACAACTGGTTTATGCCTTCTTTGACCCCTCTTCCAACATACAACATATGTAAAAACACTTACACATGCATACTAACACACACAGGGGTTGCACTGGGCCCCCTAGAGGCACGGGCCCCTGTAGTTAAACCAGTGGTCACAAGCTGATTTTTTTCTCTATTCTGGCTTGGTACAGTCTTCCTAAAAATAATTTTTGAAAAAGACTAGACGTGTTTATTTATCCACTAGATGGCGCTCAATAATAGGCCACATCATTGAATTTCTCTGGTGAAGCGTGTTTTTCTTTTTTCTAGGGAAACAGCATATTACAGGAGCCAGCCTAATTGCCACTTAGTTATGATACATATTTAGAAACTTCTTAAAAAATCTCTCTTGTTTGTATGTGTTTTTAATATTTAGACAAAATAATAAAATGACAAATCTCCTAATGATTATTTTCTTAACATAGTAGAATTTAGGGGCAGATAAGAACCATTTGGCACATATTGCCTGCATTGTATCTTGCTGTAAAAATGTTAATCTTATGTGTACTCTTTAAGTATTGTGGTTGTATATAACTAATATTTTTATTTGCGTGATGGTTATTCTGTATTTAAAGAATTTGTCTCATGCCACTGTAAATATATATATGGCAAAACATTTAAATTCAGTAAGATTTTACTAGCATACATTGACATGACAGGAAACAGCGGCATCCTACTTCACAGTATGTTTGTACATACTAACAGCATCAAATATAAAATGTTCAGATTGGGAATACATTGCTTTGGTTCTCAAAAACACACTTGTTTAGCTTCCTTGCACAGTCTCAGAAATGATCATCTGGTTTAGCAAATAACTTGCTATCAGTCAAAACTCTGGTTGCTGTCACTGTCACTTTCACTGCTGCTTTCAGAGAACCGGTATCTTCGGGACTTCTCATTCTTTTGAGCTGGCTGGTGTCTACGAAGTTGCGTACCGCTCTTCTGTTTATGACCATTGCTGATTTTCTCCCTTTTACCAGTGATATATTTTTTGTCGGGGATCCTCGTCTTGCCACTTTTAGACCCTTCAAAATGATTCTTCCCTTTCTTTTTATTCTTCATATTAGTCTCCTTAGCAGCTGCTGCTCCATCAGTTTTATGTCTTATGCTGCTTTTTACTCCTGTTGCATAGGTGTCTAATTTGAAGTTAATTTCTTCATTGGGTTTTTTTGAGTTTTTACAAAAATGATCATGCTTGTCAGTAGGAGGAACATGGACAGTTGGGTTCTGGACATCAATGAAAGCACTACCCTCCATTTTATAATAGCCATCCCATTCACCATACTCATTAGTTCTCTGCAAGCCTGGGTCATCAGCGTCTACTGTTGGGCCTATATCACCATCTCCCTCTGGGCTTGTAGCGGTATTGAGTATTTCTAAATCGTTGTGTATATCAAATATATAAGTGTCATTCTGGAAAAAATCTGATTCCATGTTGAGACTTGAATTTTTTGTGATATTATTCTTTTGTAGATAATTTATTGAAATTACTGTGTTAGCCTTAGTATCTACATCTTTTGTATCTAAGGTTTCATTGAGAGAATAATTTTCTGTGTCGTCCATGCCACTATTTTCATAAAAGTTAAATTCTTCTGTTTGTGTAATGGTTTCCTCATATTGTTTGCCATTTTCTGTTTGTGAAAATAAACCTTTATTTTCTCCATATTCGTACATCTTTGAATTGTGTTTATCATTTCCTCCATTATCCTAATGAGAGAAAAAAAACACGCTTTTTAAGCATTTTTGCACTTACATGCGCTTCCAATGAATGACCGCGGCCGGCGGTTCACGGGCGCCTACTTTGCCTATAGGTGGAGCCCACCCTGACTACAGTGGCAGCCAATGAATCGTGTATGTGGCTACTGGATTCACATGGACACATGCTGCAGCCTTACAGCACTTATGTGTACCTTACAGGACCATATGTGTCCAGCAGCAGGCGGCATACTAAAGTATTTGGCTGTAAGAACTCACATATGGTAAATAAAAGGGCACATACCCACCAGGCATTTACCCAGTGTCCGATGGCCAGTCTGGACATGGTGGTGTATTGGTATGTCTAAATGCAATTTTCCAGAAATGTACATACAATATACCTTGTATCAAGAAAGTATGTAACATATAGTAGTTATTGGGTTGTAAATTTGGCTTCAAAAAGTATAGTGCAGTGCTGGTTAGGGACATGTTTACTGCGTTATATGTACTGAGCATGGATAACGTATGGAGCTGTGTAAAATTATTGTTCAGTCACCTTCTTTTCATATGAGATGTACCCCTGACATCCAGTATCTGAAATGTTGATGGACTACAACACAGACCTAAGCAAGTGGTGTAGATTGGAGTGTTCTCCCAGTGCTGACCAGGTTTAATGGAATGTCTCTCGGAAAAAGGCTACTCTTGTAAATGTCCATTATGTGATTTTAGGACCAGTTACTTAAAATATAAATTTGGAGTATGGTATATGAATGTACATACTTAATACTTAAATATTCTTAAATTTATGTTTTTTGTTATACATTTGTTTCTATACTTAAATAATGTCACTGTCTACATTTTAATGGATACATACAATCTACATTATATTCACATCTTTAGTGTTAAAACATTAACTAGTAAGATGTAATGACATGATAAATCACTAAAATCAGAGTTTCCAGTAGAGTTATAGTTTGGAATCCCAACATTGACTATGCATTATATCTTATTTTTCTGTAAGAAGGGCTTAGCTACACCTGCATAATGCATAGTTGCATTGATTTGTAAGAAATCTCACTGAGAAATGAAAACATTTTTTACTTGAACACAAATGTGAAATTGCGAAAACGGAAGCATGTGTTAGAAGAACTGATACTCCTATGTGAAATGTGCCTCATATTGACATGAAACTGAAGATAGATAAAAAAATATAAGATATATACAGTACCCATGGCTCTGAAACATAACAAGGCTTCCTTTTCTTAACAATGGGAGGCAATGCAAAGACAAACAAAATGAAAATGTTTAATATATCAATATTTGGTATTGTAACCAAATCAGTTTGCACATTCTGACTGTGCCCTCTATATTGTGAATGAATACTAACCTGGTGCATTGCCCAGGGTTGGTGGCGTTATAACGAAGCATTGGGTGGTGATGGGGTATAGGCATACCTGGGAACTTCTGGTCTCCAGCTACCCGGAGACTTCCCTTGCGGGACGCGGCCAGGAATGCCCACTGACGTCAATGGGTGGTCCTGTGATGTCAGTGGGAGTTCCCGCAGCAGGAAACACCCCCTTTTAAAAGGAAAATGGGCGTGTCAAGACCCTGCTCCCGAGACCCAGAGGATTCGGGTCTTGAACCGAAGAAGCAATGCTTCACCCGGCAATCTCCGTGTCAAACCCGGAGAATTCCCAGGTATGAGTATAGGGATTTAATTTGGTGAGGGGAGGTTGGTTTCACATTTTGGATATTTATTTTTCATGGAACATGGTGGAGTACAGTTGTGCTCTCCTTCATTCTATACAGGTAAGCTCATAGATGGGCTTATGAAGGCTCTGTAAACATTTACTAGGCCAAAGTATTATTTTTTTTAAGAAGCCAGTTATCTGTTGTCATTATTATTATGCCCTTAGCTCTCTTTGAGTTTACAGAATGAACAATGCGTAGCCAATTATACAAAGCGAAAACAAAATGTTAGCTGGAAGCAAAACAAGGGGGTTGTATTGTATACTTACTGGAAAGGGATACGCTTCTGAAAGAAGACATAGCCAGGCAAGTATTAGTCTCATCTTTGGTTGTTTCTGTGGGCACCAATGTAGCTTCCTAGATCTGAGATACACATATCAATTTATGAGGGTCATGTGTGCGAGGTTTCCCCACACAAAAACTTTCCATCCTTGACCAAAATGAAAACAATTACAAGGAAGACATTTTTTTCCTATGATAACCATTCACAGTTGCAGCTGACTGTATTTACAGTTTATATACCAATAGCCAAACCAGTTTGTGAAGACCACAAAAGTTTTTCTGGATGCTTCCACAGCAAATTTCTCAAGTATTCCTCTATTTAACTGCATACAATAATGTTGTACTTTTGTTCCCATACAATCTGTTAGAGTAAAGATATTCCCAACTCTAATTATAAGTTGCAATATATTTTAATGGAAACGGTTAAGGTAGGAGGGGAAGTGGACAGTGAGTGGGTGTGCCTAGAGAAAAAGAAAAGTGACATGGAGACCTGGAGAAGCAGAGCTTCACCTGGAGACTCCAAGTCAAAGCCAGAGAGCTCCATGTATGAAAATAGTGTGCATTAGGTGTAGCTTCAAGCAAATATGTGTCTACTAGAGAGGCATCTAGTGGAGGGGAAGAATTTGTTACTACACAGTACATTTCAACAAAAAATGCAAAACGTATGTTCACAAGATGAAAAACAATGGTTATGGTATGTTAAAAGGTGCATAGTTATTAAGTTGTACATAATTTGTATAAATTGATCAAAGGATAAGGAAATAGAGATTAAATCTACGTTGGCCTTTAACCTGACATTAACAATAGCAAAGAAAAAAAAATCAGATGCTGATACCTAACATGGCATGACTTTTTTAGATAAATACTTTTGTAAATGCATCTACTAAACTAATCTCAAAAATTATCAATGCAATGTAATAAATGGTATGATTTACTAAACTATGACAAACTGGACTGTGAATACTACAGTGCTATTCTGGTGTCTTGGCTTCATAGAATAAATCTGGCTTTTAGTTAATCTACAGCCTCAGTTGATAAACACATTTGGCGTATTGGAAATAATTCAGAAAACTATTAAAAGTTACTACATATGTCATTACAATCCAATACAAATGGAAAACAAAACATTACCTTATAACTTTAATCTTCTCATCGCCATCAGGATATCTAAACTAGAAGAATCTTTTATCAGAAATTTAAACTTTGTAACAACCAATCAGCTTTTTTTCTGTCTTCCACAACATCTCCCAGAAATCACATTGGGATTATTTTAAACTAAAATAGGTTTGTGGTTATACCAATTAAAACATTTTAACGCATCATACGCATTGGAAAACAGTGCTTCCAGTATGAAAGATTAAATATTTTTAGATTACATCTTGTATTAATAACAGAGGGAAACGTGTCAGCAAACCTTTTGAGACATTGCAAAAGAGGATTTGGAAAGCACAATAAACATCAGTTTAGACTTGTGGTTTTTTGAGCTAAACCACACAATACTGAGTAACAGAATCAATAATTTACAATCTATCATTAGGATGGACATTTAATTGTACAGCTGGACCAATCAAGCATGTCATTTCCGATTACTTGTTTATAAACAATGTGCCATATTTATAAAAAAAAAACAGTTCTGGTCAAATAACTAAATGTGGAAACCAGCGTGAGGTTCCTGTTGACAGCCCACATTTAACACTTTGCCCAAGGGTTAATCTTAAAGATTTTAGAGGCTTTTATTTGTTTTTAGATTGCATTTATTGATAACGATGTTGGATCCTTTATTCTTAAAGCACCATTAAACTTTGAGAAGAACCTTGGGTTCTCTTCTAGAAGCTGATGTTATTTTCCATTCCCTGTTGGAATGAAAATTAGGTATATATACTGTGATGTCATGCATATCTCCTTATGATAGACCAGAGAGGGAAAGGTCCATTGATTAGGAGGCCATTGTGGAGTGAGCAGCACCAGACGTATTCCATATGGCTATACTATTGTCCTCAATGTATTTGAATTATCTGTGGTCGATGACAAAGATTGAGCTTGGGTGTTTCCAGCATTGTCTACAGTATGCCTATTCTGATGCATTCCAATTTATGTCCCAAATTGTCAATTGGTTGTGAAATTGAATGGTCTGGCTGTGTTTCCAGTGTATAATACACTCCACTGGTTGTTATTAGACCCTATATGTTCACAGCTTCCAAGTGTGGGGGTCTGTGAACATATGACATCCTAAGAACCCTTGAGAATGATATGTATAAGTGTAAGAATAGCAGGAAGTATTTGTAAAGAGTAAGTCTGGTAGAAAGCAGTAAAAATTGAGCCGTGGACAGGAACATGCTGTTGATTGCTATTGTAATTGCGCCACTTTACACCATACACATGGATGGAACATAAAAACAAATACATTTTCTTGTTTATTTGCTTAATTTGACTTTAGAATCTGTAGCTAGTTTTGAAGTAATTTGTCTGTTTAGTAATTTTTTATGCATATGCCTGTGAACTGCCATTTAGAGATGTTTAACATGACAGTAAAGATTTCCAACTCGCTTTGTGTCTCAAGACAAAGGACGTGACTGTGTGTTTGTTTCAATGCTAAAGTGATATGTGTGTCAAAAACCTTTTTTTCCCCTTACTTTTTCACTCTGGCCAATGAGCATTTACATGGGGAAGGGACAAGCATTTTAACTTGACAGTAGCAGCAGTTACAGATTGAGTTGGAATGTGAGACAGTGACATTTTAGCAGAGGCTGAGATTAATGTTCATTGCTCATATACAATACGACAAGTTAATTAATAATAGTGTGTTTTAGTGCAGAATATTTACTGGTGTGGGGTGAGTTGAAGAAGCTGTAGTGTACTATATATATATACATATATAAATACTGTATTGGCCCAAATATTGAGGTCTTTAAAGGGGGGCGCAGCCTATATTCGGGGTTGCACAGGGATGCGCAGTTCATGTGGCCCGACATCCGAGACATGCAGTTCCGGGCGGGGTGGAAGTGCCAGTAGCAGAGGTTATCTACGCGTATCGCGCGGGTGTTCACCGGCGGAGGCGATGCGTGTAGACAGCCTCCGCTGTCGGCACTTCCGCCAGTGCTTCTCCATCATAGAAGCCCTGGCGGAAGTGCCGGCAGTGGCCACCGGCCAGCCCCGCTAGACACCAGGGAGTCTGGGGGTGCATTGGTAAGTCGGGGGTTGGCACTTCTAGGAAGCAGAGTGGTATATCAGGGGGGCAGAGTGGCATTTCTAGGGGCATAAAGTTTACCTGGGGGATCAGAGTGGCATATCTAGGGGGCATAAAGCATATCATGGGTTATAAAGCATATAAGGGGCAGAGTGGCATATCAGGTCTATATTAGAGCCAATACGTTATATACTATATACTCTTATACAGGGACTGCAGCAGACATTTTTCCCCATTTATTTTAGGGTGTTTTGTTTTCTCTTTAAATATTTATTTAGACAAAACCTCTAGTTTTTGATCAATCATAAAAAATATTTGTGACCAAATTAGGATTGATTGTGTGTTTTAGTTGTTTATGAAATATACTTTTCCTGAGTTGAGTTTAGTTGATTAAAACAGTTGCCCATTTGCTCTACCAGCCAAACCTCTAATTTGTGGACAACACAATGTTTTATACTATCTTTATATCTTATTATGTATTCATTGATAAATATTGCTATCAAAACAGGCAGTGTAACAGTGTATTAGTTGTTTAAAGCTACCAGCCAAAGCTCTAACTTGTGGACAACACAAACTTAAATAATGAATTCCTGGAACAAAATAAGGTCTGGGCAACAGATTACATGTGGAGGTAGAGAAGCTTGTCAGTAAGCTGATAGAGATGGTCACATGCATGCGATTGTAGACACCACAGAGTGCATGCTGGCCACCCTCCCAGACCCAAAGGTTAATGGTAAGTTGGCCCTTAAAAATGTTAAAACTTGGAGGGACATGCTTTTTGTAGGGTGTGTGAGATGCAGCACAAAAGGGGCATGCTAAGCAAAAGAGAGATACAGGAGTTGGAAATTGCAATTCACAGTAGCAGTGGCAGTAGTGCCACTCACATGTCCAATTCCCAATCCCTTGAACCCATGTGGAACAACAGCAATAGATCCACAGGAGTATCAGCCAAATGACCCTTGATACTGGTGGGTAGTACCACCCAAGTCTGAGTAGTGCCTCTGAAACGGTCAAAGCCTCGAGGAACTGCCACTACCTCCTGATACTAACCCTCTAAATTATTGGGACCAGAAAGTTGTTATCTGGGCAGGCCTCTCCTTTTGGCCCAGTAGTCTCTTTCATGCCCACTCACCAGTGTCTCAAGTGAGAGGTTTTCTCTGTCACAGACAACATAGTCAACCCCCAAAGAACACAGCTCTCCCCATTCTTGAAAGTCATTCTTCCCAAATTAGGTTACCCCGAACTCAATATTCAAAGTGAGATTGTAGTGCTGTTTCTTGCTTTATTTTGTATATTTATTAGTCATTATTATTATATTAGTAGCAATATCTTTGCCTTTTATGCTTTTTAGGGTGTGCACTCCCCTTCCTGTATATTTTTTTCCTGTGCATGTTTGAAGGTTCTGGCCATACCTTAGAGTTGAGCAGCTCCCCTTGCCACACAGGTGCCTTTTTAATGGTGTCCAGAGAAGGCTTTAAATGGCTTGAGAGACTCATTTGGGCTAAAAATGCAGCGCACTCCCATTGATTCAGCTCCTTGGTAAGCAATATCGCCATATAAAATTAGAAAGGACTTGCAAAACGTGGGTTACTTTGACGTAGTCGTGGGCTAAGCAATAAATGGCCATGTAGAGTGACAGAATCCCGATATTTATACCTTAGATATGTGCTTTTTAATGAAAGTCGATGGGTATGAACTGAATTCTTGCTTTGTTTTGTGCATTTATTGGTCATCATTCTAGCAGCAACCTGGTGCCTGTTTGCCCAAGCCCACTGCCCTATTACTCCTGCTGTTGCTCCTCTCTCGCCTTCCTTACTCTGAGGGATATTCTTATTGTAATTTCTATTATGTTGGGGTAATTCAGTCCTGCAAAACGAAGATGCGGAGAAAATAATCCAACGCTGCAAAACCGAGACTGCCAAAACGAACTCAAATTCAAATATTTGATTAAGGGCCATAAGGCTCGAAAGCGTTAGGCTATTGTTCTATTTCCTGTCTATTGCCCCCCCATGTTTATAGCTTCCCAATGAAGTCCGTTTAAGTATAGATTTTGGTGGGGTTATTTGATTTGATTTGGCTGTCTCGGTTTTGCAGCTTTAGATTATTTTCTTTGTTTTTCATTGATTTTTGGCTTGGAAGCCGGATCTGAAGTCTGCTGACCGGGTAAGCCTACCCTCCCCATACTTGGAGCGATATATATTGTTTAATATAGCTTGCTATAGTTTGGTGCTTTTCCAGTTTGTTTGTTTTTGTAATTCAATCCTGCACAAAGGGGCTGCATGTGCCTATTATCTGCCAGTGCCGGCCTGCCCAGTGTCTTATGGCTGCTGCTCCTCCTCCTTTCTCACAGTCATTACTCTGAGGTATCATTTTTTGTAATTTCTATAATATGGGGGAAATTCATTTCTGCTTCAAGGAACTACATGTGCCTATCAACTGGGGTGGTCATTGGTCAATCATTTTTTTTGTCAGTTTTGGGTAAATTCAGTTCTGCACAAAGTAGCTGGATGTGTCTGCCAGTGCCTGGTCTTCCCTGTGCCTCATTGCCCTTATATACCCTGGGGAATCAACAGTGCATCTTTTGTCCATACCCAATCCCCTCCTGCTCCCTGCCCACTCAGGACTATATGGGGCTAGACCTGCCCCTATGCACAGCTAGCCATGTCTCACACTCAGCTAGCCCCTACCCTAGAAGATGAAGAGCTCTTGGTTCCCAGTGGTTTCCAGCTATGTTCATGCCACATATATTTAATACTTCTACCCCTCCTACAAAATAATGCTTTTATGGGTGTTTGGGGTGTATAACTGGCTCATCATTTGGTAAGGATCTCAACATGCAAATCATAAAATCAGTGCACTGAAGCTTTTTGTTTTGTGGTTTTTTTTTATTTATTACACTCTTTCTAATATGTGTATTATTGTAATCATTATAAAGAAAGCGATAAAGAAAGCGATATAAATAATGGCTCTGCCACTGACACTCTTACACCTCCATTATATTCTTTCCAAGATAACAAAAGTTGCACTTTTTTTTACTGACATGTCAACGTTTGGAAGAATTCTTACCAGTTATCCATCAAATTGTTTATTCATTCAACATACACTGCTGTTCACTTAGCGGTAGAGAGACCCTCAAGTTTTCCTGAGCATTTTTCCTATGATTTATTTAATTAATATTACATTACACATGACACAGGTCATGAGCGATATTGATAGTGAACCATGAAGCAAATGGTTATGTAAATTGACTTTAAGTGGTAAAAGACTGCATTACCATTATCAAAAAACACAACCTGTATATTAAATATATCCTGTTTAAACTTCAATAAGATGCTTACATCTATATGATATCTAAATTGATTTATCACACAAAAACATTTATGTACACAGTATGCTGAGAATTGCTATTGAATTAATATAGTATTAAACTTAGTACATATTCAATGAGATTTAATTAGATCAGTGACAATAATTTGGGCTATGTATGAGCCTTTTTATTGGAGCAGCTGCCTAAGGTCCTCGGGTGCCCACATCAGGTCACCTGATGAGTTGATCTGTTTAGGATTATTGTAGGGTCCTTGGATTATTTGGTGTTGTTTTTGTACCATTTACAAGAAAAGTTGTCAGTTCAGAATCCATGCAGACTTCTTTACATTATCAAGCATACCGGTAAATGATTATAGGGCTCATCTATAGCAATAGAAATAGCACCTTCATTGATACATCTTACTGAGTGTTTCTGTAATGCACATGTCAAATCACATACTGAGAGGTCAGTGCCCATAAAACTTTTTTCAGGATGGAGGTAGTGCTCAAGCAACCTTACATTTTGTAATGACTAATCCATATGAAATTATTCTACAGAACCACAATTTCACATTGGAATAAATTTAACAGAAGGACAAGTGTTTCAATAACATAAGTGGACATAAGAAATCATAGATTTTATCCTTTTTTTACATGCCTTTAACCTGATCATATTGGTGGTAATAATCATACTCTCGAGCATACCCATCATAGATATGGTTCCTGTAGTGATATTCGTCTTCATAGCGTGCATAAGTGTCACCTCTGGTTCTGTAGTCAATTTCATTTTCATGATCATATCCATTCTCATACTGGTATCCGTCATTTGCTGTTTCATACACAACAGTGCTCACAATGCCTCCGTTACTACCTTCCTCATTACCTAAGGTTTCTTCAACAGTGCTTGCTGGGATCACAGTAGCATCAAGAACTTGGGCCTCGACTTGTCTAGTGGCAGGCTCAATAGTGCCAGCCTGCGTAGGCTCAGTTTCAAGGCTGATCTCTGTAGTGTTGAATTGTTCACCATCCTCGGTCTCAGTCTCATTTTGGTTTGCTGTGGTGTCTTCCACCTATTCGTATCGAAAAGAAACATTTGACTGGCGAGTCACTTTAAATGAGATTAGTTCAATAAATAAAGTGCCGAACAAAGGCGTAGTCAACATTGACAAAAACATGGTTTTATCCAAATTTGCTCCAATAAACTGACTCTTTCTGTAGACTTAGAGGCTGCCATTGCTGCAGTTGTGGTAGATTGGGTGACCTTACCTGCTCAAACACCACTCTGAGCTGATTTTGTATGGCAATGCTAATGAAATCCTATCTTCCATAGACTTTCATCAGTCAGAGAACATCCTTTGCCACAGGCAGAATGATAAGTATTTGTATAGTAGACTGTGCTAAAATAGCAGAGTTAGAATACATACAAATCTCTAAAATGCAGCTATCTGAAAACATTATATTATTAACTGCACAATGTGTTTGAATATGTATTTTTAATCTGATACCAGTATAAAAAATGGTGGGAGTTCCCTTTGATGCTATATTTACCCCCCCCATATGTATCAAATGGGGGCCCTAACATGAGCATGACTGATATTGCATCATTAATAAGCTTCTGTGGACAGGTCCTCTTGGAATTCCTGCTTACAAGTGCATTGGCTGGCAAAGCGATTTTAAGTCTACTATGCCTAGATGAGTCATGTGGACTTGAGCTTCTCTTGAACCAAGTGAAGGGTAATATATAGAGCGTGGTTAACATCAGTGAGCTATATAATTCTATTACCTCTGGAGCAGATGTTCCTCCATTTTCGCTTTCATTTTCGCTTTCATTTTCGCTTTCATTTTCACCTTCTGCTTCTTCAGAGTCAGCCTCTTCAGCTGCCCCTTTTCCTTCAGAGCCTCCTGTTTCTGTGCCTCCTGTTTCAGACCCTCCTGTAGTTGGAGCCTTATTTCCATTTTTAATTACTTCTGGTGACTCAACCTATTGATTTAAACATTTTTTTACATTGAAAAGGTGATCTGCGAAATCCAGTAATTTTCAATTTGTTATTGAGTTGTGGTTACATTTTTAATGTTTGTACAGTGATAACGTGCTACATTTAGCTAGCGGATATATAGAATATAGGGTTTCTCTTATCAACATGTAATCAAGCACTTTAACGTTCATTACAGAGCCACATGTTATGTGTCATCCAGAAGTCCAATTGTATTTGCAGTCTCTGGTGTGTGTGGTCGTAAGTTCATACTCTTAGTTTAAGATATGATTACATCCATTGATAAATGTTATTGTCTTTTATACTAAAGCTGGTAATGTGGCTGGATTTCACATAATAATATTTCTATTAATATATAGAGTATATATATATATATATATATATATATATATATATATATATATAAATTTTTGAATATCTAAATGAAATACTAGAAAATTATAGAAATATAACATTTAATTTCATTTAGCTAAATATAGCACCAGCAGATTCCATAGTGCATAAAGTTTATATTGATATGTAAACATTATTTCATATCTTTATTAAGTGTAGGAACTGGAAAATATAGAATTTGAGAAAAGATGATTTGATGATGACAAAATATGGCCCTTGAACTGTGGGAATTAAAAAATGCAGAAGGTGACACTCTGCAGCACGCTATGTAAAGTCATTGACCTTCCAGAAATATACACTTATAGTAAGCGGCAAATTGTTCTGGAGCATATCATCCTCTCAACACTCAAATTCCAAATTAGGCTAGTAGATCATTCTGGAGGTGTTTTAGCTCTTGCCAGGATCATCTGGAACCCACCATTACTGGTATTAAGCTGCCTATGTTTTGTTTGAGGTTAACCTCACATGTGGTTTAGAAGCAAGAAATACTGCTCTAGCTGAAAGCATATGACTCATAAAACCCCCATACTTTAAAAATAGGCTAGATGATTACATGTTAGTTTGATAATGTTCAGCTCATGTATTTGTCTGTAAATGTGCCCATAGTTTTTGAATAAACTGAACTTTCTCACAATACAACAGAACTCCATTCATTATTTTTTTTAATGGTTTTATTCGATGTGTCTACAAGCAAATTATTACCAAGAACTAAATTAGAAAAATGATAGTGAGTTTTAGACATCTTGGTGCAGTTTGAGAATTGAGGTCCAGTCAGCAGGAACATCCCACTGGTAGCTAAGGCTATGGAGTTGTGATATGACATATCTCATGCATATTGAGCTCAGTCTTAATGCTCCTGTATAGATAGTGATGACCTTCAGCTCAGAGCTGGGCTGGCTGCAAACCCTGGGGTTCTGTGTGGAAGCCTCATCCATAACCAACCTTCCATTCACTCTTGTCTACTAAACATACAGTACAGTGTGACATGTCATGGAAGTATGTGTTAATATAAATAAAGCTTTTCTTTCCTTTATAACTTGCACAGTTTCTAAACAACCTAAACATTAGGTATGACACACAAAGCCCTTATACTTCTAAACACTACTTGGGTAAGTCCAAACCTGATTGTAACTGTGCTACCACATTATTATTTTTTTCTCTACTTACCAATGTATTACTGATATCGCTGCATCTGATCCATTGCTGTTGATGCTTACTTTTTTTCCCACCATTATAGATAAAAAACATCACTAGATGTTGTTAATAAATGGCAATTTAAATACAATAAGGCAAAGTAACACGTAAGCAATTTCTGCCATCAACCTTTTCCCTGTTGAATAGGATATTCCTCTTGATAAAATAAATAAAAATAAATAAAATAATAATATAATAAATAAAATAAAAAATATGATCCGCAATTCACAAAAAAACTTGCCTACCTCATCTGAGCTATCTTCGTTTTCTTCTGAGGAATCACCACCCTAAATTTACAAGAAGAAATAAAAATGATATATTTAGTGGAACCATTGGTTATAGACCTTGTGTTGTGTTATAAATCATAACTCTGTACCCCTCAATATTCCAGGAGTCTAAATCGGGCCACATGCTGGGGGTGTGGCAAGAACCAAGCAGGAGTGGTGACAACAGTGGGCAGGGCTGATGGCACTTCATTCTGCTCCACCTTTGCCATGCCATCTTGCTGTTCCCAGCATCAGAGCTTCATGAGGTGGCCACATGTGAGCAGCACAGAATGCTATGGATTTCAAAGGTCTCTGGGTCAGTCAGGGAAGATCAGAGGATTACCCGAACCAGCCCTTGATCCCAGTTACCTGGGACATTGGGACAGTGTCTGAAAATTAAGGCTGTTCCACAAAAACTAGGACCGTTAGGCGGTATATAATGTGTAGTTATAGTTATGTAAAACAGCAAATGTATCTCCTTAAGTACAGAGATACATAAATGCATAACAGGACATTTATTTGGTTTGACTATTCCTTAATATAAATACAGTGAAGTCTACATTCTCCCTGTGCACTCGAGATAAAACCAAATATGACTTTCCCTTCGATGGCTTGGTAGGCTTGGCAAACCTTCAGATAAGTATAACTGAATAATTGTATGAAAGGATTATGATAATAAGAAAAACGAGTCTGTACAAGCACTTACCTTGGCAATATTTATGTAATGTCTATTTGGTCCCTGCAAGAATAGGTTTCTGTAGAAGTAGTAGCCATATCTATTTCTAGGTAACTGAAAAATAAGAATGGATAATTTTACATTTAGGAAAAAAATCCTTAAATTCTTAACTTTATTGATTTACCTTAGACAATAGACAATTCAGATGCTTTTTGAGTACTTATTAATGGGGTAAATGGACATGGGAATAGTAATAACTATGGTTTTATCCCCTAAGTGACAGCTACGTAAAAGCTGTGTAACAGGCAAAATGGACAACCAGCTTCATATATACATTCTCAACCTCATAACTCTATCTTAATGGAACTACACTCTGAGCCTTGTACTAAACAAATGCAGAAGCACTTTAAGACTGGTAGCCGCTAATGACATAAGTCCAGCCCACACATTACGTTTTTTTTGGAGTGGCAGATTGTGTGTGGCTGAAGCAATGTCAGTCGGTGTACCTAGTCTAAGATACAGTTTTTCAAAATAATGCATTACTAAAAGAGCGGTGAATGAATGGCATATCCTTCCAGCAGATAAGCAAAAGGCTAACATAGTCATAGAATTTATGCATGCATGGGATAAGGTATACTGATATGCTGAACTTTTAAGCTTTTGGAACAGGTGGAAATAGAAACTTTATTCAAAAGGAGTGCAAAGTCACCGGTAAAGTCCAGGTTATCAACTGAGTCAACAACATCCACTGGATTCTGCTTTTGCTCTTGCTGGTGGATGTCTTCATAATCCAACCACTGGCAAGGGGGAAGTGAAAGGGTGACAACAAACATCCTTGTCAGACTCCAGTTTACACCTGGAAGCTGTCTGTGAGATACCCCCTACCAACTTGACTGGGATGCCGTAGTGTTGAAGGGGCTTCCAAATGGTCCTTTGATCAACACTGTCAATCGCCTTCTCATAGTCGACAAAGTTGATGTGCAATGAGGAGTTCTACTCCAAGGACTGCTCGATTAAGATGCAGAGCATTGCTAGCTTGTCTCTGCATGGTCTGTTCTGCTTGAATCCTACCTACTCTTATTGTAGCTGTGGATTGATAGTGACCTTTATTCTCTCTAGGAGGACCTGTTGATCTTCCCCGACACCGACAGGAGTATGATTGCTTTATAGTTGGCACAATTGCTGAGGTCTTCTTTCTTGGGGATTTTGATGAGGTATCCCTCCCCATACTTCCCATACCCTCTTAGACAGCAGATACAACATCTCCACTGAATCATCTAGGTCTGGTTTTTAGAGCCTCTGCTGGAATGTTATCGGGCCCAGCCACCACCCTGTTCTTTATCGGGATAATGACTTGATCTCTGGTTGGCTGGTTAGAGTTGGGAGGTCCTTGTTGGCTTGGTTGATATGGTAGTGCTGGCCTGTTCAGGAGTTCCTCAAAGTGCTCCCCCCACTCTGTTCATCTGTTGTTTGATACCTTTGATGTTATTTCCATGCTCCTCTGTGATGGGTCATTCTGGTTTGTGGAGGTTTCCAGACAGTCCCTTGGTGATGTTGTACAGCTGTTTCATTTTGCCACTGTATGCTGCCTGTACCCCTTCTGCAGCCAGTCAACCCTGTGAGCTTCAGGATCTTTGGTCTTGGCCTTTGCCATTGACTGCTACCTTTTTCTTCTTCCTGTCTTCTATCTTGGTCAGGGTCTCTACCTGGCATGACGATCTACGTGTCTCTTTGACTTTCTGCCAGCTGTTGAGGGCACTGTTTTGCTCTTTCTTGAGCAACTTCTGTAGTACTGCAAACCGGTTCTTCCGCGTCAGTCGAAAGTCTTCTTTGAATCTCTTCTGTCAGACATGTCAATCCAGTTCTTCTTCAGCTTCAGTTTGGCCATCCAGTCCAGAATCTTTCATATGCATTTGCCCCTTTCCCTGCTGTTGGCTATTTGCTATACTTACTGCCAGTCAGCTGCAGCACTGGCTCAACAGGGGTTGTGGGGGTCTAACTAGACTCCTTGCAAGCGATTGGTTTTGATAGAAGTTCTTTCTTGTTAAGAACTACTTCAAGTAGCAAACCAATGGTGCAAATGTGTGTGTGTTGATTTTTTGTATTATTATTGATATTTAATAGCTGATCCAAGTCTAAATATTTTTCTATATGTTCTCCCCAAAATTAGTTAAAATCATACACTGACTTTCATGCAAATTCTGTTTTTCTATTTAAAACAGAACTGGACTGTTATTGATATGCATCTCTTCCAGGTTTTTAACATACTTTTAGCTAAGATATATACCGTATTTTTCGCTCCATAAGACGCAGTTTTTTTCCTCCCAAAGTAGGATGAAAAATCAGCCGCGTCTTATGGAGCGAAGATGCAGGCAGGGAGGAGGGGGGGGGGGCAACGATATACCGTATTTATCGGCGTATAACACGCACTTTTTTAACTAAAATCCGGAGCTTAAACCCTACCTGCGTGTTATACGCCGATAAATCCGGGGTCGCAACTGAGGCAGGCGGCGGCGGCCGCCAGCAGAGGAGTCCTGGATTTCTGCCAGTCAGGGGGGCCCAAGGGGTGCCGAGCGGTTGCTGAAGACAACCGCTCGGCAACTCTCGGGCCCCCCTGCCTGACAGATATACAGGAATCCTTTGCTGGCGGCGGCGGCCGCCGCCGCCTGCCTCAGCGCTTCAACGCCTGTGTTGGAAGCGTTTGTCTCGGGTGCCGGCGCTTTACGCTGACGTCAGACGCCGGCGCTCAGCAGTGAAGCGCCGGCACCCGAGACAAACGCCTCACGCTTCCAACACAGGAGTTTAAGGTAAGTGACCGGGGCGGGGGGGGGGAGATCCTGAGAAGGGGGGGTTAGGGAGTTAGAGGGGAGATCCTGAGAAGGGGGGGTTAGGGAGTTAGAGGGGAGATACTGAGAAGGGGGGTTAGGGAGGGAGGTCTTACTGTGTGTGTGTGTCTTACTGTGTTTGTGTGTGTGTGTCTTACTGTGTGTGTGTGTGTCTTACTGTGTTTGTGTGTGTGTCTTACTGTGTGTGTGTGTGTCTTACTGTGTGTGTGTGTGTATCTTACTGTGTCTGTGTGTGTCTCACTGTGTCTGTGTGTGTCTTACTGTGTCTGTGTGTGTCTTACTGTGTCTGTGTGTGTCTTACTGTGTCTGTGTGTGTCTTACTGTGTCTGTGTGTGTCTTACTGTGTGTGTCTTACTGTGTTCATAGCTTATTCAGTTATTGTAATAAATATTTTAGCCCATTTTTTAGCTCAAAATATTTTTTCCTTTTTTTTCTCCTCTAAAATCTAGGTGCGTCTTATCAGCAGGTGCGTCTTATAGAGCGAAAAATACGGTAACTTAAGGTTACCTGTAAATAATTAACAAATTATGGGCATGTTTTATCATGTCACAGTTGATAAAAATATCAGGTAATCAACAGTGTATAGTTACATTTTATAGGTTTATGTAGTACATTGAACTACAAAATGTAGGCTTTATGACAGATCTGCTTTAAGGGTAAGCTAAGCACATTATGTCAATACAGCTAGTTAGACAAACAGGGAGTTGAAGTGATTCTAGGAGAGGACAGATCCATCACAATTATATATCTCCTAGTTTAGCACTGGTTTAGAACATCTCAAAAAAGTTCTTTAGTTTGTCCGAGCATTTTATTTATCAGGAACTGAGTCGCTCATTTGAACTTTTTAATTATTATTTTTAGGCTTGCTTTCCCGCTACAGTAGGTGTGTATGTGGTTTTATTGTATAATCATGTAATTGCAACACATCCCTGCCAAAATATATTTAGAAGATGATGCCACACATTAACTTTTCCATCATACTTTCCACACATTTTAGAAAAAAAAACAGAACCAGCAGTGAAAGGTGTATTTACTGCTGTTGGTTATGCTCCTTGATAGTGAGCTAGATTCTTATTGCCTCAGAAGTGAAAATACGTTTAACAAACAGCAAATTATGAAACATGGAATGTATTAAGGTTTTGTATTTTTGTCAATGGGACATTTATTCATTCTTTTCTTTTTTACACATTTATGTTTGTTATGTAAGTGAATAGGGATGATGTGAAACAATGCATTTAACAGACTATGCAAATGAAGGGCCAACCCTTGTAAGTATTTTTTACTTCTCCAAGGAATAATTAAATCGCTTCATCTTACCACAGCTTGCGCAGAGTTATCTCAAGGGCTTTAGGGCTAAGAAAGTTTATGGAACCAATTGGCTGCCATCATTTACCCTCTTATTTTAAACATTGTGATTGGTTTAATGACGTACCACTTTCTCATCAGAGTCACTTCCTTTCCACTTTCTTTGGTAACGATTAATCTGAAGGAAAGAGAATGATACAATTTTACATTATGTATAGTGCAACTATATGTAAAATGTGAACGTTTATAACATGTATCAGGCTGGCTAATGTTGGCTACCTATCTCAAGTAGGGTTCCCATAGTAATTTGTAAGAGACACTGTATAAAATGTAACACTCATTCATAATCTATATGAACCCTAGCTGTGTATTAAATAAACATATCTATCTATCTATCTATCTATCTATCTATCTATCTATCTATATAGATAGATATAGATATATATATATATGCTTTACCTGGGATATTAACACATAGCTGGTAGAAGATTTAGGATACCAAGTTACAGTACATAGGATGATGGTTTCTATGCGCTATAGACCAAAAAAGTAACTGCATATAGCTTGTGCTTTTCATTTTAAGATCAGTATAAGTGTTTTGAATATATTTAGTTTAAAAACTCACCTTCTTGTTACTATGACCAGATGCAGCCTGTGGACACCATTATCTAATTAATTTCTTCCCCAGAAGTCATTTCTTTTTTCATTGCCCTCCTTTAAAAAGGCTACCAAGCAACAGCAATCAACAACTTAGAGATACAATTGTATGAAAAAGAAAGTACACCTTCTTTGAATTCCATGGTTTTAATACATCCTCAGATGAGGAACAACACATGACATTTTACACTGTGTATTCAACAAAAATAAAGCCAAAATGCAGAAGCCGTGTGTGAAAAGCTAAGTACACCCTTACTGCTTCCACAGGAATTCATTTTCTAAGCAACTGATAGGTGTAGCTAATCAAATGCTCTTGATTAATTGAACATCAGCAAGTGTGACCATCTCAATTAAAGCAGAATTTTTATAATTTTGGTGGTCTGGAGCATTCAGGTGTGTTAACACAATGCCAAGGAGGAAAGACATAAGCAATCATCAGCAATGATCATAGAGATGCAATTGTTGCTGCTCATCAATCTGGCAAGGGTAATAAGGCTATTTCCAAACAATTTAAGGTCCATAATTTAAGAAAGTAAGAAAGATTATTCGAAAGTGAAACAATTCAAGACAGTTGCCAATCTTCCCAGGAGTACATGTCCCAGCAAATTCACCCCAAGGCCAGACCATGCGATGCTCAGAGAAATTGCCAAAAAAAACAAGTTAGATCTCAAACTCTACAGGCCTTAATTAGCATGTTAAATGTTAAAATTCATGACATTACAATTAGAAAAAGTATGGTTTGTTTGGAAGGGTTGCCAGGAGAAAGCCTCTTCTCTCTAAAAAGAACTTGGCAGCATGGCTAAGGTTTGCAGCATGGCTAAGGTTTGCAAAGATGCATCTAAAAAACCACAACACTACTGGATCAATGTCCTTTGACCAAGAACAAAGCGGTGATGTTTGGCCATAATGCACAGTGCCACGTTTGGCGAAAACCAAACACAGCATATCAGCACAACCATCTAATATCATGGTGGCGGAAGGGTGATGATTTGGGCTTGCAGCCTTGTAGCCACAGGACTTGCAGTCATTTAATTGAAACTCCTCTATGGCCAAGTATTCTAGAGTCAAATGTGATGCAATCTGTTGGACAGCTAAAGCTTGGATGAAATTGGGTCATGCAACAGTGATCCCAAGTACACTAGCAAATCTACAACAGAATAGCTGAAAAAGAAAAGTATCAAGGTGTTGCAATGGCCCAGTCAAAGTCTCCTCAAGCTGAGGAGAGACTTTCTGTCAGGGTGCACTGAGAGAACCCCGACGAAGCAACTCACCTGAGTACCCGCCGATCGCGGGTACCAGCTCCCACGCCACCGCTCTCACCTCCATCCCCGTTCTTGCTCCGACGGCTGCTCCCGCGGCTGAATCTAAGAGCGCGCGCGCGCCCCCCCACCTTTCTTTATTCACTCTTGAATGGAGAACGCGGGGAACGCGCGTCAACGAGGCCACGCACAGGGATGGGGCGACACCTAGTGGTGGTTTTAAAAAGCAGCACTGAGTTTCACTCAGTGCTCAATTATTGTGCCAGATAGAGCTATTCTTTTGCTGTGCTTTCTAAATTATCCTGGTTTTGACCCTTGGCTTTCGTACCACGACTTTGTTGCCGTCTCCAGTCCTGACCCTTGGCTTTTTCAGGGAAACGACTACGTTTCACATCCTGCATACTGGGTCCTTCTCCTCAACCCCGACATAATAATTGAGCCGCTATGGAACCCGCTGGATTATCTGAGACTCTCGCTGGCCCAACTCAGCAATTGGCCACATTTTCACAAACTTTACAGGAGATCCAGGCTGAGCAACACCATTTAAGACAACAGGTGCACCATCTGCAGCTGCAACAGAATGCTCCTGCTGAACAAGTTCCAGCCACACCTGCTACCATAGCACCTCCTATTGCTGAGGGCGCCTCTGCTTTGGAACCTCAGATACCGTTACCTGAGTGATTCACAGGAGACTGTAAGACATATCGTACCTTTATAACCTCCTGCGAGATTCTCTTTCATCTTAAACCGCGACACTTTCAGAGAGCGTGCATAAAGAAACGCCCACAAATCTCAATATACTGAAGCATAAAAAGAGTGGGCCAAAATTCCTCTACAATGATATGAGAGACTGATAAAGTAATACAGGAAACAATTACGTTATTGCTGCTAAAGGTGGTTCTACAGCTATTGAATAATAAGGTGTACTTAGTTTTTCACACATGGCTTCTCCATTTGGCTTTATTTTTGTTGAATACATCATTACACAGTATAATATGTTGTGTGTTGTTGTTTATCTTAATTTGTATTTACCTAATTTTTAGACCTGCTTAGGAACAGATGATTGTTATTTCCTCATACATAAAACCATAGAATTCAAAGAGAGTGTACTTTATTTTTCACACAACTGCATGTTAATGGGGAGGAACAGTACTGTACTCATTAGGCGGCTTTTCATACATACTACTACTGTTTAAAAGTGTTGGGTAACTTAGCTGTTTTCATGGAAAACAAGGACATTTCTAGTTGTGCTAACATAATTGTAAAATGTTTTTTCTAATGATAAAAGAGTATTTTAAACTTAAACTTGGATCAGCTAACAAAGCATGCCATTGGAACACAAGAGTGATGGTTGCTGATAAAGGTCCTCTGTATGTCTTTGAAGATATAGCATTAAAAATTTGTTGTCTCCAGCAATAATAGTAATTTACAACATTAACAATGTCTACTGTGGTTCTGATACATTTTGTTATTTTAATGAATAAAATTAGCTTTTCTTTAAAACAAAAGGACATCTCTAAGTGACCCCCAACTTTTGAATGGTAGTGTATATACTTTTTTTTAATACATTGGGCTCTTGCTGCATTCATTTTTATGCAACAGTCAATGTTAGTGAATATCTGTTCATATTATACTTTATTGTGTTTGAGTAATATCCCTAATGTCTTAAGCACATTAAACTATGGCACTGTGCTCACCTAAAGATGTTGATATCTTTAATCTGTTACTCCTAAAAACCTGTCTCTAAAAGGAACCAGGCAATCCGCTGAAGAATCAGCAGTGCATATGAGCTACAATTTTACTATGTAGTCCATAACGGGGTTGCCTTATGTCAGTGAGTCAAGTGAGTTAACACCACCTTCTCGGGGCAGGTTACAGCACTCATAACACAGAACAATTATGGATATTAGATGTCCTGGGTTATGAATATTATATTAACAAAAATAAGGATAACACAAATAAAAGACAAGTAGTTTTAAATTGCAACCCTTAAAATATTGCGTCCCAAATGAGATGTAATCCTTCCTATCAGTATGTGACCATACAAAATAACATAGTACTTCCAGAGTAAAAGACCAAAGCAATCTATATCTCTATCAGCCAGAAGACTGTGGTGAGGAAAACTCAGTATTTACAGCGCCAAAAAACAGTGTTTTATGTTTGCTTGAATCAGTTTGAGAGCTACAATAATTAGTTCTGTGGTACTCAGCCTTAAAACCATAAGTTGACCTCAAATATCCACCACAGGCTTATAAGATGGTTTATGAAGTAGACCACTCCATATTGAAACTTTCATTAAATACAGTACAAGAAAGAGCAATATTGTTTGTATTTTTTGTTTATCACAGTCCTTTATGGGCAGCAATAACAAGTAATATGATTGCTTCAAAAGCCAGAAAGACTCTTTTTACTTACATAAAATGCAGTGCTCAGGCCGAACAAAAAGACCAAAATGAGTGCTGTCTTCATTTTATTCAATTACTGAAAAAGATATATAAAAAATGATATGTTTATATGTGTGCATTGGTTTAATATATATATAATATATAATATTTCTACTACCCCTTAAATTTAAGTGGAAGGGTTTTCCATCACCTTTACCCACCATACCTTATGTAATGGTATTTCTTGGCTACCCCAAGCCTCAACTATTAAGCCAGTATCACAACCTCATGCTGAGGAGTCTCATTAAGGACGAAACAGCTGTCCATGAGTGGTGATCTGGCTAATTCAACAAAAGAAGGTCGCTGGGAGCAATTATTATGATTGTCCAACAAGTTTAAATAGTGTTAGGAGAATTATAGTGAATTGAAACAATTGAGGACATTCTACAAAGAACCAAAGCCTCAGAGTTTCTCCAGGGGTTAGCGAGAATCACGCATAATTCAGTGTTGAAAATAATCACATGCATTATTCTGGGGCACTAGGCCCTTCTTGTAACTTTGTAGGTATGGCACTATGAAATTAGGCAAAGTGTGTTTGAAGATTCATCTCCATTCTTCATCCTCACCAGCAAGTTGGCTGACAGAGTAAGTAGCAAAGCGATCTTCTATCATTGATGTAGTTAAGAACGTCTCCTATCAAATGCCACTTCTGAAATAAGCTGTTTTTTATGTTTCCTCCAATTGCATGGGCATTGTAAAAATAACGTTGTCTTCCTGAATTCAGGTGTTTGTGTTTCAAAAAATCAGTGCACAATTTTACTTTGTCCAGCAAAGCCTAGTAGACATCAGCACCATTAACTTGCAGTGTGAGTTGGATTTTCAGCACCGTTCCATCCCATCTACTGGGTAGAGAAGCTTTTTTTTTCCAGATTATAATTATATATCTGATCAGAAATATATAATTATTTATCTGATAATTGCTAAATTAAAACTTCTTATATTCCCCTTATGTATTTTTTATTTTAACAAACATGCTTTCAGGTACACAATGACTCAAATAGTTAAAGAGCCAGATTTTAAGGAAGTCTTTGATTACCGGTAAGTTAAGTAATATAAGTAAAAGATAGATTGATTCAACTTCCTACTATTGGTCCTCCAGCACTGGGCTTGTTACAATGTAATCAACTTCTTCCAAAGCCAGAATACAAAAGCTCCTAAACGATCTACAGACCTCAATGCGGCTAATGTTTTTGAAGTATTTATTTTTCAGTTACTTTATATTAATATGATTTACCAACAAAACAAGAATTAACATAAGCAATGGAAGAAACAAATTCCAATAATTGAATTGTTGGGTTATCAGCTAGTAGTAAATAGAGACATTGAATATTATCAGAATATTGATACCCATTCATTGAAAATACTGCAGCTATATGTGAAATTATCCTTGCCCAACCATACTAAAATATGACACAACCTTATTACAAGCCCTTAATTAGTATGTATCAATTTCCATTGGTAGCTTCAGGCCACATAAATGTGCGTAGGTATTTCTGCCCCGACACTATCAATGTAGATTTTATATATTAAAAAAAAAAGCAGCAACGCGTTCTATACAGAAATAATATTGACAATACAAGTTATTTCCCTAACAGCATCACTGTAAAACAAAATGTGTCTTATTAAGGTCTGTGAGCTACTGAATAACGGAGTTCCTACCTTTCACCCTGGAAGTCTGTAGCTCTGAATGAAGAAGCACAGATTTAGTCGGTTCAATTTGTTTGAAATGTTGCAATATAAACACCCTTTTTGTCCGGTTTCAGCCAATCAGACCACTAGCATGATGTCAGAAAGCGGGTCTTTCACCATGGGACCCTGTAAAACAAACACTTGCTATGGCCACACAGTTTACAGAAAGTATCCCTAAAATGCCAAAATGTTTGTTTCCTTTAATATAATTGAAGGGTTTGGGTTTACTGGAAGGGTTTGGTCTTCAATCCAACATATAATGATGTTGCAGAGTATAGTAGTGTGTAGTAAAAAGTCTTTTGATCTATCATTTCCCTCTAAACTTATTTTAAGAAGGAATTTTGAAACCAGTTGTGTTTTCTTCCAATTTCTTCCAGGGTATGTAAAATTGCAGTCTCAAGAACAGGGCCCTTTTCTCCTTCTGTACCAGTATGTGTTATATTTGTATATTGTAAGTCTTGTATTAGTATTGTACTAGTGATACAAAACGGCTGCCACTATATAAAAAAAACGTGGTGGTAATAATAATAATACTACATTATCCAGGATTCCGGTATTTGCACCCTCACATAAGAGGTTCTTTGTTCACCCAGTAGGTAGATACCAGCTCGGCCTTTGCTTGTCACCCTTAGAAGTGTCAGGCTATACTTTACTCTATAAATGAATTGTCTGTAGAAGGGTTTTATAACCCATAAATGTTTTAACTTTATGTTTCATGGGGCTTTACTGCTAAGGAACAATCTCAGAAAATGAAAAACAATGGGTTTAATAAACAGGAGAGTGGTATGGACATGAAAATACTTCTATATGAAGATATTGGGTACTGTAAATGATTGGAATTATTAGTTTACTCAACATAGGTCTTAGTTTGCAAGGTTTAATGTATAAGAGATAAGTTCCTGCAGGGATCCAGGGCCCGATCTCTTCTTCATGGGACAGCTGGAAAGACTCTCACAATCAGTACTCACAGCGGCACCCCCCCCCCCAGATCATGTGAGAATTCCTCTGTGATCTTTAAAAATATTGACCTACACTCCATCAACAATGTAATATTATGTCCTCCGCTACCTTCAACGATCCCAGTGAATTCTCGTGGCAATCAGAGGGTTTGATTGTGAAGGAATTCACTGCAATCGTTGAAAGTACGTGGTAGTGAAAAGCATTGTATTTGGGTTTTCTCTTTTGTTCCAGGTAGCCCAGTGTGTATCCCTCACAATAAGTGCCTAAAAACTCAAACTCCCATTACATTTGTGGCTGCAGTGGGCTAGAAAAAAAGTTGAATGTTCCACACTGATTTGCCACTCAACTATTTTTTGGTAACTAAAGTATGCTCACAAGAGCATCAGTGGAGAGGAAACATATCAAGCTGGCAGAAGCTTTAGTGGGTTGCAGTGGGCTACCTGGAAAGGTAAGTGACATGCCTCTGAAATCTTCAAGGAGTATATATTCTTACTGAAATATGAGACCTCTACTGTTTCTCAAATGAGACATGGACCCAGTAAATGGATCTGTCAAGATTCCAAGTTTGAAAGTTGGAATGTGCATGTTCCTATTTTGACCCAACAACATCTAAAAAACAAGATTTACCCATAAATGTGGGGTATTGCGGTACTCTGGGGTGCTTTTTCTGTTCTTTCAACTCTAAAAAACAAGGCAAAACTACATAGTGGATACGAAAAATGCTTTTATTTTTTAACACCAAGTTTGAAACCAGCAGGATGGAACATGACAATATGTGCCCAATCATATTCCCTGTCCTGGCTAGATTTTGAAACTATATAGATTTATGGGGTTAAATTGAAATATGGAAGCTCTACTGTGCATTAAATGAGACACGTGCCTAGCAAAGTGATCTGTCAAAAGGTGTTAATCTATGGAAGTAAATACAATGACATAATACACACCACTGCGTTTGCATAATTTTAAATATATCTTTAAACAAATGGGTCATCTGTCCCGTTGTTGCATAATTCACTGGCAGATTCTTCATGCTGGTCATTACTTTGTTCCTGGTCATTTGAACTTTTGCTGGATTCTGAGGAACCACTGGAAGACTGAGAGTCCCTGGATTCATCTGAATTGCTCTGGTTGCTAGATTCACTTGAGTCAAGCTGATTAGTAAATTCAGTTACATTTCTGGCAGTTCCTAATTCACTTGGAAGACCAAAATCACCCATATTACTAGACGCACTAGAGCTATCAGAATGATAGAGAATGTATAAACCTGTGTAGTCTGCTAAGTCTGTTTCACTTGAATCTGCTGGGTCATTTAGTTCATTTGACTCACTGGGTTGACCTAACTCGATTGAGTTTTCTGTACTTTGTGAACTATCTGAGTTACTAGCTTCAATTGAACTGAGAGCACTTGTAGATTCCTTGGACTCTATATGGTTAATTGCTTCCTCTGATTCAGAATCGGATTCATTTGAACTGGTAAAGCTACTAGATTCATTCAAAACAAAGTCACTGTATATGTCTCCTGAATTCGAGTTCCGGCTAGATTCACCAAACTCAGATGAATGAGGATTATTTAGTCCCAGCTCAGTGTTAGAATCATAGATTATCTCAGCGCTCCTTTTCTTTAAATTCACTCTACTGCGTTTTATTACTCCAATACCTTCAGGCATCACGTCCATATTTATACTTTGGGGTATGTTAAGATCTCTCTTATCTTATTCTGTCCTGGTGGGCTATCAGCAAGCATAATAGCATTGTCTTGCGTATGAATACCCAGTTGGTTGCTGCTGCTATGTATAGTGCCATTGTGTTGTCTGTTAAGGAATGAGCCAACGATGCTTCCCTTGTTAGCGTTGTCAGGGTTTTCTTGCTGGTGTTGTTTTGGGTCAGTCTTTAATTTAAGTGAAATGTTATGCTGGTCATCTTCATGCGCACTCTTTAAGCTTCCCAGATCACTAGCCGTATCAGTCGACATTAAGCCATCTTCATTCTCATAGTTCTTAAAAGTCTTTATAATAAGAAAAAACATACACAGGTGATTCAAGGCACAATTTTCATAATATGAAGTTGATCAATTTAATCTGTCTTTTCAACATTTAAAAAAATAGCATACACATTAAGCTTTTTTTACTATAAGGTGAACATAATGGTTACATAAGATCACATAGTTTTCATTGATAAAGTTGTAAGAGTATCAATTGGCCAAGTTGTATAGTGGACTGGCAAAATGGAGAGATGATGCGTACCATGATTTCATATGTGGTGGCACTCTAGGGTCCCCCTAGTGTAGTAGGGCTCTAACAGCTTCTGAGCTGATTGACAGCCATGTATCCTACCAGCAGTGGAAGTCGTGGGGATATAACATGCAAGACATTGAAGAAGAAAGCCTAGCATTTATAGCTATAGACAGACAAGCAGCTTCTCCAGCTATAAAAAATATAAAAAGGGGTAAAATTTTCCCATTGAAAAATTCCATTCCATTTTCATGTTATAGAAGCATAATATAGGTAGAAAATATACATTTTTACAAGCATTGTAAAAATGCTCATGGTCATTCCAGCTGGGGGTGTTGGGACCCACAAAACCTCTATTTTTTATTAAAAAAAATTCAAATGCCAGGGTCAGTCCAAAATGTTGTGTTGCCAGGGTCCAATGAGGAAATGCTGTAGCCCCAACACCAAAACCAAGCCTAAACCCAAACAAACACACAAATCCAGGCAGACACACAAACTCAGACAGATACACACATGTACACAAAACAGGTAGTTAGCCAAAGCGGTGTTCAGTACACAAAGCAGGTAGTCAGACATAGCCAAGGTCAGTACACAGAGTAGGTAGTCAGGCAAGCCAGGTATGATACACAGAGCAGGTCAAATACAAAAATACTAGGCAGAGAGTAGTTAAATAGGCCAGGAGTCAAAGATAGTCAGGATACAGATTCACCAGGAAACCATCAAAAGACCACACTAGGGTGCTTCTGTACAGCAAGTTCTGAGTTTTTGAATCTGGCGCCGAGTCTATCCTGCCCTTCGTTGCACATAACAGGCACACTCCATAGTATGTGTCACAAAAGATCTGGCATTCAGACAGAAGCCCGAGGTGACCACATAGGAGATGGCTACCAGGTAGACACCTTCTGCACGGAGTCCTTGCTCAGGCTAGTTGCAGCTTGAAACTAGGGGCATAAAGAGGTGAAATCAGAGACTCAAACTGACCTCTGTATCCCAAGCATGCTGTTGGCTTTCTGGGGGGGGGGGGTCTAACTATAGCAAAATTATGAACATTGGCCATTGCTCCCAAAAGACCCCAGGCACTTAATAAATGTTTACTCTCCATATGCACATCCAAACACAGTATACAGTACCTATATGTCTCTGTGTTGTCCTGTTGATGTAGCCACAGAGCTTTAATACAACCTTGACTTGTAACTAAAATGTATATTATGTAGATCATAGCTAGCTAAAATAGGTAAGGTTTCAAATATTAGTCTATTTAAAGTCTGCTATCACATATTGTAAAAACTGAGAATGAACATAAACTTTCCTCTAGAAGAACATAGTATCATTTAGTCACAGGAGCTACAGTATAGGCAGAATAGCTATTTCACATAAACTCTAGTCTTAGTAAATGTGTAATACCACACACCATTACAGCACACTAAGTCATATTTCCATCACTGTACGTAGATCCACATCTAGATTATATGAGGCCTACCAGAGAAATAATGGATTTAATGAATTAATTATGCTGTTTTTCATGTGGCCGGGAATACGCAAGGAGGATTGCAAAACACTATATCCACAATTCCTTGTACTTTCAATCAATATGTTGTTTTGAACCTTATTTCTCTTTAAACGCTCCCTTAATAAGTACTATGCTTGTCTCATTATACTTACCAGAAGAAGCTGACATTTTAGCTCCCTTAATCATTGTGCATATTTTAAAATATTTTTAATACATTACTGGTGTCGAACTCAGGGAATCAATGTTACAAGAGTAAAGTGTATTTATATGAAACATGTCATTTTGATTATACTCTGTTGATTTAGATGTAAAGTGTTAGATGTCTAAGCATTTCATCCCTGATCGGCAATGCATTTTTTTTTTACGTTGTTTACACTTTTCAGTAAGCCTTTGTGAAAAATTATATCATAGCTATTTTTAGTACAGAAAACAATATCAAACCCCCTTGAGTACCCTTTCACTTTCTTTTGCTACCTTATTACAGTTTAAATGTATTTGTTTTTTGCACGTGTTATTCCCTTTTATTGTTGTAAAAAAAGCCATCATATTTGCATTTATTTAAGGGATAGCAAATTTAAAGTAAACAACAATACAATACTAATAAATGTGTATGGAAAGACACATATTATAAACAGGAAAACACAGATTCTGCATTTATAAATATTCACTTACTGGTGAAGCATCCTAAAACACATCCAAGGAAGAAAAGTGTTTTCATCATTGACAGTGTTTCTGCAAAAGATAATGCAATAATATACCGTATTTACAGCATACAGTGTAAGGCTTACAGATACAGGATCTTGTTTGTTTTATGTGATGTTTTATTGAAAATGAATAATGTATATGTTAGATTGATAGGACTAAGATTTAACTGTTTATTTGACACATTTGTACATTTAAGTGCCCAAATGCTAACATGTAAATCAATAGACAAAAAATGGTCTGCCTTTATGCACATTAATTAATCTGTAGTATAGAATATTATTTGAGTCTCCTTGGGGAAAGTGGGTACCAGTTAATTAATTAGTCCGCGTGTTATTCTGCACAGAATGATTACAATTAGATATCTATACTATAGTATTAATAAATTGCTCAATTTTTCAGAACCATATTTTGCCATTTAGTGCAGAAACTATAATAGAACATATATTTTTTTTTAGTTCCTACCTATGTTTGATGAAATATTTACAAAAGACACAGATCATTTTTATTGTCTATGTTTCCTAATTGATATATATATACCATATATACATCTATATGAAGATATTTAAATAGGAAACTTCCACTTGTGTCTGATCAGAATATAAATAGAAATAGACACCTACCAGAGAATTGGCATTCAACAAACAAGTTCTAAATGTAAAAATAGTGCCGTTTCCTGCCCCTATGGATTTTGTTCTGCATTATCCTGGGCTTTAAATACGTGTAGGCTTCTTTATAGATAATAGTGGACATTTAACCCCTTAATGACAAAGCCCGTATATGTACGGGCTCAAAATGCATTGTTTTCAAAGGGTTTAGGGACCGCCCATTGTCCTTAAGGGGTTAAACTGTGTATTTAATTTTCTGTAACCAATCAAATGACTTTTTTATAATCTAGTTACAATAACACATTGTGCCACTAAGCATATCAGCTCTTCCTTTCCAGGCAAGAAATGACTTGCTAGGTTGGCTTTCCAAAAAACCCCTGTAATGTGTGCAATACTAAAGTTCTAGAGTATTCGTCACTTCTTTGTACTAGGCTATGATTAAGAGCCACACATGTAGAATGCACATTTTTTCTGCGATGTTAGCTGTAACATTGCTATTAAACTTGGTTTGCAGGGTTTGTGGGGTGTACAGAAAAAAAGGTTAGATTATACAAATTCAAGCCAAATTAAAGTTAAATTAAAATGTGCATGTCTGACATCCTGAAGTTAGGATTCTAGAACTTTGTTGAGCTCAGAATGTGTGGTTGACTTGGGTATTCTACAGACTTAAATTTACAGTAATAAATTTATAAACAACAGTAAATGTATTTAATATTACATTGTGTAAAATGATGTTAAAATAAACATGCATAAGCAGGAACACCAAATCATGATAGTAAAAAATTGATTATATCTATTGTAATATCCATCTACAGAACAATGCAAAAGTTTTATCTCAACTTAACAAGAAACTGCTTCTGATTAATCCATGAATGTTTCGTTAACATTTTGTCAATATAAATATTACAAAAAAAAACCATATGTGAATATATATATATATATATAAAATACATATAATATATATCAATGTTGATAAATAAACTTAAGTTAAAAAAAATCCAATTAGAGGACTATTCAATAAATCACTGAAAAATTCATCCAAGGATTAAAGATGCTTCCACAAATAGCTGGTAAATGAATCCACAATTTGAGTAGTCCAACAAAAGGGCACACTCCCAGAATAAGCAGCTTCACATTCGTCTTTTGCCACAAAAAAAGAAAGAATAGTGTAATACTGTAAAAAGAAATAATTTAATAAAATTGTAAATGTAAGACACTCACAAGTAGAGCTCTGCGTAATACATATGGAGCAATTAAAATTGTTTATGTGCATATAGCTGTGTGTCGACACAGAGAGTCCGTTTGCAGCATTCCAATGTTTTGGAAGTATTTATTAATTTATGTTTTCTACACATTTATTTATTTTTATTTATATTTTTTTACATTAATGCATTCATATGTGGGTATATTTTGAATCGGTAATACCTGTTACTGGAATTTATATGGATTGAGCACCGCACTTTAGAACAGTGCAGGATATTTTTCTGCTTATACTGGAGCTCGTCATTTGCTTGTTCTTTTTTTTGGAGTAAATGTAGAATACACGTGTGTGTGTATGTGTGTATATATATATATATATATATATATATATACATATATATATATATATATATATATATATATATACGTTCATTTTGTTGTATTTTTGAATACTGTCCAGTCAATTTTCACATTTCTAACTATTTATTGTAAAGTAAGGGGTCTAGCTTAAACCTCCCTCTCATTGCCCTCGTTACCCACAAATCTCCACCAAATTAGTACAATGAAGGACCACTGCATTCAAGCAAATTCTTCAAAGATCCAAAACTTTATTGAAATGGGCATTACATCAGCAAACAGTGATGACTCAATGTCATATGTCATATACAGTAGATTTCATTATTATATATTTTTAAACAACTGTTAACTGTGATAACATTTATTTAATTTTATAAGAAAAAAACATATAAACGTAAAACCTGACAATTACAATTAAAAATATAAAAATGCATACATTTTATTGGACTGTAAAAAGTACACATTTACTCATAAATTAATTGATTAAGCAAGCACCAAAAGAATGTTACATGAAATAACGATTATTTTTAAGCTTATCCAGAAACTTTGGATATGTCCAAGATGGTCTATGAATGTCTTTTTCATGGTTACTGATGAACCTTGACACAAAGAAGACATTTACTTTGTATTGAAAAGTTTTACTTCAATGAGGATACATTTGGAGGTTATTTCTCATACTTTATAGTGGGCCATTCAATGTTAATAGAGTGTAACTAATCATAACCCATCTTAATTCCCTGACAAAGGAAGGCTGACAATTTTTAGGAAAGATGCTTAAGAGGGTCCATAAGCCAGGAAGGAGCTGGCATCATTTTGCCCAAGAGGCAGGCAAAGCTATGTGGCCCCATCAGCCTCTTGCTGCCCCCACCTTTTTAACACACACCTCTCACTCTCCCTTCTCTCACCCCTTACCTTCTCTGAGGCTTCTTTCTCACACAGTGTGTGTGCTAGCAGTTGAGTTTCACTGCAGGGTCGCATATGACCAGCCATGTTTTCATTCCGTGAGTGGCTGGTCAAAGTCTGGCCGACCCTTTTTTTGAGAGTTTTGGAGTGGCCCAGGAGCAATTGCCCTCCTGCCCCTGGGCCAGCCTGTCTCTGTAAACAACCCATTATCTGTTGACTATAGCACTTTAGTGTACAAAACCATGTAGAAGGAGCTTGGCATTTCTGAACATGGCTGCATGTTACACTAGGTATGCCATGTTTGAAACTGCAGGATTACTAAACCATATTAATCTTTATTTGATTCTGTTGCCATCTGTACAAGTCCATCTATTTGGATTTTATGTTAATCATTTTAATTATGTCTTATTTGCATTTTGACACACCATAAACATTGATAATTCCTGTAAAACCTAGAAATACATGTTTATTCATATTAGTAAGACTTTCAGCATGCATTAAATTACCAGAAATAATATACACACAAAGGTGAATGAGTGGCACCATGTATGACCCAGTGCATTCAATTTCAATCTTGTCTGATGCAGTGTTACCCAAAGAAAGATATACAAAAGTGTTTTTGGATAGATAGATTTAGAAGGACAATAATAGAAAAATACAAAAGGACTTAAAGAACTAGGCTGTTAAGAAAGAAAATATTAGATAGATAGATAGATAGATAGATAGATAGATAGATAGATAGATAGATAGATAGATAGATAGATAGATAGCATTATGAAGACATTTCCAGTGCTTAGTGGTTGTTGGAGGTCACAGAAAAAAAGATAAATACAAATAATGGTTCATGTTGCATGATGAGGTATCCTTATACCTTTTACAGTATTGTTTGCCTTTCTTTCTAAATAATATGGAAAACCCACATATAATTAGACAGCAGTGAAATGTTGTGCAATCAACCAATGCAAAAAGGCACCTCCCAGTCATTTTGAATTTGTTGATAATATGATGTCTTCAAGCATCAGGGAGCATTCTGAGAATTACTGCTTAGCATGAAATCGGTATAAGCCAAATGTGATGCATCTGATGTCTAGTAACCATCTTGGCAATCATTATCATTTCCAATGGCTTTACGTTGATAAACATCAAACATTAGCCTTCGGCTATCAATTTCAATGCTCATTGATGCTTTACTGACATCTTCAGATTCACTGGATTCAGTCTGCTTCTCCTCCGATGACTTACTCTCAGCACTTTCCTGAGAATGGCTTACATCATTCTCAAAAGTTGCATTTTCTTTGTCTTTTAAGTTGGTGTTCTTGCTGTCATTGTCCTCTTGTGAAATTCCCGACAACTCTTTTGACTTACTGGATGAGTCACTTTTATGCAATGAATTGTTTCCAAGTAGCATGGACCTAATCTCCAAT
The DNA here is from genome assembly GCF_027358695.1 of Spea bombifrons. NCBI lineage: Eukaryota > Metazoa > Chordata > Amphibia > Anura > Pelobatidae > Spea > Spea bombifrons. The sequence continues at coordinate 52,930,208 of NC_071087.1, forward strand.
GATTCCGTCATCTCTGATTCATGGCTTAGTGATTGTTCTAATGTTGCATCCTTGTCATCCAATTTGCTATCACTTTGCTTTGAATCAATATCTTGAGAATCTTCCTCTGATACAGTTTCTGTAATGTCAGTGCTACTGTCCTCTCTAGAACTGCTTTTATTTTGTATGTATTTGTGGTCATCCTGTTTTGAGTCTTTGTTATCTTCAGCCGATGTACTTTTACTGACTTTTCCCACTGATTCCTTTTGGTCCCCTTTCCCTTTCTTGATTTCATGTGAGTGTCTCTCAGCACTTTTCAACTCACTCACATTTTCTTTTGATTTACTTACATCCTCTTCTGACTGAGTGCTGTCCACCACTGATGCAGTTATATCTTCTGTTGATTGAGTAGAATCCTCATCTGATGCAGTGATATCCTCTACTGAATGAGTACTGTCCATCACTGATGCAGTTATATCTTCTGTTGATTGAGTAGAATCCTCATCTGATGCAGTGATATCCTCTACTGAATGAGTACTGTCCATCACTGATGCAGTTATATCTTCTGTTGATTGAGTAGAATCCTCATCTGATGCAGTGATATCCTCTACTGAATGAGTACTGTCCATCACTGATGCAGTTATATCTTCTGTTGATTGAGTAGAATCCTCATCTGATGCAGTGATATCCTCTACTGAATGAGTGCTGTCCACCACTGATGCAGTTATATCTTCTGTTGATTGAGTAGAATCCTCCACTGATGAAGTGATATCCTCTTCTGACTGAGTGGCATCCTCCACTGTTTCAGTTGTATCCTCTACTGACAGAGTGATGTCATCTTTGTCTGACTGAGAATTATCTTCTTTAAGCTGATTGATATTCTTCTTTAGGTCTTTTTTAGATTGAGTAACCCTCTCTTTTGAATTACTGACATTTTCAGTCGAGTGAGTGTCTTCATTTGATGTACTAACACTTTTGGTTGCCTCAATATCTTCCAGCGAGTGACTGTTTTCATGTGAAATATTTACCTGTGGTTTCTTATGGCTTGACCTTTCAACATTGTTAACTTGCTTAGTACCTCTGCTACCTTCACTACTAATGTCGCCTGAGGCACTCTTATCCTCATGAAGTCCATCCATGTTGGAAATGTGTTTGACTTTATTCTTAACATGACCTTTCAAAGGAACCTGTTTCCCTTTAATCTTCTTCCCAACCACATCTTGGCTATTTTCTTTGGAGGAACTGACTGCAACATCTGTATTTGTGCTTGAGTCAGTGTTGGTTGTCAATAAGGAATTTGAGTCATCATTTTGTATTTCAGAACCATCTGATTCATAGCTATAGTACTGGCTGACATTTTCTTGGTTTTGTGTAAGTTTGCTGTTTTCATTATCATCTCTTTCTTTGCTGTTGTCGCCACATTCAGTATCCTCTGGATTCCCTTGACTGTCAGCAGCTATGATATTCACATCATCTTCATATTCATCATCATTATCATAACTCTTTGCAGCTTCATTACTGCCAACATCACTAGAAAGACTTTGGTCAATTTCTAGACGAGTTTCATCGCCCAGCACGGACCTATTATCAGTGTCCTCATTGTCTTTGCTGTCCCCTGTTGTAGACTTAAGTATGTCTTTATTGTCATGGTGGCCACCAATCTCCAAAATGCCCTGTAAAAGAGCAAAATCTTTTCATAAAAAGTACTTTACGTAACCCTAGAAGAGACCTATTATAAATCCTAGCAACACAGTTTACTATACCAGAAAAAAAACATGTAAAATGTAAAAAGAGAGAACCTTCTGGCTAAAATGCAAAATAAAAATTAATATATCAACACTTATATTTCAAATTAAAGCATTAATGCTACATAAAGCATTATTGTAGATATATATTTCACAACATGTATTGAGCACAGTGATTTTGTGCAATATCAGATTAACCCCACATTGTAGAAATTCTGAATTAACACATTAATTTAATGAAAACAATGAATGATAGAACCAAATTATTTTTTTTTAACTTACTGTTGTTTGGTTATGGTCATACAACACTTCATTGCTTCCTGATTCACCATGTTCGTCCTCATCTTTGTGTTCATTGGTCAGGTTTACATTTTCACTGGTTGCATCTCCATCTGCCTTATCTTCAGTACTGATGCTGTGGTCCTCAAAAAGATGCTCACCATGTTTTTCATCTCCCTCTGATACTTCGGTTTGCAAAATAGTAACATCTTCTACAGAGTCCTGGCATTATGAAAAAATATATTTGTGTGGAATATGCCTTGACTTGGCAAACGGTTTACAATAATGTATCTGGGTTTTTAAGGAGTAAACACCCATATTTTCACATATGTGTTTTCAACTACTACATTTTTAAGCAATCAAAAAATGTAATTTTTCAAAAACATTTTTTTACAGCAAACTTGATGGCAGGCACCCGTTAACATACCTGCTGTTCAGAACTCTGCAAACTTGATTCTGATGATCTGTGGTTTATCTATAGATAGAGCAAAAAGAGAAATGGGCTACATTCATACCATTTCATATTATATTGCATAAAATATTGTTTTTATAATGAAAGTCAAATTCGGAATAATTGTAGAATTTGTACAGGCTTTTTAAAGACACTACTTATCCAGGCATGTTTAAGCTTGCTAAATCATCCCTTCTATGTATTGTACATTCAGCAAAATTAACACTTCATTCATTTACATTGTGTTTTTTGAACCAGTCGTGTAATTGTCACAAAAAGCAGTACTAAAACGTTATTTTCAAACATGAAAATGATCATAACATAAAATGATAATGACTTACCTCCACATTGTCTGAACTGTCGGAATGAGAATCTGAAACCTGTTCAAAATACAGTACATATTCATTGTTTATGCTAGTCATTTTATAAAATATTTCATATGATATCAGCAAAATATTTTACTTACAGGAAAACCAGAGATCAGGCTGAAAAGGCATAAAAATATAAGGACTTGCATCATACTTCTTTGCAATACCTGAAATTAGAAAATGCATTTTAACACATTAACATTCACTTTAGTGATTTTAAAGACTGCTTTGTTACATTTACATACCTGATTGTAAATGTTTATATACTAAGGGTTAGAATTCCAAGAAGATACCTTTCATTGGGTGAACAGAGAAAAAGATGAGTCACATAATCTTTCCACTGCTGAAAGCTTCTATGACTCTATATATTTTCTACGTTAGCTTAACTATAGAATTCACATATTCAAAAAAAATCTAATAAGAACTGATGCGTTCCTTACTGATGCCTGTTGATGAGCGCACATAAATCTCTATCCGGGTTGGGGGAAAGGACGGTGATGTATATAAGTTACCCAGAAAGGACCTAAAAGCAACTTGATTGTTACAAATAATTTGAAAGATAATTAATAATCAACCAGTTAAGAAGACAAGGCCATGTATTTGTCTTTTATATACATAAAAGTCCTGATACTACTGTGCATTTTTCAGCTAGATCCATATAATGGAAGGCACAGTCAGTAGCAAAAGCAACTCGTCCCTAGCTCAATGCAAGGTATAAACATGATTATATTAACAAAAAATAGAATAGTGCATCCCAATTACACATAAAAAGAATGGCGCCAGTGTTATATTTATCATCACTTATTCTCTCTGTGTACAACTCCGCAAAAATTACAGGTTTTATTTGGCACCATGGAGGTTCTCATCACCATTTAGCATCTAAAGTGCATTTAAAATAAGAACCTAGTTGTTAGGCATTCAAAGAAATTGCCTTATACTTTATTCTCCTCTTTGTTGTAGCCACTTAATTGTTCTTGAGCTATAATTTTTGGTTCAAGCTGCATTCTTTTAAAAGCTCTGCTTGTGTTTCCTTATTTATAGAAGACAAATGTTACAGTTAAAATAATATATGACAAAAAGTTCACGTGAAAAGAAACATACATTGTGCAGATTTAGGACAGGTGTAACACTGTTTTGGTCTGAATATAGGCTGTCCTGTTTTTTATTAAATTTGGATGCAAGAAGTTTATTAAAGTTTAAATCTAGTCCATAAATCGAATTTTAATCCTATTATTACTGGAGGGTATAGCATTTCATTTCTGTGAAGCATGCAAAACATCATTCCAGTTGACTTTAGCACTATGGACCTGTAAATCCTATAATATGTCATTTTAGGATGTATACCCAATAGGACTGCAATGGAGAAGCTTCTCACGGCAAAGTGAAAGCTCATGAACTTCACACAAGGGTATATGGTCTGAAAATGACGGCATCAAAACCATTGGGCAAAACAGATGTTCTCCTGGGGTCAAACATCAGTGCAGCCCATGATTATGTCAAAAACAAATGATTGTTTTAGTTTCAAGTAGTTAATGCCCGTATTTGATATTTTGTTTAAAATTATCAGAATCAGCACAAAAGGTATTAAAAAGTAATTCCCAGAACACACTAGCGCATTAAAAAATTAATTGATGTTGACACTTGATGGTAATCAAGTGTACTGTGTTAGTAATCCTGCTTTTCTGAATGTAATATTGAACAAAAATGGTGTACAAATCAATCATTTGTGATAATTAGCCCCCCAAAAAAGATTAGTTAAGACAATTCCTTTGCAGAAAAATATACCTGTCTCATTATGCATTCGGCCATGGAAATCTTACCTGTGAACAGAGAGAGTAGATCTAAGTCTTGCTTCAGATTACTGTCTGTTAGGTAAGATTGAAGTCAGATATTTTTGCCGGGTGCTGTAATTTTTGACCCTGTCTAATATTCTGTCATTTTAAACAGTGTCTTCGACATTGAGCATCCAATCAGCTAGTGAGAAGCAAACTGTGGTGTCACAATGCACCTCCAATATTATAGTACACCCACACTTCCACCAGCAAGAGATGTAAAGTTCCGCTATGAGGCCTTTGTGGTTTCAAAATAACTGTACTAGCTTCCATTTAATTAGATAGACAGCCAGGACTTTATTTTGAGTTTTCATAACTTGCTGTTCACGTTCGGTATGCTAGATTATACAGAGTAAACAGTTTCCCCCTACGCAGAAGAAAACTCTGGCACGAAACTTGGCAAAAGCCTATGTTGCATACATGCTACGTAGGAATTCATCAAATCATTCACTACACAATAAATATTTTTTTAAAAGATGAATTATTGGTATAAGAGAAAGTGGCCTTTTGACTTTTGCAGCAACGCTTAAGTTACCATTAATAATAACATTTAATGTTAATAAGGGACAGAGCAAAATATACATTGTGTGTTCTTTAATGAAACGTTAGATAAGCATCTTATTAAGGCAAATTGTATTATAAATTATAAGGGTGATGTATTGTAATTGAGCTAGTAATCTAAAGCCTATAGCTGGCTTAAAATAATAGGTGCTATAATACCAAAGGCATAATTGCCTCTTGTGATACTTGCCACAGAATGCTCCATGATTGCCATCCACTAAAACATACTTTTCTTGTAATGAATTTAAAAGAGCCTTGGATGATTAGGTATGGTATAATTTATAATATAATAACCCCGCTAATATTTAATGTTGCTGGTTCTATTCTCATGTATAGCATGCAGATAGAAAATGTATACAGTCTAACTTTTAAATGTGACAGCAAGTAGAAATATGCTCTGCTGAATATACTGACATAAATGTGACATGTTTAATAAGACATATACATGTATGTATATAGTACTGAGATATTCATACCTGGAAATAAATCTTGGTGTCTGAACAAATCGCAGGATGCACATATGCCTTCATATTCAACACTGATTCAACACATGATTTTCCTCCTGTATATCACAGTTCAAATCCATGTTTGAACACAGGTGATTTTATCCAGAATATGTCTACCTAGTAATAAGTTACTATTTTGATAAAAACCTTTACCAGAAGCATTTGGTTGCATGTATACCATGAGGCAGTTAATGCCTCATGATATACAGCAGGAACGAATGATGTCAGAGGGATCCCTCAGGTTAAATGAGACCCTGTAGGATTTCTGTATATTGCACTGGAGAGATAATGAAAAATGGTAGAGATAGTATACAATAGACAGTAAGAAAATGGAGAGATAAAAGAGAAAGATATAGGGGAGAGATGATAAGGAGAAGAGAAAAGGGAGAGATAGAAAGGAAAGATAGTAAGAAAGAGGAGGGATGGGGAGAAAAGGGGAAGATGATGAGAAGGGAGAGAAATGATGAGATAAGGTGGAGATAAAAAGGGATACGCTAATAAAAAAGAAGAGCATCAAAGTAAATGGGAGAGATAAAAGACAAAGAGGAGAGGTAGAAAGAAAAGGAGAGAGAGAGATCGATAAAAATAGGAGAGATAAAAGGAAAAAAGTGAAATAAAGCGAGAGGAGAAGAGATAAGCAGAAAGAGCAGGACGGCTTAACAGAAAGGGGAGGTAAATAAAAATGGGAGAGATGAGATAAAGAAAAAGGGAGAGATGATAAATGGGGGTCAAAGAAAAGGGGAGAGATAAACGAGAAAGAGGGGATAAACAGAAAGAGGAGGTGAAATAAACAGGAGGAGAGATAAACCGAAAGAGGAGGGATAAACAGAAGAAAGGAGAGAGATATAGATAAAAGGATGAGGTAAAGAGAAAGAGGAGGAGAGATAAAGATAAAAAGGAGAAAACAGAGAGAGGGGATATAAAGGGAAAAGATGAGGAGACAGAGAGAACAAAGAACAAAGAAAATGTGGAGATTAAGAGAAAGAAGAGAGGTAAGGAGAAAGGGTAGTGGAGGATCAAAGAGAAGAGAAAGGGGAGAGATAAAGGGGGATAATGACAAAGGAGGAACTCTGGTCCGGCTACCATATGGACTATTCCCGAGGATAGAGATGTCGCTCAGGGTCCTGTCAACGGATCAAGTCGTTTTTTGGAACATAACATCCTTGGACCCTGCGCTCTCCATCAGTACCACGGGATTGATAGCGCTTCCTCGGGATCACAGCCAAAATGGTGCCTTTTTGTTGGGTGGCACTGCTGGCCATAGAATTTATGGAGGCACTGGCTTGTCTGCAGTAGCGTACCTAGCGGGAGCGGGGGTGCCACTGCACCGGCACCCCTCCAGAGATGGACCGTAATGTCTGCCACTAGAGGAGCAGGCTCTTTGAATGCAGGTAGGGATTTGCTGTCATATCACTAAAGCCGCACCCACCGCCTTCCGCGCTCACTGCATCGGAAGGAGACTTAATAAGAGGAGCCTGGAGGAAGAATGAAGAGGAGGAGGAGAAAGAAAAGGAGTGATGGGTGTTATGCTGTAGCCTGTACCATTGCCAATGTCTTGTTCATGATATAATTATGGGAGTTATGCTCTAAAGTACATCATAACTCCAATCACTATATACTATGCCAGACATTACATGAATACGAGTATGAATATATGAATGAGTGAATAAATGTTTGTGAATAAGTGATATCATAGATGTGTGATATCATAGATGTGTGATATCATAGATGTGTAAGTGTGTGTGGGGGATAGCATGGAATAGGGAGGCTGTAATTACACAATTCTTTCATGCCCAGGTTCCAGCATGTACTGGCTGCCTGGGCATGATAGGAATGTGACTGCTGTTAACAATTATATATATATATATGTATATGTATATATATATATATATATATATATATATATATATATATATATAATATTGTTGTTTGTTTTTTTGTCCAATTTTGGTATGCTGTTAGCAATCACACCACTATCATGCCAAGTCAGCTAGTACATGCTGGAATCTGAGTATGCCTGGGCATGATAGAATTGTGATTGCTGTTAATCATATATATTTATTAATATTGTTATTGAATTTTTCTTTGTCCAATTTTACTTACTTTTAATAAAGTTTTTTTTTTTTCGTTTTTGTATTTAAAGGTGGGGGTCATTTTTGGTTTCAACCAAGTGAATGCTGAATTTTCTGCTTTGGTCCAGAATTTTCATTTCGGTGCATTCCTACTATATACTAAGCCTGACATTGAAGTGGTAGGCCTACACCACACCAATGTGTGGCTTAGTATATAGTATAATCATGCTGCATTATTGTCAATGCCTGGCTCAATGTATAGTGATAGGGATTATGCTGTACCACCATCAGTGCGTGCCTCAGTATATAATGATGGGTATTATGCTGTACCGCTGTCAGTGCGTGCCTCAGTATATAATGATAGCAGTTATCCTGTACCACCGGCAACGTTTGCCTCTGTATATAATGATAGCAGTTATCCTGTACCCCCGTCAATGTTTGCCTCAGTATATAATGATAGTAGTTATCCTGTACCACTGTCAATGTCTGCCTCAGTATATAATGATAGCAGTTATGCTGTACCACCGTCAATGTCTGCCTCAGTATATAGTGATAGGTGTTATGCTTTACCACCGTCAGTGCGTGCCTCAGTATATAATAATAGCAGTTATCCTGTACCACTGTCAATGTCTGCCTCAGTATATAGTGATAGCAGTTATGTTGTATGACCGGCAATGTCTGCCTCAGTGTATAATGATAACAGTTATGTTGTACCCCCATCAATGCTTGCCTCAGTATATAGTGATAGGTGTTATGCTGTACCCCCATCAATGTCTGCCTCAGTATATAATGACAACAGTTATGCTGTACCACCATCAACGTCTGACTCAGTATATAGTGATAGCAGTTATGTTGTACCACCGGTAATGTCTGCCTCAGTGTATAATGATAACAGTTATGTTGTACCCCCGTCAATGCTTGCCTCAGTATATAGTGATAGGTGTTATGCTGTACCCCCGTCCATATCTGCCTCAGTATATAACCTATAGAAGCTATGCAGTTTTAAAGTTTGTATGTGTGTGTGGTGCCACATTCAGGATCCACCCCAGGTGCCAAATACTCTAGGTACGCCCCTGAATATCTGTGCTGTTTCAAATAAACTCAGTTCTGTTCTCACCTCAACATTGGTCCTCTCTGATATTTGGGGTGGGCTGCTATAGTAACTCACTGTCCTTTTCAGGACAGCTGAATATGCTAAACTACAGCAAGCTACAGCACCAGCGCAGCTCCGGTGCAGCAGCATCCCCCTTCTCTCTACAACACTGGTTTTGTCTGGTGTTAAAGGGGTTGACCGCTGGTGTCTCTGCAGAAGGAAGCACAGCTTGGTGGGTGTACCCAGTCGGGGTACAGGTTGTCTCTTAACAGTCACCCTGGTTCTCCAAGTTCTGCACCGACTGAAAGGGCTCTGAGGAGATGGACAGCAGGTCAATAGTCCTCTGTTTAAGGTCCGACACCTGAGGGCCTGTCTGTGAGTCGATGCCTCCAGGATAGTTGTACAGCATTCTACCTCTGCGATTTTTTTGTTAGGATTCCATACATTAAATGAGCTGGTGAGATTTTTAATATGCCTTTGACTATGGAAAGTACTTTTAACAGAAATAAAGCAAAACATCACTTTTCAATTATAATTTACCTTTCAATTATACAGGGATTGTGGGACTAATTACAAGAGCAAATAGAAACTTTAAACAGAAGACGTGACTGGTGTAAATAATCCACAATTAAAAGCAAGTGATTTGACCTCTTTTTTTGGCATTTTTGCCTATTTCCATGAAGAACATTGTTATTTGTGCATTTTTTCTTGAGGACAGAACCACAGAACCTAGCTACTATTTAAACCTGACCCTAATACAGATGTTTATACAGTATATTACATGTAAGTGGAAAAGGGTATTTCTGATTTGTAACACAGCTCTATAGAAAGTTTAGATTAATACTTTTACATTCTGGTGATGTATAGTAAGTAATTATTTGAGGCTACCAATGGAGACACCACTTGCATGAGCAGTCTTCTAATTGTAGGTTTTGGTAAGGTATCATGCAATTCTTAGAGCACAAAACAGTAATAAGTGTTTACCACTGGTGGCTAATGGAAGTAGAACATTGAAGGAAGCCAAATATGTTATATACCTTATATGTACATCCGTATATCTACGTTTCCACGTAAACTACAACTAACAAATGGTTTTGAGGTTTCACAACAATCACAATGTGTTGCTCAATTCTGAGTTAGTCTCATGTTTAAGATCATTTTTTAGTTTTGTCTGGTTTTACAGTTTTCACTTCCCTGACCATAAAAGGAGATCCTTCCACATCCCACCACGTCCTACATAAACATTCTCTTGGCAGGATATGGGTGTAGGGATCCAAAGGGAACAATTTTAAAAAAAAGACGTGTATAAAAATGGCGATCTTCCCTAGGTGGTTGAAGAAGCCTTTAAGATTTAATATTAATTCCTGGATACAAGAAGAACATTTAAAATTTAGTTGTATTTGAGACATGTCTATCTGCGCATAAGAAATCACTATGTGAGGTCATAGTATATGATGGCAGGCTGAACCTGCATTATGAGGTCATATGCACCCTGTAAATGTACAACAGGAAGGAAACTTTAACCAAAATTAGGGGAAGGATTTTTATTTAATTTTTTATTTTCTTGGAGAAAAAAAATGTGGAAAGTTTTGACAAAATCGTCAAAACATCCAGTCTGGAGCTACAAAAGATAAGCCCAACAGGCTCTTGCCACTAGATGAAGAGGACATGCCAGGCAGGCTCTGATCGCTAAATAAAGAGGAGGTGTCAGACAGGCTCTGGTTGCTAGATGGAGAGGCAGTGTCCTGATGGAATCGGTTGGATGTTCTCGAAGTGGCGATTGGGTCTCAGGCTCTCTGTATCTTCCCAATTGATGCTGTGAAAGAACAGATGCTGTCTGACGTTTTCAGGCATCACCCCGAAGGACCACCAATCGACAGCAACACCATATTGTTTCTTTAGATATATTTCTGGGGCCATGTATAGACGTGTTCCACAATTTCCTTTCACTGTACTTTCAAAAACACCTTCTACAGCAAGACCAAAATCACTCATCTTTACATGTCCCTCGCGCTCAAGTAGGATGTTCTCTGGCTCCAGGTCTCTATGCATAATGTCCTGAGAATGGAGGAATTGGATGCTACAGGCCATCTCTGCAGAGTAGAATGCAGCTGCGTTTTGAGACATGTAGCAAACACTTTCCATATAAGACGCTGTGTTTGTTTAGGTCTTTATTATCAAAAATATATACCTTTTCAAAGATAATACGGATAAATAAACCAGGTTTCATTTCGAGGGGCACCCACCATTCACTAAGATGGATTTTGTTAAGTGGCCCAAGCTACAGTATCTTTTAACTTACTTTCTAACCACATTGTTATTCCAGATCCATAGATGTTTTTTTCGGTACAAAATTACAAAATCAGTGTGCATCAATTTGCCCATATAAATTAGAAACGTAGAATGTGTCAGCAGATAATACATATTTGGCCCATCTATCTGCTCAAAGCAGACAAAACACATGAAAAGAGGGTCTATTTGTGAAAAGGATTTTATTAAATAACATTAGTATTTGCATTGAAATTATATCAGTGTATAACAAAATAAATGAAGACACTCACCCATTCACTCTTTCATTCACACAATAATTAATTCTCTCACTCATTCACACAAATCACTTACACATATTCATGAATGCATTTTCAAAAATTGTTCAAGCCATTCATTCACACATTAATTAATTTATTCTCTCACTCATTCAAACAATTCATCCACATATTAATTCATACTCTCATCCATTCACACAATTCATCCACACATTAATTATTCATTCTTGCACTCATTCTCATTCTTTATTTATTTCAATATGTTTACTAACCCCCTCTTCTCACTATCTACCCCCACTTCCTCTGTAGTCCACTTACAATGCTGAAATCCTGTGGTGGGAGTAGGAGGCCCCCAACTTGGCCGAGTTGGGAGCTGCTTCACTACTGAGCGATGGAATATGATGTCATATTCCGGCACTCAGCATGAAATGCTGGCACCGCGACCAAGATAGAGGCCTCGCACTCTCACCACTGCAGTCAGGGCAGCACAAGGCGGGTGGTGGTAGGGAGCGGCGAAAACAGAAGGGCACTGAGCAGTTGCTAAAAACTTTTTATGAGCGACCTCTCTGAGCCCCACTCTCTCCTGCCTCACACCCCAAAGGATGGCCCAGTCAGTTGGCAACACGGATGTGTGCGACAACTCAAGGCTTCGCGTGCCCATTGTGGCATGAGTGCAATAGGTTCGTCATTGCTGTTTGGAGACTTTGTTGCCATTGATTCCTGTAGATGGTCTGTTGAGCAAAAGCCGTGTGTCAGGACTCGGGTGATCAGGTCGGGTAGGAGCCCATGTGCAGGGGATACTTGGGGTTGGGTCTGTAATCTGTAATGATTATGCAAAGACGACACAAGCAGAAATCCAGGTAATGCAGTGTATTTTATGTATATAACAGGACCAGCAAATAAGGGTAATACAGTCTAAGCAAGAAACCGGATGTATGGCAAAATAAATACCGGTAATAAGTCTTTTGGCAGGGAGCCCACTTGGAAGGGCACGAAAGGCGGAGACCCCGCTTGGAAGGGCACCAAAGGCAGAGAGCCCGCTTGGAAGGGCACAAAAGGCAGAGAGCCCGCTTGGAAGGGCACAAAAGCCAGAGAGCCCGCTTGGAGGGGCACAAAATGGAAGGGCACAAAAGGCAGAGAGTCTGCTTGGAAGGGCACAAAGCAGGGAATCCACTTGGAAGGACACAAAGCAGGTAACCAGGAACGGTACAGGTGCAGAGCCACAGCAGAAAGATCCACAGACTTCAATACAATGGCCCTGACTGAAGGGCAGGGCCGGTTCATAAAGGCAGGGAAATCCAGGTAACAAGGCCCAGCTGGATGTATTGACTAGGGCTCAACCCAGGTAACAAGGCACACCTGAGTGCTCCAGAGGGCGGAGGGTGGCCACTAGTGGTAGCAGATTTAAATGTCACAGGTTTAAAAAAGCCATGGTTCAGGCAGCAAAAAAGTGGTTCCTGACACCGTGAGAAGACTTGTTAACAAGTCCAGTGAGTAATGGATTTTTTTTCATGGCGCAAAGCTGTCAACCCATGGACACATTTCTTTAGGCGGAGAAGTAAATTCAGTGTCTTGCATGATGTCCAACTCAGATCCTCTCTTGCTGAACATTTTTGTGACCTTATGATTGGTACCACTTACTGAGAAGCTTCTGTATTTTTTTGCAGAGCACTCTCGGTCTCTTAGGTGGTGTGTACTGGTGTGCTACAGGAATCAGGCTTGGGAGGTGAATGCCCATGCAGAGACTGGAGGAAGCATGTTCTTTTAGGTATTCCCCTCCCTTCTCTTAATAGTCCCGGCACCTCATCTGTGCCTCTTTCCTCTCGACATTCTGTAAGGCCCAGTCTGAGGCTCCATACCTGGCACTAAGAAGTGCTTTTTTATCTCATGGACAAAATGTGAGAAATAACGTATATATCATACAATCACTTCATAAACACATACCGAATACACTCTATACATAGTTTGAAGAAAATAGGTTTATAAAATATTTTTTTTAACATTTGCCAATTAAAAAAGAAGGCCCTTGATTTAATTTTACAAATCTGGTCACTTTATGGTAGGAGGAGTCAAAAACCTGAAATATGTGCTCTTTCACTGACATAACTCAAAGTCCACAATATAGTCTTGTATAGTATCTTGTATTCTAAAACCCAGTATTACCTGTGTAACAATGTATTATGCTTTAGTGTTTTTTTTTAAATAGGAAATAAATTATCTAGAGGAACTTGAGAGCTGCTCAGAATCAATGTCTGTCTACGTGATATGAGCTTTTTTTTTAGGGGTCAAAGTCCATAGCAATGACAGATAAATATAGATAGATAGATAGATAGATAGATACTACTGTTGAAGAGGTTTTTTAAAAGAAAAGTAAATTTTGGCCATTAAAATAACATCAAATGGATCAGAAATAGTATAGACATTGTAGACTATTGTAGCTTGAAAGGCTGATTTTTAACGTAATATCTTCATAGATGTACAGAGGCACTTTATCAGCAACCACACTCCTGTGTTCTGATGGCATGTTGTCAAATGTATATTTGTATGTTTCAATAAGGATACTGTACCATGACAAAGCATACCATGAGCACTGTTTGCTAACAGCAGAAGATGCAACCTCTACCTTAATCTAGGAAGAATTGTTCATTCAAGATTCCTTTTGGTCACCATCTCCTGCCCTGGCATCAGTGTTTATACCATGACATACACTTTTTTTATTGTAACATATTCTTTTTTGTCACTGTAGGAGCAACTCAGTCCTCAATTAAGTATATTATTTAGATTGGGACATGACTACCATTGAAAGCAAATGCAAATATTTAACAAAATTAATGTTTAACAAAAATAGAAATAAATATGTAATGCACATATGTTTTCAAAGTTTATATGTTTACTGCAAATGTTCTGATTGAAGTCAATTTTAATACTATCCGAATTAAAAGGACCCCAAGGTATAACTGCACTTGAATCTTTTATCTCATCTTGCTTCGTAATTGTTCTTATTTTTATATATTAGACATTATTATGCATTACACATGAATTTATGTTTCTAGTTACAATGGGTGATTTCCTAATATGTATATATGGTATAACGGAGAACCAGAACGATACTTGAAGCTCATGAGTACCCCAAACACTTGTCCAAACCACAACCCAAAAATATTGCGACAGAGTCCGCCTAGTACACTTTTAAATATAGGCCAGTAGGCCACCCTCAGTCTGAGATTGAAATAGAACTTGTTCCCATACAGGCAGCTACAAGGCTGTTTTGTTTTATTTAGGAGACACTTGGCCAGGGTGGAGAATGTGGTGTCCTCAAGATAACCGCACAAAGGATATTAGTACTTGTAGCATGATTTGAAAACAGATCCACACATTTCTCACCCTTAAAGACTGGCACTCCCTAGTTTTTATTTTTGTGGATTTGTTTCATTCCATTCCATAGAGAAATATTATTTGCTGGAAATAAGTAAAAGTGTAAGACTACTTTTTAATATTTAAGGAAATAAAATTGCCCATTTTGCAATCCATTTAAGTTAACAACCTGTTATTAACTTTCAACCATTTAAATACTGGAAGGAGGATAAATTAAATGTCATTATGTGTTTCACTTAAAGGACAAGCGCTATATTGATAGTTTTTTTTACATAAATGACTACCTACTTTTGATACGACACTAAATATTTACTATAAGCTCAACAATTACATTTGTAGCAATTTGTATGAAAGCTCAGGTGCAAAAATAGTCATACGTAAAGCATTTACTGAATACATGACAGTATTTCACAGAAAGAAAAGCTCCAAATATAATAATCTTTATTCATACAAAATGTCAGATGTAAAATGGTTATTATTACTGCTTTAATTAGGAGAGGGCTGGCATATTTTGGCTATGGGGGACCCCATGACACTTATATCATTCTTCATATATGTGCTTCTTAGTTTTATACATGTCCTTGTCTTGCGCATGGTGCAAGCCGCCCTATTACCATTGTGAGGCCACATAATGTTGCTCTATGTGACCCTGTTGAGCAAAAACTTTTCAGAGTAGTCCGGCCCAGTGTTAAGGATCATGTTGGACCAGCCAAAAGAATTTGGACAGGGCGTGCTTTTAGGACTGGTCTGAATTCCCCATATCAATGTGCCCCTGCTTCTTATACTTTATTTTTCTTACTGGTTAACTTTACATTATTTTTGTTCACGTGCATCCAGCAATGGAACTATATCTGTTTGTAGTTTATATAGCATACGGTAAAATATATAAGGCAGACGCATTTTAATTCGACACTGCCCTCTACAGGACATTTGAGTTACTGATGTAGAAATATATTAATATTCCAAACATATTCTAAGATGGAAAAAAGGTGAGTTATATAAGCACAAACGTATAACTCTTATTAATACAACGACAATTAAACCAAAATATTAAAGCACTACTGCTGTTTAACCTCTTAATGACAAAGCCCGTCCATGTACTGGCTCAAAATGCATTGTGTTCAATGGGTTTTGGGACCGCCCATTGTCCTTAAGGGGTTAAATGGTGGATACCACTAGGTAATCATCACATAGAGTGAGCTCTTCGATTTGATCAAATATACTAAGACCTTTCAACCAAAGTAGCTTGATAAGTGCCGATCTCTAAAATATCTTTACAACATTCCAAATTTACATTGTTTTAGGGGAAAAGGCATTACACTCTCTGCTCTTCTAAACAATTAATCATGTGTGACAGGCCAGCAAAATTTCAACTTCAGTGAGCTCCAATTCACTTCCAGACAAAGTCACAAGTATAATAGGAGTGGGATTAAGGAGGTTTTATGTGGTTGGATCACACTAAATCTATATTCTGCATTGCACTATTCACACTACTGCAACGTGCGGGAAAGGTAATATGGTTCAATATTTCTTCAAATGTAATGTCTTACATATGCAAAGACTCATGCTTTTGAAAGTTGTAGATTAATTACAATGAAATACATTGTGAATCTACGTAAACAAACATATCGTCGTTAATGTATTTATATATCGAATCATAATATCTGTGAATGAAAATAAAAATATATTTCTGTTTATACGACATAGTCCTGGCTCACGGAACAGGCACTCAGATTACATTATGTGTGTATATATGTGTATATATATATATATATATATATATATATATATATACATATACACACACACACACAGACATACAGGGAGCCAGAGCCAGGACTATGTCAAATGCAAAAATGTTATATTAAACAATATTATTTCTTCATGTATCACTTCAGGTTTGAAAATCATGAATATTGTCATAATTTTGACTTGTCTCTTTGGGATAGCATTTCCTTCACCGGTAAGTACTACTTTTTACATATGTTTTAACAAATGAATGACATACTGGATGTTTATTTATAAAAAAAAAAGTGCTTCAGGTGTGAAAAATGCTAGTTCTTCTATGTGTAGCTATACATGTAAATTGAGAATATATATTTTAAGGAAATAAAAAATACAAATTGAAGATGCATTCATTAATGAATATTTTGAATACTGATCAGAGCGCTATTAAAAAATATCTTGATAATTATGATATAAATACAATTATTCATGTACAAAAAATTATTGATAGATAGGTGCCTGAAAGTATGATCACTATGTTATACCCAGGGCCTGTCCAAGACATTGTGCTGCCTGGGTCCAAGGATGAAATGCTGCCCCCACATCAAAACAGCGCCCACCAAAACCACGTCCACATCCATTAAATTATATTGTGATTATTAGAATTTAAATTACATTTTTCATTAAGTGACATGTACACACCTACTTACATACCCAGTCACACACAGTCACACACACTAACATACCCAGACACACTAACATACCCAAACACACTAACATACCCAGACACACACTAACATACCCAAACACACTCCCACCAACATATCCAGATCTACACACACACATAGACAGTCACCACAAACATACCAAGATACACACACTAACATACCCAAACACACTCCCACCAACATATCCAGCTCTGCACACACATAGACAGTCACCACACAAACATACCAAGATACACACACTAACCTACCCAGACACATACACATAAGCACACACAATAACATACCCAGGCACATATGCAGTCAAATACAACTCATTTACCATGGAGGAGCCACAGGCTGTCCTCAATGCCACTGAACCGCGCCTCCTTCTTGAAATTAGGGAAATAAAGAGGTAAGTTCGGGCTTATTTAGGACTGAACTCTTTAATACTTTGATTATAGCATGGTGCCGCCCTTCTCGGTTGTGGTTTGCCCTATTGTCCCCCTGGATCTGGCCATGCACCTGAAAGAACATGTCTTAGGAGGGCACATTGTTCCATGGACCCACTGGGACCTGTGTAAGGGTTTGCTCTGGTTATTCCACCCATCTGCAAGGATATGGTAGCTGCAACATAGTAGAAAAAGGGACCTTATATATTGGTTTCATTAATATTGAGAGATGGCCCCACAGAGCTCTCTCTCTCGTGATCCTTTTATGTAAGCGTCAGGAAGTGGAAAACTGGCAGGAGTGGTGTGTCCAAACACAGCTCCCCACCTGTAGATTAAACAATAAATTGATTTATATTAGTTTACTTAAATGTAATATTACATCTTAGTAATATAATAAATAGGACAAAAATATTTACTTCTTAATTTTAACTGAATACTTTGATTTTAGTTAGGTACTGAGATCATACAGCAGGAGCACATAATGAAAGATGGCAGCCAAGAGAAAGGCAAGGAATTTGCAACAATCACTAATGATCACTCTAAAGGACCTTCTAGTGGCTTTGATATTTTTGACTTGGAAGGTGAAATATCTAATTCAGAAACTTTACCAATTAAATATTTGCTGAACCTGGAAAAGAATGCAAGAGATCAGAAAGGATCACACATTTTGGAGATGGATGAGACATCCAATGGCAGTAATCAACCTTATGATCTAATTGAAAACCAAGATGTCAATGAAGATTATGCTGACGGGAACACAGAGTCAGTTGTCTTTATTCAAGGTAGTGAACAGTCTACAAGTAATGAGGAGGAAAGTGAAGATAGTCTTCTGTCCGATGACAAATCAGAAAATTATGAACCTGTTTTAATGAAATCCGGCGTTAAGAATGAAGAGCTCTATGCCAATGATAAAGGGGAGTATACTGATATTCCAGGCAAGCCATACAATAAGAAACATTTAAAGTATATTTTAAACATGACTCAGTCTGAGGTGGAAGATGAGCAAAAACACAAAAATGAAACAGAGACAAAGCTGAACAAAGAACCAAACGGACAAATTATTGCACGTCCTTTTGGTGTCAGATTATCAGAAAATAACAGTTATGATGATAAAGATAATAAAGAGTTAACTGATAAAGTACTAAAAAACTATTTCAGCCTTGAGGAAAATGACACAGTACTGGAAAGTTTCCAGCTGGGCGACAGTGTTCTTCGAATTGGCAGTGAGAAAAACGTAAGTGAAGAAAACGATACCATACAAAGTGCTGCAGAGGATGTTCTTCAGATTAATGGAACAAACGACAATTATGGGAATCAAAACAGTACTGCTGGAAAAGTGGTTAGAGTTAAAGTTATAAGTCAAGAACCAACTATTCAAGAGAATTACACAAGTCTTCAAGACATTAATGGAAGACAACCAAAGCATACTAGCCATGTGAGTATAAGAACTTAAACTCTCGACATCTGAACACATTTTGAACCTATGTACTAAGCTTTTTTTTTGTGCTTCATGAAATTTCTCTGTGCTATTTCTTAAGGCCTTTAATAACAATCAGGACCAGGCTGAGAAAATTGTTGTGGAGAAACTCTTTGTTGGTAAGCATGTATAGCCTATTTTCCACACAAACTCTTTAGAACAATGTGAGGAGATAATCTGTCCCCTAAGCATTGTTCTAACCTGGTGTGTAGGTCACAGTTTTACAACTACAGGTGGACAGAGTCCCATATCTCCTAAACTCAGCACAAAACTCATGTTCACAGGCTTCCGTGAGTTCTCTGAAATAGAGAAAAAAAAAAGTATGCCAATGTCATCCAAAGTGCGAAAATGAATTTCTGATGCATGTATCTTGGTTTTTATTTTTACTGTAGACTTTGGAATTTACAAGTACTCTAAAAGAACTCAGATCTTTAATATATGTATTTCCGTATACTTAATGATATTTCCCATTAAAAAATACAAAAAACATTTTCTATATTTTTTTTTACTATTGATTAATATTATTCTTTAGTTTTTTATGTGACAAGAGTCATTTTAACATTTGTATAGTACATCTGTAGCACATATGACACGGAGTTAATGATCTCACTGGCATATTGGGGCTACTAAATTCCAATCTAATTTTTAACTTGTTAAAAGCGTACTAGTAATCAGTTTTTCACACAACTGTAATATTAGTAGTAAATACTGTGATTTATATTGATATTCAACACTTTTTATAATTGCATTTAGATGTCCCCTATATGTATAGGTGAATCAAACGTTTATTTTCTGAAAAAACATCTTGTCATTTAATGCCAAATACTGCATTCTATACTGTAGATTGATGTATCTTTACAGATCCTTGCATGAACTTGCATTGTAAAAGGGGAAAGATATGTGAAATGGACTTACAAGGCAACCCTAGCTGTGTTTGTCAGGAGCCAAAGTTCTGCCCTCCCGGAAATGTTAATGATCATGTAAGTGGAGAACAAACATCATGATATAAAATGGCACACATAGAATGGTTAATTGCATCTAAAAACACAGTATTAATCACCATAAAATATACATTTAAGTTATAAGTTGTGGTTTGAAAGTCATGCTTACCATCGTTACAGCAGAAATTACCCTAATCATATTGGGATATTAAGGAAACTACATAGACTTGCCTATAAGCATGGCAGTGGTGTTGTAAAGAGTCTTTCTATATAAACCATGAAACACATCCATTTCTCACACTCGCCATGTGTAGTTTAAACTAATAGCCGCTGAAGATTCCAGATCTTGATAAATAGTCTACTAAGGTAAGTGGCCATGTTCTATAACTTATACAAAAAGTAATCACTTACTCAAATTAGCCTTGGCTTTCAGTAATATCTAAAATGTTTAGTGACCATCATGCCCCTGAGTATTTAAGTTGACATGGCAAGAGAATAATCAGTAGAAGCATATCAAGTTAGATTTTGATTATTCTGCAGCCACACTATGTCCCAGCATTGCCTTGAAAACTATGGAGTGAAGATGAATAACTCCCATCCATCCATCTATCATACTTTAAATAATAATTATTACTGATTGGAAATTAATTTTTTACAGCAAAACAATGTTGTAATTTACGTGGGTTTTAAAAATCTTCATTTGTGTCCTGTGCAGGTCTGTGGTACTGATAACAAAACCTATGACAGCCCCTGCCACCTTTTTGGTACTAAGTGCAAACTTGAAGGAACCAAGGAAGGCAGTCACCTACATCTTGATTATCAAGGGCACTGTAAATGTAAGATAAACTGCTAATATTGTATTAATATATTTACCAAATCCGATAAAAAAGCCAAAAATTTCTTTTACAACATTTGATGGTCAATAGGTTGTTACTCTATCTGATATGAAAATAATTGCTTGCGCTTCAACTTTGGTCACTAAAGTCACTGGAAACATGCCCATGCTTTCTCCTTAACCTCTTGATCTACCTACAACTTTGAATGGACAGAAGACCCAAGAGTGTTCAATGGAAGTGGACAGCAGGCGCCATGAAATGAAACAAGTGATATTTCTAAGTGAAAAAAATGATTAACACAGTTGGGATTTGGTGAAGTAAAGTAAACAAAATTTGTTTTCCTGATCTCTGAAAGAAAAAGTGGGGCATTACTACCTCTTTAGGATCTAAAATTACAGGGACTTTCATATAAATAACTGTTCTTTCACATTGTGATCTAATACATTGGTAAGATTTGTTCGTTCAGTCTCCAGAAGTTCAATCAATATATTATTTTCTAAAAGTTAGTTAGTAAATATCTCTCTACAGTTGTGCCTTAACCATAAAGAAAAGGAGGTCCTATAAAATCACTGTTTCTAAAGTAGCTGCAATAGCTGTTCACATCGACCCATTGCAAAGCAGTGTCTAACATGTTTTACAAGCCTGTTATGTACTTCAGTGGAAAAATATGAAATTAGCTATCCAAACACTATTGTCTGTTTCATGTCCTTTGTGGGCACAGGCGTATGTAACTCTGATTCTGTTGTGTTTTGTTATAGCTATACCGCCTTGCTCAGAGTACGAATTAGCTCTTTTCCCCTATAGAATGAGAGACTGGCTAAAAAATGTGCTTGTACAACTTTATGAAAGGGATTTGGAGAACTCTGGGTTTCTGTCAGACAAGCAAAGAGACAAGGTGAAGTTATTCGACGTTAATCATAATGCTACATTAATCATGGGATTTATAGTTAGTTTGATGATTTCATGTACCTGGCAACTATCTGCATTTTTTTTCCTGGGTGTAACCAGTTTTTAGTTCTGGGATTCTGGGGAAATACCTTAATCTCTATGTTGGGGACAGATGGTTAGCTTCACCTGCTCACCTCCCATCTATTCCTTTTTCGTAGCCTATGCAAATTCCAATTTGACCCAAAGTTAATTCTAGGTTATGTTACTGGGCTTGCCTTTACTTGACCCTCAGAAATGTCCCCATGCAAACTATGCATTACGTATTCCTGCGCTTGGCCCTTGATAATGCTTAGTGAAACAGATACATTGAAAACTCTTGCTTTACTAAATGCTTGCTTTGGACTTAAGGGAGGGTAGAGGGGTTCCAAAATACCATTGTGTACAAAAGCAACATATTAACTGGACAAATGAAGTGTGATCTTAGATATTAGCTGCTGGTAGGATACAAGATAAATAGTTACTCATACGGAACTGATTTAAGTTATTCTCCCTTATGCTATTTCATTTCTGATGCAGGTAAAAAAAATATATGAAAATGAGAAACGTCTTCTGGAAGGTGATCATAACATTGACCTCCTGTTAAGAGATTTCAAGAAAAACTATTACATGTATGTGTATCCAGTTCACTGGCAGTTTAACCAACTTGATCGGAATTTGATGGACAGGTAAATTTAGTAAGATTTTCTCAACTAGCCTCTAAACTCATGGCGCTCTGTGATTTCAGGCATATGGCTATCCTGATTCTGAAGATGAGACCCAGGGCTGATGTAGGTTTGAGTCTTTACCGCAAAAATGGGAAGACAAAATTGGCAGGAATGCATAAGATACCTTATATACCCGTGACCTCATCAGACTACTGATCTTAAAATGAAGCATTACCACGGTATTTCTTTTCTATATATTTCATTAGATTTTCTTTTTACGTTGCTCTATACATTTTTTACAGGTTGCTCACACGCTCAGAGTTAGCGCCGCTTCGTGTTCCCTTGGTTCCAATGGAGCATTGTGTGACTGCATTCTTCCAGAAATGTAACACTAACAAAGACAAACACATTTCTCTCACAGAGTGGTGCCAGTGCTTTGGGATTAGAGAAGGTACGAAATGTATATTTTCCCATAGATTATGTGCTACAATTGTACTCATTAAAATTGATATTGTTGACATTCAAATAAGAAGACAACTATATTAACCCCTTAAGGACAATGGGCGGTCCCTAAACCCACTGAAAACAATGCATTTTGAGCCCGTACATGTACGGGCTTTGTCATTAAGGGGTTAAGGTAACATGATATTTTTATTTTGAAAACAATGTCCCCAAACTATGATTTGTGTATACTGAAAACCCTAGAACATTTACAGAAGTGTAGAAATGATACAGATATGATGGGCTGTTGTCAGGCTTCGTGTCTTGCAGGCCGCC
This sequence comes from Spea bombifrons, assembly GCF_027358695.1. Classification (NCBI taxonomy): domain Eukaryota; kingdom Metazoa; phylum Chordata; class Amphibia; order Anura; family Pelobatidae; genus Spea; species Spea bombifrons. The sequence continues at coordinate 52,953,519 of NC_071087.1, forward strand.
ATATTAGTATGCATCCAGTTCCCTGTCTTATTTTGTGTTCTCTGTTCCTTGTATTTAACCTGTCCCACCTGTTCATTTATTTGTTTTCTACTAGAGTAAAGACCTTGTTTGTTTACAGAAATGTTGGTTTATAAATGTTTTTACTCTAGTGTTAGGCCTTGCTTGATGTGAGGTGCCATGAAGTGTGGTGGCAAGCTTACATTTTATGGCCATAGTGTCAAGCCTGTATGTTTCTTTTTAATCCTTGTTTTGTTTCATGTTTGCTTGTATCTTTGTCTGTTGTTCCTGTATGCCATGCTTGCTTGTCATACCCGTACCACCAGACTACACACCCGTACCACCAGACTCCGGCCTAAACACCGATCCTGCAGATATATCTTTGTCTTTGCACTGATGCCTACTACTGTGTACTTCTCTGCACACTAACCTCCCTCTTCACAAACTTCCTAGGTGTGCCTACAGCCAAACTGTCATGACCCACGGGGTCAAGCATGCAGGCAGTGTTGATCATGGGCCACCTGGGAAGATCAGATAATTTCTTGGACGGACCCAATCCAATGAACTATATAAATGATACAAGTCTGTGTTTTTGTAGCACAGTCCTTAATCAGTGCTCCCACATGGCTCCCTCACAATCTTTTGAAGCAGAGCGCTGGGCTATTCCACAGCACTGTGGAAAATGATGATGCTATGTAAATCAATAAAAAACAATATGCCATTAAACACTTTAGAATCCAAGGTTCCAAAGAGGATCAAAACGCAAAGCTGTGCCGGTAAACATGCTGCTTTGGTTGTCAGCAATGTTGGGATGTGTGTCCAAGGAGTGCCACATAAAATATATTGTTCAAATCCTTCAAATAATTTATTGGAAAACTCATTTATTATGTATGCATCTTTGTTTTTCAGATGATATAAACGAAGATTTGTTATTCTGAAACAAAATCTGAAGACTCTTCAGTTACTCTAACTCTTGTTAGGAATTGAAATGCAAAAAGAGTTACTCAAAAGTTGTATCCCATGCAATCCCTGTAACATATCAAGTGAATATTTTAGACATATCTTTTTGTTCTAGCACATCGTATATATATATATATATATATATATATATATATATATATATATATATATATATATATATACTATATTATATACTCTGAAAGAAAAAAGTCTTTGGTATTTGTAAATTCCCTTTGTTTGTATGCTACAATCCTTTTTTTGTTGTGCTGTAAGAATTGGCAGATTCTAGATTTGCAATTACTTTTGTGTGCGACAAAACAACTGATTCAGTTATGATATTCAGTCAGAAGTGATTATAGTGGTATAGATAACAATTGGAGCACTGTGGGCAGGCATCTCCTCTGCTGAGGTTACATTTCTACGAATCAAGACAATGTTTGAAATTATATGTGGTAAGCAATGGGCCTTTCATTTAGTAAAATATCTTGCATGCTAAGCAAATAGATATTCCTTTCCAATGACCAGAGTATGACAATGTCAATTTAGAATTTATTAATAGCCAATAAAATAATACATTAAACCGCATTTTATGAACGTAAATGATTGGCCCTGTTTTATGTGAATATGAAAAAAAATTACTTTAGTGAGTGAGCGAATGCTGGGGGGCTGGCACAGGCTGCTCTGATTCGGCACTGTCTCTTTTGGTGAACGTGTGTTGGATAGGTCTGGGAAGCACTGACGCAGGGTATATTTTCTAAGTGTCCCAGGCTATTTAGGGGGAAGAGGTCGCACAGGCAGGCTGTTTAGGGAGCAGAGGTGCCACAGACATGCTGGGGACAAAGATGGCAGAGGCATCTTTAGGAAACAAATGGAACAGACAAGCTGTTTGGAGCCAAAGCTAGCACAAACAAGCTATTTGGGGGCAAATGTGGGACATGTTGCCTGTGAAGTTGGGGTCCCCTGGAGCAGTTTCCTGACCAGGGCCCTGTGTTTTTAAGTAACATCCTTGGTGTGCCATGTGGGCGGAGAAAGGAGGGAGAGAAGGATTTAGGTGCAAAAAAGCAGCAGAGGAATGCTGCCACCTTAGAAGAAGATTGCAGCCTCTCGCAAGAAAACACTAAAGGGATATGGATGAAACAAAGCTTTGTTCACTCTGGAAACATACAGTATCAGTTTATATGCCTGCTGTAGATCCTGTGAAATTGTCTGTATAGCAATCACCCAAAAGGTTTTTCTACTAAGAGATGGTCTGGATAACTGTTACCAAAAAGACCAAACAGAATCTTCATAGTTTCTACCAGCTTTACATCCCATGAGTGAAAACGTGATTCATAACCCACGATGCCTCAAGTAACCTTGTTATTTCATGAAGACATTAAATAACCTCATATGACTGAAAACAACTACGTTAATGGCATTTCCATTGTAATTATTGTATTTTTTTACACCACAACTGTTGAGTAGACAGGTTAAAAATTCAGATGACACTCAGTAATATTGTGTTACTGTATGCTTTCAATTTGTAGTCTACACCTACAATCCCTTTATATTTTAAATAACAAAAGCTCTAGACACAAAGCTTAATTTCTAAATAGTCTCATACACTTGCCCCAGTAAGCCGGATCTACTGGCATTTTATATTATAATTTATGCAGTTTGCAGTATGCAATATTACACATGTATTTGCTTTCTTTATTGAGCTATTTGTTATTTTCCAAATAAATTGTCTTGCGTTTATCTTTAATATTAGCTTAAATCACTGCAATTGGCAGTCAAATAGTTAAATGATAATTCTAAGTGCCCATGAAAAAACAGCATGCTGCTGCTACGTTATCAGCTATTGTTGTCTAGAATATTAGATTTAAGAATTTCTAAAAAAATTACAAGAAGCAATAAATGATCATCAGTTCTGTTATATTGAGATAAGTATGCATACTATACCTACACTGTATAGCAACTGAAAGTAGGAAAATAAAAAGCTAAATACCATTGGTTATAATTTCTTGGGCTAGTTGCTAAATTTGGACTAATTTGGAAATATTGAACATAAATCAATGGAATATTTGATTATATCACTTTTTTGCAGATTGCGCCAAACTTCACACCACAATTTTAACAAATTTGTCTTTAAAGATGCTGTTCCACTTAGACATTAATTGTACCCTCTAGCAATTCAGCCCCCCTGGGGGGGGGGTTGGAAAGATCCAGGGGGGCTTGGGTGCAATTGGGGGGCATTGAATAAAAATATGGAGGCAGTGGAAGCATAAAGAAAGAAGAAAGGGTAAGAACATTTTGAAAAACCACTCTGACATGTTTCACATGTTAGACATAGTGATTACTTTATTTTCCAAACACACAAAATGCAAGTTATAACTATAAACGATCCGTGGTCAAGTCTGCTGAAAGGTCTTAACAAGCAAGTGTTGGCAGGTGAGCGTGTTGCACATTGTTGATAAGTCCAGCAACAAATGAGGCATTGAAATTTAAATTCTACAATGGCTACCTTCATCATATTTAGTGGAACGTGGGTTCAGAGCGGTCACAAATCTGTTAACTGCAAAAAGAAACTGAATACAAATAGCTAATCACTGTGATTTAAGAATGCCGCTGACAAAAACAGAGACGAACATTAATAAATTGATAGCAACGCACCAAGTTCACTCTTCTCATTAGGATTATTTTTAATGTTATTTGTGATTTTTATTTTAATATTATCCTTCGTTATCTTAATTTTCTATGTGTAATGCGAATGTTACTATGGTTGGTTTTAAAAGATAATTTTATAATCCCAAGCTTCAACATCTTTCTTCACTATGTTGAATGACGTAGCTAGAAATATAGATACATAAAAGAACACAAATTTGTCACTCCATCTTTCTGTGTGTATGCTTAAAGAAGGTAGATTTCAAGGGGATGCTGAGTAATGTTGTACTAGGAGGGATATTAGTCAATGTGTAAGTCAAATCAACATATGTCATCATTTGAAGTAATTTCCAAAATATACTTAACTTAAAAAGCTTAGCCTTTATCCCCTATAAATGAGTGAGTTGAGGCAAAATATAAGGAAAATTTACATTTTAGTTCACAGGAATGTGAATACCAACACAAATTTAGACAAATATCATGGAGGCAATTTTTGTTAGTTTCAACATTTCTATCCAAATATAGATGTTCAGTGAAGGGCCACCAGCTAGGAAATATGGATCCTACGTGATGGTACTGATCCCAATAACATGTTACATCTTCTACTTGATAACAAAAACCCATCAGTCCCTATGCAGATGGAGCTCCATGGTGGAAATGTGTGTCCTTTAAGTTACTTAAATCTCCCAGAGTAAACTGTGCTCTAACAGTATCCAGTAGAACCGAAATAAAATTTTTGGGACTGAAACCGAAAATTCTGCTTTCACTTGGCTTAGGCCAAACCGAAAATGAGCCCTCCACCTTTAAAAACGAAATAAACCTGGCTAGCTGCCCCTCTTGTGTATTGAGCTTCCAGCAATATGGGGTCTGCACATCACTTACAGCCTCCCTGTGCCATGCTCTCCCCCTCATTTACACATCCATGCTATCAAACATTAATTCACTCATTCATGTACTCATTCATTCATTCACAGATACTAATCATTCACATATACTCATTCATTCCCTCATTCACATATACTAATCATTCACAGATACTCATTCATTCCCTCAATCACGTATACTCGGTCATACACTCTCTTCCCACCCCCTTACCTGAACTGCAAATCTCTCGCCTGCAGACTTCCACAGGGGCTCTGCTGCTTCCCTCTGTGTTGCTTGCACTCTGTGCGAACAACTTCTCTTGTTGTTGAAGCAGGAAAGGAGCAGAGTCATGTGACGTGCATTCACGTGACTCCGCTGGGTTCCTGCTTCCCATCGGTGGAAGCGGCCACCATCAATGTACACACACAGATACATTAGCAATTTCTTTTTTCTCAAGACCTCAGTAGGCTATTGTGCCCGTTCATAGCCGATGACATCCATGGGTTCTGTGTACATCTATTAACACACATACCTAACCACAGACAGTTTGATAAGTCATGGACTATGTTTTTCATTGTTCCCTTTGCCTCTAATCATAACTCATTCATGACGTGGATGCTGTTTCTAAAATTATAATAACAACGCTCTTTGTTATTCTGTTGAAATACACTGTTGTAAAAACATTAATAGCAGGTTGATGATGGAGAAAATTAATGAGACAAATGGCTTAGCTGTCTAGCCTGGTTCTTTCCTTTAGTCATTGTACTGACTAGTCTGAGGACCAGAGAGGCATGCAGTGTTTTGCATGTTGGTAGTCTTACCGCAAAGCAGAGGACTTAAAGATGCTGTTCCATATAATATACAAAGTTTTGTTTGTACATGCACCATTTGCATTTACTTGAAGTAACAATCTCCACTCTTCCAGGAAGGATTTCCATAAGATTCTCTAGTGTATAAAATTGTGGCCAATAAGCCAAAGGGCCTTTTTGGTCATGTTGGATGAGAAGACCTGGCTTGCAATCAGCGTTCCAATTCATCCCAAACATTTTCTATGGGATTAAGGTCTTGGCTCTGTGCAGCATACTTAAGCTCCCCCCACTCCAAACTCATCAAACCATGTCCTTGTGGCTATTTCTGCTTGCACGGGGCCACAGTAATCTCTGTGTGCTGTAACATTAACAATACCCTTCGCTGGAACTAACCAGCCTAGCCCCTCGCAAATGCTCGCTATGCTCTTCAGCACTCAGCAAACCTAGTGGTCTAACATTTTGTGGCTGAGCTGTTCCACCTCACAATAATAACACTTACAGTGGACTGGGCAGATCTAGCAGGACAGAAATTTTACAAACTGACAAAGGTGGCACTCTATGACAATGCAACGTTTAAAGTCACTGAGCTCTTCAGTACAACCTTTTCTACTACCAAAGTTTGTCTGAGAAAGCTCCCTATGTTATTTATATACCTGTTAGCAATGGCTGTGGCTGGAACACCTAAACGCAATAATCCGGAGGGTTTTCCACATATTTTTGGTTAGAAAGCATACATATATGTTATGGGGCAAAAAGCAATGGTGTTTGCTGCACTGATCAGCAACCATCTGACCCACAGAGGAAGCTTTTACTTTTAAAGCAGCAAGCTTCCTTTTACAACACAGATAAAGCTGCAATCAATGGTTTCTCTCACAATGAAAAGTAAAATAAAGCCTAATATGACTGCTTGTTACGACGGTAACAGCCAGTGTACCCATGCTCTGGGAAATCTATCCTCCTATTGTGAAAACAATTGGCTAGCATTCTGGCAAAAAAAACCTGATGTCCACGGAGGAGTCAAAAAGTGTGATGTCACAGCCCCCTAACTTGGGGAGTGCAATTTATTTTATTAACCTAACTTAAGTTGCCCCCCGCATTCATTGGCTGTATGGAATAATAGTATCTGTAGAAGTATATGCACAGTATTAGATATCTACCTCTCAAACAAACCATTACATTTAGGTAATATTACATCTCTTAAAAATGTCTTTTCAAAACTGCTGTTTGTGTATGCGATTTTACAAATTACTTTAATGATAGCTAAGGAGTTATATTTAATGATAACCCTGACAAGTAGTGAGTCATTTTATTTGTTAGATCATTGGTTTGGGGAAATATACGTCACAACTTAAAAGGATTAGAATTATTACTGGACACTATATATTCTAATATCCATCACAGTACAGTAGCACTGTGCAACCATTGAAGGTAAGACTGACAAACTTTTTTCCCATGACACATATACGCAGAAGAGAACATTTTTAATAATGTGTATATAATTGTTGCTATTGATGAGATCAGAGAAACATGCTTATTTTTCTTTTATTTGTGTAAATACATAACTGGAGTTAACTAGGGCTGAATAATTAGTGTAGATTAAATTTAAGAGCAATTTTGTTGAAATGTTTTAATAACTAAAAAATGAAAATGAATAATCAGTACGTCTAATAATTGGAAAAATGATTAATGGCCTTATAACAGTTACAACCAATGGAATGGTCCAATCACACGGAACATTCCATTGGTCACGATGGTGATAAAACCATTTTTTTACAACATTTTCGTGCAATTATTGCTGTGTGTAAAATGTCTCAAATGTATAAATACAAAAACAGAACATACAGATACAGTCACTTGTTAAAAAGTCTTTCCTGCTGTCAAGTGAGTGAGAAAGATTTTGTGACATCCCCCAACACTTGCATAGAATGTTAATAAGGAGTGTGAATGTGAAGAGGGTGCACAGCCTGTTACCATGTTCCTTCCCTCTTATGGAGAGTTGTTTCACAGGGGGGCACTGGGACAGGGCCTTAAATGGGCCGGGAGCAGGAGAGGTTGGACATGGCCAAATGTCACTCGCTTGCTCAGAAGAAGTGATTCAAGCCTGGGTAGCAGCACTTATGTTAATAGAAGTAATGTTATTGTAGTGATTGTTGCTCTACATTTACAAACCACAGCCACAAATTTTACGCTGAGCACTTCACATATAATCTGTGGGGTCACCTGACAGCTCTCAGTAAGCATTTCTTTCTGTTAAACTATCTGTACAAGCACACTACTGATTGAGTTGACCCTTGTTTGATCAATTTAGGATTGCTGGAAAATGAAACTGTTCATTATCATAGTGCATCTTGTTGGGACTTCATTAGCTATTCCTGTAAGTAAAATGAATCAACATATGTCCGCTTATTTTGTTGAGGATAAACAAATATATAATACTAATTTATTTCTATCTTCAGCTTGTGGCACAACGTCTTCTGTCGGCAAGCAACAGCAATGAGGTTTGTCTGATACAAATGTTGTGCTTTACAATATAGGCTAAACTTTGTACTTAGAAAAAGAAATATCAGTATTATAGTTTGGATTTTTATTTACACCCTGTCTTTAGTTCTTTTTAATTGGAATTAGGCTTATTAAATTATTTATGAGGATCTGAGTTATAAGTGAGGTCTATAAAACATATTTAAAGTAGAGGTAGCCATAAGGGCATGTCAGCTCACTTGATTCACAAAAAAATAAAGAAGAATCATAGCTAAAGTATATGCTTACATGTATGAACTACAATAAATAAATCCTTTTTGATGGGTAGACTACCAACAATTCCTACACCCACAACAGAGAGACAAATATAATTCTAACCAAGACCATCTCAAACTTCATTGCCATCAACCACATTGTTAACCTAAAATGTTGGGTCCCAATCTAAAACGAGATGATGCTCTTTTGATCAGTCAGTCATTTGCATTTCAATGTCACTAAATTCAGCTATCATGTGTTTGAATGCCGTGGGTTTTAAACTTTCAATTACTAGAACAACTGAAAAATTTATACGGTATGTACTTAAAGTGTTATTATATATTAAGCAATTTGCCCTCAGCAATATCAGTTTCCTGTCATTTAAAGTAAAAGCCTATGTACCATTCTTAGAGATATGTTTAATTTGAAATTATTTCTATTTTAGGTTCTGATGGGATTAATTAATCCTAGTCTGCCACAGGTAATGTTACAATTCATATCACGCTTCTCTTTCTTTACCTCCTTAGGGTAAAAGTGTGCTTTGGTTAAATCTGCATATTGATAAAATAAAATGTATTTGATAATCGCTAAAAAAAATATTGAAATGCAGGTGAAGAATTACTAATGCCAAATACCTTGGGCTAAGACTTTCCTTTCCTTTCCTAAAAGATCTAAAACAACATTGGTCCGCCCAGTATCTGAACTGATTATTGAGAGATTGTGTCCAATACCCCTATAGTGCAAACAAGTCCCTAAAACTAGAGATGTACATTTTGTTGAGAATTTGGATTTGTCAATGTCTGAAAGCATTACTAATGTATCAGTTTGCAGGTATCACCCCCTCTGTGCCCATGCTGAATGGTCAACAGACAAAAATGTTTTCAAATGCTTTAATAAACACAGGATAAAAAGTAACCTAACTGCTACTATGGTTTATAGAAGTTAAAGGCTTGGTATATCCTACTATAGAGAGTTTACATCTTTTCCCCATGTTGAAACAGGGCAATGTCATGAGTATGCTAGTTCCTGGGGTTCTTCAAAATCAGTTGAGACATCAGATGCCTGGAATGTCCCAGACAACCAACAATGGGCCGTTTCCTCCAGTATGGACTCCAAAGCTTGCAACACAATCTGTTCTACTAGACTCTGCATTAGAGAATCCGCACCAAAATCCGCAACAACCCAACCAGGTAAGATTTTTGAGAACCAAGGTGGCGCCAAGAATCCCAAGAGACTATGCCTAAAAACACATCAAAGGATTATTGTATGGTTATTATGTAGAAAAATACATTTTAACAGCATGACCCAAGATGCAACTCTGCTCAATAGTCTCCAATTTTAGCTAACTTGTGCCATTACAGAAGTTAAACCCTCTATCAGAATATTAATCTAATGCTGCACATGAGGGTATCTGAAGAATGAAATTCAAATATGCTGCCCAGCCTGTCTCGCAACCAGCTACGCATCATAGAAGTGCCCCCTTTGCATCACATGCCTCCCTGCTTCATAATGAAGCCACAGAGAAGAGTCACAGGGTAACTTTACGCTGCACAGGAACTTCGCTCCGGCTCGGTTGCGGGTCTCAGCAGAGTGAGCATACCAGTCTATTCATGCCTGCTTAGATAGTTTAGAGCTGAACTACAGGACAAATTTCTCTTGCTTAAGGGAGCTATCAAACCTAGTTGCACATTTTTGCCTCCAGGTGGTTTATCAGTGGGGTGTATTTGGTATCCCTCTAGACTGAAGAAGGCAAATGTCTGAAGTCCCTATTACACTAAAAGGGCCTTTTTTAAAATGTGTATAAAATGTTATGAGCCTAGCTTAACCAAGAGGAGACATTATCTTAACAGCCTGCCCTTTGGTGTATATCCTCTCAAATGCTCCTGCAGACAAGAGTAGACCAAAACTAAAATTTAAGGCAATTTTCCTCTGCAAAAGGGGATCTACAACTCAAGACGTATGTTTCAGCTTTCATGGACCTTGTTGGTGGGGTGCAACTGGAGTTCATGTTTTGACTCATTCATAAACTTGCGGATTTAGTCTCATACCTTTTTGTATAAGACTAGACTGTGAATTGGAGATTAATATTGGATTTACAGTCGTATCTTCTTTCTCATATATTTTGGTTTAAAACAGTCACTTTAATTCCAGTTACCCATGCATCCACTTTATGATTATTTTTTGGTAGATGATGTCTTATGTGGTGCCATATGGAATACCCCAAAAACAAGGGCAGGTAAGGATCAATCCCTCTTAATGATATTTTTTTAAGCGCATAGAGTGGAAGATTTAGATCCACATATTTCTGCTCTGTTGCCACTAGACTAATGACAGACTTGGGATGTCAATGTGGCCCTGGCACTGTAAGGCCTACATCACATAGGTGCAGCGCACAGCTAGATATGGGATGCCGCACAGTATGTTTTTATGCTCACGTAGCATGTGACCGGGCATATCCAGTCGGTGGCCGCACAATGTAGCTCCCAATCTGCCGCTGTAGATGCAGATCGGGTGCGTATGGATTGATGGCCAAAGGAGAAGCTAGGTCAGTAACTATTAGACTACATTTGAGTTCCACTGTTGTTTCCTCTGTAATAATATAAACACTGTAAAAATACACATTTCAATTAAAAAAATATGAAACTAACTGGAACATGAGGTAGAAAATAATTTAAATTTTTAAATCCACTAAACCAGTCCTAGGTAAAAACATGTATTGGCTACTCCAATAGGGTTAAATGCTTTCTTGATTTTCTTGCTTTTCTTATAGATTCAGTACTATTCCCTATTCCTGGAACAACCTCCCCCAGGTATACCACAGCAGTCAGGAAACCCACCTACGATGGAGCAGGTAAACAATTATACTGTATATAATACAAGCGTATGGGGGCCATCATCGAAAAGACATGGCCAAAATCTTTCTTTACCTCTTCTTTCTCTCTCTCTCTCTTCCTCTGTTTCCCCATTCTCTCTTTCCCTCTCTCATGTTCTCTCTCCCTTCTGTCTCTGTCTCTCCTTGCCTCTCTTGCTCTTTTCTGTAACTCTTTCTCCCTTGCTTTCCCGCCTTTTCTCTCTACTGTGATTCTCATCTCACCTCTTTTTCTCTCTCTCTTATTCTCCCTGCTTCTCTGTTTCTTTCCCTTTTCTCTCTCTCTCTCTCTCTCTCATCCCTCTTGTCTCCGTCCCTGTCCTCCTTCTCTTTTTCACCCATTGTTATCTCTCTGTCTACCCGTCCCCTCCTTCTGTCTCCCTCATGCTCTTCAACTTCTTCTGTCACCAGAGGAAGCAGAGGGAAAAGCAGGGGAGTGGTGTTTCTCTAAAAAAGGTTTAAAAGGATTCTAAAACCAGTTTACTAGAATAGTCACTTAGTTTTAGTAGATGTGATACATATGGTTTGATTGTGGAGGCTCATTCTTATCTTTATGAGGAAACTCGTTAAAGGTTCCTCTATATACTAAAGAGTGAGTTCTTCTTTGTTGGGAATGCAAATGGCATAATGTAACTTGATTTAATTTATCTGCGTCATTCTTCACGTTCATCAAAAACTGGAAGACCTCAAGTACTCTATAGTTTCTATTTTTAATGATTTGATTTGATGTAGTGTAAATTTGAGGGAACTCACATGCATCTTTATTGAAAGCCAATACCTGAGGATCAATTACTTTAAAGAGTTTTGAGAATTCCAACTTAAGTTGAGTTGGCCATTTAGCCTTTTTATGCATTTCACCCAAGATTGAGTGAAAAAGAAAAACCTAGGTTTGTATTTAGGTTACTTTGAACTTTAATTCATATAAAGTGTAGGCTCTGGCCATTGAAAACGATAGTTTTACCATTAACAACTAAGCTAACTGTTCAATTCAACATCATATTAAGATATAAGACAAAACACATTGTCAAGAGATTAACAGTTATGAATAAAAGTGTTTTTAAACCAATTTTCCCAACAAAAACAATATTTGAATAATGCAGTATGTTCTAATATGCAATGCTATATGTTTGGGTTTACTAATGGAAAGGAAGGTTTTAATATAACTCTAACATATTATTGAGTAAAGTCATTCTTTAAGATAATGATTAACTGTCCTATAGACATTTGGTTGTCTGATCCCTCAGTTTACTGGAGAGGTGATTAATCTTGAAAGGATTCCTTCTGGAGCTCTTCAGCTTCCAACCAAAACTCAAGAGGACACTTTGACTGGAAAGCCTACTCTGGAACCAAACAAACTAGAAGATAAGGTACCAGTTGTTACTTCAAGTAGTCATAGTGAAAAGAAACAAGAAAATAATACATGAACCTGTATGGCAAGGGCCTGACAGACGATATGGGATATTGCTACATTTTTGCTTATTGGATGTTTTAACTATTATTGCGGGCAATGCGGATATTGGAAAAATGTGTTCTCTCCAGAGATTTTGTATTGTCCCCAACCTGTCTGCAAAACTTAAATGTTTTTACTAGACATATTTAATTGAATGTTGACTCCCTCCGTTCTTCTTAGTAGCTTGCCTCCACATTAAAAAATGTTGGACAACACTGAGTTAGGTAACCTGCACTATGTGTACCTGGAATATACACATCGTATTTTAATCATTTCAGTTTTGATGATGTGTTTGTTTCTTTATTTAACTTGCCGTTTTTAATTTAGGTATATCAAGATCTTTTTAATGCCCCGTAAATACTTTCAAAGATCCAAGTAAACGCTTTGTAAGTATCTGTAAAATTGGCTATATATCTTTCAGTAGCAGAGTTTTAGTAACTGTTAGAAACATGTCATTCTCATGATTCTCAGTATGTATCACTTAAATATGGAAGTAACTTTATCTGTTGTATACATTGATCTGGTTGCCTTGATGGACAATATGAGTTACAGTACTAATTATAATAGCATGTTAGGGATTTATATCCCTACCCTTTAGTCGCCTTCTATATTGTAATAGATCCTACAGCAAAGGATACAACAGATATATCGGTACCTTAACCACTTAACCACAGTTTTATACATGCATACTATTATTCATGCTGACAAAGCAAACACATGATCCCACTTAATACTCATTAAAGTGCTTTGACTCTCCTTTATTTTTTTCTTGCAGATGGAGATGAGCTGTTGACCAACTTGATATAGTGTGTTTAATTGACATAGTATATTAATGCCAACTCCATTTTTATCAAGTTTTCTTTGCTACAGTATTGTTGAAATTATATTAATGATTTATTTTGCATGCCTATTGAACCAAGCCAGTTGTAGATCTATAGGCTCTTTAATTGTCTGCTTATTGCTAATAAACCTTGTTGCATCACATGAATTTCCTGTTATTTTATCAAACTATATGTTTTTTATTATGAATCAATAATTGGATGAAAATCTGGCAGGAATCTTGGAATTCACTGCAATCAACTTGGTAGGGGGGATTGATACATCCCCCTGGGTGATTCCACAAAGCACATGTCTTTGTTGTGTTAATAACTTTTATTAGCATTTATGAAATTTCTGATGAATCAATATTTTACTCTTTCATTTTTATATCGGGTGCTTAACATTGTGTGAGTTGTACTCCTGGAAACTATTTTGCATTTCTCAATACTGTTTGGTTTGTGTACCACAATGATGATAACTTACACTGCTAAGCCCACCAAAATCATTCCTGACAGAAGACACACCAGGTACATCATCAAAAGATGTCCCTAGAGGACCAATGACGTACCTGATATGTTAAAAAAAGTGCTCCCACATTGTTACAATCATGGTGATCGCAGAGTCACTGTTGTTTCTGTCTGGTAGTAAGAAAGAGCCCCCTGAGCCTCTGATTGTTCCTACGAGAGTAATCATTGAGGCTTAATTTTGCGATCGCGGGCTTACCCATAGGCAGCTTCAGGGACAAAGCCCTCGGTTTCCGTGGTCCCCTCAAGATTGTGGGGACCAACAGTATCCCTCTCCTGCTGCCCAAAAGCTCTATTAGAGTGATCATGCAGCGTTATCCCCTTCAATGGCACAATTGCAGCATTTTATGGGTCAATATTTGTCTTCGGTTTTCACAACCTTGTGAGGACCAAATCACAGTCACTGCTGTGCTCCATAGGTGCTTTCAGGTCAGTCAGTTAAGGCTCCACTGAAGTTCAAACTGCTTAAGAACAAATCAAGAGTCGCTAATGATAATCAGACTACTCCAGTTCAACATGAGTGATCTGATCATTATGACAGCCACTTGGTGGTAAAAAACAAAACAACTTTTAAAATCCTGGTTCCGCAACTTGGCCAAGCTCCAAGAGTAAAAAGTCTGTACGAACGACCAATAAAGCCGCTTGTACGGATCTTTAACTCTTGGAACGGGGAGACCATGATCTCCCCAGGCCAAGTTGCGCCATGAGGAGTTAAAGGACTGTTGGAGTGAGCCTATTGGTCGCCTGCAGGGGCCTCCTCTGGCATCAGCCAATTGGTTGATGCCAGAGGATGCCCCTGCAGGTGACCAATAGACTCGCTTGCATGGCCCTTAAACTCCTGACGGGGAACTTGGCCTGTCTCCCCGCTCCAAGTTTAACTCGTGGCGGCGAACCTACGGATTTTCGCTCCTGTTACCTATGCAGCATCGCAGGGGATAATGGGAGCGGAACTCTGTAGGTTCTCCGTCAAGAGTTAAAGGGCCATGCGAACGACTCTATTGGTCGCCTGCAGGGGCCTCCTCTGGCATCAACCAATAGAGTGGTTTGCAAGGCCCTTTAAGTCCTGACGGCAGACCTAAGGATTTCCGCTTCTGTTAACCCCTGCGATGCTGCGTAGATAAGGTAGGCTAGATGGGGAAGGGACCTGGGAGCTGGGAGATTCGTAGACGAAGACAAACATGAAGATTCTTCATGTTGTGTGTCTTTGTATACACTTTGCCGCCGCCATGTTCATGTGTGCGGTATTCGGACTGAACAACGAAAACGCACCCTTCGTGTTCGTTTTCATGTTCACCCGAATACGAATGCACAAGTCTACTAACTGCCCCTGGGTCACGCAAACATTCCTTGTGTAGAAGGAACACGATAGGGCCATGTAACGCAATATGAAAGCACTGCTTGCACACAATGTAAGAACAGCAAGGATGAAGCTCTCGAGAAGGTAAAGGTGTAAGGGGAAGGAGGCAGGCGAGAGTGAGAGACAGAGTAAGGGAGTAAGGAAGGAGAGTGAGATGAAAAGAGAGTTAGGGAGTGAGCATATATATATATATATGTAGAGTGTATGTGTAAGTGTGTTATGAGTGTGTAAGTGTGTAAGTGTGTTTGAGGGAGTGTATGTTAGCATGAGTGTGCATGGGTAAGTGTGTGTTAGCATGAGTTCATTAAAGTGTTTTTGAGTGTGTTTTAGCGTAAATTTGTGACGCATGATTGTGTATGTGTAAGTATGTGTTAGTGTGACAACCATAACCTCTTACATGTATGACAAATATTTCAGACTCTGGAGTCCAGTACTGCCATAATCCAGGGCTGTATACCAGTTCAAAGTATGTATTGGCGGATTAAACAGTATTTTTAACCATTCATCTTTCTCTCTCCTCCTTATGCCCGCTTGTGTATCGGTATAAACATCAACTGTGTGCCAAACTCTATCAACACTAACAACTTAGGAGCAAAGTGATGCTCCCATACCAGACAAGATACCATATTTTTCATTCTTTGCCACTATCTGCTGTATTATTCTTTCTATTTGTTTTCTGATGCCTATACCACAAGGATTACAAGTTATCCCATTGGGTTGTGTATGAATGTTGCGGGACATAAACAACTGTTCTCCATTAGTGCAAACCAATAAGATAAATCTGCTTTCAGGGTCTTGAAAATGAATTTTAGGATTAAGCTGTTTAATCGCTATGCCTCACAGCTTAATGGCATTAACCCTTCCCATCTTCTCTTTCTGCACTTCACATTCTTGCGAGGATATATAGGTTTCGGGCAAACAGTATACCTGAATTTTTAATGTTTTGAGGTGTTGTAGCATGGCCATCCTTTTACCTTTATGAATGCCTTTTACATTCCAAGTAACCCCTGATAGGGTGTAAGGAGTTTTGGTACTGTTTACTTTTATTTTAGTATGTGGGACCATATGTGTTTGCAGATGCAGATTGTGTAATAAGGTGGCCCAGGAAGGGGTCGTGAGAGAATAGTGTACCTAGGATACAATGAGGAATCTAGAGGTATATGGTATGAGATGGAATCTTTGTTATCCCTGGCTGTGCAACTTGTAAGGATTGCTGTGGTCCTAAGAGGGGTATATCCGGCGCAATGACCCTTTGAGCATGTTAAGTGGACTTGAAATCACAAGATCTCAGCGATTATTTGTGTAGGAGATATATAAATACAAGAAAAACAAAACATCTAGATAACTGCTAGAAAGTGGCATGTTAAGTGATGAACTTCCACTGTAGTGATACCTTCTGTTATTTATGTGTTTTATGTATGATGACATACTGTATTGTCAAAAACAATGGTATTGACTCTTCTTGGCTGTATTCAGGCCTAGTCTCCCATTTCATGTTCCCCAGCCTCAGCTTCAGTGAAGTTGCTGAAAGGACTCCTGGTCGGAGTTGTACCGTTTGAAGTGGAGAAAAAGTTTGTTCATCTTCTTCCTCTCACTCTACTACAGGAGTTGCTCCAATATTCAGCCCAGGAGGGCAGAACAAACAGTGACACCAGGTGTTTTATAAGGATTTATTGTGGTAGGTACCCAACACAATCCATTTTAACATTTTGTGGAGGTGCTTTGTGTAAGCGAACCCTGTCAATGATAAGATTTGTTAGGATTTACACACCACCTATTTCAGGAACAGCAATGCTATTGGCAGATGTATGAGTGCAGAAGAACAGATCTTGCTGTGTTCCTCAACACTCCAGCCTAAGATAACAGAAGGTATGTGTAAATTTTGTAAATACTTTTTCCAAAGTAAAATATTTTTTTTTATTTATCTTAGCTTAAATCTTCTACAAACATTTTCTTAAGAGCCAAACCCTGTTGTTTACTTAAATCAGGCAGGGTATAATATGAGGCTACAGGGTGCTTTAATACTAAAATATGCTGTGGTTTTATGATAATTATAGAAGAGTTACAGTATGACATCAGACATTTCAGGAAGTTGATGAGGCATGTGGCTTTGGAAATAATGTCTAACCATTTGACACCACAAGGTATTTGTTCTAGACAGACTAATTTTTCAGCTCAGACAGGATTTAATTCATGCACTCTGGCAGGCATGTAATAATTCCAAAATCAATGTCTATTTTTTTTTTAATAGTTGAGTTGAGCCTAGCCATGCCAATGGCCTTACATACCACTGCCTCTCTCTAGCCCCATTAATCTCTATCATACCCCACTGTAAGAGAATGAACAAGAATGTGATTGTGAGAGAGTGAGGGAGAGTGAATGTGGGCATTAGGCAACAAATGTTGTTCCCAAATAAAAAATGCCTCTAAATTTTTGGCCATACTGAATGGGAAGGGAATGTAAAACAAATGGGCCAAAAACGAATTGAAAAATTGTTTTTTTGTCTGAATTGTTTTTGGCCCAATATATATTTATTAAATACTGGAAAAGTCGTGGCCCTATTGCCTCTGAAATCAGTCACCATGGCAGTGTTTCTAGATGGTTTCTTGGGAAAAATATAACTTCCCAGGAGTCCATTGTAGGGTCAAACATCACCTTGGTAAGGAGTTTTGTGACCAGTGATATCTGATGATTTGAGATGCCACTAATAACCGAAAAGGTTTTTTTTCTACCTCTGCAAGAAAATCTGGTACTCAGTGTGATCATCAGGCCCCCGTTACCCAAAGGCATACCCTTATTAATCTGCGAAACCAAGGGAACTGCAGTAGACTGTGTCTGTAGCATTCATGATGACCAAGTAGGTAAAGAAAAAACAGTAGCTATTACTAATATAATCATGTCCTCAGCTGCAAGTAACACAGCCAAGCCCACTAAAAGTTTAAAGCATTATGGTAAAGTAACAGGTTAGTCCTCATTTTGGTAAGAAAAGTTTCTCCATTTATTCCATTTTCTTACAAAGTCTATGGACCAAACTGAAAGAAATACTTGACTGCAGAGCCTGTTCAAACCTCATGGTCGCAGGTTCAAATCCTGGCAGGTTCAACTCAGCCCTTCATCCTTCTGTAGAAGATAATTGACAACCATTCATTGGGTATTAATAACAACTATTATTCAGCAGCCGAGTTGGTTAATTCTGAAACCGTGTACTAAAACGCGATCTGAGTGCCACTAGGAGAAAGGCACTATATAAATATTAGGTGCTAAGACTAGACACACATAATGGTCATGCAAATCATCTGCATAGGAGTTTGACAAGGAATACAGTATATGTTTTTGTTAAATGCTTTGTTTGTCTGCAGTTCCCACATTAGGAGCTGTCTGTGAAAGGAGTAACGCACTGAACAATATTTCAGACTGGGTTAGGTCATTCTATCTGTGCAAGCGTAGCAGCAACAGACTTCCGTTATGCCCTGCTATTAAGTAGAGACACAAAAGCTTTAGGATGTATCTATTACCAGAGCCTAATGTAGAACCACATGATATCATACGGGCTGCTTAATTCTTATTGGTTACCAACGGGTAGAACAACATATTAAGATTCATCTAAAGTCTGCACACTTCCCAAATCTCTGTTTAAGATAACATTTGGAAGTCTGGAGAACATCTGAAGGCTTCTCTAATAGTAAATAAAAGAGCGAAAACAGGTAATATAAATGCATGATTTAACATGTTTTTCCATTATATAAGGGAAAAAAAGATTGAAAAAGTATTTTATTCCGATGATTGCTGCTAACAAAGTTATATCAAAGTAAAATATTATTTATGAATTATTATTAATGTAGAAATCTTGTGTCATAGAGTTAAGATGAATAATATTGTCCTTTTTTATACAGGTGCTAATGATCATGATTATTCTGTTTTTTTCCATATTCACTGCAAGTTCTGCTTTACCGGTAAGTAAAATGCAATCATTATGTGCATAATAATTAGCTTTACAAAATGGAGTGCAATTGTAAGAACACTTCAGTAGATGCTGGGCCAGCTTAGACCTTCATGAAGGAAAAATGTGCCTGGGGTTGGCCCTACAATGCATAAAGACTTACCTTCAAACTCTTGCTTTAGTGAATAAACCTCAGATGCAAGGCTTTCCTGAATGAGACATATATTTAAGGAATGCTGACACTATGCATACGCTCGATAAAACATGTGCCTATTATCTATCCAAATTCATGTCTCTATGAGCAAAGTCTTCCCATTCACCGCTGAATGAGCCAACTTTGTTTTGGTATGGGGCGCTGCCATGCCATTCTTTCCTACGTTAGTAAGCAAGTATGTAAGACATGGCCAGCCCAGAACAAAAGCAAAATCACGTTTCGACTGTACTAGCAGGGAGAAGTAAAAATTACACCTCAGTAGATAAAGTTAAGCAACCACATAATGATTGACATACTAAAAAATTGAGTCAGACTGACGGGACTCTCATGAACTCACATGCTACAACTTAAGTAACTTGGATTTTTATTAATCATAGCAACTATACGTGAGGTGTTAATTGACTTAATGTGAGAGAATGCAAGTTTCAGGTGAGTTCAACTTAGCTTTCAACTTACATGCCCTTGGCTTTAACTTACAAAACAATGTTCCCCTCCCAGATATATATATATATATATATGAAAATAATCAAAAAGGGTGTCTCTTCTGCGTGGAGTAGGTTAATAATTTACCCCGAGGCTATAGAGCTCACCCCAGCCCCCTTAGCCCCATCCTATGTGCAGTGGGACATGGTTTTAAACATTATTTTATAAAAATATCAATATAGAGTTCTAAACTGGTATTTATAATTGCAGGGAACTAACGTGTTAGTGAACCTCTGAATTGCTGGGCTATTTTTTCAGTCTGTTTCAATTTGTAAAGGACAGGTATGATTGTTACCTCTAGACCAAACTGCACATACAGACCTTAGACCCCCAGGTGCTGTGTAAAGCATTTGTTGCATCAGGAGAAGCACATATCCTAGACCACCAAGTGTAGGACAGCAGGTGGTACAGAGAAGCAAAGCATCTTTTCTTGATCTACCGACTACAGTGATGTAATTCTGTATTTGAATTGTAATCAACAACTTAGGTTGCATCCATACAGTATCTATAATTAGAATATGTGAACTGTAAACAGAAGGACTCCAGAACAATTCATAATTTATTATTTACACGAGCATTAAACAAATACAATGCAATACAAATTGGTGTTTTTTCAGTACAGAAATGTTGACATTGCACTTTTCACTAATCGCCACTAGAGGGCACACATATGAAAGGTTATTATTTTCTTACACGATTGTTATTATTTATTTTATATAGTGCCGTCATGTTCCGTAGCATTGTACAATGGGTAGATATAGCAAGTAGTATATAACATAACAATCTGACTTACAGAAACAACATGTGATTATGCCAAAATCTGTTAGCACCCCATTATCCCTCTAGGCTTGAATTATATCTTAATTTCTCCTGCATTAGCACGTTGCTAATTTGGAACAAAACATACTTGATGGGCCTTAATAGCTTCTACAAGCTATAATGCTAAAACGTGTCTAGCTTTATTTGACAGTTTTTTATATGTTACTTTATTATACTATTAAGTCTATTTAAACTATTAAACAGCTTTAAATAGCCTGTTTCATGTGAATTCGAGAAATATATCAAGCCTCTTAGGTGTAGTTTATTCCCAGTTATATCATTATCACTGACAATGCTTTATTTTTTTCTTTTAGCATTCTTTTTATTAGAATTTTTAAATTGACAATGCTTTTTAATAACCTAAGAAAAGTTTTTACACTATTTATTTTGCAGATGCTACATATAATGCAGTTGGGAGGAGTTCCACAGCAAGCTCAGGTATGGTTTAAAAAAGCTGAATGTTAAAATATCACTTACTTAAATTATTACTTTGTTGTATTTAATTTATGCGTCAATGCAAGTAAAATGTATGTGTCTATAATAAAAATTATAAATAATAAATATAAAAAAATAGAGCATAATACCCAAAATTCAATTACAATACAGAATATATTAGTTGCCATATATTACATTGTCTCATATTCAGGGCCATACTGTGGAATTAAAGCAACCATGGCATATTTGTATATTGAATATTTGAAACTTCTAGATTCAGGATATGCGTGAATTGTTTCTTCTACAATAAATGTCACTGATGTATATGAGGAATCTAAATGAAGAATTGTGTCTAAGAGGGCCTAATGGAAGAGAACAGCAATGCTATGCTCTAAGCAGTCATGTTGGGATTAGATAGGACTTACCAAGAAAAACTTTGTTAGTGTTGGTCTAAGTAATGTATAGGTTATAGTGTGTTAGAATCCACATTTATGCTTCAGATTTGAGCTTTTAAATAGTATTTATTGAGTCTGTAGTGATTTCTTGCTTTGCTGTACATTTAAACTGTCGGTTATGGTGACTCTCACAAGGACCACATTAAGTAATACAGTACACACAGTTAAGTTTAGAAATTTGATACAAAAATATCAACTTCTGTTTTTTGTTGATTTCATAGGGCAAGTCTGACCATGTAATAAACCAAGCAATAAGACAATTGGCAGTCAACACAGTCTATGCCCTATGCAATCCTTTTCAAAACAAATTTACATAAACAAAATATATAAGAAACACATAAAGTGAGCATATAAAAGACAACAGGCCATCAGGTATATGTTGCCTTCCTAAACAATAAACTTTGGTGTGGCATTTTCACACTTCAGAACAGCCTGGTGGCATTTAATTCTCTGCCTCCTTTGCCAGCACTCTTCTGGCCATCAGAGTACCAAAGAATATTATCCTGAGCCATCTGGTAATTTGAGTCTATGAGCTGAGTAACACTAATTATTTTACAACAGATTTTTTCCAATTATCTGCTGTTTGGAAGACAGCTAATACTTCCATACACACAGGTAAGATGTTATCATTATATAGAAGGGTCTGGGAAATGTATAGGTGAAATCAGCATTATCATGACAGCTAAAACTCACATGAGTAGTGAAATCAACTACAATTGTATAACAATTATTCTATATTCTATAAGTGCTATTTTTGCATATTTGGCACCCTTCAACATTACAGATAATCAAACTTATTTTAATATTAGACAAAGATAACCTGAGCAAACACATAATGAAGTTTATAAATGATGATTTCATGTTTAGAAGATTAAAAGATCAAATTTGCCAAAAACATCTTGATGACCACCAAGTAGAACCTTTTGGAAGATATGAGTCCCATTATTTCTGGAGTAAAGCTAACACAGCATTCCACAATATGGACACCATACAAACAAAAAGTCAAACTCGGTGGTGGTACTATGATCGATTGTGGCTGCTTTGCTGCTTCAGGACCTGGGTGACACCATGAATTCTGCTTTCTACAAGAAAATCCTGAAGGAGGATATCTGGCCATCAGTCAGTGACCTAAAGCTCAAGCACACTTGGGTAATGCAGCAGGACAATAATTCAAAGCACAAGTGAGTGTTCCACTAAAAGGCTCAAAAGAAACAAAATTTATGTTTTGGAGCGACCTAGTCAAAATTCTGACTTGAATCCAATTGAGATGCGTAACATGACCTTAAAAAGGCAGTTCATGCTCGAAAACCCTCCATTGTGGGTGAATACAAATCTGGCAAGATGAGTGGCCCAAAATTCCCCCACTGCGATGTAAAAGACTCCAGTTATCTGCCAGTTATCACAAATGTTTGTGCTGCCAAGGTGGTCACAACAAGAAACTAGGTTTAGGGGAGGAATTCGTTTTTCACATGGGTGGTATATTTTTGCTTTTGATACTCTTTACCTTCAATAAGTCAAATGATCTTTTAAATGCTACATTTTATGTTGTCTTTGTCTTCTATTAAAATGAGTTTGTTGATCCAAAATAAGCAAAAAAAGAAGAAACTGTGAAGGGACAAATACTTTTACTGTATGTTAACATGTTTTTAAGGTAGTGGTAACTTTATTATGATCTGTGTAGGTGAATTATTAGATCTGTGTAGTTAAGATAACTGGCTACTCATATCTTTCAATATGTTACAGATTTATTCAATGTATCCAATATTGGGAAACCATGTAGCATTGCCTATTGGAGTTCCAAACACACAGGTAGGACTAATAGTAGGACAATTGTATTACACTGATCATCCACCTTTTATAGAACCTGCAGAAATAACATAGGACCTTGGAATAATTTTCAGGACACTAAACATGATTAAGTCATTTATTTTAGAATAGCGTGTGTTTATGTTAGCATACGTGTGAGTGTGTGTTAACATGAGTGTGTGTTAGTGTGAATGTGTAGGTGTATTTGTGTTAGTGTGTATGTGTACTTGTGTGTTTATGTTAGCTTGAATGTGTGTGTTTGTGTTAGCGCGTATGTCTGTGTTAACGTAAGAGCAAGTGTGTAAATGTGTGTGTTCATGTGTAAATGTTTCATATGTTATGGGGTGGGCGTCAAGGGGCCGGGGGGTACTCAGCTTTCCTGCCCTCTATGGTCATAAGGTGCCAGCCATCATCTGCTGCCTCTAATAAGGAGGAGGCAAAAGTGTGCCATAAAAAGGTAATCTTGGAAAATAATTTGCTTTTTCTTTGTCGTTAACATTTTGTAGTCATTGCTGACAGGTTCTGACTCTGAGGAAAATGTAAGTAACCTTTTATTTTAAAAATAAACAATGTATATTAAATAATAAAAGAATTAGTAAATGTTAATATTATGTACCACAACAACTTTTTAAGCTAACCAATTTACTGTATTTTGAAAAAGGAAAAGTTTTGCTAGCTCAGATAATTTTTTAATTGCAATTTCTAGTAAAGGTTATGTTTAAGTTGTCATCATAATCATTTTTCAGGCTAGGTTACTTTTGGAGGAACCCTCTTTGCTTTAAGCACGTTTGATAGAATGCTTGTTTATAATAATAATTAAATAATCTGTATATGATATTTTCTTTCTTTATTTTATTTCATACTTTTTAAATTATGTTTTAAAAGGGTATTGAGCATTTGCCTTCATGTCCTGTCTTGGACTTGCCAACAAGTCTCATAACAGTGTTTGTCCTTCTTTTAGTCAGATCCTAGCACTCTCAACCTGTTCACCGATCACATTCTGTTTCTTGTCCGTTGCTGTACCTACCTATCTACCATATCTTCTTCTCCTCTCCCTTTAATCTTTGTTTCACAGACTTTTTTCTACAATCCTCATTTGAATGTCTAGAGATTAAGAACGCCTTTGTCACCATTGTATTTGTTGAAATTATCATAGTTAATATTCTTATTCATTTTCTTAAGATCATTTCTGGAGCCATTTTGTTGCCCATTGATCCTGGAATACAACTGAATGCATTCAATGTACAGCATTTTGGAGGAAGAGGTTTTGGCCATGATGCTACTGTGGGACAGCAGGACCTGAATCCCATCGGTCAACATAGGCTAAATAATTCTAATCATGGAAACATTTCACCAATTGTTAATGAAGTGCCTTTGGTAATGCTACAAGAAAGAGGAAGATCTGATTCTACACCTATTCTAAAAACAAGTGATAAGGAAATGTTCTCAACCTATGCACCTCCTGTGGGCCTTCAGTTGACCCTTGGAGGTGCAGATCCCACTATTCCACCCGAAATAGAAAGTGCCGTGACTGACCATACTGTCAGTTCCAGTACAGATAATTGGATTTTTTGTGATTCCTACACACTTGAAACGCAACAAACACATGACATGATTAGAGGGGATAGTTACATACCGATACAGGCACCTGGATATTTTGTTATTGAAAAAGTACAAAATAATCAGTTTGAAATCTGATACATAAATTATAAAATTAAGCATTCATTTATCAGGTTATTTTTATTTATTTTCACAGTTGTGAACATGTGATTATTGTACTTATAAAACACTTTCTACACATTGTTTCAGTGGTATAGAAGTTTAGAAGATATCTGTTGAACAAAAAAAAAAGTGCTGTTTCATTTACGAGAACTTTCCGTAGAGTAGCAAAAGATCTTTTACGCTCTAGATTTTCCAGCTAATTCACTGTTCATTAATAACGTATTTTTAAGCTATGCTTTCGAGTAGTTGCTGAATGTAGTTAGACTGATAAAAAGCTTCCCTTTTCCTAAGTGTATCACTGACATTCATTCTATTAACCTATTTACAGAATGTAACATCCATAATCTGGGTGGCCAATGTGCTATATGAAAATATCTTGCATACACCGTTGCATAGATTTGTAAACACTATGTATATATCTTGATATATCATATTTCCATATAATAATTTAAATCATTTCACTTCTTTAAACCTAAGACATAATATGGATTTTAGGGGCAAATATAACAATAAATGCATATTACAATCAACCAAGTCCCTGTGTGGGAGTTATACCCAACATTACACATACTTCTACTTTACCTGCACAAACTAGTCATACCTGGGGACCTTATAAATAACGTGACCCAAATATTAGCTTTTTAGTAGTCCACCATATACGTTTGGTAACGGTGGCAACCAAATGACTCTAATGAGTGTTCCTATGTTTCCTACAATAACTTGTATGAAAGTAAAGATATTCTGAGGTGTCACCTGTGTTCAGGCAGGTATTTAAGTTGCAATAAACTAGTGAGAACTGTGCCAGCTGAGATGCATATCATTAAATCAAAATAAAAAAAGGGGGTCAGCTACAGTCAGACTGTGCGACCCTGAAAATGTATTGGACAATTAAGCATAATGTAGCTGCCAAGATCTTACTATAACCCACTCTGTAAACTCAACAAACCTATACAGAATCCTGCTAATATCTGTAACTATTGGTTGAATTTAATGTTTTGTTTTTATATTATGAGCATTTAAAAATATATATATATTTCTATTCTGAACGTGTCATCTAATTGTATGATCTCTTCAGCAATCGTTTATTACTAAAAGTTGTACAGCTGTTATTTTCTTTAATTAAACTGATCTTAATTAGGTTAATTTTGTACCTCTACATTTTTTTTTAATTTATCAGTTTATTAAGTGCATCTTGCTTTGTACCTCTGTATGTTTGCTTGTTCTCTTTTAGTCAGTCCGATGTAATCAAATAATAAGAAATAAAAAAATAGCATGAAAAATACTAAAGTGTTTATCTCAGGAATGTAACAAGACATGCTGAGCATCAGTAGGGAAAATGGTGCCAGTCATTTCAACACTTCTCCATCTGACCAAGGAGCATCTCCGTCCTCAGCAATAAAAAGTGTAGCTTGGAGCTCATTTGACCTTAATAAAACATTAAGGAAGATGTATATATTAACAATGTGGCTTTATGATTAGGTGCTTCAGTGAGCATGGAATGCATGAGGCGTTCTGATACATCAACATCACTTTGTTAATATATACCGCTTGGAGAATAAAGCAAATGTTGCAAGACCAAGTGAGCCCCTGTCGATTTTTTTGGCAATCATGAGCACCAGCAACTTGTGTCAAATGTGCTTACATTTATTAAATCACCTAGCTGACTAATTTGGGGAGAAAAAAGTGCCTTTTATAAAGCTCTGACAATAACTGCCCTGACTTGGTGGCATTACATTAACATTACATTTATTTATAAAGCACCGGCAGATTCCGCAGCGCTGTTACAGTCAGTAGGACAATTTATAAACACGTACGATAACAAACTGGTGCAAAGGAGAAGAGGGCCCTGCGTATGAGGCAGAAAGTCTGATGGAACGGGGAAGGGAATTCCACAGGAGGGGTGCGGCGCAGGTGGAATCCCGCTTTCTGCAGTGGTACTTGGTATGTAGTGTCCCCCCCAGTTTAACTCCAGTGTAACTCTTAACTATAAACTTATGATGAGGCCACTGGGGCAGAGGCCGCAGCAGCTACATTTCCAAGTAAGCTTGTTTCCGACTGAGGCCTAGGAATTTATAGGGCTGCCTCACAAGTGGTCAGATAAGGTAATTGCATACAGGAGGCAGATGTTTCACACCTTGGCTTACAATTGCAATTTAGATGGAATAGAGGGCACCAAATTTAACCCTTTGAGAGCAGCAGGGGTAATAGCAGGAGATGAGGGGTTCAAATATGAAATATGAATATGTTATATTCATACCTGTAAGAGAAGGAGATATGGCAGACATTAGTGATTGCCAGAGGAGTAGTTGGATGAAAGCATGAAGACCAGGGATGGATGTCTGGATAGTCCAGTGTAACTCTTCAATAGCCACTTATGATGAGGCCACTTGGGAAGAGGCCACAGCAGCTACATTTCCAAGGAAGGTGTATGTTAGTCTGGACTCCAGGCTGTGTGGTGATGAGCCAACCTATGCTTGATACTGGATGGTCCAAAAATAATACCAGAATAAAAATGGATAACAGTAGCCCACTCTTTGTCCCTGGCAGAGGATTATAAAAATATCTGCTAGTTGTATGGGAGTCTGTTCTAAGCTTTTATGAGCATGGCTATCTTTACCAGTATGTCTACACATGTATTAATCATATCGTCAAATTGCACTGTTCCTATCACTATTTATAGAGAGAGAGAGAGAGAGAGAGAGCAAGATATACCAAATCCAAGGAAATTTGAAAATCCTTCTATGATATTTCAACAGACATAAAAGAGAAAAAAAACATAACAAAGTGTAACCTAAGTATGTAAATGTATTCAGGAAATACAAGGAATCTCACATACATGGAATAGATTATAAAATGCTCATATATAATGCTTCCCAAGGGTTAATGGTGCAGCTTGCGGATGAAAGACTCTGAACACTTCCCATAAAAGATGAGTATTTATTTTTCCAAAAAGAAAATATTAAAATAATAATATGCTTACAAAACAGAGTTTTGAGCACACCTCACTGAGACTCACACAAACAGCTTCAGAACAATCTAATTCATCCATTGCATGTGGTATTCTTGCATGAAAAGCTCCTGCAGAAATGGCTGGATCTGTGTCTCTTCCACTTCCTGGTACATAAGCATGACAGCAACTGACGCATTTCACCTGCCGTGTTTGCTTGTTGCCTGCTTGGATGGATGACATTGGCTTTGATACACGCATGATGTCATCAACTGGGCGGGGCTGGCAGGTACATAAAAAGACAGTTGACAGTTGTTTTTCTTTGTAACGGTTAGCAGACAGCATAATAAAAGCATCAGTTACATATTGAAATGGTCATTGCATTGTTACGTTATTAAGGATATAACAATTGACAGCAACTGATCCGTTTTGCACTCACACTAGCACATACACACTCACACTAGCACATATACACAGGCACTAAAACTAACACCACCAGATACACACTAACACAACCACGTAACCTAAGACAGAAACTCACACTAACATACCTTGACACACATACTAGCATACCCAGACAAAAACAACCACTAACACACCCTGATGCTCACGCACTACATTTATACTCACACTAACTCACACTAAGACAAACACTAACACACATAACACAGACACACACTCACACTAACACACCTAGACTCTAAAAATATAAAAATAACACACCCAAACATGCTAATATATCAAGACAATCCCACTAACACTGAGACACACACACTAATATACCCACATTCTCATACTAACACACACAGACACACAAACTAACACAACCAACCCACTTACACTATTATAACTAGATACACTTACACACCCAGACACTTATAGGCTAACACATACACATGGATTGACACACACAGACACACACGATCATACCCAGACAACCACTAATACACCCAGAGACTCACACTAACACCACCAGACACTCACACACATACCCAGAAACACACAAACACAACCACTCACTTAAGTTAAATGTTCTCTGAACATCTGAGAAGAGTACAAACTATCTTCCTTATACTCATAACCTGCATTCTGAAAGAAAGCACCTGTTTTCCCCAACAGTATTCACGTAGGCCACACAGGTCCTTTGTTGATAAACATATTGTTATAAGGCATTAGTATTTATTAGTAAGTCAATACAACACTTTACATTTGGCAACTATAGAGTGAATTCGCTAGCTTGGATCCCACTTTCTTCTTCTGTCTTGTATATTTGAGTTGAGGTTCCTCATTTAATTCAGGAGCATGATGAACTTGCATGTCAAGATTTGTAATTCCCTCAGTGAATACCCCAATATGTAAATTATTGGGCTTGTACAGTACAGTACTAACCAGTAGTAGATAAAATACATCAAAGTAGTATTGATTTATTTTTGTGCTTGATTGTATCTGTTCTAGTAGGCACAATGTCAGCTTGTCTATTATTGCCATACGTGATATTATGTCTAAATACCCAAGAAGATCCAGCTTTGTTACTGTCTAAAACCATCCTTCATATCCTTCATTTGTTTTAAAAAGCACAAAATATACCATATAAAGAAAGAATAGCACATTTAGTAATTTCAAGTTAATTTTGTATTACAAATTGGTAATTACCAACAAGACTGCTTAGTAATGAAAATACTAACTGCACATGATTAAATATTATTAAGTATCCAGATTAACCTGACCAAAAATAACATATTATTATTATGTCTCAGAACTCAGTCATATGATCATGATAAACTTGCCAGACTATGTCTGTTAAACAGAAACCAAATTAATCCACTAGATGACAGGGCTCTTGTGTGTCTAACTGTTTGTGAGGCAGATGAGCCATTGACTAGACTTGTGTATTTGAACTTGTACAAAAATAATTTTTAACAAATTTTGCCTAAATTGTGCATTTGTACAAATCTCCAAAAATGAGAAGGGACCACCAAAAAAAACAAGTTAAAACAAAGTTAACTCTGAATATTCGTTAATATTCGTTTGGTGCTCTTTCAGCAGGGAGAGTGGAAGGGACTGTGTCTAGAAGGGTACAGAATAAGTGATTGATAGAAGAAGCCAAAACAATCGTAGCATGAAGTGAAGGGACTGTTTCAATGATTATGGCTGTGGAGCAGGGCTGGACTGGAAATGAAAAGCAGCCCTGGAAATATTTGGACACTAGCCACAAATATTTGATTTCGTGGTCAAGCTCATTTGCCCACACGCCACACCAGGGGTGTAACTAGAAACATCAGGGCCCCAGTGTGAAAATTGCCCTGACTTTGCAAGCAACATATCCCACAGTGCCACATGTGCCCCCAAACAGCTTGTCTGTGCCATCTGTTCCTAAAACTTGTCTGTGCCATCTTTGTCCCCAAACAGCTTGTCACTGCCACTAAACATCCTACCTTTGCCATCTCTGCCCCTAAACAACCTGTCTGTGCCATTTCTTAGTAAACACTTCACTCATTTATTCCATCGATCATTTAACCTCCTGCACCCCTTTAACACACTGTGTAAGGAAACTTTTCCTCGCACATTGTGCAGGAGCCAAAGCTGTAACCTGTTGCCCTTTTTAGGCGGCCGTCAGGCAGCATAGACATCAGTACGGCCCCAGCGTGGCTTGAATGACCCCTGGACCAGCTTGCCCACTAGAAAATCTCCCGGTTATTCGGTAGGCCAGTCCAGCCCTGTTGTGGAGTCTCTTTTCTTTTGTGTAGACATATAAGCTTACTGATGCCATTTTAACTCAATAGCAGCCAGAAACAGATGAGAGTTAGAAGTGCAGTGTGTCATTTCTGTGTCAATACTGTTACCGAGTTGTGTTTCAGTAACACACCTAACAAAGCCTCATATTTTTGTAAAACACAAAATAAATAAAAAAATATTGTTCACAAATCAGGCAGGCAGGCCACGGCACTGGTCTGGGCATGTGCAGTGTGTTTTGTTCTTGCAATACCATCCATGGGTCGTATTTCAGTAATACATTTATACTACCTGCAAAGGCTATTTTTGTAGCACACAAAATGAATTTGCACCATAAGTAATTATTAATAGCTAAACAGGGCATTGGGAATGGGAATTAATGGGGCAGGTAGCAGCGGCCCTGAAGCTGATCAGGGATGTGACCTAAAATTCTGTCTCACCAATGACAATCCAGTGCCTGGATGTCTCTGTCTACCAGTGCCTGCCCTATGTTCATGTAGATAATAATTACTCAACAATCGGGAATTTCAGACCGATAAAAAATACACTAAAACTCTTAACAATTACACTTGTTAATGTGACATTTCCATAAATTGCAAGGGAGAATACATAATGACATTTACATTTAGTTTTGTTGTATTTTACATGTTACATGTTAAGATATGTTTAAAAAAAGACATTTTTTAGCTTTATATATAAAATATATATATAACACATACATATAAACTTGTTAAAACTAAAAAAAAATGTTTTGTTTCTTCTTTCAAAATTATGGACTTTAAAAATGCACATTACAAGGAGAAAATTGTGTTTATACAGATTTCAATGTGCAATTAAAGCTAATAAGATTGTGTGAAATGCTTTGTATGCAGGAAAATCCACTAAACTAATTACATAAAGGTTTATAGGTGTCTTGCTTGTGATTGGCTGTATGGAGACTCAAACGTTACTTAAATTTTATCCAAAGAATAAAGCTCAACAGATTTGAACTTCTTGAAAACACACAGGTTCTCACTATCTTAAGTGAGCTGAAGAAGAAATCCAAGGCAAGTTCTTCTGAAAATCATATGTGGAGTTGGTTTCTTTGCGTGCCAACATGGATTTTTGTCATGTTTGTAAGCAATCTACAGTTCAATCCCCTGTAAGCTTACAAGCAATGTGTTTTATTTTTCCTTTTTAGAATCTGCTGTGAACGATGGAAGAAATTCTGTTGACTCTCTGCCTGCTGGGTTCAGTCATCGCCTACCCGGTAAGTCTTAATGTCCACAGTTAAAACTTGCCAAAAATATTTTCTGCATGATAACTTATAGTGTAATAAATGGATAGATGCACAAAAGCGCAACAACAATTAGTGGGATTCAACATATTTTTTTATTCCTTAGATGCAACCTCAGGTACCTGGGACACATGGCTTGGCCAGCGTGAGCCTTGAGGTAAATGCCTGAATTTTAACATATGGCAACATTGCTTATCAGGGGTAAATGCTGAGAGGCTGGACACTATTTAATGATAGAGGAACAATGGAGAAGGAAGGCAATCAGTCTAGTGTATATCGAGAAAATGTAACATTATTAAGAGAGGCAAAAATCATAATTTCTAAGAAGTAGAAATTGCACACAACCTTGCAACCTGAAAACACAGAGAAATAGCAACATGTACATTTCAATTATTTTCAATATTTAAACTATATCTTTTTATGTTATCTATTTAAAATCCTTAGAGTATGAGAAACCTCCAAGCAGCTAATCAACTGACAGCACTCCCCCAGGTAATGTAATTGTTTGTGACGTACTTTATTTGGTTATGTATTGTGATAAACACGAAAACATTTTTTACTTTAGACTTTTGGACATATATGTTGATCCTATGTTTTAAAATGTAATATGTCCAGCTTTCAAGGTTTGGATATAATGATCCCTATTCAGTATTATGGCTGCATGGTCTCCTTCCGCCACATTCCTCATATCCATGGCTTCATCAACAGCCACAGCTTCTTGACAATCAGCAGGTAATAGATTATGACCTGTATATATAGACCAAGTGAATGAGATTTTAGTCTTTA
The DNA here is from genome assembly GCF_027358695.1 of Spea bombifrons. NCBI lineage: Eukaryota > Metazoa > Chordata > Amphibia > Anura > Pelobatidae > Spea > Spea bombifrons. Next base: position 52,986,160 of record NC_071087.1, read on the forward strand.
AAAACTGAAATCACTTTTTCAACTGTGATTCATTACACATATTTTTACTTACAGTTTATTTTGTTACTCATTCACTGTGCCAATTCTTCTTGCTTAATTTTAGTTTGAATATGCCTTACCTATACATCCTCCACCTTTGCCGGGAGCACAGGCACCACCTCAACCACAGAATCCAACTCAAGATGCTCAGAATGTTCCACAAGAGCCGCCATCTCCTCCTTCCAAAGCAGAACAGCTTCTGCACCAGCCTTTTCTGCCCATGGGTTTTCCAAATCTGCAACAAGCAGACTCTACACTAACTCCTCAAAGAGAGACACCAGCAGATGGTCAAATCCAAACGGTAGCATTGTATATGGTAATCATTGGCGCATTATAAAGATACCATTCTTTAAAAAATTACCTCACCAATAGCATGTTAATGAATTTAGTAACTAGATGTAAACATATTTATCTTTAAAATGTAGCTGTTTTGTATTTTTTATCATTTGGGCATTTGAGCTGGTTCTTGGGCCTTTGTATGTGTACTGATATTTGTAAATTGTTGGTAAGGGCCCAAATCAAAATAGGTATCAACATTATAACACATGCTAAATACTACAACCTGTATCTTAGTTGTTACTCTTAGGGTTTCCGATAAAATACTAACAGCAAAGTAACCAGTTTATGGGCCTGGCTTCAGTCACAATGATCCTCCAGGCCCAAAATAGCAGCCAGCTTCATTGGACATGCAGATATACAAAAGATGTAGCCTATCCCCAATGCACATGTTTCAGCAGATGCATTAGCCTTTTGATAGTGAAATTCGGCTGTTCTTCGCAGGCAATCAAGTGGCCTACATCTGAAAAAGTTTGTTGCAAGATAGAGCCTGTTTACTTCTACTTTGCTGGTTTCTATTTCTAGAATAAATGAAATGTTTTCCTTTTTGGTGAGAAAATCCTACTGTGCATCAAGTCATCAAGCTGTTTTAAGGAACTGATTGCCTCACATCTTTCATAGCTGCATAGTATAGAATAGTAGGTGCTGCCCTACTTAGTCAAACACATAACTGAGGTCTCTAGATGTAAGGTAAAGAAACCTTAGCAGGCTTGTCATTGGATTCTTTCTTTAAGAGGTTTAATCTTGTAAAAACAACACGGACATTTTTAAGAAGCATTTTTAACTTACAAGAGAATAGATCATCAGTGCGTACTTTGCTGTCACATGGCCATTCCCTGAAAAATGTTGAATGAAACAATTATTTCTGAGAAGAATTTTGTCCACAGTACCATGAATGGTTTTTTAATGGTGCATTTAGTTATAGAAGGGTTTAATTGAACACAGTAGGTAACCAGCTATTTTAAATGACTCATAAGACCATGCCAAAGCCACATTTCTTTATTTTATTTTATTTTCCAGTACCAGACAATAATGAACAAATTATTACAACAAGGTGCGGGAGGAGAAACTGTTCCAGACCTAGGAATTCCAGCAGCAGTCCCAGGGGTGCAACAGCAGCAGGTAGACCTCTGTTCAGTAGTTAAGTTTATTAAAAGCAAACATTTACCTATAAGAGTAGGTACCTATATAACATGTATTAATTCATTTATTTTTGTAGCCATACCCTGGCCTGGTCTTTATGCAGTATGGTGGAGGAGCTGGGGTAAGTTATCAGAATGAAATTGTTGTAAGAAGCGTTCTAACAAAAGCAAAGGCCTCCCGTGAGGGCCCACTACAACAGTGTATGAGGACATGAGAGCATTGGATAATAAATCATTTGGATTACCTGCAGCGTATTCACCAACATTTCAATAGTCACAATAGATATCATGGCATTACCCAATAAGTGGGCAGACTATCTCTGTGTATTATCCATCTCTTTTAAAAGGAATCCAACATCAAAGTATTTTTTTTTTTTATAATGCATTACCTTCTTAAGACTCTATTCAGGCTCCATATAACAATATAGAAGTTTTCTCTTTACGGACAAAATTACAAAGCTAAAAAAAAGTTTTGTTGTAGTACATTATTACTGTAATGATATAGGCTTCCACACTCTACTTCTGAGTTATACTCAGCACAATTTACTGCAACAACAATGCTAATTTAATCATAGCACAACACAACTTATTACAGTTCTCCAAAAGGGTGTTTATTGAAACAAAGAACCCTGACTCTTATTAATAGATTAACCAATAACAATGTCTCTCGGGCTGATGTTTTCATACGGCAGAATAATCACTTGCCCAGAGCCAACTTTTTATGGAGCTGAGGGAGGCAAAAGTGTGTAACCATAACCATTAACTTTGTGCATGGATACCATTGTTACACACAGCATTTCTTATATGCTGCCTACAAAGTTGTGACTTACTAATGATAATAACTAAATGGATCTAACACCAGTCATTATCAGGAGGTAAGTATATTCAGGGATAAATCACCTGCATCCATGCAGGGATGTCAGTGATATACTAGTGAAACAAGTACATATTAGGTTGCCTGTGTAATATTATTACAATACAAAGAGCCAGCTCTGGGCTGTGTGAGAATTTGTATATTCATTTGAGATCCCAGAATTGGTGTAGAAACTATAAGATTCAGGGGTGAATCCTCCTAGTTCATTGGTTCGCCTGGAGTAGAGAGTTTATGGTTATAACTTTCTCCTACAGGGACCTCCAGCACGACTTGGGGTAATGAGCTCTGAGGAAATGCAGGTAAGCAGTTTGAAGTTATTATTTGAAATTATTTAGTACAAAACTCCACAGACATAATTAACAGAGGAAATAAATTGTTTCAACGTTTGGCACAAAATTCATAGAGGTACATAAATGTCAATAGCACTGCTATCTATATTTACATTGAAACTACCATTAGGGGAATTTAGGAAACTTAAGGGCCAAATGCAGGGTAGGCTGCCATTGGTAAAGAGCAAGTAGATTTAGTAACATTGCATTACACATTAATTCACATAAAAATCACATAAATGTAATAGAACATTATGGTGTAATCTTTCTACTTTGTTGATTGCAGGGTAGCCATGTTGGGGCTGCACATGCTTTTAAAGCCTTCTATCCAGGAGTTCTAGGAATGGGGCCTGGACTTCCACAGAACCCAGCCCTTCAAGGAGACTTTACAGTAGAAGATGACTCTCCAGCAGCAGGAGGGAAGCCTATGGGTCAGGGAGCTGCTCAGGGCCCAATCGGCAGCCCAACAGCTGTTAGTTTGAATCCACCAGTGCCAGGTTTGGAGGGGAACCCAACAGGACAAGGAGAAGCTATGGTATTCCCTAATATTAATGTACCTAACTCTGCCTTTAGTCCATTAGGTCAAAGTAAATTCTCACCAGATGTCACCCCACCAAATGCAATACAGTTAAACCATGATACAGGTGTAGGCTTCTCACCTTATGGCGATGAAACAATACCCTATGGCTTCCAGAAAGAACCTGCCATGAATATGGAAGTCACCCCTGCAAATAATGCTATTGACACACCAATATTACCAAATGATGTCCATCTGCAAAATCATTATTTCCAGGAACCCTGAATGTGCATAGAGTTTAAGCAAAGCCAAAACTGCTTCTAAGTACTAATTGGTGTTCTCTTTTTACAATTGACATTATATAAGTTAGCTGACATCAAGTTATACATTATTAAAATATGTAGCATAAGCATTTAGTTATCAAGTTGTTTATACCCCACGGTAACTATTATACATTATTCCATCATCATGAGATATTATCACTTTATTCATAAAGTCACTAGCAATGTTGTGAAAACTATTTGTTGGTGATATCAAAAATATAAACACATTGCATTTTTACCATTTATTGATTTAGTTATTTTGGCCCATATACAAACATCAGGGTGGGTTCTAATGACAAGGCTGACGAGCAATCAGTATCTTCTGAATGAGTCCACGAAGATCTTCCATTTTGCTTAGTTGTTTGTAATATGACTTTGGCTGATCATGTTAAAAAATGGTCTAATTATCAGTTGAGAAAGATAGGTGTTTGAAAAAGAAGGTATACAACAATTAACATTGGCCTGATAGGTAAGAAGGCAGCTTCTTGTTCCCCAACATAAAATATTATTTAATACCATGTAGTTTATTGGTAATTTTCAAAATGACCAAGGAGATAAGTTGTATTAGCTATTTATTGAGCTTCATGCATTATATAAATGTGGGTGAGATGTTGTATGTAATTGTGAGAATTCTGTTTTCTATCTATAGATTTCCTTATATATGTGAGAATAACTGTATCTGCTTCTGCATTTAGTTATGTTTGACTTAATAAAAAAGAGTGTTACATAATGTTGAGTTATATTTTTATTCATTGGTTTACATTTTTATGAAATAGACTACTCATCTATAAGTACATACAACATAAGTAATGCAAATATGATTGGGTATTTATACATGACAATGGTTGATTGCTTAGCATATAGCAAATTCCACTATATAAATTCCATGTAACAATTCAAGTTTACACATATAGCCAACCAGAAGACATCGGCACCTGTCACGATCCCCCTTCTGGGGTACAGCCCTGTTACTTAAGCACAACATGGTCCATAGTGCTCCAAATTAAGCCACTCCATCCTAGGTTGCCCTCACTCCAGCTGGGCTAACCTGACTGCTCAACCTACCTATCCTAAAGACAGGGACTCTATGCTACAGGGGAGGTGCTTGACTACTCCATTAATCTATCCCATTGGCATGTAATAGCAAAACATTTGGAGGGGATCTGATCTTGGAACAATGAGCCACCTCCTGTAACACATTTCTTCATCTCAAACCCCTAATCTGGTGACATCTAACCTTTGCCAGGTCCAAACCAAATCCCTATGGACTAACAGTGAGCTCTCTACTCTAGGGTGCATCCTTATAAAGACCTGAAGGCAAAGCATGAGGCAACTATCGCTACCCCTAAGAGTAAACAAGAGACACTTAAGGTCCCTTCCCTCCTTGTCTGCCTTAATTTTCCAAACAATGATTCCCACCTCATGTTTTTCCAGGCAAACACACTTAATTAAATATCCCCAAAACTTACCATATTGGGGCTAACTCCCCAATACAGGATGCCCCAAAAAAACTTTAAACACCTTTACCACCTAAGATACCAAAAATGTGTAGTAAGATCTGTAAAACCAGCCAATAGAATGCCAGTGCAGAAAACGTCCAATTAAAAATGGGCACCGAAGTCCCAGCAGCAACTTCTGAACTAATAAACCACCACAATACCATCACTACCTCCTTCCTACCGGACAGACTCCAAGCCCACGCCAAAAGTTCTTCCCACTGAGACCTCCCATGGCCATAGATAGACCATGTAGTAGAAATCAATACCATGGTGTACAACTCTTCTCCAACTCCTGTGTCCCCTTCAGCATACCAAGACATTTTGAATAATACTTCCACTTTAGGGAAGGCCATTTTCTATTCCAGCATGACTGCACCTCAGTGCACAAAGCAAGGCCCATAAAGACATTGGTTGGATGTGTTTGGTGTGTAACAACTTGACTGGCCTGCACACAGCCCTGACCTCAACTCCAACACCTTTGGGATGAACCTCAACAGAGATTGCAAGCCAGGCCTTCTCGTCCAACATCAAAGCCTGACCTCACAAATGCTGTACTGAATGAATGGGCACAAAAAAACAAAATCTTGTGGAAAGACTTCCCAGAAGAGTGGAAGCTGTTATAGCTACAAAGGAGAGGGGACCAAATACATATTAATGTCTTTAGAATGTATTTAAAATGCAATGTGATAAAAGTCCCTGTTGGTGTAAATATTCAGGTGTCCCAATACATTTGCCCATATAGTGTATCTGCAAGTCAGCAGGCCTGCCAAAATGAAAATCATCTTGATAGCAAACCACTGATGGCAAGAATGTAACTCAGTCGAGAAACAAACTAAAAGTTTCAAAGTAAGAATAAGAAATCAGCAACTGGAATACACATACTAACATAAAACTCTTTTTTCCACTGCCCTCTCAATATCTCACACACACACTTACACTGACATACCAAGACACAAACACATAGTCACATACCCAGACACACACATGGAACTCACTTGCAAAGCCTCGTCCTGAGAACGGGGGCCATAACACAAAGCCACGAGACAATATCCTTATGATCCCATCTAATGCTAGGTTGAATTCCCTTGCATTGCCTAAACTGTCATGCCAAGCCCCTATAAGTTATATTTGTCTCCCCAGTACCATCTATGTAACAAAATAACAATGAACAAATGTCAGGAACAATTTCCCCTATTACACAGTCAATCTGAAGAGGTCCACGAAACCAACTGATACCACTTCATCCTTCTCTTTTTCACTCTCTTTAGAAAAATTGGACTTTTCAAGAGCAAAGACAAACATACACTCTGCCTTACAAATTCTCTCCTGTGTCTCTTTGGAAGCCTTTGTACCACCTGCTTGAGTGAAAGAACCACTAACCTGGCCCTGCTGCATTATTCCCTTCAGGTAACACTCCCACAGAGCTTGTACCCTGCCGTTCTGTACCAACAGCCCGTAAGCAAACTTCCAAACACTCAGCACGGCCTCAAGTTTGAGAATGCAAAAGACTGAGTCTAACCAGACTACTGAATTCTGGCCTCACTATCTCTACCGAACTAGACAGTGTACCCCTAAAACCTCCCACAGGAAATGCAGTAGGACCAACCTGCAACAAGGAGCAAACCCCCTCTCAGTTGCCTACAAATCACTGTGGCGTAGGAGAAATAAGATTGTGAGAGGATGTATTTTGTGCTCATTAAGTTTGGGACAGGATGTTCCTGACTGCCGGAGGGTGTCCACTGCATGGGACACCCCCGTTGTCCATTGTTAGAGAAGCTGAAGAGCTGCAAGGCCTGCTGCATTGAAGAAGAGTTCAAGTCTTGTCTGGGATGGGCGGAATTTAGGGGCCTTCGAAGCCCACTAGGCTGCAGCCTAACTTCAACATCTGGTCTGTGCCATAATTGCTCCCAAACAACTTGTCTGTGGCTTCTTTGCCTTTTGCCCCCCTTCCAACATTTATAAATTACACACACTTACTCATATTCACTAACACACATGTACACATTTATTTTAACACACACTCTATCTCACCCCACTTATACATACATGCTCACACACACACATTACACATCCATGCTCACACACAAACATACAATTACACATCCATGCTCACACACAATTATACATTCATGCTCACACACAAAATTACACATACATACATATATACAAACACATATGCCAGCTCTCGCTTACTTCTCCAGCAGCTTTCTCTCAGGTTGCTTGCACACTATGAAGGCAGCCTTGGTTTCACCGCAGGGACACATGAGGTAACGTAAACCCAGTTACATTCCTGTTTCCCCATGCCAGTTCAACATTGTTTAGAAAGGGTCAGTGCATTCCAGGTTGGACGTGCCCTTTGTAAACAATTTTGAACCGGTACCAAGAAACAGGACCCCTATGGTTAAACCACTGTGGCAGGGCCTGTGGTGTCACTCTTTGCCCTGTGGAGGTCTTGCTGAAGGAATCATCAGATATGGGAGACCTAAGGCCTTAGGAAATAGTTGCATGTGCTCCCAGTAGGCCCTGAAGGCTGGTTGAAAGCTGTAGCTCTCTTGCAGGCTGTCTGCACTGGCAAGGAAGCAGTCTAGCTACACTAAAAGAAATTATAACTGCAACCCTCCACCGAGGTCATGAATGCTGAAAGTGGGTCATGGGAGGTTAGTTCTATGGTGCAGAGGAAACTTGCAATGCATTTAGGATCAGAACTTTACTTGTGGCTCAGACCAATATGATATGCTTGTACAGACTTTTCCTTTGTCTGGCACAATTGAACAAAAAAGTGATATCTTTCTAAGTAGGTCTGTTCAATTATTTAGAATTACCGTATTAGCATTTGAGGACTTAGTTTACTTATTTGGATCTATTTAATAGGCTAGTATAAGTCAAGTCAAAGATTAACTCGGCTAACCAGACACTTCTTCCATGAATGAACCATGAACAGTGACAGATTTTATAACCACCGCACACCCTCAAACTCTCCCTTTAGTGAATAAACCCCAAGGAAACAATGGGTCTTTTTTCTAATCTCAATGCTGCCTCATTGAATGACAATGATGAGAAAAAACTAACCTGTCTCTTTAAAGAATTTAGTTCAGAGGTCTACAAATACCTTTCAGAGCTCTGTCCACCCCCAATAGAAAAACCAGCTCATTCCACATCTGGACAAGATGGAGAAAACAAGATTGTATGCTGGGTAGTTTTGAATTAACTCTTAGGCAGGGGAACAACATTTGGTGATGCTCACTTCATGCCCGGGTGCCACCTTGTCCATGCCCAATTAAATCTAGCTAGCCCCACTCATATACATGACTAGTCCTGTCTCTTGAATTTAGCAACACACCCTAGAAGCTCTAGGTAGCCTACTGTCAGAAGTTCACAAAAATGGCTAGGTGGAGTATAATTTCAGATAAGCAGGGAATTAAATCCCAAAAGGTTCAAACAAATAAAAGCAAAAAACTGAAGGCGGCGCAAAAAGAAAATATTTATTTAGTTTGATCTGGAAAATTGTACAGCACTTCTTAGTCTTGCAAGGAGTATAAGCAGGTGGAGTAACCATCTGGCAAACTGAGTATAAGCCTGGTAGGACTGTGTCTGGCGGTGGCAAGGCTGCATATACACGGATGCGCGCTGGGTGGGTGTAAGAGTGTCTATCCAGCGGGCAGCCACATTTTCATCATTTATTGCCTGCTGGTCTTAAAGTACCATAAGTAATACTATATAATAATGATTGCCATAAACATTATCAGATACTGCTTTCTGGAGCTTTGTATTGGTAAATGGAAAAGGGAGACATTTCTTTGTCTCGCCTCAATTTCCCTTTTTGAATCTAATTCCAAGATTGAGCACCATGCATCTCTTCCTCAGCACTTTTTCCCTTCCAGTTGATGCAAATTCTCTTATTTTTAGGTAAGGAAATTTTGTCCGGCGCAGATTAATACCTATCAATAGACACAGACACTGCAAAAACAAATGGTCTGTCTGCTTTCATGTGTTTACCTACATGATAGCACTCCGAGAGAGGTGAGACATGAAAATTAACATCAAGGGCATAGAGGTCCTTAGTATCAGTAATTAAGATACATGTTTATTTAATGAGCAGTTTAACCTTTGTCTCTGCTTTGAAGTTTTCAAATGTGTGTTTCTCAGTGACTCAGCATCTCGTCCTCATTTAGACAAAATAATTATCTGGTACAGTATGCCGTAGTTCTGTTTGCACTAATTATAGATTTTTTAAAAACATTTACGGGACAGCAAATTCTTAACTTCACCCTAAGAAAGGTGGATACGTATATGTGTCAGTCATCAATGTATATTGAAGAATTGCATTCACTCTTTTCAAAATTATTTTCAATAGACTGAAACAATACCCAAAAGATAAAAACAGAATAGTTTTTGAACAATACTATAGTGACACAAAAATAAAGGAAAAGAATTATATATATATATATATATATATATATATATATATATATATACATACATACACACAATGTAAAAAAATATACAGTAGTACTGTACAATGCAACAAATCCTGCTGCAATATAGTATACGTGACAATAACACAGTCAGCCACAACAACAAAATATACCATTAAGGAATCATACTCGTGCACAGCTGCAAACGTTGTGTAAATGATACAGTGCTCAGCATGTAAAAAAGGTGCTACATTGGAGAAACTGGCCTTAAGCTATATCTCAGAATAAACCTGCACAGAAGCTCAATCAAAAACCATGATGTTCTCTTCATCTAAAAAACCTTTGTTACCACTCTATTTTCATATATAAAGAACACTACTGATATCATTTCTGAGAATCATTATCTTGGGAACCTATATTCCTATGGGTCACAGCAGATGTCAGTTCCCTATATACATGCATTAATCATGAACAAGGCATTCAAGCTCTTTGTTTGACCATCTCCCAATCGGATATGCATCCCAAACGAATTGATTTTATGTGTGAAGCAGACAATTTTATTTTAACACATAACTACTTTTATTTTGATCAACAATTATATCTCCAGATGTGTGGCACCGCCATGGGGACCAAGTTCGCCCCCAGCTATGCTAACCTATTTATGGGGCCCTAGGAGTCTGATGTTTTTGACCCCAGGGCTCACCCTTTGGGGCAAGTTTGGTCCTATGGTGACCCTACATAGATTATGTTATTTTCATACCTGGGAACTCTCCGGTTTGACCCGGAGATTGCCGGGTGAGTGCTGCTCCTCCGGTTCTCCGGGTCAAGACCTGAATCCTCCGGGTCGCGGGGTCTTGACACGCCCCTCTCCCCGCCCATTTTTTCATTTACATGGGGGTGTTACCCCGACGTCAGCGGGAACACTCCCGACCTCAGCGGGACCGCCCCCGATGTCAGCGGGACTGCCCACCGACGTCAGTGGGACCGCCGCTGATGTCAGTGTGCAGTCCTGGCCGCGTCCCGCAAGGGAAGCCTCCAGGTATACATAAATGATGTATGGAAACATAGCATATCAGGTATAGATCAACAGAATCAACACAAAAAACTAGCTTAGCAGATATAGATCAATTGAAAATCACATGTTAACTCAGCATTGAAGGTATAGATCAAATAAACAGACATACAAAGCCTCTATTTATAGGTAAACAATAATAATGTATGGAAACAGAGGGTACCAGATACAGATCAATCACACACCCAGCTTTGCAGGTATAAATCAATTGGAATTCACATATAAACTCAGCATTAAAGGTATAGATAACCCCCTAAATTACAGGCATAGATCACAGGTTGCACACCCCAAAGCAAGCCCTGGTGTTCACACTGCCCACATAGAACCTGATCAGCACCCAGATTACACGCATATTACAGCCCAGCCTGAGCCAACTTTGTCCCCAACTTTGTCCCCTGCTGCCATGGCGCCCTGTGCAGCCGCACAGGTGGCACACCCCTAAGGCCGGCCCTGCTGCCGCCTGCCCTTGACCCCTGGAGTGTGACCTGGATTAAATCTTTCACCAATACCCTTTGAACTGGCTCAGTTTCACCACATAGTGGTGCCCCTTCATTGTCTCCAAGCTTTCTCCTGCATAATGGGTTCCTACTCCTGATACCTAACCAGGGTGTTACACATACAGAGAAATCAGAGTGATTTGGACACCTATTTTACACAGAGTTTAGTTTTTAAGTTTAAGGATAAACATTGCTAAGATGACAGCCTCATTAAGATTGAAAATGACATTGGAGCTCTTGACCGTGCTACTATGTTCCAATCCAAAGCTTCTGGTGATACATTCCCAGTAAAAACATTCATCAATTGCAATACTACTCATGTAGTTTATATGATATCGTGTGGTTGTGGTATTCACTATGTGGGAGAAACCACCAGACCATTAAAAGGTAGAATTTTAGAACACATGGGTCTTATTTTAGCCAAAAAAGTTGATCACCAAGTTCCGTTGCATTTTAATACTCGTCCTAAGGGAGGTCTTCAGAATTTCAAATTTATGGGAATTGAATTCATGAGAATTGAAAAGAGGTGACAGCACTAATAAACTTTTACAAAGAGAAACTTCTTGGATCCACAAAATTTAAATATTTTCCCCTTAGGGCTTTTTATAGTGTTTATAGTGATTATAAGAGCATTTCTAATGTGTTTATTGGTTATCCTATGTTTATTTGTTTTGGCTTTTGGTTATCTCTTAACACTCTACAGTTTTCATTTTCACCCCCAGGCCCATAATTTATAACACCGCACTCACCTCAATCCCCTTCTCTAACCACATCACTAGTTTTAAGTGGTAACGTCTGTCATGTTGAAAGCTTTATATTGTGTCTACTGGACTGGTACAGCTTAACCTATATATATATACATATATATATATAAATCCATATAAAAGTAGTTATATAATTACATGTACATCTTTACGAAAGCAAGCCTAAACTATTACTTAATTACACTTATGCTGATATACAGAGTTCTAAAACGGTTTGATTTGTTCTCCTACCCCTGAAACATACTGTTCTAAGCTAAATTCACTGACTACTAATTACCTATTATAGAAGATTTGCTTTGGAGAGTCTGATTGTAACATATTTGTTATTGTGACGTTCACAACATTGTAATGCCCCGAGTAAGGCTTTTGGGAATGGTGATTGGTCTTGTTCAGTTCAAATAGCACTTCTTAACTGCTGAGGTGGAAATCAGACTAGGGAAGGACATTATACAAGTTTATAGTCATCAACACTTCTGATATCTACTCGAGAAGATAACACAGAAATCTAAGGTAATGTATCATTTTTAACTGTTCTGTTATTATTTTAAGTTGGATTTTTTATAGCCTTAATACAGGTTCAAATCCAAACTTAACATTATATATCTTTTATTTTGTTTCTTATTTATTTTGTTTCTTATATTTTGTTATTATTTGTTTCTTTGTCCATATTGTGTTGTTTTAAAATGTTATCACCAAAATGGGGATACAGCACTGTGTTAGTGTACTAGGCAGTCTTTAGGTGTGTCGGGAATGTCAGCGACTTTTTTTTTTTTTTTTTTTATCTCTCTCACTTTCTGAGGTTTATTCACTTTGTCATGTGAGTTGTGGTTTGAACTCCCTCAATCACTATGCATGGTGAAGGGCCATCCATTTCTCTGCACATAGGGCTGAGCAGCCCCTGCATAATGCATGATTTATTTAATCAGGTGAAGAAATCTTACAAGGTCAAAAAAATAACTCTAATTCATTCAAAAATATGAGGCAAGGAGAAACATCAAAAATTGACTTTACTTTACAGTTGTTTGCATAAGAATTCTATATGGCAGTTTACCACACCTGAAAAACTGATTTTTGTGATTAATATGCAACTTTTTTTTTTAAGGAACAGATAGCCTTTTCTTATCCTTGTACACTGTTTTTGGTGTACAATAGAACAAGAGGATTCTAATATAGTATCAGTTCACCTCACTAACATTTCTTTATTTTTCTTTTTAGATAGAATAAAAAATGTCACGATTAATTGTGTTCCTTTCACTCCTGCAGTCATGTAACACCATGCCTGTAAGTATCTGCACTACATATAGAACTATAGTTACCATATTTACCTCTGTAGTGCATCTGTGTAATAACAGTGATTTACTATTGCAGATGCACCTAGGACACACAGGGAGTAACAGTGAAGAGGTAAGGGGTATATTTTTCACAAGGTTTCCAGTTAGTGTTAGAATCATTAGCCCTGTTTAGGGTAATGTGTGGTAGCTAATTTCTTCTAAATAAATTACAAAAATACTAAAGAAAACACACGCCATAGCATATAAACTTATTAAACACTCCCAATAGTCTAAGCGACCAATTCAGAGGAATGAATATTAAATTTATATTATGATTATGCATCTTCGCCTTAAAAATTATATTAGTATAAGTCCTGAATTCCAATGTGTATGGATAATTTCATTACTTTCATTACTTATACTTGAGATGATGATTGCCCATAAGGCATCCCTTTCTTATTTGCAATGAGCACAAAAGACATTGGAATACATATAGTGTAGTACTTAGTAACTCAGTAGCTTGGAGAGCTAGAATCAAAGGGTATAGTCTGAATTTCAGTTTTGTTGAATATAGAAATTCTATATATTAGAAATATAGTTTAAGCCAAAAAATAGGGGAAGGTGATCTAGTCAGACAGGGATTACACAATATTTAATTTTGGTATCAAATGAGCCTTCACTATAAACTGACCTTTATAGTTTGTAATGTACTAAGGTTACAGTGTGTATGGAAATGTGATGCTTTCTGTGATCCATAGCAAGACTACACTTTGTTGAAAGCTATCAGCAGTTTTAATTTATATTTTGCTTAATCTCCCTAAGCTGTGTAGGGTTACTCATCTTCAGTCATAGAGTTGCGTTATATAAAATACACCAACACTAACAAAAGTGGTCTGGTATTAATTTATCTAGATGATAGCAATGTATGAATTATGTATTCATGTTCATGTTTTTATAGTCACCTAAATATGAGACTTCCATTGTTCTAGATGCCTCATGTGGGCTCTATGTATGGACTAGGTTTCCCACATTACTCACAGATGGTCCCATTACATCAAGCTTCAGCCTGGCAACCCTTCTCATGGCTTCCACAAAATGCAGCCAAGTTTCAACAAATGCCCCACCAAGTGCCGCAATTGCAGAAAAGAAACCCACACCAGCACCAACCACAATTCACAGGACCACAAAGCCAATTCAAACATCAACATGTAACTAAACAGCCTCAGCAAGCTCTTCAGTTACCTCCTGCACCCAGCCCCCAGATACCACAAGTAAGTCTGACCTGTGCTGAGTGCACTTGGAACTGTTCAGAGCACAGTATATCTCTCTTGAAGAATATAAAATCATAGATAGATGGAGTCACCATAGATGGAGTCAACAATTACTATATCATCGATGATTAGCTGCACAAGTGACTTTGTTATTTAATGAAACATAATTTAATATGCATACATTTACCCTACAGATGTTCCCTCCATTTCCTGGTGAAATCAGTCCTTATCAGCAATATTGGCCACAGGTATGTCAAAATCTTATAATTTTGTAACATCAAATACTTTTAACTTTTAAAATACTGGAGTGCCCACATTCACTCTAACACACTTATACTCTCTCATGCTCTCTAAATGTTTCCCTACCTTCTCTACCCACCACTTCCACTTCTGCTGACCACTTTCTCATCTTTATTTGCATCTTCTTTTGACTTCTTCTCTTCCCTCTTCTCTATTCTATCTTTAATCCTTAATCTGCTATCTTCTTTTCTTGTCCACATCTTCTGCTTAAATGGCGGCACTGCGGTGACGTCCTCTCTTATCCTTCAATTGGGGAGAGGACTTCACTACAAGCAGGCCCGGACTGGCCATCGGGCACACTGGGCATCAGCCCCGGATTGACTTAGGGGCTGATGGAGCTGCAGCTCCAGGCTCCTACCTTAAAATAGGCCCAGTCAGGACCGGACTGACTGGGCCTCTACGGCCGCATTAACGCAGGGCATAAGGGGCACCTGCCCCTTAAGCTCACCGCAACTTTAAGCCCTGTGCGGGGGCTTCCTGGCCCCTTAGAGTGGCGGACCCGGTCGCAGTTGCGGCGGGATTAAGGGGCCCTGCGTTAATGCGGCCGTAGAGGCCGTGGGCCCGGTCGCAGTTGCTGCTTGCTCCGGCAACAAGGTAAGTAGGGTGAGGGAGGGGGGTGCAGTGAGAAGGGGCAGAGGGGGGTTAGATAGTGAGAAATGGGGAGAGGGGATATATATTGAGAAGTGGGGAAGGGGGTACATAGTGAAAAGGGGGAACATAGAAGGGGCAGATAAGATGGGGAGAAGGTGTAGTGTGAATGCGTATGAGAATGAATGAATGAATAAATGTGTGGATGAATTGTGTGAATGCGTATGACAATGAATTCATGTGTGGATGAATTGCTTGAATGATTTGTGAGACTGCATTAATGAATGTGTTAATGATTTGTGTGAATGAGTGAGTAAATGCAAAGATGGTACATGAAGGGTGGGCTTTAACAATAAATAAATAAATAAAAATGGGCTGCTCTGGCTTAAATGCCCAGGCCTATTTTTTGTCCCAGTCCGGGCCTGACTACAAGCATTGTTATATAGGTGAACTGAGGGCAATATGGCTGTGCTTTAGTTAAAGTTGTCTCTCTGATGTGCTTTTGTATTTAGAAAAGTCTATGTTAGCTCCATTAATGCCTGAGGAAGGGACCTAACAACTTGGTCTCGAAAGCTCGCAATCAAACTCTCAGTTAGCCAATAAATGGTATCATTTTAACTATACATATCTTCCAATCATGGGAGAGGACGTCACCACATTTTCCCTAATGTGTATGACTTATTTAATTATTTTTTTGCACTTAAATTTGATTCCTGGGGACTGACTAATCCAAGGCTGAATTGTGCCATGTCTATCTCTTATGTTAAAAAAGTTCCAGAATTGTAGAGGTTAAAAGGAAATGTAATGATCCTATTAAGCAGCTGCACTCAGGCTTTTAAAATAATTTTGGAAAGGGCCTCTTGTAACTTGATTTTGACCCGCACCTAGCCTAAAGAGCCACAGACAAAAAATATACAGTAGTTCTCAAGAGTAGCCCAGCACACTCAACCCTAAACCCTTCTTATTTTGGTCAAGCTCTGCATACTGGAATAAGAATACGGCTCTGGTTAGGATCTACAGCCATAAACAATATTTTCTTAAGAGATAATATTTCCATAAAATGATAATTGTGTGGCTCTGTACATTGTAAATATAATTATTATATATTTATATTAAGTATATGAACATATATATTAATATTTATATTATGTTAAGTATGTTATGTATCATAGTAGTTTACTAGAATACACTTCTAGTTTTTTCCTTTACCAAAAAATATTTTTTCTTGACATTTCTAGCTGAACAACTACTTAGAGTATTTCAGAATGGGAGGAAGGCCACCCTATAATTCTGAGGAAATAAATGAAGATGAAGAAGCCCCTGAGAAAGAGTCCCCTAAAGCAGAAAGTACAGTTACAGAGACAAGCAATTCAACAACAGCTGACACTAATTCAACAACTGTAGACTCAAGCCAAGGAAATAACACAACACCAAATGTTAGTCTACCCGTTGACTCTCAAAATGTTAGGTTAAATGGCCAAAATGTGTCACCAGATACAGTACCTGTAAGCCCCTTTAATCATGGAAAAAATATAAACACGTTAGCCCATGCTTCCAAGCCATTTCAACAGACGGTTTTAGGCAACACTCAACATAAGTATTATGTGATTGACAAAGCAGGAAGTGGAGACCATCATAATCATATCCACTTACTTACCCACTTAATAAATAAAGGCAGTTTTACTAGCAGCCCAAATTCTGGAAATCTGGGTTATATCAGAGAAAGCCAACACTTTGATCCTGACAAACATTCCGGCAGAGCAACTATACCAAAAGGTAGTCACAATGATGGACCAAGAGGTACATCACAAAATATTGTCAGGCTACCTAGATATGAAAGTGTACAACCACATACTGGAAATAATAAAGTACAAAATCTTGGAAATTTCAGAAGAAAACATGAAGAAAGACAAACTGGGGAACATTCCCATTGGCCAATTAAAAATAACAAAATACCCAAACCAAAAATGATTATTCTTGACCCACAACGCAATGAATACTTAGCTGAATATAATAGACAGCTAAATGTTCAAGGTCAACAAACAATGCCTAGAGGCCTGCTTACCAATCATCAGAACATTCAGTTTCAGACTCAGAATGAGAGCAATCAGAAAAATAGGCTTAATGTTGTAGGCCAAAACAGCAAAGCTCTTTTAATCAGTGACACCCCTTTCATTCAAAGTGAAAACCCCCCTCAACAGCTCCCAGATGAAAACTTCTATGAAAAAGATGTAAGAGTTTTCCTCAGGGATAGCCCATGGATGAACAAACAAGGCAGTCCGCAAATAACTAAAGTACCTTCTGGACAGCAACAGAGGACAATATATATCGTAAGCCCCTTTGCATCAAATAACACTCCAGTGCATCCTGATGATAGACAAAGAACAGAAGGTATATTAAACCATGCAGTGGAAGAGGAAAATGAACAAAATAACCAACAACCTAACCCACTACATCATAGGAATGGAATGTATCCAGAAAATAAAATACATGGTCAAAGTAGCACTGTGCCTTATTCAGGAAAACAACCTTGGGTCAACCATTTAGAATTTTCAGCAGTTGAGCCTAACTTGCACGACCCGATGGAAAGCCACCTTACCCATGCAAATCAAATTAGGCAAGAATTATATAACAATGACAGAATGACAGAAAATCAGAGTAAATATGTGTTATTATCCAATCCAGAGCCATCAATGCACACAGAACGAATTTACTTTCCTGGTAACCAACCTTTGCATCAGATTATAGATGGTCCTATCCATAAAATAATTGATTCCTTGGATCACAACGGGTACTTTGCAGGTTACAACGTTGACTCACAGACCCAAAATAAAAAAAGTCCCAATAGCACAAACATCCAATCTGAGCCAATAGAGACTGTATATTACATTATTAGACATGAGCCTCACCTTGGTCAAGTTGACCCTGTTAATCTACAGTTATCTCCTTTTACAGAAAAACATTCAGGGGTTTACAATCCAGATAATTCTGCAGCAACCCACAAAGACAATGCAAATTATGATATGTACCCTTCTGGTATGAGAGGTCAGTCTCCATATCAGAGAGAACCAGGAATCGGTCACACAGGGTCTACGCATTATACTTGCTATTTACCTGTTATTGAAAATGATTCAACAAGTGGACTCCCTGGCCAGTTATATGTTTGCTGTAAACACACACATGCAGAACAAGGCACTATAGGAAAACTAGAAAACTCTAATTTCAGATTAACTTTACAGGAATATAATGAATGGCTGCCATATCAGGATAGAACCCACAGGCAGCATACAAGAAACGTAATTGATTCTTCTCTAACACCAGCTTGCAATAATTCAAACAATGAAAATATATTATCCTCAGGAGGTGAGCGCTCTGAAGCCATATCTTGTGTTACAAACGGTTGTGATGAACAGAAGTCAGAACATTCATACCGCAGTTTCGGAGTAGTTGACAAAAGGCCATGTAGTGCTAGAGGAGATGCGGATAATTACCTTCCGCTCTTCCAAGATACATCAACGTCACCAAGGAAAAATGACATTGCTTTTGAAAAAGTTGAATTGCCACAAATAAATATACAGGCAGAGGGAACGACAACAGAGAACGATGCAAGGTTGAAGAAAGCCACAGGCAAACTACTGAGCATATTGACCTGTCCCAAAAACAGGCAAAAGATTCCACAGGCAAACACAGTTCCCAGCAAACCAAATGCATTTTATTTAAAACGTGACATACCCGCTGGAGAGCCATCTACTGTAGCAGGTGTAGTTACTCATGATGAATATTCTATGGTGCACCAACCGTCTGAAAACAATATTGACCCAGTGAGCAATGTGGCAGACTGTTTAATACTCAACAAGTAAAGTAAAGTATGGAGCATATCCAGTCTACTTGCCCTTTCTATATGGGTTTTTTCCTAGCCTTGAAACAGAATATATTGGACGTTCAGACTATATTACCTAACCTAATTGTGTGTCATATGCAGACACAGATACTTGTTTTCAATGCTCATTGACATTAAAAATAGTGGGCCTAGGACAGAACCGTTCCTTCATCCAGTGGAACAATTTTCCATTAACAATAACTCTCTAAACTCGTTCTATCTTTAAATCAGTTATCAATCCAAGTGCAAGCAGGCCTACATATTTCAATTTGTACAGCATCCTTTTATGTAGCACTGTATCACGTTTTTTTTCCACAAAATCTAAATAAATGACATCCACTGAAACACTGCGATTTATATTTTCGCCCACCTCTTCAAAGAATGCAATTCACTTAAGCTGACATGATCTGTCCTCCTTAAGTCTGTGTCCTTCTTCCTCAGCAAATAAGTGTGTTACTGTGTGCGTGTGAATGTGTGTGTCTAAATATGTTACTACGGGTGTGAATATGTGTGGGGGTAAATGTGTTACTGTGTGTGAGTATTTGTATGCTACTAAACCTGTGCCTTCTCAACCAACAAAGGTAGAGGTGTGTGAGGTGAGTATGTTACAGTTTGTGTATAATTATATTTTTGTGTTTAAGTATGTCACTGTATAGGTAGGAAGAGCTTTGGGGTCACCACTGTCAGTCTCCCATAGAGGCCCCTGCAATTTTTTGTTATGCTACTATACATATCATCCAATATTTCCAGGACAACCTCCTCTCATTGTTTCTTTGGAAACAGAAGCAAATCTGAGGATCAATGTGTTTTAGACTTACTGGTACCCTAGTAGGGTATCTCCATCAGACACTACGTCCTCATCACTGGAACCATGAGAATAGCTGTATGTAAAAATTTACCCAAATCACCAGACAACACAGATGTTAGAGTAAAACAGGAACTGGTTTATTGAACAATACATAGATTTATATACATAACAAAATTATATAGGAACATGATTAACTTATAAACACAATACCCTGCCAGCTATACCGTATACTCATAATGTCACTCTTTCCATGGTGATTTCTTGGATTTTGTGGAGTTAGAACAACGCAATTTGGTACACAGATAGCTAGGTTTAGTAGTTGATGGTCAGGGTTAGGAGAGTGAGTCCGTTTTACCACTGGTGAGATGGTCACAAGGGGTCGGAAAAGGCATCGGTGCCAGGAAGTCTGAGGGGATTGTGTGTGTGTTGGAGGGCTGGGGGCTGTTTCAGCAGGAACACAAGGGTGTGTATGGGAGAAGGACTTGATGAGGAACTGCATTTAGTGTTAAATGTGGGATTGCATGTCAAGGACCCCTGTCTGGTATAAACAGCCCTGCCTGGTTGCAATAAAGTAAAGTCTATTTTCTCACCATAAGCCTCTGCAGTCCTACTCCCATGAAACAATATATATGCTTACCTTTTGTTCCAACATTTCTCCTCCTTTGACATAAACTTTCCTCCTGTACTTTGTTAAATCCCTGTGTTTAGTTAAATGTCCTCTCTCCTCTTTTCTCTAAAATATGGATAGCTCTAGAGCTATAGAGAGTCCCTCTCTTCTGTCGCCACTGACAGAACATTGCCCCTGATGCTATATTCTTCCTTGGGATGTTTATGTCCGAAGTTTGTTATTCTCTATTTATCAACATTTAATGGGACCTAGCACACTCGCCATCATTCTTCTAATTTATGCAAATAATTTGCCATTTGGCTTGTTCCTCCAAGAATGTTTACCCTGTTGCTGACCTTCTGCGAAAATGACATACTGTACCTTTCCTTTAAGACCTTTGGTAAAATAACTAAAAAAGTATGGGTCCAAGTACTGATTCCTGAGATTGCTACGTAACAAGGTCTTCCTCTGAATATACACCTTTAACTGCAAACTTATGTTTCCTGCTATTCAACCATTACCTTATCCATTCAACTATCTTAACGTGAAAACCCAGCACTGCAATATATTTATGAGTCTTCTAGCAGTGACAGGTCAAACAGACTATATCCACGGCTCCTCTTTGGTATATTGTTACCCAGTCAAATATAGAGCTTTGGGTCTATCCCATGGGGTCCCACGGATTTGGCTGTGTTACTTTGGAGAGCTCAAGTAGATCTTCTTTCTCTGCAAACTCACATGTTTTATGCTTCGCCCATTTCTCTTTCCTGATGGCTTGCCCCTTTGATTTTCTGAGGTATGCGACATTTTAGGAGTAATGTTGCAATACACCTGTCTAGACTGTTCCAGGAAGGATGGCTTACAGATTATTACGAAATGCAATTTTATATTAACCACCAGAAAATAACTGTGGTTTTAGAGTCACGTCTAGGTTGTGTATATATGAAACTCCCTTTCTGGGAGTACTAGCATTTGCAAAGGGTACTAAGGTAAGGTGTCTCTCTTTTCTTTCTGATATAGGAACATGGAACTTAAAGGAAAATTAGAACCAATCGGCCTTTCTGCTCTTCACATTGTTTCCTACTATTTAACAGTTGATAAAACAACTGTTTAAATGTGTTAATTGTTCTAGTGTTTGCTTACAGAGGGAAGTATTGTCAATTGATATTTTTCCCATTATTATATTTCACAGTGATTAAATCTGCACTAAAAACTGAAACTTTGTTTAGGGTGCAAATCTTTTTTGGGGGGTTATAACAATTGACATACCGTTTGGGTAGCTAGAGTTAGACCCACAACTAAACAAAATAAAAAAAACAAGAATAATGACTTGATGCACACACCTCAGCTGGTAATAAGATTTTTTTCCAGTGCAATCTTACTAGACATAAATTTTCATTCTAATCCGCAAATACAGATATTAGACTATTGTATATTGATGAAATCATACACAGGTTCATAAATACAGTGTTATAATGAGTTGAATAGCATTCCATTAGGCTGTGTGAAACAATACTATGATTTTTGATGTGGTTTACCAGTGAGGTGGTTAATTCCAAATTAGGTGTGTTGGTGAATTATTTTCCCTGCCAACTGAAATTCCTACTGAAAATGTTTCTCAATATCAAATCGGATGCTGAAGTACAGTAGATAGATACAGTAGATACATTTATACTACTTTTGTCAATTTGGTAATTAAAACTTGTCCTCTAGTGAATTACCCTTGTAATTCTTGCTGTGTCTTTTTATGGTCATACTGTGTACTAGATGTGAACCTTTAAAGAAAAAAAGGATAGTTATATATGTATATTATATATATATATATATATATATATATATATATATATATATATATATATAATCCTTTATATGCATTTCTTTATCTTCCATAATTTTAGGAATCACTTGAATATCATTAAAATCTATTTTATCTTATTTCTGTTTTAAAAGTTAGCGAAGCGAGAGTACTCTTGGGGTAAACAGAGTTAAAATATATTTGATAGTAGCAGACTATAATAAAATGCGCTACAATGTAGATGTTATGTTATGTATAAACTATGATTTAAATGCAACATTTGTGAAGTGTTTAATCACCAAAGGCAAGACATATAGAAACCTTATGTGAGAGAGTGTGTGTATGTAGAAGGCTTTTTTATACTAATCTAGGGAGTCAAATGGACCTAGGATAACTGGTATGAAACTAGGGTTCAATTGAATCCATGCAATATAGGCCATGACCCAAATTATTTACTTCTAACATAATTAACTGAGAATTTGGTGACAGCCATGTTTTATATATGAGTATTAGTGTACTTTGTTAGAGTAGGTTTATGCTTAAGTGTGTGTCAGTTACACGCGGTGGGTAAGACCACTAAAACCTTATCTAAACATACAACATTATTCTTATTAGGGTAAAAGATGAAGCTGTTGTGTATCTTTGTTCTCCTGTTGGTGCTGGCCACATGTACTGCAGTAAGTATTATTATTATTATTATTATTATTTTATCTTGACAGATATTTTTGGGTCCGCTGTCAAGATATGTATTAAAATATGGAAATTCTGAGATTACGTTTAACCCTTTCCAGCTTTATGCAAAGCGACAATTCTTGATTGTAGGTCTTCCGAGATTTCTTTTTTGGGAGGCTTGGTTCAGTTTTACTTTTATGTCAAAGTATCTCTAAAACACAATTTCAATTCTGTTTTGTTGATTGGACTGCACGTTTGCTAACTCCTCCAAACTAGCCTTAGTGGATAGCCTAGGGGTTCACATATCGTTTTCCAACCCACACTATGAATGTTTGAATGATGTATTCAATATGGTTAAAATGGTAAGAGATAAAAGGAGGAGAGGTGTCACATGGGAAGCTGTGAAAGTCTCAGATCAAGGGAAGGGAAGCTATTAAGTTTGAATAAGCTAGAGAGAGACCTGTTGGAGGGATGGCTGTGAGGGGGAGTGTGTGTTTATGTGGTTGTATAATATGTGTAAAAGTATGGTGTCTGTATATGCGTTATTGTATGGCACTAGGGTGTGTGTGTAATTATAGCATGCGTTTGTATGTTGCGGTATGGTGAGTGTGTGTCAGCATTGGGTGATAAAGTATATTTGTCATTGTATGATGTTTGCATGAGTAACTGGTGCTAGCATGTGTTTGTGTCAGTGTGTGATGTTAGAATGAGCGCTAGAGCATGTATACACCGATCAGCATTAACATTATGACCACTGACAGGTGAATAACACAGATAATCTCATTATGGTACTTATCAGCGGGTGGGATATATTAGGCAGCAAGTGAACACGTCATCCTCAAAGTTGACGCGTTAGAACCAGGAAACATGGGCAAGTGTAAGGATCTGAGCGACTTTGACAAAAGACAAATTGTGATGGCTAGACTAGGTTCAGAGCATCTCCAAAACTCTTGTGGTGGTTCCCGATCTGCAGTGGTCAGTACCGACAGTATCGAAAGTGGTCCAAGGAAGGAAAAGCGGTGAACCAGTGACAGGGTCCTGGGTGGCCAAGGCTCATTGATGCACGTGGGGATGAAGGCTGGCCCGTGTGGTCAAATCCAACAGATGAGCTACTGTAGCTCAAATTGCTGAAATCAGGGGAGGGCTGGCAGCCTAAGGCCTGGGGGGCAAGTCTAGTCAACTGGCCCATTGCACCATTAAAGCGGCTGCGAGCGACATTGAAAGTGGCCGTCATGCGGCAGTCACTCCACCAGCGCCTAATGAAATTAAAGTGGCCGGCGTGCACGCACCGCATGCCTCAGCTCTTCATCACACCCGATTTAAGAAGTGGGAAGAGGAGCTGAGGCATGGCCGTTGGGTCTGACAGCCGCATGATGCAGGGGCGTACCTAGAGTATTTGGCACCTGTGGCAGACCCTGTATGTGGCACCCCCCCCCCCACACACACACACACACTATAAAACTGCATTGTTTCTATGGTTAGGCAAACATTGACAGGGGTACAGCAAAATTGTTATCATTATATACTTAGGGATTACGCAGCACCACCGTCAATGTGTGCCTATACATTGAGCCAGACACTGACAACCCCTATCACTATATACTAAGCCAAACATTGATGTGGTGTAGGCTTACCACTTTAGTGACTGGCATAGTATATAGTAGGGATGCACCGAAATGAAAATTCTGGACTGAAACTAAAAATTCAGCATTCACTTGGCCAAAACTGAAAAAAAAACTTTAAAAATATAAATTTATAACAGCAATCACACTCCTATCATGCCTAGGCAGCCACTACATGCTGGAATCTGGGCATGAAAGGAATGTGATTACGGACTCCCTATGCCAAGCTATCCCCCAACACTTACACATCCATGCTATCTGAAACCCTCATTCACAAACATTCAGCATAACACCCATCACTCTCACACACTTACATTCAGTATAACACCCATCACTCTCACACACTTACATTCAGCATAACACCCATCACTCTCACACACTTACATTAGGCATAACACCCATCACTCTCACACACTTACATTCAGCATAACACCCATCACTCTCACACACTTACTAATCCACTCTCTCATACCTTTTCTTCTTTCACTCTGACTTTTCCTCCTCTTCTTCTTCTTCTTCCTGTCCTGTGCACGGAAGACGGTGGGCGTGGCTTCAGTGTTGTGCGCCGGGATTTGACATCAAGTCCCGGCGCACAGCCACAGTTGCTGCGCGCATCGTTTCTGAAGGTGTGCCGGCATGGTGGCACCCCTCAGATGAGCGGCAGCCGGGGCGGACCACCCCCCCCAACCCCCCCCCGCCAGGTATGCATGACGGCCGCATTCAATCCTGCTCGCGGCTGCTTAGTTTTTAACTTTGCGGCCGCAGCCACATTGAATGCTCGTCTGCCGGTCGTCCGTCCGGCCCACTGGCCCGGATTTAGGGCGGCCTGGGGGGCAATTGGTTAATGCATTGCAGTTTGTTGTGTATGGGGCTGAGTAGCCGCAGAACAGTCAAGGTGCCCATGCTGACCCCTGTCCGCTGCCGAAAGTGTCCACAATTGGCATGTGAGCATAAGAACTGGACCAAAAAGAGATGGAAAAAGTTGGCCTGGTCTGATGAATCAAGCTTTCTTTTACATCATGTGGATGGATGGGTGCACATGGCACCAGGATGCATCTATGGAGGACCCACCTAGCTACCTACATGACTTTAAGGATCTGCTGCTAACGTCTTGGTGCCAGATACTACAGCACACCTTCAGAAATCTAGTGGAGTCCATGCCTCGATGGGTCAGTGCTGTTTTGGCTGCAAAAGGGGGACCTACACAATATTAGCAAGGTGGTCACATAATGTTATGGCTGATCACTGTATATACTGACTAGGCCTGGGTCCAGGAGAACCAGGGGGCCGGTAAAGCCAAGTGGTCCCAGTAGCCCCTTGCATACACAATCCTCCACACACACTCATGTTAACAAATGCACGCATGTTACACTAACACACACGCTTACACATACACATTTATGCTCACAAATACTTTCACATTCACGCTAATACACTCTTACACATTTATATTTATACTCACTTAAGCAAACACAGTCATGCTCACACACAGAGATGCATTCATGCTTACACAAACATACATACATACATACAAACTCAGTCCCTACTTCCCACACCCTCTTTGAAACCCTTACCTCACCTGCAGCTTTATTTCTGGCTGTTTGCACACTGTCCAAGTTACAAAATCTTGGGAAACATTCCTGTTGAAAAAAACCTTGTTGCAACATCTGGAGTCTGGAGTAATTTTTTGTATTGGTTTTCCATATTCATATTTGGTGGTTTAGCGGTCATAAGCTTAAAGTGTTTAAGGTTAGATTGGTAATATTAAGTTTGAAAAGCAGGCAAATTAACTATTAATATAGGTACCTGCCCAATAGCATTGTTGGTAAGCAAACTATTTAGAAATGCTTAATTTAGGGAACCTTAGTGTCTATATATGAAACTTTGTTTCAAACTGTTGATTTGTCTTTTAGGCATTGTGATTGTGTTCTAAATGATGTCACTTTGTGTTATTTACATAGAAAAGAAGAATTAACCCACACCATGGGCATAGACATAAGTACTCACAAAGGGTAAGGTTTCTTGTATAATCTCACGTCTTATATATCCTATAAACGTAAATGTTTCCACTGGTGCTCTTACAGAGAAACACATCTTCATGACATCAGACAGATCCCACTTGTAAGGGCCGATTACACATCCAAAACCCATATAAAACTGCTCAAGAAAACCAATAACCTCTCATGGAAAGTTTGGACTTGCATAGGCTTTATTGGCGGTACAGTTGGTACTATTCACACCTTGAAGCACCTTCTGCTTCCAAGACAACACTTTAAAAAGAAAGTGTAGTGCCACTTTACGTTTAAGTAAATAATTCTGCAAAGCTTACTTCCATTACAGAATGGTTTTCTTTATTTACCTGCTGATGCTTGCTTCTGTCTGCAGCATTATAACTGGTCTTCACAGCAAAAGCAGGACTCTGACTGTGCAGGAGTCAACAATGTACATAGAGTTTTGTCAGATCCTCACTTAACAGCCTCAGTCGCTCTCAGAGAAGATTCACTTTCTTTGGGCAGATTTAATCCTAGTGTGGGAGAGCATTAGGGCTAAAGTGACCCAGTAGTGCTACAGAGTGATGTAGATACAGAGGTAGTTGTACCCAGACCATTCTGAGAAGATCCTCTGGGCTTCTTTTTCATGCAAGAAACCAGGTATAACATCATAGCCCAGGTGTTTGGTTCATCATAATTTAAAGTTTTATGTGACATTATATACCATGTTAATTTTGCCTGTTTTTCCCTACCCCAGAATTTTGGATTTCATCGCATTCACTGGTTTTTCTGTGTAAGTTTTTTTTCATATCACCTAAGTGTCCCTCTGTAGGACCTATATACCTTCATCCAAGTTCCTCCTCCTACATCTCCCTTTTTCTAGATGCTAAGAATATTTCTGCGGTAATCAGTGCAGCCAGAAAAGTCACAATAATATGTATATAAACAACAGAAACATCTTTACAAAATAAATAATATGCGTTACTCGCTACTTGGTTAAATAAATGGCACTAATTCACAGAAAAAAGTGTTGGTGAAAACCCTTTCCATATCCACGCCTATAACTATATACCCAAAAGAAAAAGTTTTTTTGGAAATGGAATGTTATTTCCAAAACAGAAATCCGATCACATAATCTTTTGGAATATACATTGCAAAATGATGAGTTTTTGAAGACAAACTAGTATCAAAATCAAAACATTTCTATAAAAAGGATTAGTGCAATAAAACCACAAATCGAATAGCCAAGTAAAGCATATATAAACTACGTGACGACTAAATTTTTTACTTTCATTTTGATCACAGAGGAAGCATCCAGTATTAACTACGACATTGAAGCCTCCTCAGACAAAACCGACTATGCCAACTGCAAAGACAGAGCCACTTATAGTTACGTGTGGACCAGGAACTGTTGAAGACTCCATTACCAGGGGCTATCAAGCACTGACAAGGGGAGATAATTAAAGTATTTGTTTTTAATTATGTATGATATAAAACATATGGCACATCATGAAAGCATACTATTAAAGAGAGTTTGAAATATATATATCTGTTTTTTTTGTTGTTTTTTTTAAGACTCGGGTCTTAATCTGTCCTTGATCTTGTTTTAGATTCAGGATAGCTTAATGCTTCGAAGGCCAGATTAGGGAGCAACCTCGGTTTCATACGCCTCTGCCGGCCAGTGCCGGTTCAAAATAGTTTAGAAAGGGCCTTTTCTAAACAATGTTGAATCGGTACGAGGAGACAGGAAGAAGGGGTCACACCAGACCCCTGTAGTTACGACATCATGGCAAGCTCCTTCATTTTGCCCTCACTTGAACTTGGGCGCGTGGCGATTGGCGGAGCAGGTCGATCACATCACGGCTCGACAAATCCCAGGCGCCAGGTCGCCATGGCGACAGAGAATTTTGTCCTGGCGCCTAGGTTTTGTCAGCCTCTTACATCCAGAAAAAATTGTGGATGTAAGAGGCTGAGTCACCACACGGGGGCGCTGCTGCTGTCTGCCGTGGAGTCTGGGCAGACAGCACAGCCACTCCGAGCCCGCCCCCGAGCCTGAGATCACTCCCACGGAGTGAGCCTGTAGGCTGAAAACGCGGTTGCTGCAAAACCAGCAATCGCGTTTTCAGCTGCCACTGGCAGCTTCAGGGAAGGGGGTTGTGTGTTGATTGGGTCCCCACACAAGTGTGGTTACCTGACCCAACACCCCCCAGCTGCCTGATCGCTCCATGAGAGCAACAGTGCAGCGTTAACCCCTTCAATGCCGCGATCGCGGCATTTAGGGGTTAATTCCCGTTTTGTACGGGGCTCTGCTGCTGGTGGTCTGCCTGGAAGCCCAGGCAGGCC
The DNA here is from genome assembly GCF_027358695.1 of Spea bombifrons. Classification (NCBI taxonomy): domain Eukaryota; kingdom Metazoa; phylum Chordata; class Amphibia; order Anura; family Pelobatidae; genus Spea; species Spea bombifrons. The sequence goes on from NC_071087.1 coordinate 53,015,115, forward strand.
AGCAACAGCAAAAACGAGCCCCCACAAGCCCTTTGATGATTCCTGTAGGCATGAAAGCCTACAGCAGTCATCAGAGAGACTCCCCCATGCAATGGCTGGTCTATAGACCAGCAATTTGAGTCCCAGAGGCAGCTTCAGGGACAGGGGAGAGGGTTCTTTGGTCTCCCCGTGAGTGTGGAGAGCCACCCCAACACCCCCTGCTGCCTGATTGCTCCCTGAGAGCGACAGTGCAGCGTTAACCCCTTCAATGCCACAATTGTGTATGACACATTCGTGGCATTGCAGGGGTTAACATTTGTCCCCACAAGCTTGTGGGGACTAAATATCAGTCAATGCTGTGCTCCAATGGAACATCAGCATTGAAAGGGTTAAAAAAAAACAAAAAAAAAAAAAAAACAGCACTGACCTGAAAGTCCAGGGTGCTTCCAGGTCAAATGCTGTGAGTTTAGTAAGTGGGCTGATGATGATCAGATCACTCCTGACCAACTGTTAGTTTAAAAAAATCCTGGCTCCTAACTTTTTTACCTGGCGCCTAGAATCACAACAAATTTGTCAAGCCCTGGATTACATCACATCCTGGCGCACCATGTCTTAGTCACACAGTGCTTTTTAACCCATGGCAATGGCTGCTTTTATTTTTTTTGTACCATTCGCGACAAACTTTACTGCGGTGCTCATGTTTAGCTGTAATTTTCCTCTCGCATTTAGTGTACCCACACAAGTTATACATTGTGTTTTGTTTTGTGTTTTTTTTTCAGGACAATTACCCTCACCAAACCATATATTTTTGAAAACTAGCCAGGGTATTTCAAACGTTAGTATTTTAACTCTTTCCATGCACTAATTCTACTACCAGCCTTTGTCATATTTTGTGGTAGTACATTTTTTGCACACACGTAATTTTGGTATGAAATTACAGCTCCTGGTATACGTCACTCTCAAACAGCACCAGATATGTGTTCAGCAACATCCCACGAGTACAGTGATACCACCTACGCATAGGCTTTCTTGGCTGTTTGAGGGCAATCGTACAGGACCCCTGCATTGATTTCGAGGCATTGCAGGGGGTAATGTATCATCAGTGGGGAATAATTTTTACATGTTACCAAATTTTTTATTATTTTACTAATCACATTGTGATTGGGCTCCATTAACTTGCATGGCTGAATGCAGCTGAAGAGTTCTCAGGAGCATCTGAACAGACTCTGTGAACTCGTTTGCTTTGGTTCCGCCATCTTGCGAGTGGCAGCAATCTCACTCACTGAAGGCGATTGTGGTTGCTCTTTGGAGGAATCACAGAGCGATCTTGAAGGGGGTTGTATATTGGTGAGTGGCTTAAGGCATTTCAGCAAAACCGATTACACTTAGGAAGCAGCTGAATGTGTCTCCAACAAAATAAAATGCGACGTTTAATTAAATTATTAAAATACTCTTGAATATAACAACCCAAAGAAAACAGCAATTGGGGAAGGGTAGCCTGGTGTTCTAATATGTTTGGCTAAGCATTATGCAGCTGACAGAATCACCTTCAAGAATCACCATGCTAAACTGTGATTATCCACTTCTGTCCAAGTCCCGGTGTAACACATGGAAAACATCAAGGGATCCTGCCAATCTCACTTTAGTGAAGGCAAAGTATAGTGTTGTGGTTCAACAGATGGAATTCTGTTGGTTCTACTCTTTCATGAAATACAAAATTAAAGGTGTGTTACAAAATGTTTGAAAACCCCAAAAAGATACAAAAGACTAGATCTGATAACTTTTCATAAATGTATAATCTATTTTATTAGTAAAACATCAAATTAGAGTATTTTTTTAACTCAATGCTTTAAAATGTTATGCTGAACTTAATTAAACGCGGCTCGGTTTAAGCCAATAAATTACTTTTTGTCCTCACTTTTATTCAATTGCACAGTACAGCCTTGAATTGCAAGTGGTTAGTCTAAAACCAAGCTGCTAGTAGTATTCTGTTACCTCTTATTTTTTGTCTGTAATTAAAAATACATGGCGCAAATAAAAATGTCTAACATGACAACATGACTGATGCCCTTGCATTTGTGGCAAAGTATAATGTGGTCATCACACAGTTGTTTTAGCTGTGAAGGCACTAAACACTCTTTTTCATGTCTGCCACACATATCTGAACAAGCTAAAAAACCAAAACAAAAACCAAAAACAAAACATGGAATAGATTTATAGACTTCTTATTTAGCAAGCTTTGCAGTTTTTACCTTTTGAAAGAGCAAACAAGTTGGCTTACGCAAGACAGAGATCCAGAGTGGTCCAGAGACAGTCCTTACTCAATGTGGAAACTGAAAACACGAGTTTGATAGAATTGCAATGCCATATTTTAGTATTGTGTAACACCCCAAATAACACCTGGAATGATATTCCAGACAGGCTTTAAATCATAATCTACCCAAAGAGTTTTTTTTTGTGGCTTGGGCTTGGGGTTTTAGATTGCAACAGTTCTCAAACCAAGATAACAGTCCCTTTGGCGATGATTCCCTCACTGCAGTATGATGCATTAGGGAAATCACTATGGATTTATTTTTCTTTATTGATAATATTTTTTGCTTCTAATCATCTTCTCTGCCAGCTTCATCATCATTAATTGCTTCATCATCTTCATAATCGTCGTCGTCATCATCATCTAAGTCTCCTGCATCCCCGGACTCCAAATCCTCATCTTCATCATCCACCTATGGCAAAAAATTGGTTTTATGATATACCTCATGTTCTATTAATACATGCACATACATAGAGATTAAAATATGCTCTGAATATTATGCAAAATATTATACAAAACACATTGTCTATACACAAGATATCAACATAAAGCCACTAATGCAACTAGGCACAATTGTTAAACATTATGACCATCTTACAAGGTTTCTCCTTTTAGAGAAATTATATTGATACATGGGATAGTGAAACTCCCTGATGTTCCCAAGAGAAGTTTGTTTTGGGATATTATATCAACTACAGCACACAGACCATTTCAATAGATTTACTTTTCATTCTGTTCATATTTCTTACAAAGTTTCCACATGTATCTTTTCAAGATGTAGTAATAGAGTTATTTCAATAGGTTTCAGATGACTTACTGGCTCTCCAAGTTCCTTGAGTTTTTTCTTAAGAGAAAAGATTTTCTGATCTTGATCTGCAAGAAGTACCAAGAGGTCATCTTGCTCTTTCTTTGACTCTGTCAATTCTTGCTGCATTTTACGTTTTTCATCTTGTAAAATTGCTGCTGTACTCTGAGCTGTATCTAGCTGCTGCATCAAAGATGATTTCTCCTCAGACAAGCTTTTAAGTTCCCCCTGGAAATAAGAAGAAAACTATATTTATATATATATATATATATATTGTTTACAGTTATAGGGGAACTCCCAAAGGTGTTCATGTACTACCGAGCATCTGTGGAGGAAGTCTTGTTCACCTGACTTCACTCATTACAAAGTCATGCTCCATTCCTATACATTGGCCATCCCTCTCTCCAAAACATTGTATTAACCTCCTCCCTTTCCCATAACCCCTAAACATCTATTGTCCACCTTTAATACCCTTCTCTGTCCCACAGTACCTCCTTTGCCCTCCAACTTCTCCATCCAAGAGCATGCCACCTACTTTAAAAACAAAACTGACACCATTAGGGATAACATCCTGCCTCATGGTGTTGAGCATATGGTATCTCCACCTCCCTCCTCACCTAAAGCCACCATCAAATTCTTCAGTCCAGTCACACCTAGTGATGTTTCTGAGGTCCTCTTGTTCTACCACTCTTGTCTAGTGTCCTTAACCCAAACCAATGTCTTTAAATGCTCTTCTTCCTCTGATGTATTCCCATCCACATTCAAACATGCCACGTTCTCTCTCATCCTGAAGAAACCTTCCCTTGATCCCACATACCCATCAAACTACAGTTCAGTTTCCCTTCTCCCGTTACCAAACTGCTGCAACAACTAACTTATCAATCATCTTATTAATCAATTAATTTACTCTCTTCGAACTCTATTCTTGACTCTCTACAACCCAGTTTCTGTCCACAGCATTCAACAGACTGCATTCGCTAAAATGACTAATTACCGCCTAAAACAAAAGGCCACTTCTCACTACTTAGTCTCTTGAATCTCTCCACCCATTCCTCACACAAGATTGCAACTCCCTCCTAACTGGTCACCCCCTTTCACACATATCACTGTTCCAATCCATTCTCAACACTGCAGCTAGATTAATCTTTCTCTCATAGTTCCTCATCTGCTGCTCCTCTGTGGCAGTCACTCCACTGGCCCCCCCATACCCTTCAGAATCAAATTTAAACTTCTGACCCCGACATACTGAGCCCATAACAACTCTGCAGTCCCCAATATCTTTAGCCTCCTATCCAAATAGACCCCTAGCCGCCCTTTTTTGTTCCTCTCATGACTTGCCTCTCTCTTCTACTGTCATTACTCCCATATTCAGGATTTCATCCGTGCTGCACCCCTTCTGTGGAATTTCCTTTCCCCTTGTACGCAACTTTCAAAAGCTTTCTGAAAACCCGCCTTTTTCGTGAAGCATACAACCTTTCTTCCTAACAATCATTATCCTAATCAAGCCATCTGAATGAACAACTCCAACAGATCATCTCCTTTTGTGACAGTTTGTTATTGTATGTGACTTTAAATTATCCCACTTATTGTAACAGAGCTACAGAATCTGCTGGCGCTATGTAAATGTAATGTAATGGGGTTTTTTTCTAGGTAAATTAGCCAAATATTTCTGGGAATGCTAATAAAGTCCATCACTCCACAAAATTTAATTGGTCAATGTGGTGTATGAGCAAGAAACATCATATTAAATAATACATTACTGACTACAATACCATCAAACAATTATGCAGATACATTCATTGAAACAAAATGAGATAAAGCAGGTACTGTTTATTAATGCTGACCTACATTACTGTAGCTGGGTTTTTGTTTCATCCAAGTTATTTTTTTTTAAAACATATGATACCCTACAGTAATATAGTAGAGAAGCAGAGTGTGCCAGGTAAGGAACATACAGAATAAATAGTCCAGTTCTCCAGCTTTCATATTTTGGCCAACAGTTTAATTTTATACAAATTATCTAGTAGTAAGTGTCCTTTAAGATACAAAGAGCCCCATATTGTTTGCTTTACATGAAAAAAAGCTTTAAACCAGGCCCTTTTTTCTTCACTTGAAATCTTTGTCATGACAAAGATTATAAAGTAGGACTTTGTATACTGTTGTGTACTTGCTGTCACATTACAAGTGTACATATTTAACAAATGATCTGCTCCCACTATATTCCGTGCTGTAAACCTGACTGTTAAATTGACAGACCTTTAAAGTTGTAATTTCTTGTACCAATGTCCCCACTTTCTCTTCCAGTTCTGTGTTTTTCGGAGATGCAGACACCGTGTGGACACCCGATGCAGAAGCTGGAGCCTGTAGACAGTGGTAATGTGATGACTTAATATAAAGATATGCACCGACAAAATACAAAGGAGTCATCAAAAATGCACATTTACAGTACAGCCTACTGGCTGTGTAAGGGCTTACGTTATTTTCTATCGTCTGAAGGAATTCCATTCTTTCTGCTTGCAATCTGTTGATTTCTGTAGACTGAACCTGTAACTGTGATCGTAAAGTTTCCATTTCCTGTGAAACAGAAGAAAATTCCCATGGCTCAGAACAAGTTATTAGGAGTACAATAAAAATTCCAACATCAACCTAACGTTACAATCTTGTGAAATTGGAAACGCAGAATTTGATGGCAGAAAAGAACTGGTCCATCCAATCTGCCCATTTTGCTTGATGTAAAGACTCAGACTTTAATTAGTACTTGATCTCCCCTTAGATTCAGGATGGCAATATGCCTATCCCATGCATGTTTTTCAAATGCACTTACTGTATTAACCTAAACCACATCTGGTGGGAGGCTGTTCCATTAATCTACCACCCTCAGTAAAGTAAAGTGTTTTTACATTAAAACTAAGCCTCTTAGCCTTGAGTTTTAGAATATGACCTACTGTTCTAACATTTCCTCTTCTTTGTTAAATCCCATGACAAAAAAACTCTGGAAAGTGGCAGAAACACCTCCCCTCTTTCTGCCTATTGTTATAAAAACCAGGGCCCTGCTTGCTTTTCTTAATGGTTTGTTGCGTTGCCTGCTTACTTTTTAAGTCCTTAGAAACAATTACTCCCGAATGCTTCTATTCTCTGATATTTAAACCGGTCTCAAGTTGCGTTCTTTTTCTATTAAAATTGCAACTAATTAGATGAGAATGGTCGTGGAACCTATTGCCAATCTCCGGCACCCAGACAAAAAGGCACAGAAACAAAGTATCTTGTGTGATAAAGAGAGAAGACCAATACCTTTTTAAGATCTGCAATCTGTTCTGATTCACCAGCTGGCTGCACTATTTCAGCGACCACCTGACCCTGTTTCTGTAAAGACAAGACATTACAATCAAGTACCAAGACAGAGAAGCCAGAATCGTGGATCACAAAAACAAACAGGTACTTAGTTGATCAAAAAAAAAAAAAAAAACAATGCTTAATGCTTAAAACTAAAGTTAGCCTGTCATCTTCAGATGATTTATGATTACGATGTGTATGTTGCTATTTTAACAGTGGATATATTCATATGTATTCTTCCAAAAAAAATGCAATGCTGCAAAAGCTGCCACCTTCTTCCATGATCTGGCATTTCTTGCCACTGATTGGCTATTTGAAGCTATCGATCAGTGGCAAGACATGCATTTGCAAGATGGACAACATGAAAATCTGAAGGGCTCATGCAGCTATCATATCCATTCATCAAATGTATTGATATAATATTGTGATTGGGCATTTAGTTATTTTAAAATTCAGTACTAGTTATTGTTCCCATCTACTTAGATGATCAAAGCTATACCTGTTCAGGTAGCAATTACAGAATTACTTACCAATGTCTCGATTAAAGCATTCTTTTCAGACAGCTCCCCTTCTAGTGAATCGTGTTGTTTCCGCAATTCCTCCATTTCTTCTTTTAACCTGGTTACCTCTTCAGGCTGGAATCCATTCATTTGTGCACTGCTGTTATGATGCTGACTGTCTTTCCCTGGATAAATGGAAAAGTATAAACATAATCCAATCTCCATGCAGAAATACATGAATTTAGTATATAAAAAAAAAAGTTGGCGTGTCTTTACACCACATGTATTTGAAAGGTTTCTTTAAATTGGATTCTGTTAAGAATTTCATTTGTATTCATAAGAAAAGATGAAATGACATATTATAACTCCATACCTAGCTGTACCTTGAGAAGATTGTACTGGTCTTTGTGCTGTTGAATTTGGGCCAACTGCTGGGAAATTGTTGTCTGGAACTGCTCATTTTTAGCTTGCAATGAAGTAACCGTTTGCTTCAGCTCTTCCATCTGTAAATCCTACAACCAAAAAAAAAAATCATATACATACATACATACATACATATATATATATATGGATAGATACACCATTCACAATAAGAGAGACAAGCTGGCTATCTGTAACACTGATTAGCATGTAGGTCCACTATAAACACGTATACCTTTGCAAATACTATCCCAAATCTGTCTGTATAGCTTTGCTTTTTGTACCTGCTCCCTGATGACACTTTTGTAGTGAGATATAATGCTGTCCTGTTGCTCCAAAGACTTCTTTGCTTCTTCCTCTTTCTTGTCTTCTTCACTCGATTTGTAAATGGCTTTTGTAATTACAGCTGGATAGGGGTATATACAAATTAAAAAGTTGCATATCAGTTGTGGATAAACAGAGAATGAAACAAATAGTAAACCATATCACTAGTTTAAATGATTTGGTCTGTATTATTTCCAATTACAAATACAATGGTGCATAAAAAATGTAAATTATTTACAGGAAAAAACAAAATATAATAATGTACAGCCTGCCTTAAATCAAAGGTGCTGTTTCGCCTAGGAGGTGAAAATATCACCAGATCAAGTTCTGCATCATATAGAGAAGTAAAAGAAAGCTATCTGCTATTTAGTTTTTCTCTTTCATGCCCTGTCACTACTCCAAAGCCCTGCCCTATGTATTACACAGCAGTCTGTCCACCTCCAGCCACTTCCACCTGTATTTTCACGTTCCTGCATGTGAAACAGCAGACCCTTACAGGTCCACATTTCCAGTGAATTATTTACACACAAATATACAAGGCTCACCTTCTAGCTCCTTAACAAGTTTGGTAAATTCGTGATCAAACATCATTTGGTCAGGACTTGAAAAGATAGGCTGGGGTTTCTGGGCCGCCTTTGAGTAATATTCGTGCTTGGTAATGAAACCTAGTTTCTCTGTGAAGTTTTCTTTACCGATCCTTTTCTCTATCAGTTGCTTCAGCTTCTCTCTAAAACAGACAAGAACTCCTCACTTGTTTGAAAACAACACTAGAGATGATGTATAAGATGTGATACTAAAAAACAATTACATTTGGAATCTGTTACCTCTGTGAAGGTTGTATTGAGTTCTTTCCCTACCAATCACATATAGACAACCCCTGATTTGGCTAGCGGGGCAAACATGGGCAATGTTAACAGCAACAATACGCACCAAACAAATATTTCTCTATACTGGCTTCTGTGGAATAGGTATGATAAAATATACAGAAAAGAGAGCCTAGTGTTATGGACCAAAAACCTGCTGCACAGGTCCATTTCTTATCTTGCATCTTCTTGTTCTTCTGTCTTCTTCCGCTTCTCCTATAGGTCTTCATTCTCTACCAACCTCTTCCATGTCCCCGTTTCCATGCTGCACAGCTCCACTTCTCATCTTGCAGCTTATTGCTCGGGCGTTACTTTGGGCAAAAAGGTGAAGCCTCGGGGCACATCCTCTCCCTGTTTCTCCAATCAGAGATGCAGACGAAGAACTAAGACTTTTTGAAGCAGTGGAAGACAGAAGGATGTAGACAGAAAAACAAGAAGATGCAAGATAAGAAGCGGAGCTGCACGGAGCAGTCACGGGGAAACGGAAGCTGTGGAGATAGTAGGGAGACATTCATTTTCTTTTGTTTTATTGGTGGTTCCTCGTCAAATGTTATTAACATTGCCAATTCGCACAAATTTGAATGTACGAGTCTAACAGACAATATACATAGTATATGATGATAGGTATGTAAAATATAACAAAGCTAGATTACACTGCAGACACTTTTGTCCAGTTAATACATGCCAGGTGCCTCCACAAGGCAAAAACATGCAATAATAGAAGATGATGAGCTCAGCATGACTCGTGTAATGTAAATGTAACGTAATGTGGTACAAATGTAAAACATCAAAGTGCTGGAATCACAATAGTGATTAGGGGAACTTCCCCGTTTAGTCTACTTGCCCCATCTTTTTAATGAAAATCTCACTCCTTCATGACCCAGTAGTCTAGCCATCACAATTTAGCCGGGTCACTCAGATCCTTACACATCAACTTTGTCACTTGCTGCCTAATATATCCCACCCGCTGACAGGCGCCATGTAAGATTATCAGTGATATTCACTTCACCCGTCAATGGTCATAATGTTATGGCTGATCGGCGTATGTACAATGTATGACCTTTTATTTGTTTTTATTTAGTTGTTTCAGAATTTAGTGTCCTGTTGTATCACATAAAATGTAATTAATGCGTGTATCTTTGGAAGACGCTGAAAACATCGAGCACAGGGGACATTTACAGAGGTTTCCTTTTTTTAATGTTAACAGATCCTGCTTGTTTAGTGTGTTAATTAAATGAGATTTTAACCGGCCACCTCTTTCCTTCGATCGTTAATGTTAAAGGGGATTTCGGTGGAGCTCTGGACTTAGTGTCTCCCTTGGTAAATGACATGCGAAGTGCCAGACACCAGAGCGCTTACACACAGGAGCAGTGAGTTGCTCTTGATTAAGTAAAGACTCCACTTTCTGGTTGTAGACTCATTCAAGATATATACACCTTTTTTCTATGTTTCACCCTGGTACAAATGTAAGCTCAATGTTTCACTCCCTCCACAAATAACATTGAATTAAACTTGTTTTTTGCTTATTCAGGTCCTGCATGTCCCTAGTTTTCACTCTATAAAAATGTTGCAGTGAATTCAGTGCATTAAGGATTGCCTATCATGGCATGAGTGTATTAACTTCTGCATAGGCAAACACACAAACACATAAACATGTCCGAACGCCACAAGACCAGCCCTCTACATTTTGTTTTTGGCTTAGGAACATTATGCTGATCGCACATCATTTAATCAACAAAAAGCAAGAAACTGTGGAGGCGATGGTCTTACTTGGTGTTGTTTTCAAGTGAGTTATCATTGTAGTAAATGCAGATGCCGAGCAGCAGTGCACACAGGCCTTGGACCAGATGCTCCTCTTCTCCCTGGTTTTCGGAAATCTGCCCTGTAAGCTGAAACTCTCACTAAGGAAATCAAACGCACCAACCAAATAGCATCAACACGCAATCCGGCAAGAGAGCAATGACGCATTTCTAGAACACAATGGGTACGATTTATAAAGCAAGTGTACGATAGACCCAATGCCCAAGGTCAATTTTGTGAGCTACATACGATGGGGTAGTTTGCCTTTTTATTCTTAAACAAATACTTGCAAACAATTTTTCCTCCAATTTTACTTTTACATCTGCAAATCCCATATAAAACAAACCTCACATTCAATGTTTATCCACTTAGCTTATAGTTTGCAGGTTAGATGCAGAAAGTTCAAAGGTGCCATCTTCTCTATGTATTAAGGTCACCCAAGCACATTTCTCGCAAGAAATGACACTGTATCATAACCATGTTTATATGAAGCTGAACTATGATCTGTCAATATTCATACCAGAAAAAGGATACAAAGGGAACATTTGCTGCATTGTGAAGAAAATGTGTGACGGCGATGGGGCAGTTGGTTAGCCACGTGCAAAGCAGCATTAAGAGTCCAACTCTTGCCTGCATCTTGCTTCCCTAGAAGAAAGAAATAGACATAGACAATTAAACTTGCTGTTACCTGGTCAGATGATTAGTTGGTGTTTGGTACTTCTTGTGTTACACCCATGGCAGTAGTTTTTCCAGTTTGATCTGACACCGTGTGGCTTATTGCTCATAAAGAGTAATAGTTGGCACAGGACTAAATCTAGAGCAATCACTATGACAATGAGGTGGAAAGTTTTAACCAATTGTTATACAACCTTCACTTTGTGAAAGGTTTTCTCTTTCTAAATGTATTCAGAGGTTAAACAGATGAAAACGTCCAACCATAGCCATACACAACACAGTCCACATGACATCCCATTCACTGCATGCAATAAAATGACCTAAACCTGCTTGCAAGACCTACTTCAATAACTTCTCTCAACTTAGCTTGACTTTTTTTGTCAACGTATGCTCTGAACTGAGCATAGCGGGGTCCACTGGTAGCTGGAAAACGGACAATGTACATAAAGTTACCCTGCAAAGATCACTTCGGAGGACTTGTCAACATAGCTGAGGCAAGAATCTATGGTCTCCTGCAGAATCAGGTATCACTAAACTGGTGATATTAATTCTGTAGTACTATAATATGGCAAAAAGCTTACAGACTTGTCAAGCCACAGGAAAGTTAGGAAAACTTACATACATACATATTTGTTAGTGTCACAGCAAACAATTCTCACTCATAAATAAAATTATTCCATAATAACATAGTGGTAATTACATCATGCAATACTAGTTCTATTAAACTGCATCCTTTCAAGATAATTCACTCTTTAGATGGTGCATGAAAAGTACAGACTGGTATGTCTGAGAACACCTGCAACGATATTATTTTGTAGGACATCTTGCAGTTTTAATGGAAAACAGATCTATAATATTTTGTAGGGATTACAAATGCCATGTTACTTCAATAGCCTTATAGTCTAAAAGTCTATAGTTAAAGAAGTTGTATTAACCCAAAGGTAGACCGCGATCTCCATCCAACCAACACTTTAAGTGGGGCCACTAACACCAACCCTAAGGAACCCTAAGCAGTATCACACGGTAGTCACCGCTTTATTGGTGGTTACGCTACACAAACTCTTAATGACTTTTAGTTTGAACGTTTCCCAGAGATCTCACTTTAAAAAAAAATAAAAAACAATACTATTATTTGTGGTGTGCATTTAATAGAAGCCAACCACACACATGCTTTTTAATGTCAGCTGATCATAGACAAGGTCTACTCAAAGTTACGGAGTGACCACATATCATAAAAAATGAATACATTACATGGTTTTATAATATTTTTTTTTCTGTTTTACATAAAGTGCAATGTTTATCTCCACAAAAGGTAACATAACGTAAAAGTGTAACATGATGAAGGAAAAAATGCCTGCTCCTATTCATTACGCACAAAGTAACACCTGTATTTCCATTTGTATGCTGTGATGGAAACCCATTGACAATACGATCAAAACATTATCATGTATTGCAGTGTCACTTATGTTTTTTTAATAAATTAACTTAGATTTGGTGGTAAGTAAGACCGAGAAAAAGTCAAGGTGAACCTATGGAGAGTCAAGGGCAGACAGGTGCAGGGCCGGCCTTAGGGGTGTGCGACCCGTGCGACCGCACAGGGCGCCATGGTTGCAGGGGCGCCTGACCGGGACTTAGATTAAAGCATCGTTTTTTTTTTGTTTTTTTTTTAAACTTTATTTAACATCATTGATGTTAAATAAAGTTTTTTAAAAAAAACCGATGCTTTAATCTAAGTCCCGCTCAGGGGCGCCGAGCGGTTGCTCGTGAAGTTCTCGGCAACCGCTCGACGCCCCTTACTCTCCGTGACTCCGTCGCGGTGCCAGCATCTCATGTTGAGCGCCGGACTATACCGGCGCTCAACATGAAATGCCGGCAGAGCGAGAAGACGGATGCCTCCCGCTCTTACCGCAGGACTCCGGCAACAAGGTAAGTGGGGGGGGGGTAGTTTGAAGGGGCAGAGGGGGGGGGTAGTTTGAAGGGGCAGAGGGGCGGGTAGTTTGAAGGGGCAGAGGGGGGGGTAGTTTGAAGGGGCAGAGGGGAGGGGTAGTTTGAAGGGGTAGAGGGGAGGGGTAGTTTGAGGGGGGGGGGGTAGTTTAAAGGGGCAGAGAGGGCGGGTAGTTTGAAGGGGCAGAGAGGGGGGGTAGTGAGGGGGGGCGCCAGAGGAGTAGTCCGCACAGGGCGCCACAACGCCTAAGGCCGGCTCTGGACAGGTGTCATAGTAGTCAAGAGATGTGGTAGACTGATAACGTGTTAACTATATCAGAGAGTTACCAAGAACACTAGAAAAGAACAAAAGAGGACCAATGCCAGTAAATGGGCAAAAAGTAAAATTGGGCAAATAGATGGTGAGCGTTTCAGAATCGAGGTTAGGGTGATATTGGTCAGGCAGGTATTAAGTATAGAAACTGTGGAGAGAATTTTTTAATGTAGGACAGAGGTTTATATTAAAAAGTTGAAGACTGATAAAAATAAATTAATAATGAAATAACTTCTGCTTTAAAGATGCAGTTAGTCTTGGGTTCCTTAGAGCCTGAGATGGCAGAAACTGTGTTATTATAGTAAAAATGAGACCTACGGAGAATGCATCTTTAAATCAGGTAACCAATTGCTTGGATATAAAGTATAATTTAACATTTAATGAAATAGAAATACATTAAAAGTATTTTATGTTGATGAAGCTAGACACGCAAGAAGTGTGAGAGGTACATGTGCTGCTCGGCAGAAACTAAAAGCTTCCGTTATTAAACCTTTGCCCCTAAACCGAAACACCATTTAAAGAACAGTGGTGGAGGCATGAGACTAGTCTTGAGGTTTCCTTGACACATTTTTGAAATAAATAAATAGATGACAAAACTACTAGAGACCACTATGCAGCTTCAAGCAACTCTAAAGAAGGTCCACTGTGTCCGTCCAAACTGCAGCCTTAAATAAAAGCCCAGTGCCTCCCCCACTACTTTTAAATGAAGGCACAGCGTGTTAACAGCTGTAAGGATGGTGGAGGTGATGACACCGTGAAAAATAAAAAGAAAAGAGAAAACTGTGTTGCTTGTCAAAAGCAAGAGAATGGTTAACACCGTAATACAAGAGGAAAACTCGTGAGTAGAAACACATCAAAGCTGTTATTTAACAGACCCACATCAACCGAAGCAAGTATCATAGGACAAGCAGCTGTCGGAAGCTTTGCCAACATATACATACCCGTCTGTTGATCTTATCCCCCTGTAAATTATATTACAAGTTCAATGTTTGATGCATTCTGGAGATTTATCTAATCCATGCATGTGAAACTAGGCAGAGAGGCTGGACCAACTTTACTGAAAAGTCAGAGTGAAACATGGAGATTTCTTCAGATCTTAGGTGAATTTTGCTAGCCCTGTAGTTTTGTTCCCCAGTGGCCACCTGATCCTCATTTTTATCCAACAATGAAGGCATTGTGAAGCTCTAACCAAACCAATAGCATGGCTTAACACAAATATTAAAAGTTCTGTTAATTGGATCAGGTTTAATATTCCAATTAATATGAAGTTACTCTATACCTTCATTTTATGAGTTTACTGTGGAAAATCGGGACACTGTGCCTACACACTAATACTTTGATTTGTGAATCTTCTGGTATGTGTCTTCATTATTTTACTTACCTGCGAGAGGATGTTGGTACACTGTTGCAACAAGGAGACTGGCGGGTTCCCAATACTTGTTGCAAGCTGCACTCGGAGCAACTGCTCCTTCTGAGTAGAGTTTTCAAGCAGCGCGTGAGCTAGAGAGACTGCAGCGCACCAATTGGAAAGAGAGTCTGTGGAAAAGAGACCTCCACAGAGAAGCTGTCCAGCTGACAATGAGGTGGCTAAAAAGAAAAAAAGAATGATAGGAACCATGTTAAACAGATGGTTCAAGTGCATTCAAGTGATGCTAAATTTAAGTTTAGTCAAGAAGACTCAAAACGCACCCCTTAAACAAAATATCTTATTTTATCCTATTGTGTGTGCTCTGATGATGGTCATGTTTAGGGGTGTTCTTTGAGTCTTCCATTTGATATTCTTCAGATGCTGTGACCTGTGATACCAGAATAAGGTTAGGAGGAGCGAGTGAGAACCATTACCATCAATAGTTGAAGGAAGCAGTGTTGACACAATTTCTCCTTGACCCTTCTGATTCTTGTAAAGGAAGCACTGGAAACAGTACAGAACCGCACATCTTAAGACAAACGGCTGCCTTTCATTCACCATGGACATCAAAAGCACTACAATTGCTGGTCTGAATGGAAAAAGACAAAAAGCATACATTTAGTGTAACACATATATATATATATATATATATTAAAACAAAAACAAAGCAAGTAGAGCCATATAAACACCAGCAGGAGATAAATGTACTTACAATTTAGGAGCATGATGGCAATTTTTTTTATTTTTTTTTAAATGCACATTTCTTTATTTTTAAAATACCCAAAGAAATCAAAATAGCACTAATAATAAAGCCCCAGAAATAGCCCCTGACTAACAGGCCCCTGGTGCTTGCACATATAGGCAAACAGATATATACACACACACAGATTTTTGTGATAACACTGTCCATTTTTACATATTTTTGTCACTACCTTGGAGGATTCGATGGAGCATTTACAGAAGCAAAGTAGTCCTGGTTAATTTGACTGCCTCTGATAACTTCAGACACTGTGTTTATAGTCTGAATGGGTAAGAAAAGCAAAATAATATCAATACATTTTGTATCCAAACTAAGAAGACAAATGGTTAGGGCTTTTACTTCTTACACAAACATATAAAAAGCATACATATAAAAATGCTAAATTAGAAGCTATGGAGGTTTCTCACCAACCCAGATTAAAATACGTCACTGTAACAGACATTATTAGACCGTAAACAATTGTAATATACTGCAACATCATAATAAATAAAAAAAAAGACCAAATAAACCTGTGTTTGCTTACCTCTGTTAGAATGTCAGCGGGAACCCCAGTTGCCATTAAGATTATACAGAGCTGCTGCAGCAAGCCACATTGGAACATAGACTTTTGGCAGCTACTGGTGGCACCAGGTGGGTTAACTGGGGACACCAGCACTCTGACAAGCTGTAGACAAAACAGAGTAAGAGGTCACACATTTACGTAGGATTCTGTGTTGGCATCAGACCCCAAAAATATTAACTGGAAGAACTCATATTGTGATCATATATTAGAGCCTCCATTACGCAAAGTGACATATACCTGAAGCATCAAATGGAGATTTGTTACTTTTTGAGCAGACCAACCCGAATTATCATCTCCTACTTCAAACCATGGTTTCATGCGCTGGATGTATGAACCTTCTTTGAAAAAGTTCTGGTTGGAGTTGTTATATTTCAAGAGGTTTTGCAGCAACAAAAGACAATCCTCTACCACAATACCTGTAATAATAAAGTACATGAAACTATCGTAAAATAAAAATATATGACAAGCTTAAGAAACAAACAACTGAACTAAACAGAGGTCACGTCACTTATCGTCGTTATAAGAAACAAAATGGTCAATCTTCAACCCTGGAACAGTAACAGAAATTGCAATTTGATACAGGAGATTTACATGAAGAAAAATGAGTGTTTAGAGGACAGGGCTATGTGGGCTCAGACAATCAGCAGTGGCCTGAAGGGCTAAAGCCATCATCCAAGCACAGATCCAGTTCGCCCCAGCTCGTTTAGTTGTATTGTAAAGTTACACATAAATAGAATAGGCTTCCAACAGAAGTGCTGGTGGTAGAAATTGGTTATTTATACACGAATGGCATAAGCATACGGCTATCAGCGGACAGGAAAAGGCCAAAATAAATTTGATGCTTTAAAGGAAGGAGAGAAATATTCTAATTCCCTGATTCCTGGGCATTAAGTCTGTTATGGAACAAGAAAAAGAAAAAACCTTCTCAGATTACGTCTTATTATTTGTGGCATACATCTTACCATACACCCTAAATGTGTAACCGTTAGAAAACTTTGTTAAATGTTTTCTGGAAAACAAAAAATTAATGTGCCTGAGAAAATGTCAAGTATACAAAACGCACAAGCATACAAGTTCCCAAAATGTGTCCTGTACAAATATGGGGGGGGTTTGATCTTGATATCATGTCTCCTGAGTAAAACATTGATATTGCCAAAAAACAGGAACACATCACAGCATACCCCCATCACTGTTTCCTTCTTCGGTGATTATGTCGAGAAGTCTCTCAAAGGCATTTTCAAATGCGACTATCTTCTGAATAGCAGCATTACTTTTTGTCAATTGCTGTAGCAATAAAAGTCCCTATAAAATAAGAAGGAAAGACGCCATTGTTATTTTTATTTATTTTACAAAGGGGCGTTTGTCAGTTAAAAAGCTATGTGTGTTCTACTGTAACAAATTGTGGTGTGATGTTTACAAAGACATATACTGTCGACAGAATCAGCCATAGCGAACCATAACTTTAACATTCTTGTTTCAGTGCAACAGAAGGGCGTGAATGAGCCTTGTTAGGGTCATTAAACATTGAAAGATACATGGTCATCTACAGGCAAACCACCATGAGAAACTCGGAGATGAGGAAGCTCTAAACCTGAAGAGAGAGGCACTTACAAGATTAATTTAAATCAGTTTCTAACTAATCGCTAGCAGTTGTTGGAGCCACACGTTAAGTTTGTAATGTATTTTCCTGTAAGTGGATTAAACCGTGCCACTAATATCTGTAATTATTATCTTTTATTTATATAGCCCGAACACCTTTAGCAGGGCTTCTTACAATCCATATATTCAAGGGATATGAAGCGCAAGAATGAAACGGTTCAGATTCCTGTATCATGTTCCAGCAAATCCACCAAGCAGAGCACTAACAGCTTTTTCCTCAACATCAAATACCATCATAATAAACTGCTGACATGGGTAATGTCTGACGATAGCTTATTGAAGGGGCAGTAATGAGTTTTGCATTACTGATAAACCTTGGCTAAACCTAAAGAGGTGTCCCTCGCAACACAATGGATTCTCCACTAGTCTGGCTATTATGTCCAAGGGACAGGAGCAAAGTGGCTTTACCAAGTCTTTCAAACGGAAATAAAAAAAAAAATAATATATATCAAAACAAGATACAGGTAATGAACTTTTACAAAGGTTACTAGAAGGTCAACGTATCCAAGGGTTTAGCTAATACATACCTTCTATTTCTTAACAGAACACACAATAAAAAAATATATACACCCAAAGCAGAGGATAGCATATTTTCTTTGATGTTTTAAGGCACATAAATTACTTACGTCATTTCGAATGACCTCTCTAGAGTCATCAAGCAAATCCATCAGTCTTGAAACACCTGGAAAAGAAAACCGATCTTTGCTAATAAACCATCATATAGCATCTGTATGTATATGTACATATATATTTATTTTCCAAACTCAACATTTAAAGCAAAAACTCATAAAACAATGGTAAAAACTACAAAAAGCCTCCCTCGCTCAAGCACTAGAAAAATATTATGATGAAAAAAAAGAACATTCTTGACTTTATAAGACACTTTTTATTTAAGACAAACAGGGTTATTAAAAGTTTATCACAACTAACGCAGGTATGTACCCATGATAGGCCACTAGGAGGAAAAAAAAAATACCAGAAATCCCAGGTTCACCAAACCTTTATTCAAAGTAAGTAAATACCTTAATGTTGTTGGGATAAATATTAATAATGTGATCCTAAAAATCCCTTTTGTGCAAATGGAAATTAGGGTTACTTTACCCAAGTATCTATTATATTACATGGATGTTGACTGCCAATATAGTGTTTTTTTTCTTAGGATAACATCATACAGAAAAGGCAAAGGAATATGCCCTAAACATCTTTGGAATGATAAAATCGAAATATTTATTATTTACAATTGATACTGCTAAACCTATGCTGAGAAATATTCTGAAACATGAAGCTTACCCATCGGACTAACTAATACAATTTGCTGAACTTGGGGACCCTGGTGTTTCAGAAGAGCGGTCAGTAGTTTCACTCCAGGCCAGCGAACATGAAAGTCGAACTCCTGTAAGCAAAAGAGCAGCAAGGTTAGGCAGAAATTCACCCCCCACACCAAAAAAAATTAACTGCAATTTAAACAGTTACGAAATGTCCATCCCACGAGGAAGATGTATTAATATTTTAGATGTGTACATCTCTGTAAGGCAATTCATAATGGATGTCACGGAAAAAGAAATCTCATTGATCTTTAAATACAGTGCTTTTTCCAGTAATATGGGTAAGCACTGACGGAAACTTGGTTTTACTTGATTTTTTTCCAATAAGCTTGTAGACTCTTGTTGTCATGATATTTTGGATGACTTTCACTACTCAAAAGCCACACTTGTTGGGTCAACCCATTATTGCAATGCCAAAAAAAGTCCATTCCTCCACAGACTTTCATTAGTCAAAGGGTCTTTTTACCAAAGGGAGAGGTGTGGTTTCAAATAACTTGGCTTCACTATACATAATGAAGGCCCATATCCAGGAAGCTTTTGGTGCAGGAAGAACTTGGCTGGCCCAGTATTATGTATAGTTTAGTTAGTGAGAGTTCTCCAAAGTCTTTACACCCATTAAGCAGTGTGGGCTCGATACTTCTTGCTTGAGTATTGAGGGTGGTTGAGACTGAGCCATTGTGTTGATTACCAAAAAGGCAGTAGGACATGGAGTAAAGGGGTTCGTCTAGTAGACTGAGCTAAGATAATGGAGCTAGAAAACATACAAATACAGCTATACAACCAACACTGGCAACTGGCAACTGTGTGAAAAGTGGAATATGGTGTTACTATGTGAAACAATAAATAATAATTTGAGATACTTATGTAAACAGAAAGATGCTTTTACTAGGAAAGCCATTTCAAAAATGGTTATAATATCAAGGATTACCGTACATAGTTTTTTTTCTTTGATATGCTATTCACATACTCTCATAATATTCCCAAGGCTAGGTGTAAAAAAATTTAATAAAAATGAAACCATGTTTGTAAAAAGGTCCATATAAGTTTTTATTGCTGTGCTCACAAAATAAATATTTAGCAGGATTAATCTGGCCACCTTTATTTTTCTTTTCAAACTTGTTTTTAGAGTACAAATCAGGAAAATAGAACAAAATCAATAAAAGGAAATTAATGATCAACCAAGCTCACTGCATAAATCAAGCAATATCCAGCTTTTCGTAAATCTTCGAGGCAAGGGGGGAGGGGCAATCAAAATCGCAGGCAGGTTGACATTAATGCTGTTGATAATGCTTACATTTTTTTGGCAATTTGTACATAATAAATTAGAGGGTCTGAGTAAGCATATTCATTCTAGTAGTTGCACAGCCCCACTGGAGCAAGTATAAAATGAGTTAAAGCTAAATGGCTGGTTCAGTCATCTGATGGCCTTGTAAGTTTAAGAGGTTTAATGCAGGGCTCAACAAATCCCAGACGCTAGGTCGACTCAGAATTTTGTCCTGGCGCCTAGGAGTTTGTCAGCCTCTTACATCCACAAAAAAATGCCCCCGCGTCACCCTGCAGGGGCACTGCTGCTGCTGTCTGCCCAGGAGTCTGGGCAGACAGCACAGCCACTCAGAGCCCGCCCCCGAGCCTGAGATCACTCCCACGGAGTGATCCTGTAGGCTGAAAGCGCGATTGCAGGAAAACCTGCAATAGTGTTTTCAGCTGCCACAGGCAGCTTCAGGAAAGGAGGTTCAGTGTTTATTGGGTCCCCACACAAGTGTGGGGACCTGACACAACATCCCACTGCTGCCTGATCGCTCCATGAGAACAATAGGGCAGCGTTAACCCCTTCAATGCCGCATTTTAGGGGTTAATTCCCATTTTGTATGGGGCTCTGCTGCTGGTGGTCTGCCTGGAAGCCCAGGCAGGCCAGCAACAGCAAAAACAACCCCCCCACAAGCCCTTTGATGACTCCTGTAGGCATGGAAGCCTACAGCAGTCATCAGAGAGACTCCCCCCTGCAATGGCTGGTCTATAGACCAGCAATTGCTTCCCAGCTGCCACAGGCAGCTTCATGGACAGGGGGAGAGGGTTCTTCGGTCTCCACAGGAGTGTGGAGGCCATCCCCAACACCCCCTGCTGCCTGATCGCTCCATGAGACCGACAGTGCAGCGTTAACCCCTTCAATGCCGCGATCGCGGCATTTAGGGGTTAATTCCCGTTTTGTAAGCGGCTGTGCTGCTGGTGGTCTGCCTGGAAGCCCAGCAACAACAAAAACGAGCCCCCACAAGCCCTTTGATGATTCCTGTAGGCATGGAAGCCTACAGGAGTCATCAGAGACTCCCCCCCTGCAATGGCTGGTCTATAGACCAGCAATTGCTTCCCAGCTGCCAGAGGCAGCTTCAGGGACAGGGGGAGAGGGTTCTTCGGTCTCCACATGAGTGTGAAGACCAGCCCCAACAACCCACTGCTGCCTGATCACTCCATGAGAGCGACAGTGCAGCGTTAACCCCTTCAATGCCACAATTGTGCATAACACATTCGTGGCATTGCAAGGGTTAACATTTAAACATTATTAAAAAATGCTGTGAGTTTAGTAAGTGGGCTGATGATGATCAGATCACTCCTAACCAACTATTAGTTTAAAAAAAAATCCTGGCTCCTAACTTTTTTTAGCTGGTGCCTAGATTCACAACAAATTTGTCAAGCCCTGGTTTAATGGTTGCCACGATTATTAAAAAATAAATAAAAAGCTCACCTATAGATTGTACATGTAACAAATGCTGCCCAACATTATGTAGAATAAATGCAATGTAGTCAACGAGTGTGAATGGTCTGAGCTTTAAATACTGCCAGGCATCTGTCAGACTGGTCTACAGGGTATATCATTCACAGGTATCGGGTTTTAAATGATCAGTGTGGCAACTTTATGTTTACAGTATCTCGATAGTGCCCCTCCAGATTTAAGTAGCATCAGATGTACCCTAAATGCTCGATGAAACAAGGTGAGATTGCAGAGCAAGTAATTAGGCTTTCCAAAGTTTGCATTAAAGGATTTGATAGCAGGCGTACACACAATTTCTATTCTTCTAATTTATTAAGAAAACAAAAGAAAGGCAGACCGACAAAGGCAATGTGAAAATAGTGTTTTGCTACTTGCCTAGCAGGAGTTATATGAATTACTAAATGCATCTTATGTGTCTACTAAACATCTACTCACCTCCAAAATAGACAGCAGGAGCGTGATATTTTCTTGCTGCTTAATGAACACCTCTGCAAACTGAACTGCCAGATCATCGCTCTGTACCTGCTGATTTTCCTCTGTAACGCAAATTTGACAAATGTAAGTTCACATTTTAAGACTGGCCACTGAGGAAACTGCCATTACAGAAACACAGCCATAAGCGATAGGGACCGAGGAACACCGAAAACAATGATGTGGGCCAATTGACCAGATCACTTCAATCTGCTGTTTACTGGTTTACCGCAGTGTAATTACCAAGAATAATTACCAAGCCAGTGCCCCTAATATTAATTTCAGCTATATCTCTCATTCAGCCGCTCCATCTGACGTTACCTGCAACTGAACAGTGTACTAAAGTGTATTAATCCAAGAGATACATGTAGCCAAAACCTGGAAACATTCTATAGTACATTAAACATATGAGCCAATAGTTCCCAGCATTGCCAGCAATACTATTTGTCCTGTCACACACGTTTGCGTATGTCCCACACACAATATCCCTCAGGGAACAGCAAAACACATAACTAGAAACTAAACTATAATACCTCAACTCATTAAAATGAAAGCAATCATATGGAAGTGATTATAAATTTTAAAAGCAAAGTCGGGAAATTAAACCGAGGCCTGCCTCACGAATGGCAGTTCCAAAAGAAACAGGCCGAGACAATATACAGTATGTTCCATAGGTCTAGGCTACAAAACCTTCATTGGCTTGAACTTCTTTGGGAAAATTTATAAAAAACAGCAAAACAAAAGTAAAAATAAATGAGTGATACTATTTGCTGATATCATTGTGAAAAAGTTACCATACTACCGGAATAGGCTTTCAAAAACATTCATAAGTAATTGCTTTAAGATGAAAATATAACTAATTAAAAAGGGTGAAATCTACACAGGGTTTGGAAGCCAAATAGGCAGAAGCCAGGAAAGAGATATACCCATAAGGCCCCGAATAAACATAGCCAAAACAGCTAAAAAGCCATGAAAAAGGTGTCTATTTTTTAGTAGCCATTGCCGCTACAGCCCAACAACTGGGGGGAAAAACCAAAACATTTTGACTATTATAAGATTTGACAAATTCAGTAAAGCATTAATCTTTATGAGATTAAGTGATATATTTGGAACCGCAAAGGAAAGAAGTGATACAGCGCCACCAGAAGCGGGTGAGCGACAGTTCAAAGCGCAACACACACACAAACAAAAGGATGAACATCTCTTTACCTTCAGATTCTGCTGCAAAAAGTAGACAGGAAAGAAAGAAAAGGAGACAATAAGTTCACAGAAACACAAGAAAGCCAACTGCAGGACATACTCTTTCGCATCCCAACACGAGATCTGGTGCCATTTTATTTACATACATGACCGCATGCAATCGGCTACACTCCGTTAGGTGTTTACCCAGGGTAATAAATGCACTTGAAACAATTAATAAGCCATTTTGGTTTTCCTGCAAAGCAATACTTTGACTGGAATCGCTGCATTTGATGTTACGGCACGCATTTGCGTCAAGATCGACCAAAACGTTGCAAAGATAAGAACTTAGGAAAAATTGGTGGGTTAGGAGACAGATCTGATGCATGCGCGTGATGCCAGGAGCCGACAGAAGCAGCCTGTCCGCCTGCCAGAAGCAATGCTGTGCTCAAGGCTCGGCAGGTCACCTTTCTCTCTTGGAAGGAGGCTCCATGAACGGAATCGGCACACTGCGTGTATGAGGTTGGGGGGGGGCACGGGGTGAAAAAAATAAGGAGGTACAGAGTAACCAGAGGGTACTTCAAAACGAATTCACAGAACTATGTAACTGAAGACTTATTCTGTAATAATAATCACAACAAAAGTAAAGGGTTAATCTGTGAAACCCTCCATATTAGCTACATCAAGTTTTAGAGCAGAAAAAAATTACATAGAAAAGTCGGAAGCTCGGGTATAAATCAGAGCTGTGCCTTGAAACATTTGGCTGTTTATAAAGCCTTTCCTCTAGAGTTGCATATTTATTTGTACATATGTAAAGGGAAGAGATCTACATTTTGTAGGTTTTTCCATATATATTACATACACGCGCACAGGTCTTTTGTGTGTTCTTTTTGGGGTATTTTATTTTTACATGTGTGGGATTTTTCCCCATGATGGTCAGCTGACATCAGGTCATTCTAAGGGTTAAAGGTTTCCAAGGGGAGAACAATAATTCCGCCCTTGTTGGGGCAATTTCCTTATCTTTGTAAACACTTCATTGGTTACGCAAGCAACATACTTTCTTATTTTTTTCCTTTGAAAACTGAATATCAGCTGTTATAAGGTCACATTAATGTTTTTAAAGCAAAAGAAAACATGCAGAGTGACAATTCAACGTAGCATCAGAAAATGGGTGTTTTGTAAGACAATGTATGCATATGAACAAGTTGTTTAAGATCATATAGATTACAGAATAGAATAAAATGAGTAAAAAGATGACAGAAAGGATATTCTTTGTTACAGTAAACAATCCTTAACAGAACAATGAGTGCTGGATATAAATTCAGGTGCAATGTGGTAAAACTAGTGCAATTACCATAGCAACCAACTGAATGTGCCTGCTCATCATTCCACCTTTGCCAGTTTGTACAGAACATCTAATGTTCCAGATAACCAAAAGGTGTAACTATCTGAGATAAAATGGACAAGCGCTGGATTTTCTGGTTATGTGACAGGCACTTTCTGTTAGCTGCACATTGTAAGGGATATAGTTATTAATATTATGTATTGTTTTATATAGCGCCATACAATTCCAGTTGAAATTAGGTGAGTAATAAGCACTTCCGTAAATTTCCGTGTATGTTAAATGGGGTGGAGATTAAAGGTGTGACTTGAGGCATTTACAAGTAGATGATAAGTAGCTTACCAGTCTCCTCTGCGTCATTTGAAATTATATTATACAGAGTATCCAGAGCAAAGCCAATAATTTCTGAATCAGAGCTGAAAAAATAAAAAATGTTATATTTTAACAGATGTTGTCAGTCTAAGGTGCTTAAAACTTAAAGGCGACTCCTGATATTAAATGGGCTCTGCAAAGTGGGTCCCCTCTTCTTGCCTAGATGAACTTAGTTCCTAAATGAAGCAAACAAATGCAAATGTGATTTCAATGTAACTTAAAAGTATGAATTGCACAGTTCTAAATCCAGCCCAATTACAGAAATATTGCAGATTTTATGCTGCATCATCCCCGTGTAACAATTTTTTGAGTAACGCCACCATCATCTTACATTGGAACCACAGGCTATACATACTCTTTTCCTTCCATGACACCAAGAGCTAAAAATAAGAATCCGCTACGTACATATTCAACCTAATTTACCTAATGCTCAATTATTCCACTGGTGAGATCTTACCGGTCAGTCTGCAAGACATTCAGGAGATGGTCCATAGCTTGCGTTCCCACTTCAAGGCGATATTTCTGTTGGTGATAAACACATAACACAAACTAAATTTGGACCATAATAAAATGTGGAAAAGAACGGAACACTTCATTAGACACTACAGAGATTAAGGCTGGGATCTTCCAGGTAAGGCAATTATAGGTACATTTAATGTTTAAAAGGACAGAAACCTTTGACAGAGACTTCAGAGCCCGTACTGCATCTCTTCTGTCATCAAGTAAAGTTGATGAAGCTACTCTGTCACATAACTTCTGGATCTGGAAAAGACAAGGAAAATGTATGCATATTAATAAACAGAATATATATCTATCTAAATATAAATAATCTAGACACACTCAGACAGACAGACACACTCAGACAGACAGACACACTCAGACAGACAGACACACTCAGACAGACAGACACACTCAGACAGACAGACACACTCAGACAGACAGACACACTCAGACAGACAGACACACTCAGACAGACAGACACACTCAGACAGACACGCAAAGGGATTGATGAGCAAGGGAGATTTTGACTGTTAACTTACTAGCTGCATGGAAGTTTTAGATTTCTGCAAGATATATTCCTATAGCACAAAAATGTAGGAATTGGGGCTACCAGTATGGCCCTGTAAACATGTTATATTCCTATACAGTACAAGTTTATTAATCCCTTAAAGACCGGTGACAGAGGATAGGTCACAAAAAATGGTCCTAGAGGACCAAGGATGTATTCCCTACGTCATGGGATTTTGGCACCGGCAGGGTTAAATCCCTGCTGGTGAACCAAGATCAGGCCGTCAAATCTGACCGCCTAGTCTCGTCCTGAGTTAGCAGATCGAATGTAGCAGCGCTCTAAGTCCGTTAAGGCATCCCTGTGATGCAGGAGTGTCTTTTGGGGTCTATAGAGATCGGGTCCCTTACCACTGTAAGTAACTGACTGATTGCACAATGTGCACAGAAAGTACCTGGGGGTATGGCTCAAGGGGCAAAACCATTAGAGGCAGGAAACCACATAACCACCCGTGCATTTGCAAAAGGGACAGAGCAAAGATTTAAAGGGGCCTCTCAGCTATCGTATGCATCAAAGGGCACATGATGGCTAGAATGTCCTCTTAAAGCCCTTTTGCCATCGAAGACAACTTTACTGAGGAGACAGGATGTTGTTGGAGAAGGTGGAGAAAGGTGGTGGAGAAACTGGTCTCCGTGTATCTCTTAACAGTAATAAAATGTCCCACCCTGGACATTACCTGCTAAACACACAGAACAGGCAGGAAGTTAACCATACGCCGACTCAAAGTAGACATCTAGAAGTAGGATGCTATGGAAAACGTGAAGGCTGCAAGCAGTTGTGACAGCTTTCCACCCACATGGATGTAACCTCCACCCTTCATCACAAATGTGCCTCTATTTATACAACACACATGGCAATTCCTTTCGGCACGCACCACAGCTGGCACGTTTAACCCAGATAAAAACACATATATACGTTTTTTTAGAGAGGATGTCTGACTCATTCTCAAACATTTTCTGCCTGTCAAGAGATGAAACGGAAGTCAGATCCCTAAGAAATGTTTGTAGTCGGCACGGTTCGTGTCTGAGCCACGTGGTGATCACAAATCAGGATAAAGGGATAGCAGCATCCTAAAAGTTACATGCAGCAAGATGCACTTAACCCCCAGTCCTACATAAACACAAAAGGCATTCATTCATTAATGGATTATCAGCATCAATAAGCGTTGGACACACATACTGCCTGTAGATACACACAAGATGCGGTCAAATTCTGTGTTTAATGACTAAGGATTTTTTCCCCCTTAAATATATTAAGCCTACTTAACACGGCTAGTTTATTGTTTTCCACAAATAAGGAATATGTAGTGGATATTCTTAAACTGAATTTATTTTTTTTCACCGGCATCTAAAGCCTATAGAGTCAGCCCATAATATCCCCAGGTAAAGTATGATATGTAACCTCAAGAACAGTCCTTAAAGTATAGACACAAAATATTTAATTAGATACAAAATATTTAATTAGATATCCTAAATATTCGGATGAAGCAAACACATTGTTTCTAAATGGCTGAAGCCGCAGTGTTTCGTTCCAGAAGGTCTCAGGTCCCGCAGGGGTGAGATTCCTCAGCATGGATGTGAAGACTTGCTACTATACGGTAACCCAGTAAACGTGAGAGGTGAACACGCCATGAGGGCCATGACGAACAGCGCTTTCCTACCCGCTAACGGGACAAGAAATAAATCTCATAGCTTTTGCTGACCTCGCAAAAATAAAGCTACTCAAATCAATTAGCAAATAATGCCTAACGCAGATAAGAGAGAAGCACATTATCAGCACAAAAGTCTTGAAACAATGAAGATCACGCATACAAAGGGGGTCAAAGCCCATGAGCCATAACTTACAGCACTGCTAACACACAACCACTCATAATATATATATATTATTCTACATATACTTTGCCAAACCAGTAAGTCCCCGACTATGGATTGTTCCGCACTTAAGTCAAGTTTTATGTTTCATTGTATACTATACTTTAAGTCAACAGGAGACTTGTGCATTCGGATTTGTATACATTTTAATTTTAACGAAAGTGGCAAATTTTGTACGAATGTCCGAAAACAACGAGAGACCCTCAACAAAACACACAAACGAAGCAGAGGGCTCCAAATTTTTTTGGGCGCGCTGCTCTCTCTCCCTCTCTTGTGTGTGTGCACAAAGATTCTTTAATGATACCAAAAAAAAATATTTAAAAATGCCAATAAATGCTAACCACTATTTACAATTTAGCATATCCCTTCAGAAAAAAAACAAGATAGAAACACCAAATAACAACAAAAATGCAGTAAAAAAAAAAAAACAAAAACACAACACTACCATTGTTAATGCTTTAGTCAGTGTTACAAAGCTTTAGACAGTTGGAAACCACAATCTGATACAAGCGCTATACTAAACTGCTTATGAGAATTTTTAGCACAGCTGTCAGCTTCTCAGTTTTAATAAGCGTATTATTTTTACGTTAAGGAGAGGGTGGTAGATAAGTGGAACAGTGTCCCAGCAGAAGTGGTAGAAGCTTATACAGTGAAGGAATTTAAAACATAGATGGATTATGGTGACCCCAAAAGATACATTGTGGCAGGTTAAAGTGAGACGTTGGCTTGTCTCATGGAACCCTTATTTAATTAATCGTATGGATATGTCAAGAGACTTCACTTGTGTGCATGGACAAAGGAAGAAGAAAAATATTCTCCACCAGGTATTGAATACAATGTACCATATTTGGACACATCATTTAGACTATTATATATATATATATTATGTATAAAATATAATTTGCACAGTCTAAATTCACTATAGAGGTCTCATAGTTCCATATGTTCTGAGGGTGTTGGTGTGACTGCCGGTACGTGGGATAAGCAAGACTAAGGAGCATATTTACTAACACTGGTGTCTGAAGGAGAACTGAACATTTTGCATACATTATATCACCATACATTATGCAGAAGATCAATGATGTTGGTCCTTTTTAATGCATAGCGATAGCAGGGAGATGCAGCTTTCAACTCTGCCACAAGCTCATCGTTTAGTGAACGCACCCTTAAACTCGGGACATATGACGCTGTACTACCAGACTCAAAACCTGACATATTTGGAGGACATACTACAAATGCATCCTGACGTTTGACCATATTGGAGTTATCTGCCCTCATACAGACACAGCATGCAGGCTGGATGCAGAACTGGGACAGCTGTGGCATATTATATTTTGCATCTCTATCAAACCGTGGCAAGCTATGGATGATGGGATTTATACCCAGAGATAAAACACATGTCCGGTTGCAACTTATACAAATGGTTTAAAGATTAAGACACACAATAAAAACAAAAGGCTATAGTGTGCGAAGGATATACACCTTTATTTCCTGGTGAGTGGGTAAACTGCAGCAAAAAATATTATTAATTTTCTTTTATTTATATAGCTCCAACAGTTTACGCAGCGCTTAATACAATACATATATTCATGGGGTATGACAAGACGAGAATTGACAGACTAAGACAAACCGATACGTTAGGTGGAGACTCAGAAGTAAAAGAAAACGCACAGATTTTAAATGTTGGTTTCATAGACAAAGGAAGAGAGGAGATCCCTAGACCAGCTGGGTCAAACATAACAATAGCTCCCCAAAGCAGCATTCCGCTCGTCTGCAAGCAATGCGACGCGTTGCACTCTCATTCGTAATGATCTGAATCACATATAGAAGAAACATTTTGTGATCTATGGGGGTTGGGTACGTATAGCAGCAATGCCAGTGGTGACCCAAATACTTCATATGGGGCATATACAGATAAGGTAAACCATTACATAAACGCATACATACACATTATATATACACACATACACACATATACATACACACATACATACATACATACATACACACACACATACATACATACATACACGTTTACATATACACACACAGGTTGCTGTCAACTCACGGTTTCGGCTCCGGATGGCTGGGGTCCAGAGCTCTGCTGCCCTCCCATTACTCCTCTAAGGAAATTCATGTTGGACTGTGTGTCTCCTGCACCTCAGCAAAAAGGAGGACTCCCCGGTATTGTGGGTGTATCGCCGCCGGCCTGGGTACGGACACGGAATGTTACCGATAAATCCCTAACAGGCCCCGGTGCCAGGGAGACGCGGCAGGGACAGAGGTGAAGCAGGAAAGGAGGCGGGGCGCTCACACTGTGTATACAGCGCAGAGGTATGATGACGTGGGACAGGGTACACTGGGAAGGAACCCGGAAACGCAATTGACGGAATGCGCATGCGTCAGGGACGTGGCGGTGACGTGTCAGAGCGAATGTTGGACGGTCAAGGGGGCGAGGTTTAGGATCACGTGAGAAGGGGTTTCTTTCTACCTGGTCCGTCGTAAATAAGACTATAATCCTCACTAATATCCGATTACGAGGTTTTAACTGTGTTCGGAATAACCCGTGACTCGGTGCCCCTGTAGTTAGGTTTTTAAGAAATTGTTTTAGGCATCCTTGGTTCTGTCAGTCTGTATCTATGTAGCCTAATATTAAACACACTAAGAATCCACCTGTTCAAACGAACATACAACGTATTCTCCTAATATCCACAACGTGTGTGTTTTAAATAAGCCATCTGTCTTCCCAAACTCTACACCACTGACATCCTCACATCACCTTCAATCAAATCATCATCTCCAGGCCAGGACTAGCCAACCGTGCAATGAATATGTAACATCTTAATTTTAACTTAATTAGTGTTCTGGTTTGACTTGTTCATATTCCATTTTTCTATTTTACAGCAGCGATTGCTCCAGGGCGCCAGAGTAGTGACTGGCCCATAGCTCTCATCCGTCACATAAAGCAGAAATCCGACTGGATCCTGACATCACTTCTCGGCGCAGTGGGGGAGGATGATTGCCGCATGTCACCACCGGCGTAACCACAGGGGTCGCAGCGGTCACTGTTACCTCGTACCGGTTCTAAGTTGTTAAATAGTTTATAAACTACTTTGAACTACTTTTATTTTAGTGACTTAGAATGTGTCATGGTTGTTGGTGCCAGAGAAGCTGGTCTGAGTATTTCAGAAACTGCTGCGGATTTTCACGCACACACAACCATCAATAGGGTTTACAGAGAATGGTCGGAAAAAGAGAAAATATCCAGTGAGCGGCAGTTGTGTGGACGAAAACGCCTTGAGGTCAGAAGAGAATGGGCAGACTGGTTCAAGATGACAGAAAGGCAACAGTAACTCAAATAACCACTTCGTACAACTAAGGTATGTAGAATACCATCTCTGAACTCACAACACGTCAAACCTTGAAGCAGATGAGCTACAGCAGCAGAAGACCACACCGGGTGCCATTCCTGTGAGCTAAGAAGAGGAAACTGAGGCTACAATTCTCACAGGCCCACCAAAATTGGAGAATGGAAGACTGGAAGAATGTTGCCTGGTCTGATGACATTCAGATGGCAGGGTCAGATTTTGGTGTAAACAACATGAAAGCATGGATCCATCCTGCCTTGTATCAACAGTTCAGGCTCCTGGTGGTGGTGTAATGGTGTGGCCCATTAGTACCAATTGAGCATTGTTTAAATGTGACAGCCTACCCGAGTACTGTTGCTGACCTTGTCCAACCCTTTGTGACCACGGTTTACTCATCTTCTGATGGCTACTTCCAGCAGGATGTAATGTAGAGCTGAAACAACGAATCGATAAAATCGATAATAATCGATAACGGAAATCGTTGTCGACGATTTCCGTTATCGATTAATCGAGTGATCGATTCGTCGTTGGAGCACTAGGCTCCTTTTACTTACCTCCGCCTGCGTTCCCCGGTTCTGCTCCACGCTCTGCAGTCTCCGCCTTCTTCATGCTACGTGACGACGGAGGTGACGCGCGTCTACTATCAAGTTTGAAGTGGAAGAAGTTCGTAGCGGAGGTAAGTACTCTTTATGTCTATTGTCTGTGCGAATGTTTATGTGCGAGACTGGGGAGAGAGAGAGAGAGAGAGAGAGAGAGACTGGGTGCAGAGCAGAGTGGGGGTGGGGGGCATTGCAGGGTGTGAGACTGGGTGCAGAGCAGAGTGGGGGTGGGGGGGCAGGGCAGGGTGTGAGACTGGGTGCAGAGCAGAGTGGGGGTGGGGGGGCAGGGCAGGGTGTGAGACTGGGTGCAGGGCAGAGTGGGGGTGGGGATGCAGGGCAGAGTGGGGGTGGGGGCACAATGCAAGTTGTTTTTAACATCTAGTTCTTAAAATTATTTTAAATAAACAAAAAATTTGCATATTGTTTTTTTTATCCGATTAATCGATTAATCGAAAAAATAATCGGCCAACTAATCGATTATTAAAATAATCGTTAGTTGCAGCCCTAATGTAATGCACCATGTCACAAAGCTTACATCATATCAAGCTGGATTCTTGAACATGGCAATGAGTTCACTTTACTCCAATGGCCTCCACAGTCACCAGATCTTAATCCTATTGGGATGTTTTGAAACGGGAGATTCGCATCATGGATGTGCAGCCGACAAATCTGTAGCAACAGTGTGACGCCATCATGTCCATATGGACCAAAATCTCTGAGGAATGTTTCCAGCACCTTGTACAAAGTATGCCATGAAGAATGAAAGCAGTTCTGAAGGCCAAAGAAGGTCCAACCCGGTACTAGCAAGGTGTACCTAATAAAGTGGCCAGTGAGTGTATGTATGGATGTTTATGTGTGTCTGAGCATGGATGTTGGGCAGCTCAGAGCTCTTCAAAGGTGTTTTTAACATCTTATTTCTTAAGATTTAGCAGAGCTTATGATACAGGTACAAAAGCAATACATTTATATAAATGGTAAGGTCCCTCTATCCATAATGAATAATTGAGGGTATAATAAAATAAAGTGACTTGAGAAATGTAAACCAAACTCTTATGTTTATTGCGTATATATCATAAAAACAATGATTCATTTGAATCAAATAAATAATGTATAAAGCAAAAAATAAGTGTAATGCTTGCCAATAAAGATAATCATTTGCAACATACCCGTGTGATCCGTCTCTCAATGAGTGCAGTATTCCTCCCCCCACAAACTTACTATTCTGCTATCTTATTTACCCATTGTCTTGGGCAAAAGTTGGCATCGCCGCATGGTATAACACGGTATAACCTTGACACACAAAGTTTAAAACGAATGGACATCTGCAAGACCTTGAACGGGTCCTTAAAGTTGTTTTTGCAAAAACCACCTGTAAGATCATGACACGTACTGTATCTAATACAAAAAACTAAGCACAAAGTGCAAATACACACAGTTAACCATCATACTTTATAGCTGTATGATATATATTTATACATCTGACAAGAAACCCCGGCGCACAACAGCTGTTGCCGCGCAGATCACAAGGGAGCGGTATCGTAGGTCATTAACAGACCTCCGGCTCCCTTGAGTGATTTTAAGCCGGGTTGAACCCGGCTTAAAATCACTCAAGGGAGCCGGAGGTCTGTTAAAGACCTCCGATACCGCTCCCTTGCGAGCCTGCTCCTCCAGCGGCGGACATTACTGTCCGTCTCTGGAGGGGTGCCGGGTGCCGCAGGTTGGCACCCCCTGGAGTGTGGCGCCCTGTGCGGTCGCACACCCCAAAGGTCGGCCCTGCTCTAAGGGGCCGGCCTTAGGGGTCTGCGGCCGCACAGGGTTTAAATAAAAACATCGGGGTTTTTTTTCAACTTTATTTAACATCCTCCATGTTAAATAAAGTTAAAAAAAACTTTATTTAACATCCCCCGTGTTTCCCCGAAAGTAAGACATATGTCTTACTTTCGGGGTACGGCTTATATTAGCTGACCCCTCTGAAACTCCCGATACGTCTTACAATCGGGGGTGTCTTACTATCGGGGAAACACGGTATATATATCTATATATATATATCTACACATATGCCTGTCCATACATACACATTTATACACTGCCCTCACCACACACCCCTGCCTTTACACACACATGTATATGTATATGTGTATATATATATATATATATACACACACACACACACGTGTGTGTGTGTGTGTGTATATATATATATATATATATATTTCTCCCCCTTTGTCCCTTTCTCCCCATCTCTTACCTTATCTTCTGTCTTCTTTCTTCCATCCAGTTGTGGGAGCCCGAGGTCTGGCACTTCAGACCTCGGCTTCCCTGCTCTCTAATCACTACGCGCCGGCTATTGATGCCGGGCGCTGGGACATGACGTCATCCCTGCGCTCGGCATCAATACCCGGCGCCTAGTGATTAGAGAGCAGGGAAGCCCGAGGTCTGGCACTTGAGACCTCGGCTTCCCTGCTCCCTCATCACTACGCGCCGGCAATTGATGCCGGGCGCCGGGACATGACGGCATCCCTGCGCTCGGCATCAATAGCCGGCGCGTAGTGATTAGAGAGATTGGTGGCTTCGTGGGAACCTCCGGCTTGGTAAGTACCCGGCGTATAAGACGACCCCCCACTTTTAAGAAGATTTTTTGGGGTTAAAAAGTCGTCTTATACGCCGGAATATACGGTACATTATAAATGAAAGTGTGAGTATGTTGCATCAATCAAGAATAAATTATAATCTATGTATTAACATAAGCCTATAATACCTCTAACATGACATCTACCCCTGGGCCATCTTTAATACAGCTGCCTATACCCAGGGTTAATTTGGGCTCCCTTAACAGCTGCCATAGCCTGTGCTGTCCTGGCATAGACCTCTCCAAACCCTCCCTCTTTCATCTGCAAATCTTTGAAGCCAAAATATGGCTGCTTCCATTGTTTACAAATGATGTGGGTTGTTGATAGATATATTGTACTTATTTTAATATGTAAACAATATTACATACATTTATATAGCATACTGAACAAAACTATTTGTTTTGTTTTCTATTGACACTGTCACTTGATTATTTAATTCATAGCAGCCGCAAAAGCTGCGGTAAGATAAGGAAGGGAGTGAGTGAAAAGAGAGGGTAAAGGAGGGAGTATGTTTGTAAGTTAGACTTAGAATGTATGTGTGAGCGTGTATGTGTAATTGTGTATGTGTTGGCATAGTTTTGTACGTGTGGGTGTGTGTTAACATGAATGTGGATATGTGTGTGAGCATGAATGAGTACAGTATATGCAAGTGTGTGCATTAGCATTAGTCTGTAAGTATGTGTTAATGCGATAGCGAGTGTGTATGTGTTAGCTACAGGGATGAGCAATAGGGCCACTTGACTTTACTTGACCACCTCCATCCCTGGGCCAGAAAGTCCCAGTCCTCCCCTGATCATATCAGCAGGGCCCTCCTCACCTGTTGTTTCTGTATGTCATCTTGTTATTTTATATACTAATTCTTATGACCTGTCTACCCTTTGTACAGTGCTGCGTAATCTGATGGTGCTATATAAAACAATAAATAGTAACAGTCCCGAAGTCCCAGGATGGTCTTGATGAATGGACTTGGTAGTTACTGATACACTGTGTCAAAACTATGCACTGCACGTCTGAAAAAGTGTTCGAGTTGTGTGGGCAGAAAGTGGTGTGATGTCTTGCCACCACCCACTTAATTTGGGCATCTACTTAGTGGCGTATTTTGACCTCTGCCTATTGGACAATCAGGCTCCTTATGGCACCAATGCTCAATGGGCCAATTCAAAGGGACGTCGCTGTCTATCGGAAAAGCAGAAAACAGTGTTCATAAATGAAACCATCAAAATAGTGTACCCTACTAGCATTCCAAATGACACAAATACAGAGAGAACCCCACTCTGTCATATTCCTAACCACCCCTATTTACAATAGCTCTTAAAGGCTACTCTATAGCAGTTACTAACGCTGAAGTACTGGAGGCAGCAACCCTGATATATTCATCATGTGGAGGTACATACAGCGAGCCCTGTTGCACTCACAGTAGCTAGCATGCCACTGCCGTAACCGTAAAAGATGGCCAAGTGGCTCTACGGAGCGTTTGGCAAAGAAACACTCTTAGCAGAGCGTATGTAGGCTGGTGGCTGTTAGATTGAACATAAAAATAGAAGGCCTGTAGGCTGTTTGAGCAGGGCCCTCCTCACCTGTAGCCTCTGTAAGTCAATTTGTTATGTTACATACTACGTGTAATATCCTGTCTACCCATTGTACAGCGCTACGGAATTTGGTGGCGCTATATGAAACAATAAATAATAATATATACAACAGTCCCACACTTATCAGCAGCCATGATCTTTTTTGTTTTTTTTTACAGTTATCACTGAAGCACATTGTAGTGGTATCAGGTATTAAGTAAGTGTCTTCCACACAATAATCTTAACGTTGACATAAAAAATTGCCATTCGTATTTTAGAGTGACCACATTCAGCCACTTTTGTAGGACCGGTATATTTTTCCTATATTGCCCACCAGCACAAATGCTGCTGGCGAATCAGTTGCCATTCTAAATCCCATATATCACTGGGCAAAACTTTACCTGTGCAGGTTAGTGATGTGATTATTTTTATGTAGCTTGGAAAAAATGGCTGCTGGGGTCACCATAATCACCATATTCACAATATGTACTGCATAAAAATAAATATGTGCAGGCTGTTGTTTCCATATGATTATTTTTTAATATTACATAATATTCTTTAAATTATAGTTTTTCATGAAGCACAAAGAAGAGATTGTCCCAAATCGAATTAAATAAACATGCCAACGTCCTGTCCTTTGTTCGGTCAGTATACTGCCAATAAAGCTTATTCGAAAAATTAAAAAAACAGGCTGGTGGACTTATCTCCCCGCAGAAGGGGAGCGCGTTTACGTCACTGGGTGGGCGGGGCGCCGGTTGTTACCGTGCGTTTGTGGTACACATCTAATACGGACTGTAAGGGCTTGGAGTGTGCGGTTCCCGCGCCACCAACTGAACGTTGCGTCACTGAGGTGACGTCACAAAGCCGGCGCCATAATTCCGCCCTGCATCGGCTGCCCGCGGCTCGAGATTAATAACAACAACAACGGCGTGTTTGGATCAAACGGGGCACAAGAATTGAGGCCGCCTGACTGCCTCTGTCTGAGGTGAGTGCGACATTGTGTTATGTATATGTGCGTTCGTGTGCTTGTTAATAAACACATACCAGGGTATGTCCGTATGTATGCACCGAGGTACACAGCACGGTGCTTTGTATGTATGAACATGGCCTTTTGTGCAAATGTGTTTAGCTTTCGGACGCGAAACTATACACGGAAGCCCCTTTGTTTGTAACGTATACCGAGAAACGACCGGATGCGCTGCTATTTATTCTCATAGCGGCTTTCCGGGCTACGCGACCGGTATAATTTAAAAGTTGGGGGGGGGTGTCAGTGGATTGGCCCTTCTTCTAGTGTTTATTATTGTGTTATTGTTTGATGTTTTCCAAACTGAATTAAAACATTACTGGAGGTTATCCACAGTGTCAATTTGTTCCCCCCTTCTCTGGTGGTGTAATGTTATTAACTTTTATTTACATAGTACCAAAAGAGCTCCTTGCAGTAGTTGCATTTAAAGGGTTTGGCAAAACTCCAACTATCAAGCTAAGACCAGCCGATCCATTTGGTAAAGAGGGCCCTGCTTACAATGTGAGGCAGCAGTGCATCCGTTTTTGTGGTCCCCTTGTTATTTGGTGAGGCTGAATATATCCTAGGGCTCCTGCAGCTTAATTGATGGCGCTGAAGTTTTATCCTGTGTATTATTGGTGGCTTCTGAAATAAAATATTTCCATGTATTAACTGTCAGTCTCTTGCTGTAATAATTAGTTTAATATAACTCATGTTGTGCTCGCTAGAATAGGTCACGTGGACCCGTTTTAAGTCTTAGTCTAGACCCCTGTGACCTAATCATAAAGAAGACCGAAAACTGGCTAGAATGAAAATATTGGCATGCCATTGAGTGAAGACTAGTAACGACCCTGCCCAGCTTCATTCATGCACACATGCGCTGTATTAGACGTTCAATGATTAGGGCATACAAATCGTTAGAACTTTAACACAGGATGGGTGTTCAATGCTTGTGGCATGTTCCTTAAATATAAAGGAAGCAACGTGAATTTACCTGGATTGGAGCTCATGCTCCGTCAGTTCTGTCTTGCGTATGCTTCATTCGTGCACATGTCACGTGACGCTGGGTGACTGTGTGCACCTTACATCTGTAAAGCAGTCTCCTCGTTCGTCCTCTTAGTCTCCCTGGTGCCACTAGCCCTAGGCTCACCCTTGGCACACACTCACGATAAGACTATACAGTTACACACGCTCATGCTAATATCATACAAAGCGACTGCAAAAAATGGCATCCATGGGAGAGTTGCAAGGTGAAAACCACTACTGACCAAAAAGTAAACAAAGGCTTATCTCACATTTGACAAAAAACCTCTTTATGACCCCCAATACTTGTGATAATATTCCATGGACTGATGAGTCAAAAGTTGGACTTTTTGGAAGATATCTGGCATAAAACTAACACAATAGGAATGTCATATGATCAGTTAAACATGTTGATGGTAGTGTGTTAGTCTGGAGCTGCTTTGCTTCTTCAGGACCTGGACAACTTTCTGTGATTGGAAGCATGAATTCTGCTCTCAGACGAAAAATCCTTAAGGAGAATATCCATCAGTTTGTGACCTAAATCTCAAATTTAGTTGGGTTATGCAGCAGGACAACAATCTGAAGAACATAAACAAGTCCGCCTCTGAATGGCTCAAAAGAGACAAAACTAAGGTTTGGAGTAACCTGGTCAAAGTCCTGACTTGAGGATGCCGTGGCATGGCGTTTAAAAGGGCGGTTCATGCTTGAAAACCCTCTAATGTTGGTGAATTGAAACAATTTGAGGGACAAAATTCTGCAAACGTTTGATAGCAGTTGTTGCCACCAGTTAGTAGGTTTTGGGGGGCAATTACATTTTCCATGGGTGAAATAGGCTTTAATTAAGTCTTTACCTTTATTAAATGAAATGATCGTTTGAGATGCATTTTGCTTTCTCACGTTGTCTTTATCTTATATTTAGTTTGATCTGATACTTTGACAAATACAGTAAACAATAGAAAGAATAGAGAGGGGGTAAATATTTCACAGCACTGTACATTTATAAGCTATACACACTTACTCCAACACTATACACAAATACACTGAATCCGGCACTACAAAACCGTAGACACACTGACCCTGGCATATATACATTTTCAGACGCGCGCACACTGGCTACAGAACTACAGTATACAAAGATGTATATATACTCCCTCTCACCTTGCTGGGCGCCTAACAGCACCTGCTTTAGCACACCTCTGCAGCTAATTGGGGGAGTCGGATTCTGGGTGGCAGCACTGGCCAGTGCTATCCCCTACTCCTGCAAAGCCCGGGGTGCCAGGAAGTGACTTCTAGTCACTATAGTGTGTGTATGTGAATACTATATATACTTCACTGTGTACTGTGTGAAAAATGCTGTAAAGTAAGAATTCTCTCAGAACTAGACATTTGAGTGAACAAAATAAAATGCTAAAAATAACTAACTTGTCTGAAAGCATTCTTACTTTACAGCATGTTTTTGCACCTACATAAATCTCTTGTGTTTGTGTGTGATATATGTATGTGTGTAGTGCTCCCTGGGTTTTACTGTGGTCACATAGACCAGCAGAGAGAGTGCTGCATAATTCCTGGTTTTACTCCTATGGCAGCCATGAGCTGTAGGAGGGTCTGGCTGGGTTAAGCTAGGTGCAAAAAATGTTGGCGGTCAGTGGGTGGTATATATTGGGCAGCAAGTGAACATTTCATCCTCAAAGTTGATGTGTTAGAAGCAGGAAGAATGGCAAGCATAAGGATCTGAACGACTTTGACAAGAGCCCAATTGTGATGGCTAGACTGGGTCCGAGCATCTCCTAAACTTCTAATCGTCGGGTGTTCTGCAGTGATCAGTACCTATCAAAAGTGGTCAAAGGATGGAAAAACAGTGAGCCAGTGACAGTGGCGGCCAAGGCTCATTGATGCATATGGGGGGAGCGCATGAAGGCTGGCCTGTGCGGTCAAACTCAACAGATGAGCTACTGTAACTCGAATTGCTAGAAAAGTCAATGCTGCCTCTGATAGGTGTCGGGGCACACAGTGCATCGCAGTTTGTGATTGGGGTTGCGCAGCCGCAGACCAGTCAGGGTGCCCATGCTGACCCTTGTCCACTGCCGAAAGCACCTACAAGGGGCATACGAGCAAAAGAACTGGAAGAAGGTAGTCTGGTCTGATGAATCACATCTTCGTTTACTTAACATATATGGCAGGGTGCGTGGAGAACACATGGCACCAGAATGCTGGCGGAGGCAGTCTGATGCTTTGGGCAATGGTCTACTGGGAAACCTTAGCTCCTGTCGTTCATGTGGATGTTACTTTGACTCGTGCAACCTGCCTAAGCATTGTTGCAGACCATATACACCCTTAATGGACACTGTATTCCCTGATGACATTGGCCTCCTTCAGCAGGATAATGTGCCCTGCCACAAAGCAAAATTGGTTCGAGAATGGTTTGAGGAACACAACAAAAAGTTTAAGGTATTGATTTGGCCTCCAAAATTCCCAGGTCTCAATCCAATAAAGCATCTGTGGGATGTGCAGGACAAACCAGTCGAATCCATGGAGGTCCCACCTAACAACTTAAAGGATCTGCTGCTAGCATTTTAGTGCCAGATACAGCTGGCACACCTTCACTGGTCTAGTGGAGTCCATGTCTTGATGGGTCAGGGCTTTTTTGCCAACAAAAGGGGGACCTACACAATATTAGGCAGGTGGTCAAAATGTTATGGCTGATCGGTGTATATATACTTCAAGGAAATGTAAGCAGCACAGGCCGTGTGCACTTGTATATATTAACTCTGTTGCTGCAAATGCAATTCTGCTGTGTCCTAAACATAGTGACTACTGTATGGGAGCTAAATGTCTGGCTTTAATGCAAGATTGCTGTGCTTCTGGGGGAGGACTTTTTTAATAAGTTAGCATTAACAAAATCCTGTTTGAGCACACTGGGGTCAAAATCCTTTTTTTTATTTTTTACTTTTTTTTTTTAATAGAGCTTGAATAGTATGTCCATCTGCTGATTTTCTTTTTCGCATGTGTGTCAGTGGCACACTATCAGAAAGGAAATAAAAATCAGATCTGTGTGTTGCAAGCCAACTCATGGGAATATATTTTTGCGCCCAGGTAGCAAGGGGAAGAGTAGGTTGTTCATCGGCCACGTGATCTTTCATCGGCGATTTAGCTTGAAGCAACAGGACCCCTGCCGCTAAAGGCTGACACTTTTTCACAAGGTTAAATTTTCTTGGTCCCCCCCCCCTTGTAAACGCATTGAGAATCCAACATAATCCACCCCATGCATATTTACAGAAATATTATTCATTCCTTTCAGTGGAAGTGCTCTTATGATTTGCCTGTAAATTGAAAATGATTATTTTTGTATGTATATATTTTTCCCACTGCAGCATATCACTTTCTGTACCAAAGAAATGGTGATGGAGAAGCCAAGTCCCCTGCTGGTAGGGCGGGAGTTTGTCAGACAGTACTACACTCTTCTAAATAAAGCTCCAGACTTCTTACACAGGTGAGTATTTGGAGTGGCACTGGGTGGCTGTTAACCAAACCACTGACGTCCTCAAGACTCGTATTAAGGAAGCTATTGTTAAATAACCACTGCCATTGTGGGACTGTGGACATCGCATTTTTTTTTCTTAGCTACATTTCAACTTTGAGATGTTCCCATTTTTTTCATAACATACCAACAGCTTTAGTCTGATGGAGATAAAATGTTCAGTATTCCTATTTGCAATGAAAAAATGTTTCTGCATGTATATACCTTTTTTTTATCCTAAGGAAAAATTATCTTTCCCGGATGTGGAAGGTAACAGTTCTATAAACATTTTGTGATCCCGTTGTTTTGATGACACTTTAGCTAAACAAAAAGCTCTTTCCCCTTGATGACAGTTGACGTGCCTCACACGTCATTGTCTTAAACAAGCTTAGAAATCGATCCTCCCAAGCGGTGTTGCTATAATCTGTTGATATAGAGGCACTAAGCAACACTGTAAACTTCTGCAGAGGCCCTGTGTGATCGCTCTCTTTTTATACACCCAGGAAGAGATAACTCTTTCTAATCATTAAATACCTGATGATTAGCATTTGCTTAACCCAACTTGTGCATCTGGTACACTTACTGTGATATTGCAGCATTTGGGTTTCCTACATTGGCCTTGTCTTGTTTTTTTTTTTTTTTTTTTTTTTAAGTCCGTTTTTGTATTTCAGGTTTTACGGAAGAAATTCTTCTTATGTACATGGTGGACTGGACGCCAGTGGAAAGCCCCAGGAAGCGGTTTATGGCCAAGCAGTATGTATAGGCAGTTGTGGGACTTGTTATAACACCAGTCTAATAATACACTTGTTTATTTATGTTGCCTAAATTAGTTTTTCGGTAAGCCCTTTCTTTATGCTGATTTTCTAAGAGAATTTCTGTGTTCTCTCATTAGAGGGCACAGTATTTATTGTACTCACAGCTCTTAAAAATCTCTCTACAGGAAATCCACAAGAAGGTGATGTCCCTCCAGTTTAGTGAATGCCGCACCAAGATTCGGCACGTGGATGCTCATGCTACTCTGAGCGATGGGGTTGTTGTTCAGGTCATGGGTGAACTTTCAAATAATGGACAGCCAATGAGAAAGTTCATGCAGACCTTTGTTCTTGCCCCAGAAGTAAGTTGAACTCATCATCTGTTGTACAGTAGGCACAGGAGTTGTTAGGATGGAAAAGGGATTTGCTTTCCTGAAAATATGGAGTATTGGTCATTTTTAATGTTGCAGCAAAATGCTGTTTCTGTGAAATGTAGCTGTATGTTAAATCATATTTGCTACTGTTACTCCATTCCGATAATGGCCCACCTGCAGGTTTTCTCACTTATAAGAATCTGGCCAAACACCCCACAAAGAGAAACCTGAGGCTCATTTATTGTATTTAGGGTTTTTTTCTCTTTCCCCTTTTAGGGTTCAGTTCCTAACAAGTTTTATGTTCACAATGATGTTTTCCGTTACGAGGATGAGGTCTTTGGTGATTCCGAGGCAGAGATGGAAGAAGGTAAGGTTACCTTTTTACTTTCCTATCTGTTATTAAGCATTTCTGTGTGAAAATAGTTCTTGCGTAGGAGTTAAAGTGTGTCTAT
This sequence comes from Spea bombifrons, assembly GCF_027358695.1. Lineage (NCBI taxonomy): Eukaryota > Metazoa > Chordata > Amphibia > Anura > Pelobatidae > Spea > Spea bombifrons. Next base: position 53,058,450 of record NC_071087.1, read on the forward strand.
AAATCTATCTTGTATTGCTACCTCACCACAGCCATGACGAAGTTCTCAGTAGGTCTTGGAACTGCTGATTTGTTGTGTAGTAAAATAGTGCTAGTTATAGTGCTAGTTATAGCTTTTGTGTAACTGTCACATTCCATCTATAGCAGGATTATGTTTAGTGTGAAAATGTTTGGTTTTTGTATAAGGGGTGCATTGGTGTAAACATTCATTTATAAATGACTTGGCATATAACTACTGTGTAATTGGCCTGCCAAGATGGAATAATGTCACAACCAATGGCACCCAAAGGTCAAACAGCAGCTTGTCTCATGGCATGTTATTCTCTGTTCTGGGTTTTTATTATAAACGTTTATAAACTGATTTCAGTGTGGATCAACTACTCTGAGTCTTGATTTGATATTTTCTGCAGAATCTGAAGAGGAAGTTGAGGAGGAGCAAGAGGAAATGCAGCCGTCTCCTGAGCCTGTCGCAGAAAACACAAACAACTCTTATTACGATGCACATCCTGTGACGTATGCCGAAACTTTTTATTTGTGTGTGTGTGTGTCTGTACATATATACACTATATGGACAATGGTATCGGCACACAACTCTTAATTATTGACTTCAGATGTTTCCCTCAGACCCCTTGCAGGTGTATAAAATAAAGCAGTTAAAGTGGAAGCGTTTAGGAACAGCAGCAACACGACCACATATAGTCACGGAGCGCGTCATAAAAGTCGCAAGCGCTCTGCTGATTCCATGGCTGAAGCGTTTCAAACTCCTGGCGTTAGTGGCACTAAAACTGTGTGGCGGGAGCTTCATGGATGGGTTTCCATGGCCGTGCAAGCCTTCACGTCGCTAATACAATGCCAATTGTTGGATCGAGTGGTGCAAAGCACGATACTACACTGGACTCTGGAGCAGTGAAAACGTCTTATGTGGAGTGACAAATCGCACTTCTGTTTGGCAGTCTGATGGACGAGTCTGGGTTTGGCGGATGCATTGTGCCAACTGTCAAGTCTGGTGATAGAGGGATAATAGTATGTGACTGTGTATTGGGGCTGTGTTGGGCCCCTTCCTTCCAGTGAATGGAAATCTCAATGCTTCAGTATACCAAGAGCTTCTTGACAATGCTTTGTTTCCAACTTTGTGGCAACAGTTTGGGAAAGACCCTTTTCTATTTCAACATGAGTTTACCCCAGTGCACCAAGCAAGTTCCATACAGACATGGTTGGGTGAGTTTGGCGTTGGAGAACTTGGCTGGCCTGCACAGAGCCCTGACCTTAAACCCATCAAACACCTTTGGGATGAACTAGAACGGAGATTCCCTCAATGGGCAAAAAATCCCACAGAAACACTACAAAGGGGTGGCCCAACTACATATTAATGTCTATGTATTTAGAATGCAATGACATAAGTCTGTGTAATGGTCACATGTCCCAATGCCTTTTGTCCATATAGTGTAAATGCAAGTGCACATTTACATTGTCTAAAAGCACAAGTGTATCTGGATGTTTTTTCTTCAGTCTCAGAATGTCGTGTATTTGTCTTTGTGCATGTGTCTTAATGGTTTGTGTAGCTCTGTTTCTTGGAAATGCATGGAGAGATTCAGTTTTCACATGACAAAAAAAATACACTAATATGTTGCCACAGAAGCTGGAAAAAAGCTTCAAAAGTATTTTTAGGTGTATTTGCATAATGTCCTAGAGAACATAGTTTTTTTTTATAAGCAAACTTTCTTAGCCTGTAGATTTGTAAAGTTTCAGTCTAATTTGTTGCCTGTTGTATAACTGCCACCGATACTTGTATAATATTGGTAATTTCATGTTTGACTGTCCTATTTAATTGCTATTCTCTTTCAGCAATGGCATTGAAGAGTCATTGGAAGAGCCTATTCCTGAGCCTGAACCTGAAACAGAGTTAAAGAACGAAGAGCTCAAACCAGAACCAGAAGAGAAGAGCCTGGAGGAACATGAGGAGAAGTCTCCAACACCACCACCCGTTGAACCGACCATTCTTCCCCAAGAACCACCCAAGGTAACCTTCTACTTTTCTGTAGTCGTAATATTTATACTTGTCAATAACATGGATTTAGTTGCTTAAAATCAGAAGGGTCCATTTATGGAGCATCGTATGCCCCCCTCGCTGTAATTTCAGAATGCATTGCATTGGCAGACACTCCTCACTACGGATAATTTTTCAATTACATAATTTTGCCATGAACACTTAATAGCTATACAGCACCAAAGCAGGCACTTATGGACTGTTGCTATAGAAACTGTTTTTTTTGTGCTTTCTGGTTTTAAGCCTTCAGAAGAAAGAAAACTAGATTTGCTAAGATTTATGTGCTTAACATACTAGATAACTTTTATTGTTTTGTCTTAGTTAGACAGCAGCTGTAGTATAATTTTATTTTTAGCAGATCAATGTATGGTTCTTGAACTACAAAAAAATAATCTGTTGTTTTGTATGTTAGAATTATTTGCAGCACTTTCTCAAGATATGACGTTAAAGTAAAGCTCCAGTGCCTCATGCGTTTCCACCAACCATAAGTTGCCAGGTTTTTCGATTAATCGGATAAAAAATATGTACATTTTCAGTTTTATTTAAAATTGAGTGCAGTGCTGCGAGCAATCTGGATCCTAGTATAATAGTCCAACCTCCTATTTGAGGTCTGATTATAAGACAACCTCGACTATAAGATGAGGGGTATTTTCTAGAGCATATCGAATATAAGATGAGTTCTTCAGTTGTTGCAACCCTATAAACATGTATATTAAATTACTTCCTTAACTCAACGGAGAAAAAATTAAGCTACGGCACACCTACTCCGTTGTCTTACTTTATTATTAGTTTAGTGTGACACTCTTAAGACATTCTGTTGATCTGTGTGTCAGGAATCTGCCTTATTGGTATAAGGCAGCATAGTAACACTGGGACTTTCTTTAGGAGAACCTTATTATTGTCACATAATTTCTAAAAATTACATAAAAGGCTTGGCATACTGGCAGGCATAGCCTTTCTTTGTTTAGTCACATTCACAAAACCGCAGTTTGTAGCCTTGCATGTTGTGTATGTGGTGCTCACTCGTGGGCTTTGCTGCCTAATCTTTACATTTATAAACTGGCAACTCATGGGCTTGGATTATCTCTTTTGGGTCATGAAGATATAATGTAAAATCTCAGGCTGTGTAGAAGTGAATACTTGTGTCTTTAGTCCTTACAGGCTTTTCATTTATTTCCTACAAAATTGTAAAATTATACACATACGTTTTACGCACCCGTGTATGTTTATACCAAATATTTTATGGTATGTATATTTATAGGTGTCACAAAATAACACAATGCACACATTACAACATTTCTAGTGACTCTCCCAGTTTTTTTTCTTTTGTCTCTTGTTAATCAACTAGTTTTTCTTGACATATTATCTGCTCACAGATGTGAAGATTTAAATTCAAAACACCATTAGTATTTGGTTGTCAACAATCTAGGTTTCTTTTGCAGCTTGATAAGTATTGGCATGTATCATCTTCTGTAGGCTTTCTCCTGGGCATCAGTGACCAGTAAAAACCTGCCTCCAAGTGGCACTGTCCCATCATCAGGAATTCCTCCCCACGTAATAAAAGCTCCTGCTTCGCAGGTAACCAGGCTGTAAACGTTTCCTTATATACTTAATGACTTTTTTGTTGAAATGTATATTATATCATTTTAGATGTGAACCCCAGTTAGATTAATTTGTACCTATTTAAACAAATAGTGAATGCACTGCTAGAAGCTGCTGTTATGGAGTGATGCTTCAAATCCGGGATAAACCTGCTATTTTTAGGGTCATACACCCCTGCTTTAAAGCTTCAACGTTTGCCTTGCCACACAGCGATTGTCTTAGATTTTTTTTTTCTTCATTTTTTTTCCCCCATGCACAGCCATTAAGTGTAATCACTTTTTTAAAAAAAATCTATATTGCAGGCAAGAGGTGAAAATAAGGCTGACTCTCAAATTCAGTCTCCCCGTGTGCGAGAACAGCGTCCCCGTGAAAGACCAAGTTTTCAGCCCAGAGGTCCAAGAGCAGGTAAGATGCCTGAATGCATTATCTGGGATAGTTGCACGTTCTAGATCTGCCAGTTTTTAGAGTTTAGATTTGCACTGATACCATTGTATGGGATTGTTTTTCATTAAATCTTCTTAAACTGGTAAATCGTGTTTTTGTTTAAAAGATACCTTTTTTTGTGTTGTATTGAATGTTTTGGGGTTTTTTTTGCTAGAATGTGCATTTTCCTCCCTACCTTGCAGCAGAATACACGCTGCGGTTTTCTCTAGGAACTAGAGCTTTCCAGTTAATTATAACTAAATTTATTTTTCTCTAACATCGCATTTGTTTACACAGCTTTTTCAGAAGCTGTTAAGTCCTCTTTGTATGAAATCATTCTGTAGTAAATGTTAACAATCACCACCCACTTTTTTGTAATTGATTTAGGACGAGGTGAGACAGAACAAGGGGAGTCGGATAACCGTCGTATGTTCCGCTATCCTGACAGCCACCAACTTTTTGTAGGCAACTTGCCACACGATATTGACGAAAGTGAATTAAAAGAGTTTTTCATGAGTAAGTAGCATTTAATCCAAACACTAAATGCAGCATCCCTAGAACTGCATTCATATTCACTATAAGGATGAGATGAGATTTTCAGACATCTGAGACATTATAGCTCTAATATTGTTCTTTATTGGTACATTTTCTAGATCGAAAATAATCTTTTGCCTGATACACTAGCTGCAGCTGCCCCTCCCCCTTTGTAGGCCAATGGTTCTTGCTACTGATTGGCTGCTCAAAGCGGGAGTGTTTTCTGCACAGGCCCACACACACCAGCAGTGCTCACCAAGTGAGTGCTGGTCCTGACGGGAGGTCAATATATAACGTGCAGGCAGATGTTTGGCCAAAACGCATTGTATGCAGAGAGAATAGCTGCATCAGAAAAAGGGAAACCATGAACATTTACTCACTGGACAGCTCTTAATCACAGCTGTTTTCTTTGAGATTCTGCAATGTCTTCTTTAAAGCCACATTAAAAGCAACTTTAAAAATTCTTTTTTTTTTTTTTTTTTTCAGGTTATGGAAATGTGATGGAACTCCGGATTAATACCAAAGGCGTTGGCGGGAAGCTTCCAAACTTTGGCTTTGTTGTGTTTGACGATGCTGAACCTGTTCAGAGGATTTTGCAGGCAAAAGTATGAATGCTAGGCCACTAAAAAATCCATTGCCTAGATCTAGATGAGTTGAAAATCCATTTGTTTGGGATTTGTTAATCCATTGCAGGTGGCCTGAAATGAGCCTTCATAATACAATGCTGAGGCATATCATGAAAGTTATCTCAGCAGTTTAGTTCTGCATTATGCAGGACCAGAAGCTCACTGAGCTTGGCCATTTGTAGCGCATAGTAATATCCAGGAGTTGTATTGTACAACTCACCTAAGCAAAGTTGATATAGTGGTATTGGTCCAGGAGAAGCCTCTGTTGTAAATGGCTAAAGGCTTGTAGCCTTCAGTAAACAGTCACATCTTCTAAAAAAAAAAAAAAAAAAAAACAAAAAAAAAACCAGCAGATGTCTTCACAATGATAGACAAAAAAAAAAACCATAAACTTCCAGGGCTATTCGCACAGAGCTGCCTTATGTTACAATACCTTTACTTCAGACAGTTTCTCGGTAATAATTCCTGCCAGCTTGGATTCTGTCTTCCATCTGTCTGCGTATCCCAGATTTTCTGCATATTCCAGCATGGACACAGCAGCTCAGATGGGCTGGGGCCTATTAAATCACTTGTGTTCAAAGCAAGGATTTGCTTAAATCTTGGTCGAAGCTGCAAGATTTACTAAACCTTTTGCAACATAAACTCGCTAGAATGTTAATTAACGGTTTACTGAAAAGAAATATTAAGGTATAACAGTGGTCATGTTTTGTCATTGCATAAAGATAATGAAACCACCCCAGCAACACATTTTTTCCCGGCGTATAGTGGCAGTACCGTTGGGTTTGCTCTCTTCCCCGGGACAAACACTAAAAAAGATAGAAGGGGTTAAGCTCCACCCCCCCCTTACCCTATAACTGCACGTACCGGCGACCAGCAGTCAGTTCTTTTTTGTCCCGCAGGGACGAGCACTGGGGATTCTGCTCCATTCTTCTGCCTCGGCAGCTTGGATCCGGATCGGCCGGCACACGGGTTGTGTCCGGCGAAAGGGGGTTCCTGCAAGTCCGTTCGCTCCCCGGGTGGGAGCTCGGCTGATCTTTGCAGCACCGCGTTACAGAGTGAATCTGTAGCGGTGATTTGTTTCAAGCAGGGGAGGAGCATGCGCAGTACAGTGGAACGCACGCCCGGGTGGCTATGCGTTCCACTGATGATCCGGCCGTGCTACAGCGCATGCGCGGCTCGGATCATCCGATTTTGGCGCCAAATTCAAAATTGGCTGCCTATTTTATGCTGTGCAAACCTGTCTGACCACAAGAGTGTGTGTCAGGACAGGTTTCCGTGTTGTCTGAACCCCCCACACGGTTTTTGGTGATCTTTTTATTGATACGCCAAAAAATATGTTAACCTTCATCTCCAGAGAAGGATAAAATGCCTTCGGCTCCTCCCTAAAAGGCTTCATGCATGTCTAAACAGTTGGGGCTACAGGAGGAGATGTGCCAGCAGTGTTTAGCAGATATCCGGGCAAAAGAGAAACAGAAGGATATGCTGTCCTTTCTATCCTGGTTCCAGGATAATTTGTCTCAAACATTTCAAGCATTTAAGGAGGCTGCCTAACCAAGGGTGCACGACAAGCGAAGTTCATCCACATCAGAGTTGTCATCTGGGGAATGTTCGCGTTCATCTATGGATGTGTCCAGTTCTGAAGGTTCAGAGTCGGAATCCGGTTTTTCCTTCGCAAAAACTGGGGAATTTTGTTACAGGAGTAACCAGATATGGTTGAATCCAGAAGCTAAGAAAAAGGGTTTTCCAATGTTGCCTCATCTAATGGAATTTGCACGGCGTGAGTGGAAACATCCAAGTGATGTGTGTTTGTTTCTAGACACCTTTAAACATATTTTCAAGCTTTAAGATGACATCATGTGGGGAGAGCTTCCTAAGGGTGATGTCCAGATTGCTCAGTTGTCTAAGAAAACTACGTTGCCGATCGGAGAGGTTTCCGGCCTAAAAGATACCATGGACATAGGAGCAGAGACCGCTAATAGAAGAATCTTCCAAGGTCATCAAAGCAAAGCAAAGCAACATCAGCTGGAGCAGCAGTAGCGAGAGCTCAAGGCTTATGGCTCCAGAAATTGGAAGACCACATTCTGGAGGATGCAGATAAGGATCTTTTTCACAACTTTTGGAGAATTTGAAGCTTTGTAATGAATTCTTGATGTCTAGCCTACATGGATCCGCAGGTATCCCTATTATAGGCAGAAATATTCCACGGCAGCGTGATCCTCACCGTAGGATAGATCTTTCTTTCAGAAAAATAAAGATTCCAGATTTTACCCTTAACAGCTAGACAAGATAGGGCAAGACGGTTCTGTCAAAGTGGGAGGTCGCCTTCAGACTACCAGCAACCCATGGATCCGTCAGATTATATCAGAAGGCTACACCATAAAATTTTGCAGGTCTCCACGCAATTGTTTCCTAGTATCCTCTTACCCAGCGTTGAACAAGTATGCAGCGTTTATTATAGCAGCATCTACACTCCTCGAGCAGGGAGTTATAGAAAACGTTTCAAAGATACAGGTTCCTGGTCCCATACCGGGGCACTCTTCATCCTGTACCGGATCTGAAGTCCATCAACCAATATATTCCATATCAACACTTCCGTGTGGAAACCATCTCTTCGGTTACTCAAATGATTCAGAGAGAGGATTATGTGGCTTCCCTAGACCTACAGGACGCTTACCTGCAGGTGCCAATAGCAGTAGAGTCAAGGAGATTTCTGAGATTTGCAGTGAAGACAAGCAAAGGTTTCCATCATTTTCGGTTCAAGGCGCTACCCTTCGGCCTACCAATTGCTCCAAGAGTCTTCACCAAGATTCTCACTCCGTTGGCGACAGAACTGAGATTGAGGGGAATAGCTGTGGTTCCATATCTGGACGACTGGCTGATAAAAGCTTCATCCGCTGCACAACTTTTAACAGCTCTTCAAGTGATGATCACTCTTCTCAAATAACACGACTGGCTTCTGAATGTAGCCAATTCACGCTTAACCCGACCACAGAGATCAAGTTTCTGGGGTTTCAGGTAAACTCAAGATCTCTACGCCTCTATCTTCCAATAGTCAAGGCCATACGCATTCGGCTAAGTGTCGCCGAGCTACAAGCGTATCCTCTCTGCTCTATCAGAAGGGTAATGAGCAGTTTGGGAGTTATGACTTCCACCATGCCGGCGATAGCCTGGGCACAGGCAAGAATGAGGCCTCTGCTATGGCACGTTCTGTCACACTGGTCCGGGACCGACGAGGATCTAGACAAGTACATTCTGATATCTCAGGATGTACTTCAACGACTAGAGTGGTGGAAGGTCAAAAGAAATTTGACAAGCGGACTGTCCTTCCAGCCCAAGCAGTGGCTGATAGTTACCATGGACGCATCCCAGACTGGTTGGGGAGCTCATTTCCAATTTCACACAGCACAAGGGAAGTGGTCAGTGCAGGAAGCGCGTCAATCGACAAACTTCAGGGAACTAAATGCCGTCTTCAAGGCTTAAGTACTCTTCAAACCATGGATATTGAGCATCCCAGTGAAGATTCAATCCGACAACGCCACAACACTAGCCTATATTAACAGACAAGGAGGTATGAGAGTAACCAGTCTCCAAAGTTTATGCACAAAAATCATGCTATGGGCACATGAAAATCTAGAAGCTATCTCGGCGGTCCACATCAGAAGTCAGAACAATGTACTGGCAGAAACAGATGTTCTCAAGCAGATTGGTCCCTTCATCCGCCTATTTTTCAAGGGTTGGTGGCAATAGTAGACCTGCCGGAAGTAGATCTCATGGCGACAAGACTGAATCGGAAAGTCCCTCTTTTTGCCTCTCTATACAGAATGGTATTCCCTCCATTTTTTTTTTTTTTTTTGGATGGTCTGGAGATCAAGTGGCGATTCAACCTGGCATACATCTTTCCTCTGGTGTCTATGATGTCTCGAGTCTTGCTCAAAGTCAAGATGGACAAGGCAAGAGTACTGGCAGTTATCCCGTTCTGGCCAAACCGGAGCTGGTTTTCCCACCTTTGCCAGCTTTCGGTAACATATGGGGACCTTCCGTTGTCCGCAGACGTTTTGGAGACAAAGGGAATTCCACTCCACATCCTTCAAATGTTCAGATTGACGGCTTAGTTGCTGCAAGGCTGATCATGAAATATCAAGGTATAGACTCAGTTATGACTACTCTCCTCTTGGGGTCAGTAAATCTTTCTACATCAAGATTTTATCTAAGAACCTGGAGGAAATTTCTTGAATGATGTCAGTTTCAAGGCCTGCAGTCTTCTCCTCCACCCATTCCGGTCATTCTGCGTGTTTTACATGTGGGATTTAAAGCGGGCCTCAAGGTTGCAACATTTTAAAGGGCAGATGTCTGCTCTTCGTCATTTTCTGCTACTCAATCTGGCGTCGGATCATTTCATTCGGAGATTTTTTTAAGGCCATCACGATTAGAGACCTCCTGTTACATCGTTTTTTCCACCGTGAGATCTTACCGTTCTGCTCAAGGCTCTATGCTCGACTCCGTTTGAGCCTCTCCAAGAGGTTTCACTTATATTCCTCTCCCTGAAGACAGCATTTTTAGTAGCTGTCACATCGGTACGACGGATTGAGGAACTCCAGGCTCTCTCAGCCTCAAAAGGTTTTTTCTCATCTTTCATCAGGACGACGTACTTATGTATCCTAGGCCGTCATTCCTGCCTAAAGTCTTATCTCAAGCTAATATTAGCCAACCTATAGTCCTGCCAACGTTTTCTCCAAACCCTATGACACCAGAAGAAAGTGACTGGCACTGTCTAGATGTTAAGAGAGCTCTTACCATATATTTGGGGCGTACCGCTTCCATTTCGCTCATCTGACCATCTGTTCCTTTAGTTCCATGTAAGATCTTCAGGTCAAGCTGTATCTAAATCTACCCTGGCCAGATGGCTCCCATGCCATCCGGCTGGCATATGACTCCTGTGGTGCGACTATTCCTCCTCCGATTAAGGCTCACTCCACACGATCCTTCTCTGTCTCTTGGGCCTCCAGGTCTTCAGTCTCTCCGGAGGAGATTTGTGAAGCAGCAGCGTGATCCTCATGGAACACTTTCATTAAACATTACAGACTGGACATTTCCTCTGCTTCGGCAGCTGAGTTTGGACGTCAAGTCCTGCACGCTGTTAAGATCTAACTCCCTCCCTTTTTGGGGGGGATCTTGCTATATCCCAACGGTACTGCCACTATACGCCGGGAAAAACAGTAATTTTACTCACCGTAAATTCTCTTTTCCCAAGTATAGTGGCAGTACAGGTTTCCCTCCCTAATTTCGTTATAAGATAATGTTTTTCCATCTTTTGGTCCTCTTGTTATTAACTGACTGCTGGTCGCCGGTACGTGCAGTTATAGGGTAAGGGGGGGGTGGAGCTTAACCCCTTCTATCTTTTTTAGTGTTTGTCCCGGGGAAGAGAGCAAACCCAACGGTACTGCCACTATACTTGGGAAAAGAGAATTTACGGTGAGTAAAATTACTGTTTTTGTATGTCTACAATTTGATATTCATTTAAGGCTTTATCTCTGTTTTCAGCCAATTATGTTCCGTGGAGAAGTAAGGTTGAATGTAGAAGAGAAGAAGACCAGGGCTGCCCGTGAAAGGGAAACTCGAGGCTCTGATGACCGCAGAGAGATACGCCGCAACGAAAGAGGAGCTGGAGGACCCCGTGGAGTCATTGGTGGAGGAATGATGCGTGAGAGGGATGGTAGAGGTCCTCCTCTCCGTGGTGGGATGACTCAAAAGCTGGGCACAGGAAGAGGTGCTGCACCTATGGATGGCCGTTTCACTGGGCAACGTCGCTGAAATAAGTCTAATACAGTTATACCTACAGTGGTACATTGTTCGTCGTGTTTGCATTCTTGTTAATTTTTAGCTTTGGAATGTGACACAGCCTTTAATTTTTCTTCCTCATTTCTTTGATGTGAAAACATCTTTTTTGTTACGTTTCAATTGAGGTGAACTTTCTTTTCCCAGTTTCTCAGCAGGATTTCAACTGTTAATTTGTGCATCCCAACTTTGGAAATTTAAGGACTGAGATGACCAGTAGCACTGCAAATAATCACATGGACCCTGAAAAGCCTTGTCCTAGTAGGTTCTCTTTTGAAACCCCTTTGTTGCACATGGCTAGTATTACGGTTTCACCGTTGGAAACAAATGTGCAGTGCTGGTCGCCTACAAATCCATTTCTTTTATGGCTTTGGCTCAAAAACAAACAATGGTTATGCACTCGTCAAAATGCACTAATCCATTAGAAATAGATCCTAATGATGGCATCTGGTTTGACCATGAACTACATGGCAAAGGCATGCAAACCATAACAGATATAAATTCTCCAATAGTTTTGGTTACTTACTGAACTTGCAGTGTTTCAATACTCCAGAGGGCATAATCAGAATTACTAGGGAAAGTTTCCTACATGAAGATTTTTTTTGCACTTGACCCTTGATATGGAGATGGCTGGCTGCTCAACCTACTCCATCCCCTCCGAATCCCCTTCTTCAGCTTTGTACAGTAAAAAAAAAAACATACTCAAATGTATTAGCTCTCTGGTAATGTAATAAGCATGATGGTGCCTTCTACTAATACATCATTCCAGTCATTGCTGGTGTTTTTTATTTTTATTTTCCTTTGTACAGTGAATGAATTACTGTGCTGCAAAGCCAAACAGCTTCAATACATTCAAGAATCATTGAAAGAAAAAAACGCCTGTCTAACCAAACTGCAGTATATGTACATCAGTAGAAGTTAAGAGTTCCTGTTTTTCCTACAGTTCAGTTCCGTTGGTATTTACTTACCAAAAGTGTGGGGTATACTTTGTTGTATGAGATGAAATGGTAATGTCTGTGTCAATAGCTGTAAGTGTAGCTCCTAGAAGTGCATACGTAGTTCTGGACTGTTTGTATATGCTGCCCTGCAAATGTCCAGCTGCATTTTCTGTTCACTTGTTCGCTCTGTTGATCCTTGGAGCAGAGGATGTAATTCAATGCTTGTGAGCAGCAGCTCTTAAGTGTCTGCATTTTACAGTACCTCACAGGGTTTTTACAAGATTTTTAACATGCACATTGCTCCCTCAATGACCGGGAGGGTTTAATTCCTTCACCTCATTTAGTATCCATCGATCTCTGCTGGACTTCTGAAATGTACCGTATCATGACGGTTGCCTGCCAAAATGCACACATTCCAACATATTACCACAGAAGATACTGATCAGCCTGGTGCAGTCATGTTCAGTGATGCAAAGAAGGTAAAAGTGTGAACACATAAAGCTGCTTCTGGGCATGTCGGACGAACTCCTTCCGTTAAGGAAAACTTAACAGTACACATGAGGTAACACGCTGCTTTGACTTATGCAACTGTTTGCTGAGCCTCTTCTAAAACGATTGTGCACAATGTTTTTCCAGTCCGCAAGGCAAAATAAAACGTTTTTTTTGGGTTTATTTTTTTTATTTTTATGTCTTGAGGTCTATTGTGTTTAATGGCAAGTCTTGCACTATTTCATACATTTTCTGGGACACAGATTTCTCATGGTTATAATTTTATATACATATATATATTTTGTGTTATAAATTTTTACATTTGCAATCTGTTACCTGGACGTATTGTACTTGAATTCCTTAGAAGATACAGCAAATCTTGGACTGGTTATATCTTCATTTAAATTTAGCAGCTGAAGTAATTTGCCACCCGTTGTGTACTTCTTTTTTTTTTTTTTTCGTTTTAACTCCCTGTCACCATCTCAATTGTGTTACGACAAAGGGGAACCTGGACTAAGCAAAAGTGTAATGTAACATTCTAGAGAAGCATCAGAGCCATTACGCTTAAGTCAGCTTCAAGTTTCTATATCTTGAATACATATCTGAAAAGTTTACTTGGTGATTGTTCACCTACTCTGTGTACATTTCAGTGTTGTCTTTTCAGTAAATGTACCTCACTAACCAAGTTGTAGTTTCCCTTCCATTAATGTTCATTCTTGTTTAGGTGTTATGTTTTGTTTTCAATAGTAGCCAATCATTGAATTTCTATTGACACCCTCTGCATTCCCATATTTTGACTACATAGTTGTTGGAGACGTGCTGAATGATCTCTCCCGTCTGTTTGCTGTAATATGTTGAACATTATATGCCAGTGGACACTAGTAACTGTGTTGCTGATGGAGAGTATTTTTACTTCAGTTTCCATATTTTGAATGTGTTCAAGCTAAACCAATAAACTACTGATGTCTTCAGCATGGACAATCTTCCTGGTCCTTATTTTAGATTTTCTGATTGCTTTGATTCAGCTGAATTACATTTCCAGCGATGTGATTTTTTTTTTCTTATGGCTTTTTGGATCTGTGGCCTAATGAGAATTATCATTTACAGCTTCTTTTTTTCCCTCCTCCCATAAAATTATATATACATACATACATACATACATACATACATACATACATACATACATACATACATACATACATACATACATACAATAACATTGATTCACAGTTCTGAATGGGCATCAGATAAGGGCTCTATTTCCCCCTTGCTTTCCTATCTGTTCTAGTTAAAAGGTGGATGGAGTGGGCATACCCAGAAACTAGTAAGCTTAACTTACTGGACAATGCCTACCATGTTTTAACTTTTCCACTCAAAAAGGAAGGCGCAAGAAATGTTAATTTGCATAATGAAACCTTACCCCCTAAATATTTCCTGTTACAGAAACATATTGGGGGGGCTGCGCATTATGTTTGTGACAGGAAATACTTATTTGGGGGGGGGGTAGGTGCACATTATGTTTCTGTGAGAGGAAATAATGTTCACCTACCTTCCCCCCCCAAAATATTTCCTGTCACAGAAACGTGTGCCTACCCCCATATTTCCTTTCACAGAAACATGTTTGCCTACCTTAGTTTCTTTTATCAGTGCAGGCAGGAGTAGTAGGGACATAAGGCTTTTTCCTCAGAGTCCACAGGCAGCGAGCTTGCACAGGCCAGCCGGTCTGCAGATGCTGCCAGACTCCAGAGCGCTAGAGGAAGTGACGTCATGAAATTAAACATCGTCGTCCCCGACCCCCCCCCCCGGATCAGCCTCCGCCAATCACGCCGTTGCGGCACATAGCACTGCGCTAAAGACAGAGCGGCAAGAGGGGGAGCGCTCTAATGGGTGCTCCCCCTCCTGCCGGTCTGCCCTGCAAAAAATGCCGGCAATTCAATAATTTCTTAATATACTGATACAGGCAGGGTGCTCTAAATACCGGCTGTTCCAACGAAATACCGGCCAGGTGGCAACCCTGGTTCTATTATGTTAATATATAATCCCACAGCATTGGGAATGGCTTGCATTCCTTACCCCTTTCTCTAGTTAGAATGCTCAACCTATAACACACAAAAGATGGGCCCTACAAATATAAATATTTCCTCTGAAAATGGCAATATGAATTATCCTGGTTTTGCTCAAAATAAAATATCTTCAGGTGCTAGCAATTGTTTATAATGTGGTAACTAGTATAAATTTTTTTATAAAGCTCTGTAATGTTAATATATTAATGTAAGTTATAGAGCACATTAAAAGCTCCAGAGTATGTTTAGAATTTGGTAGCATAAGCCCATGTATTAGAGGTTTTTTTTTTTTGTATGGCTGAACATTTCTGTATCCAGCCTCGTTAGCATAAGATCATTTGTAAATTTTGTTCCACGCATTCTTTTGGGGGTAATTGCTTACACTTGGTCCTCTCCCCTGTTATCTTGAAACCGCCTTATTTTTAGTACTATACAATGAGGTTGTAGGTGGCTTGCACTTTTTTCTAACCCCTTAAGGACCAAGCGGTTTTTACAAGCACGGCAAAAATGTTTTTACATGTAATTTTCTTCTCATTTACTGTACCCACGCATGTTATGCACCAGTCGGCCATAACATTATGACCACCTGTGTAGGTCCCCTTTTTTTCTTTTTGCTGCCAAAACGGCCCTGACCCATCTAGGCATGATTCCACTAGGCCTGTGAAGGTGTGATTTTGGTATCTGGCACCAAGATGTGAGCAGCAGGTACTGTAAGTTGTGAGGTGGGATCTCCATTGATCAGACTTGTTTGTCCAGCACGTCCCACAGATGCGTTATTGGATTGAGATCTGGGGAGTTTGGAGGCCAAATCAACAACCAGTTGTGTTCCTGGACCGATGCAGGGTGCATTATCCTGCTGAAAGAGGCCAATGCCATCAGGAAATACAGTGTCTGTGGTCTTCAACAATGCTTAGTTTGGTGGTACGTGTCAAAGTAACATCCAAATGAATGACAGGACCCAAAGCTTATCAGCAGAGCATTGCTCAAAGCATTACACTGCCTCCGCCCGGCTTGCTCTCTTCCCATAATGCATTCTGGTGCCATGTGTTCTCCAGGTAAGTGGCACACATGCACCTAGCCATCTAGGTGATGTAAAAGAAGCTGTGATTTATCAGACCAAGCCACCTTTTTCCATTGCTCCGTGGTCCAGTTCTTGTGCCGGTTGTAGGCTTTCAGCAGTGAACAGGGATCAGAATGGGTACTCTGACTGGTCTGCAGCCACGCAATGCACTGGGTGTCCTGACACCTTTCTATCAGAACCAGCGTTAACTTTTTCAGCAATTTGAGCTACAGTAGCTTGTCTGTTGGATTTGACAACACAGGCCAGCCTTTGCGCCCCCCACTTGCATCTATGAGCCTTGGCCGCTGTGGAACTGATTTACTATAAAAAATAAAACATGGTGAACGTTTGAAGAATAAAAAAAAAACACAAATAAAAACACAAACACTTTTTCTGACTCTTATTTGAAAAATCTTTTACTCATCTAAGAAAGCCATAGAAAAACCGGCTAAATAGGTTCTAATATTTATCCTGAATTTAGAAATATCCAATGTTTATAACTTCCCAAAAATACGGCACTATGAAGTTGACCAATTCTATTTACCCCATGAAATCATATATTTTGGAATATGAGGTATCCGTGCATATTTCAAATGATATTTCTCATGCGAAGCTGACCTTGCATGGCAGACCTTGGTTAGCTGGTGGTAACCGTATGTGAGGTGGCTGCATAAGGGCTGAGAGATGTGCATACGTTACATTTATTTACATCGCTCTGCCAGATTCCTTAGTGCTTTACAATCCGAGTCGGTAGGATAAATGTAAAATATTTATAGATAGAGATGGCAGGAATTGTGGACAGTGCAGATTGCAGCATTGCCATAAACTTCGTTTTGGAGATGTTGAGCTTCAGGTAATGCAACGCCATCCATAATGCAATTCCAGAAAGACAGTGCGTGAGGCCAGTTAGAAGAGATATAGATTAGGGTGTCCTGCTTATAGGTGGTTTTGGAAACCAAGGGAAAATATGAGTTGTCCAAGTGAAGAGGTGTAGATGGAGAAGAGTAGAGGCTCAAGAATTGAGCCCTGAGGAAGGGAGAGGTATGGTCAGAGAGGTAGGATCTGAGCCAAGAAAGAGGTGTGTTACAGATGCCATGAGCATGAAGGGTTTGTGGAAAGAAGGGGTGGTCAACTGTGTCAAAGGCTGCAGAGAGGTCCAAGAGTATAAGTAGTGAGAAATTGCCTTTTGTTTCAGTGGTGATGAGCTTGTAATTTTAGTGAGTGCCGTCTCAGTGGAATGCTGTGAACTGAAAGCACGGTCAAGTAGAGAGTTTGTGCAGGTAAAATGTAGTTAGTTGATTATAAGGTAATTGTTCCAGCAGTTTGGATGCCAGGAGGAGAAGGGAACCTGGATGGTAATCTGATGGAGATCTGGGCTCAAATTTCTTCTGGATGTGTGGCTGATGTTTAAATCAGGGAATATGCCAGAGGAATGAGAGGTAAAGACGTCAGAAAGGGGACATAGTGGGAGGACAAGAACCTCAGAAACTTCAGTAGGGGTGAAGGGGAGGGAGGTGCGAGAGGACAGAGGAGGGTGTTGAATGTGGAGAACAGATGTTTAGGGTTATGGGAGAGGGAGATTAATTAAGTAGGTTTGTTTGGTGAGATGGAGGACTGATATATATGAACAGAGCATAAGAGCTCTCAGTGGTACATGAACACTTTTGGAGAAGACATCTGTGTTGAATGCCATGGCTACAGAAACTACTGTATGTAGGACTGAGCCTAGCGTATGGTTATACACTGTTCAGTCATAACATTATGACCACTGACAGGTAATCCTGTTATGCCACCTGTCAATGGGTGGGATATATATATTCAGCAGCAAGTGAACATTTTGCTGGTTCTGATAGAAAGGTGTCAGAACACTCCGTGCATTGCAGTTTCTTGTGTATGGGGCTGCGTAGCTGCAGACAGTCAGGGTGCCCATGCTGACCTCTGTCCACTGTCAAAAGCACCTACAATGGGCATGTGAGCATAAGAACTCGACCACAGTAAAAGGACCTTTTACTAAAGTCTTAGTGCCAGATACCACAGCACACCTTCAGAGGTCTAGTGGAGTCCATGTCCAAGGGGTCAGGGATGTTAAGGGGGACCTACACAACATTGGGTAGGTGGTCATAATGTTATGGCTGATCAGTGTAAAAAACTGTGACAACATCAGGACAGGAGGAGGTAGAAATGTATGAAAGAAGTGGCTGAAGTGTGTTAGTGAGCTGTGGGGTGTTAATGTCATGGATGTTTCGATAGGTCTGTGGTGGTTTTTTGGGTAGAGGAGGTGTGGGCGGTATTGCAAGGTTGAGTGTTAGCAGACTGTGATCAGAGAGAGAAGAGAGAATTGTAGAAATAACATATTGAGCATATATGGGAGAACCTTAGGTCAATTTGATGGTCATCACAGTGCGTGGGGGAGGTGGGCCATTGTAAGAGATCGAGAGAGGAGGAGACTGACACCAGCTTGGAGATGGCAGGGGAGGTCGTCAATCAGTATATTGAATCCACCCAGGATTAGTGTAGGGATGGTGGAGGAAAGTGAGAGAGCCACGCAGCAGAAAATAGGGCCAGGAGGTTGGTAGATTGTAGCAACATGCGTGACAATTGGGGAGAAGAGACTGACAAAGTGTCCTACAAAAAAACAAGAAGGAGAGGGAGGGAATTATTGGAGACATTGAAAGGTGGGAGAAAGGAGGATGCCAACACACCCTCCCTGTCTGTCTCCAGGTCTTGATGTCTAGACCACTGTAAGAGATAACAGAAGGAGAGGTAGTTTTGGAGTGTGTTTCAGTGAGTGCAAGGAGATTGAGGTGGTTAGAGAGGAATAAAACACAGAGTGTGAATTCCAGAGGACACAGAAGAAAGGGGTGCTGGGGCTGTGGTGGACTGGTTTGAAATTAGAAGGATTGCAATTGTTTGCGGAAGCGGAATGGTGGATCCAAGGTTAGATTCAATATCGCTGGGCAGTGAAGAAGGAAGATACAGACCAAGAACAAATGGGATTGAGATTTATGGGAATGGGCTGCCTTCACCTGAGATTGGTTAGTGAAGGGGAGGGTTTGAAGGAAGGAGAGAAGGGCATGTGAGTTGAGGTGGGTCGATGGCAGAAGAGAAGGAGAGATGGGGACTTTCGAGTTAGGAGAAAAGCTCAATTAAATCTGTTTGAAAAGTAGGGGTGCAAAAAAAAAGGAGTAAATAAAAATAGGGAGGGTCATCATGAGGAATTAGTGCAAGTGGGATAACAGATTAGGTGGGTTACTTGCTGAGTGACAGGGAAGAATGTATTGCAGTTTCCTTCCAGTTTAACTCCTATCATTTGTCCACTTATGAAGAGTTCACTGCAGCTACACTTCTAAGTGAGGCCTAGGAATTCATAGGACTACCTCACAAGTGGTCAGATAAGGTGATTGCATATAATATGCTATAATGTTTTACACCTTGTCTTAACAATTGTAATTAAGTGAGACAAGAGGGCACCAGAGTAAACATTTTGAAATCAACAGGGTATGGAGACAAGCAGTATAGAGACAGACCAGGTAAAAACAAGGGTGAAGCAGGAGATGAGGGATTCAGGGAGTACCAGATGAATTATTCAAATAAGTATACCAGGTAAAAAAAAGGGTTAAGAAAGAGATGAGGGGTACATGGTGTACCAGATGAAGTGTTCAAATAAGCAAACCTGCAAGGGAGGAAGATATTATGGTGATTCATTATTCCTAGAGTAATTTGAAGGCAAGCATGAAGACCAAGGATGGCTGGAAAACCCAGTGTAACTCCTATAATCTGTCCACTTATGAAAAATCCACTTATGATATGTTTGGTAACTAGTTAGGGGTCTGAATCTTAGGCCTTCTCCTTCTACTTCCTGGAAAGTCTTGGCTTCTAGGGGTTCCAGGTCTAGGCTTTGCCACCCGCCTGATTAGGCCCCGTACCCTGTGAAATGACGACAAGCAGCTGGTACCTAGGATAGTGAAAACAACAACAACCCCACATGAGGAAGTAAATAGAAATAATAAAAAACTTTCCCAAAGTACTGTTGCAGCCCAAGAAACACTCCTCTAGTGTTAAAAATATGGTCAAAACAGCATGGGGTGCATCTACAATGAAAAAAGAAAATAGTGCAATATTGTATGGACCAAAAAGCAAAAAAAATCATAGATCAATAACACTCACAAACATGAAGTCTGAAGCAAGCTCATCAAGAAATATAGAGAAAAGATGTCTTTAATATCTTCTTTAAAATCTGTAACAGTAACAGAACTCCTATGGCACTGGAAGCTCAATAGAAATATGGGAATACACTTACAGGAGGTAGTGGCACAACGATATGTCCGCACAAACAGTCATTAACATAGACAGAGTCCCACTTCGTAGGAATGAATGTTAATCAACCTGTATTGATGATGTCTTGATGATCTCTCAAGGCGTTTCACCAAGTCTGGACCCGGCTTCCTCAGGAGGAACAATAGTGTGGAATCTTAGGATGTGGAGAGTGTGGGTAGGAAGAGGTTAACTGTTTCTGCAATTTGGTGATAAGAGTCTGATACACTGGGAGGTAGTATTGTTCTGTTGAGGAACATGATATATGGTAGAGGGCATAGGTCAATTTACACAGCTGGTGAGAATCTGGACCATAAGTGTAGGCTCGGGGTCAACTTCAGGGCACAGGATGTCTTCTTTAAATAACTGAAACCCCACCCATGTCATACATATTAATGATATGTAGGTTAGGCTTTTGCCTTTTATGGTAAACCCAGAGATATTACAAGTGTGCCAGCCCTTTTGTAGGAGTTTACTTATTTCTTTTGTTTTCAATGTATATATATTGTGTGAAAATGTAAAGCTGTTAGATTTGCCTGCTTTTGTGCAGATCTCCCTGCAGCTGCTTGTATCCGGAATAAACTTTTATACATTCAAAGAAGTCTGGTGGTCAGCACAACGTTTGATTTCCACAACAGTTTTTGGCGTAGTCGGCAGGATCCCAACATCCAGGAAACCCGATCGAACCTTTCCTTGGGACTCTCTCCAGGACACACAAACCCAGTGCGCTATTAAGAGGTAAGACACCTTTTGAAATGTCTATTGTTTGTGTCTCCTGTGAGTGGTATTGTTCCCGTGGAAGGTAAGATATTCCTGGTGACGGGATCTTTTTACTTTGAATGTATAAACGTTAATATTAAGGTTGTATACCTAGGTCAGGGATACTGGAACATGTGTGAGTGCTGTGTGACTGAGACCCAGGTGGGTCGGGACTGGGTAATAATCAGACTGCAGCCGCCCCAAGACCCCTGCTAGCCTTTCGGGTGTTGACCAGGGTATCTTGATTGCAAGGGTGGTCTGAGGAAAACCCAGTTGCGTGTTAAATTGAGGGCTGAATGAAGTGGTACACATGAGACCCCTGAGGACGGTTGAAGGACGGTCAGGTTATATTTGATAGAAGGTCCCGGGTATTAATATAAATACCTTTAAGGGAGGAGACTGGCCGTGGTGACGTTGATGTAGTGGACTCAGAGCAAGCGCAAGTAGATAATTGTGTCTAATTGTATCTGGTCCAGGAAAAATAAGTTCTTGGTGTATGATTGTGCAAAATTAGTTCCAAGGAAGTGGTGGTCCCAGGAAAAGGGAACCCCGGTTGGGTATTTAAATACCAGGAATTCACGTGAGGTATATAAAAATTATTTATTGGAGCAAATTGGGGAATAAGATAAAACTGCAATTCCCTGAGAAGGTACCTTTGATTAAATGTAATATGAAATTGGCACATAATGCAAAAGTCTAAGAAAAATGATTAAATAAAAATGTTTAGAATTACTGGCATGTCTAAAAATAAAGGCGCAGAAAACTGAAGAAATGAAGTCACCCTTGTATGTGTTTGAATAAGAATGCAATAGTGTAAAGAGTGTATGTATATTTTCCTTTCTAAGATGTGCACAAAACTATTATGAGTGTTTGTGAGTTGTACTGTTATCAAAGTAAAAGGATGTATTTAAAAAAAAAAAAAAAGTAGTGGAAACATGGGGTGGGCTGCTAGTGGTGGTGGTTGTATGAATGATTTGTAACTGGTATGATGTTATCATTGGGTAAAGAAATAGAATTTTTTGATTGCTCTATAATTGTTGTCAGGTATTAATTTGAACATTCTAGGAAGTGGATAAGAGACTTGTAGTTCTTGTAAATATGGTTTATGTAAGTGTCAACCTTGCCTATTCTGTGCATAAAGGAACATTGAAAGAGACTGTAGCTTTGTTCCACCATAACGCCCATGCACAATTATACTAGCAGATAACAGCCTAATTATTTGATTATTGATTGTTAAAGTGATGTACAGGAAATGCATATTTAAATGAAATAGGCAAAATAATATTTTTGTAACTTGATATTCGTTTTTCTTTTTGTATTTTGGGGATTAAGTTTTGAAAACCCCCTGGAGTAATGTTTTTAAGTATGTACAGGATGCCTGACAGTTACCTCAGCCTGGCCAGCTGGGGAAAACTGTGAGGTAAACTATAAAAAATGGTTAAAAAAAAAAAAAAAAAAAAATTCTACTTAAGAGTTTGCAGTAAGCAAAGTTGTATGGTAGTACTAATACTAGTGAATACAATGCGCATAAGATAACTGCTATTGTAAAAGTTGTTTCTACTCCAATCTGCTTTACCAGTGTGTGTGTGATACGAATGAAGTGTGAATGAATGTTGGATAGGAACATGGATATTGTTATAATGCGTGTAAAATGGATTAAGCAGATTGGACTTGGAAAATATATAATAGAATACACCCATATCCCTTCATCGGAATAGTTCCCTAATTGTATTTCTATCAGGAATATTTTTTAGTATTAAATGTATGTGAGATTATAATTGTGTTCATTAGGAAATATCAGTTTAGGACACAACGACATCCATATGTCAAGTATATTTATGTACGTGCAATGTCAGATTGTATTAGAATATTGATGAACTAACCATTATGATTTGAGTTATATCTTAACAGGGTTCTCAAGCCATCAGAACTCAGATCTGAAAGAAAGTTGAACGCCTGGTGATTGGTTACTTTGTAACAAGAATGTTCACATAAAGTCATGACTTGACCGAGTAGCTAGGGGATTAATTTAGGTTATGAATTTATTTTATTGCAATTCTAATTTAGTACAAAACTGCATTAAGGTAATAAGGTAATCTCTAAATCCACAGATACAGGTTCACATCTTTTTAGATTCTATCCCATGAAATTAAGACTTCTAACCACTTTCTTTTTCAAACTTAAATGAAAATAATTACAAAAATGTTGTGCTTGTATTCTCTAAGTATATTTGTACTTTTAGTCTAGGTAATAAGTATGTCAATGCAATGTGTATTTAGATGTAATGTAAGGAGGTTTTTCTTTACGGAGTTATGTGGTAGATGTATGGAGCTGCCTGCCAGCAGAAGTGGTAAATGCTGGTACAGTGAGGAAATGTAAAATACAGGACATGGGCATGTGGCTCTTGAGTCTAGGACGGGACCATGGGCTGATTGGGATATGAGCCTTATATTGGGAAAACGGACAGTGGATGGGCCGAAAGGTTCTTATTTGCTATCAAAATCATACAAGAGGACAAATTATAAATGTGGATATGCCACTAATTTAAGCATTGGAGTCTCGACATCTACAGGTCAAAGCTGTACAGCAAACAATATATGAAGAAAAATGTGCACCATATCCAATCTATAGACTTGGTCCTTCCAAAGGAACCACACTGGAAAGGAGCTTATCAAGTATTATGTACAACACAGATTTGTTTGTTTCTTGGATCCATATCTTCCATTGCAAGCTTGCTCCTCCCCCAAAAGATTTAAAAGACTGAAATTCCCCTAGTAATTTTATATTTCAGATACTTGTTTTGTTTTATTTTATGTTGCTTATTTAGATTTAGATTGTATAATTAACATGTATTTTAACACAGAGAAAGCAGGAAGTTTAAAAAAAAAGTCTAATTTTACAAATGTTTGTTTTTCTATCCTTTGTTATTCTATTTCAGAGTTATGAACGGAACTCTTATATTGCTCTTACCAATAGTTATGTTGAGAATGTACAAGATTCTCTGTGTTATGTTTATATTCATATGCCTCATAGTTCAGACAGGGTTGTTCCTTTTTATACCCGACCCATTATATTGCACTGAATATTGTAGTGATGAAATGGTAGGATTTAGAAATAAGACTCAAGTTCTCCCTAAAACTTTTTATTCTCCCTTTCTGGTTTTGGATGTCATGAAACTAAATTGAGTATGTTCAGTCTTATAATTCTTCAAAGAGAAATGAGGAAGAATAACAGTAGTTCAGACCATTGGGGGTTTGTGTTTAGAACGTACAAATATTGAGGGAGGTATTTTTGTAGGAACTAGTAAGTGTCACAAGTAGGAATCCGGTGTCATTGTACATCTGGTTAATATTGCATGGGAAGAAGATGTTAGGTTATAGGTGTGTTATATGTGACATTAAATGGGTTTTATTAGGTGTGTGGAAATTATGCATTTCATAGATTACGTGAGAATTGTCAAGGATCATGTTATATGGCCTACATATTCCCTACAATAAGACATACTAAAGAAAGAGCAATAGTTGTATTTGGGGTTCAAAGAACTAAAAGGCACCAGATGAACCCACGTTTTCAGAAATTTTGGGTAGCTTGGATAATTTCATAAGTATAATAATTCCTTCCACTAGGGTCTAAGATAATTGGGGAAGAATCAGAGCTTTAACCATCATGTTAGAAATGGTGGCCAAATGTTAAGGCTAATGTAAATTAGCCTGTAGTTGTGGGAGGGGCTATGGGTACTTAACCATCGCCTCTCCTGCTCTAAATTACGTTTCAGCGTCTGACGTTGTGGACGCTGTACGGAAGGTGATTCCCACGTGCATCGCGGCACTTCGGTTTGTTCCAGCGGCGGTTTTTCTCCCAGCGGCGGTTTTTGTCTCGGCGGCGGTTTTGTCTCGGCGGCGGTTTTGTCTCGGCGGCGGTTTCGTTCCCGGCGGCGGTTTCGTTCCCGGCGGCGTTCGGTCCCGGCGGCGCTTCAGTCCCGGCGGCGTTTCGGTCCCGGCGGCGGTTCCTCTCAGCAATCCGGCGGTGTTTCTGCCAGGCGGTTAGGAAGCTGTCAGTCCTAGCAGGTTCCGTCGTTCCTGTTAACATCAGAAGCCCTCCTTCGGTTCAGGTCGTATGTTTCTATCGTTTTCTTCTCTTCGTTGCTGCCCTCTGCTGACCGATTGTCAGACTAATATTGCTATTTTTTCCATTACCAACTTACACTACGAGTCTGGTCTATTGCATATTACGGTCACACACCGCCATCTACTGGTGGTTTTTCAATTTAATTTGGTGCTGTTTGTAAGGCATAATCAGTTCTCTCTACAAATTAAGCAGTACCTTTTACTGGGAGTTCCTTTTGTTGTATTCAGTTTCGGTTGTGATTTTACATCTTTTCAATCGCAGTATCATTACACTCACCTTCGTAATATAATTTTGGGGATGTGGAATACTCTTTTGGATGTCGTTCTTTCCTGCATACTTATAACTGGGAATGTACCGGTTATCGATATCGCATTCACATTTTAGGGGCTTACTACTCGGTTTACGCGATCTGCATACATAACTACGTGTTAACCCCCTCTTTTCTTCCTAACAACAGGGAGGGATTTAAACCTCCTACTCGACATACGGTACTTACCTCACCTACGAATACGTGTTCCTTTCGGTTCTCCTATCTGGACCCTCACTTCGGCGTTTTGTTGTGAGTCCAATTCTATTGTGGTAGCTCCCTCTTGTTGCTTTTAATCAGTCTGATTCATGGTCTCACGGCATGGAGCGCTTTTCTGGTGGTTTTAGGGTTAATTCATTGTATCACTGTCCGGAGGGTACTTGGGCTTAGGCAGGCGAGTGAGCTACTTCAGATGATCCTGCGGGGGGTTTTTGTACTGCTCGCAATGTCCCAGCTTGTCATTGTGTTATCGGGTGTGTTCTCACTATGTTCATTTCTGTATACAGCAGGTTATGTTTCTGGAGGGTTCAGGCCAGGGTAACGTATGGTTATACGCTGGTAACATGTTATATTTAGACCATGTTCACGCAGTCATGTGGTCGTGTTTATGCATTTTACCTGCTGTAGGTGCTCAAGTTCGTTCGGCGTTAAGTTGGTGGCCTAGACATTTCCCAATCTCAGGCCAGTTTCGGTTGTCGAAGCTTGGATTCCCCGGCGAATTCATAGGATAAGGTAACTGGTTTGGGGACCCTATCCGGGGTAGTATGTTTCAGCAAGGTAGTTAGGAGGCATTAGAGAGTCTCGTTTCGACATCGGTTAGGCAGCCTGCCTCATGTACGTTAGCTATTGGCCCACCCCTCCCACCCCGAGGCAATTTCCCCTCCTCGCTTGGAGGTTACGTCACTCGAGCTAGTAATCCGTGCCTCACTGGTAGTTAGCTAGGCCGCCCCCTACGTTTCATCCCGCTCTAAGCGCAGAGCTCGTTTAGCTAGTGGTTAGTTAGTTAGGTGCTTGGGTGTAGGGGTTCTAATAAGGCTCCTTCTCCTTATGTTCTTAGTATGTCGTTCCAATCCGACCAAGAGGACAGGCCCTCCATGCCTTGCTCACCTGCGCCAGGGTCAGACGTCGCCACCCCCCCTTCGCTCCGGGCATGGACAATTCCAAGATTAACGGCCGAATTAACTAGGAGAGGCATTCCGTTTTCGGCCTCCGCTAGGAAAGCGGAACTTTTCCGCTTACTATTTCCATCTCCCCAGTCTCCTGCTACTAGGTCCAGTCCGCGACAGTCCACTTCCGTGGACCTGGCCCAAATGAGAGATATGCTTACCTCACTGGTAGCATCGGTCTCGTCATTACATGAGAGACTAACCAATCTAGAAAACCAGCCGGCGGCTACCATCCCGCACCTCCTTCCCCCCGTTCAGGTCCTGCCTAGCCCGGGACCACCCCTCGCGGGGCCCGCAGGGTCAGGTATGTCATCGGGCATTTCTCCTACAATTTCCCCTGCTCACTTTATCCAGGGAATTCTGAGGAAGGATATCCTGGAAGGGAAAGACGTTAACCTGGTCTCCCTTCTCCTAAGTTCCCATGACCTGGCGGAAAATAAAGCCTTCTCCTGTGGCGACATTTCTGTGGTGCTAAAAGCAAAAGACCCCAGGCTGGCCAAAAAGTTATCTATCCCAGAATTTGTCCTGGCCTTTAGCATGTATAGGGATGTCCTGTGTTCAGCCTTCCCGTCCAGAAGGGAGGAGCTGGATCAATATTTATATAAAGTGGTAGAATTGGGCTATAAGTATGGGGGTAGTGCGTTTTACGATTACCACAGGTCATTTTCCGCCAAAGCAGCTGCAGCTCTTGCCCAATTTAACTATGCGACTGACTGGAGTAGAGTAGACACGGAATTGTTTTGTAGGCATTTCGCAGGCCTCAAAACTCCGGCGTGTCAGCATTGCCAGTCCACAGCACATGCAACTAACCTTTGTCCGGTTATTGACAACCCCCCTTCCACCAGCTCGGCTGCTTTGTCCGCCCCCTTTCGTCCTAGTCAACTACTTGCCAAACCCCATGATAAGTTTGGTAGACCGATCTCATTTCTAGGCAGATCACAGATCTGCAACAATTTCAATGCTAACGGTTGCCATTTTAGTCAGTGCAAGCTTCTCCACATATGCATTAAATGTCATAGGGCCCACCCCCAGACCATGTGTCCGGGGACCTTGTTCCCTAAGCAATGACTATCCCCGATTAATGTGGAGGGCCTTTTGGGTAAGTTACAGGTCCACCCCTCCCCAGATTTGGTAAATTTTCTGGTCCAAGGTTTGGCTTTTGGTTTTCATACGGGTGTAGTAGCCATGCCCCAGGAGTCTTGGGAATGCCCGAACCTCAGGTCAGCCTTATCGGACCCGGATGCGGTGGATCTACTACTATCCCAAGAACTAGCAAAAGGTTTCATCATAGGCCCCTTTCATTCCCCTCCCTTTCCGGTTTGGAGGGTTAGCCCTCTGGGTATTGCGATTAGCAAGTTCTCCAATAAAAAGAGACTCATTATGGATTTGTCTGCCCCTTATTCCTCGGCGTGCCCTAGCATTAATTCCCTCATTCCGGCTGAGGAGTTCTCGTTAAAATACGCCTCCGTCGACAACGCCATTCAGGCCATAGTCCACGCAGGGAAGGGCGCTTGGTTATCCAAGGCGGATATTACGGATGCTTTCAAACTATTACCGATTCATCCTGATTTGTGGCATCTTCATGGGATTAAATGGAGGGGGGTTTACTATTTTGCTACCAGATTAGTTTTTGGTTCTAGAAGTAGCCCTAAGCTTTTTGACACCTTAGCTGAGACGTTGACTTGGCTCCTCCTGAATGTTTCCCGGTGCCCGGTAGTAATCCACTACTTGGATGATTTCTTGTTGGTGGAGGCCCCCAACGCTTCCCCGTGCAGTCTACGGAAGCTATTAGAATTGTTTGATGAACTCCACGTCCCGGTAGCCCAACATAAATCGGCAGGTCCGGTTACCACTTTGGAATTCCTGGGGATAGTGCTAGATTCCAATAAGATGGAGGCCAGTCTGCCTATCATAAAACTTCAGAGAATTCAGGATATAATCCAGAGTTTCATGAGATCTGAAACCTGTTCCAAACTGCAATTGCAATCCCTTCTAGGCCATCTTAATTTTGCAATGCGAATTATTCCCCAAGGCAGGTCTTTCATTTCCCATCTCCTGTCTCTGCTGTCGGAGTCCCATGCGTCCGAGGAGGCAGTGGTCATAGATCAGTCCGCTAGGTCTGACTTGCGTATGTGGGCCAGGTTTCTGAAGACATGGAACGGACGTTCCATGTTTATTTCCCGACCCAGTCTGTCTTCCCCTATGGTTTTTACGGATGCTACACCATCCCTTGGGTTTTCGGCTATTTTCCAGGATCTGTGGTTAGCAGAAAGGTGGCCGTCACAGATGCTGGAGATTCCCCGCTTTCACAATACCTCGGCCCTATTCGAAATTTATCCTATTGTGGTTGCAGCGACAGTATGGGGCAACAGGTGGACAGGTGATACAGTCACCTTTTTTACTGATAACATGGCCACAGTGGAGATCGTAAATAAGGGCAGGTCGTCATCATCTCACATTATGGGATTAATGCGTAAACTCACGTGGCTATCATTATATCATAAATTTTTTATTAAATGTTCACATGTACCGGGAGACCAGAATATAGCAGCTGACGCATTATCTCGTTTCAATTTCCAGAGGTTTTTCGAGGTCCTACCCTCAGCGGCAGCAGCACCGACGTCTGCGCCGCTTTTCGACGAACTCGTTCTAGTATAGAGATGCATCTGAACACAGCTCGCCAGATTATCTCAAGAGCATTGTAAAAAAATACCAGAAAGGCATACGATAGAGCTTGGTCCCTATTTTGCAGATTTGTGGCAGCATCGGCCCCCATGGACACATATTCAGTTGCCACCCTCCTGGCCTTTGCAGCATACTGTCATTCGAGCTTAAACCTCTCATATGGTTCAATTAAGCTTTATTTAACAGGAGTACAGCATCACATTTCTTTAATCTTTCCGAACAATCCCTCACTGATTGCTTCACACCCGGTCAAGACATTACTGAGAGGTCTGAACAAAACCAAGCCAGTTAAAACCCCCAGTCGTTCGCCGATTGATGGGGAAGTTTTCAAAGCTTTGATAAACTGTCTAGATTCACACCCATTTTCTCCAGCCACTTGTGTGGTGCTGAAAGCCGCCATGTTTCTAGCTTTTTATGGTTTTATGCGCCCTGGGGAACTGGCCACAACACCTTATGCGACATCGTTTCTGAAGGTCTCGGATTTGCGTCCGGTTGCTGATTATTTTGTTCTATCCCTCGGGCATACAAAAACCAATCAGTCCGGGCCGAGTACTCAAATCACGTTCTTTCCAACAAATTCTGCTTGGTGCCCAGTTGCAGTCCTGGGTGCCCTTTTGGTGTTTTTGTCTGGGAAACCGGGTAACAGTCCTCTTTTGCCCTTTCCCAGGGAGCCATTGTCATCTGTTACATTTGTCAGATATGTGAGGTTACTACTGGCAAGGGTGGGCCTCAATCCGCTTGCATATTCGGGGCACTCTTTCCGAATCGGGGCAGCCTCAGCAGCATCTAAGAACAAGGTGCCAGCCCATGTGATTAAAAAGCTAGGCAGGTGGAACTCCTCATGTTTCTCTCTGTATATTCCTCAACCTACGGCAGAGATGCGTAATGCCTTCGCGTCTCTAGTTCTATAAGCTTGTTATGGTTTTCATGTTATGTTTTGTTTAGCAATAAAGTTATGATTTTCTAACTTTGTGTCTTCTTCTTTTGCCCTCTATAGGCCTACCTGGTACGTCGGTCATGGCACACCTCAGACCGAATAGACCCTCTCTTGGTCTTTGCGTCTCCAGTTCACTAATCATATTCGGTTGCCCCTAACACAAATGTTAAGGCTAATGTAAATTAGCCTGTAGTTGTGGGAGGGGCTATGGGTACTTAACCATCGCCTCTCCTGCTCTAAATTACGTTTCAGCGTCTGACGTTGCCCACCCTTACCCCCCCTCGCTATTCATTTACTTCCTTTTATTTCCTCTTTTTCTCCTCTATCCTTTCTTTCATCTCTTTTACAGGGGGCCCTCTATAGGCCTACCTGGTACGTCGGTCATGGCACACCTCAGACCGAATAGACCCTCTCTTGGTCTTTGCGTCTCCAGTTCACTAATCATATTCGGTTGCCCCTAACACAATTAAACAGAAAACACTCTCACAAGTATTACAGCAGAAATGCTAGCACTAGGATTGGGTGCCATACAGAATCGTATAGCTCTTCATTTCATTTTAGCTATTATGCTCACTAGTGGGCTCTGAATGTTGCACTTATGTTCCAGACGTCTCTAAAAATGTACTCGAAATGCAAAGTTCCCTGAAAATTTCTTCTGGGGATTGGGGAATAAGTAGTTGGTTTGGGGTGTTAGGATCAAAAATTTTCTATGGTTTGATTATAGGGGCTTTGTTCCTCACAACCATATTTGCCTCCATAGCAGTGTTGAAGGTTTTACTCCTTAAATGTTGGAATTCTGCTACCTCATCTATTGCCCATTACCCTGTTCTAATTGATAAGACCCTTCATGAACGTCCCCCTAGTGCTAATGGAGATTCTAATATCAATACCAAGAATTTACACGTTTATTATCTGTTTATGACGCTGACCAAGATTTGGCTGCCCACAAATGGATTAAGCGCAATGGGTGAATGCCTAAGAGTCATGCTTCATGGAATCTTTAAAGCATGAAAGGGGGGACTGTGGAATCTTAGGATGTGGAGAGTGTGGGTAGGAAGAGGTTAACTGTTTCTGCAATTTGGTGATAAGAGTCTGATACACTGGGAGGTAGTATTGTTCTGTTGAGGAACATGATATATGGTAGAGGGCATAGGTCAATTTACACAGCTGGTGAGAATCTGGACCATAAGTGTAGGCTCGGGGTCAACTTCAGGGCACAGGATGTCTTCTTTAAATAACTGAAACCCCACCCATGTCATACATATTAATGATATGTAGGTTAGGCTTTTGCCTTTTATGGTAAACCCAGAGATATTACAAGTGTGCCAGCCCTTTTGTAGGAGTTTACTTATTTCTTTTGTTTTCAATGTATATATATTGTGTGAAAATGTAAAGCTGTTAGATTTGCCTGCTTTTGTGCAGATCTCCCTGCAGCTGCTTGTATCTGGAATAAACTTTTATACATTCAAAGAAGTCTGGTGGTCAGCATAACGTTTGATTTCCACAACAATAGTAATAATGGAAAATGAAAATGAAGAAAAATGGCACTTCCGTCTAATGTCCATTTATAATGGCTAGATAATTTACTTCCTTGTTCCCATGGACCGGCCACTTTGCGTGATGAAAAAATCAAAACCACCGTGCACCTGCAGAGAGGGGCAGCGCATCTGGACAGTCCACAGGACTCCTCCCCGAGAACTAAAGTACTATTAGCAAGAGCCGGAAAGGAACAAAATGTGACAGATTGAAAGGCCAAATCCATCTGGGCCAAAAATCCATTCAGCTCAAACCTGGTGCTCTGGTGCCGCTACATGATGATGTTCTCGTTATTTGGCAGGGGTCAAACGATCTCAGATGAATTTATAGTTTTTGTTTAAGTTTCACTTCAAGTATTAATGAGGCAGATTGTTTTTTTAGACCTCACCATCAAATACCTTTTTTAAGCCTACAGAGGGCAGTGTATTTATTGATTTTTCTAGCTGTCACCATCCCAATTAGTTGCGTAATATACCGAAGGGACAGGTGGCCCACATTAGAAAATTAAGAGCGCTATTAACAAATGTTGGGCATTTTCAAACAGGATAATGTATTAAGGGATTATCTCCCTGACAGACTGAATTATTTATAAGAAATCGGAGAGTCTAAAATCAACTTTGGTATATGCACCTCATGCTGTTTTGACCAGTACCTCGGATAGGCCTGGGCATCCTTCTTCCTCCACTGGCAGGGTTTCTGTTAGTAGGAAGGGCCTGGATCACCTTGGTGGGCCTTGTCTGCTGGCTGGAAAGCCCAATTGTCGCCTGCTAAGGGCTGAAAAACAGGTCGCGATTTACGCAAGAGGGCAGGCTTGTGGCCTGCTCTGGTAGATAGTGAGACCTCTGTGTCTGGATGCGGTTTGAGGGTACAACTGTTGAAAAAGTCACAGACATCAGAAAGAAAATACAATAGCACATGGATTGTGCTATTGCAAGAAAATTGGTCTGACCCTAAAACATTCACTTTACCAGCCACTAAATTTAGACCTAGAAGTACATTTATACCACCAATGAATGGATTTCCACACATTAAACCAATTGGAGAATTTGAGTGACATTGCAATGCCGCACAATCTATCCATTGAAAAAAAAATGCTTTGCTGGATCTAAAAAACAATTCCAGCTGATAAAAGAGGAAATGGGGTAATTATGAATATGGATGACTATAGCATAAATGTAAATGTGTTTCTCGAAATGCAAGGAGGCTACAAGAATTTAAGATCTAATCTGACAAACACATTTTTGGGAGCGTTATTAATGATGGAGCTACTAGACAACATTATTTACAAATTAGAGTTTACATTTTTTGCCTAATACAACATTTATAGCCACACTATATTGTCTACCTCAAATTTATAGGAATTTTAAATCACACCCTGGCCACCCAGTAGTGTTGGGTATCAAGGTTTCCTGGCTGGGCAGGATGACAATAAAGTACTGGCTACTGACTGATCCTACAGTGGGCCCTATTTCCTGGGTTTTCTTCCTTGGCTGGTTTCTGGTGATTCAGGTTTTCCCAGTAGCTTGCTGGTGTTGCCATCGGTGATGGGTGGTTTGGGCTATTACCAAGTGGGTATCCCTATGGAGAAAAAGGTCAGCAACTTATCTTTTATGCAACAGTCTTCAGCTCATTCTTCTCCAGTGCATCTGTTGTTATCTGCAGGTCAGAAGCAGCCATGCCATCTTGATAGGAACACTCCTTGTCGTGCCCAGTCAGGTCCTACTCCTTTGGGGAGGGGTTGAAACGGTGAAAGAAGCATCACTATCTAATTCTCTAATTGGCTCCAGGTGTTTGCTAGTTTGGCATCTGTGGTTGGTAGCAAGAAACCAGAGTATTGTGCTGCTCTCTCTCTCAATTCAATATAGGGTATTTAGAGGGTAGGCTTGGCTGCAATATGATGAGCAGTTCCAGCAGAGAATAGCCTCTTGTCCCATCGTCTGTTGGGGTCATAAAGACATTGCTTTTTGGATGTGCATCATTGATCCGGGCTTCAACCCCATACAGCTCTTTCAATCAGGGACAATAGCTTCCGATTTCAACATTAATGCTCCTGCTGTGGCAGCTTGCACCCTCATGCAGGAGATGACTACAGTTGATGTAAATACAGTGATAGGGATGCAGCTGCCCTGCTTGACACAGGTTTTTTCAAAAGCTTTCGGATTCCCTTTAGGATAGGGCATTAGCAAAGGGTTTCCATGAATCTGAGTTCTTCCCTTCAGTTACTGAAGTGGTAGGTGAGGAATTTAGCAAGGAACTTGGTAATTTCTGTCTAACCTGGACTTGGACAGTGGTGTTAGATGTACCTTCAGCATGATGCCTGCAAGACGGACAGCATATCAGAGGAGTTAGAGGGTATTCCATGCGGCCACATGTAACCCTGCCTTTGGCATGGGTATGCTCATTTGGTTCCTAGGGCAGCTTTTTGTTAATAGGGTTGAGGTCCTGAGGTGAATAGGATTCAGCGAAAAGCGGCCTAGTTGCTACTGTGCTTGGTGGAACACCAGTATACAATAAACAATGGTAAAGTAGAAAGGTATACCCTAAACAGACCTCCCCTTTGTTTAAATATTCCTGTTAATTATTTTCTAGGTTATGATTCAAAATATTTTTGGTCTGCCATTTTTTTTAATAAACACCAGTGTGTTTTCTGCTTTCCAGGTGGGGGATGTCAACCTCGGGTGCTTCACTAGCCATGCAGGCAGGTCCGCTTCTCTATAAGAAAGTGCTTGTGGGTTTCTCTCTCTGTCTCTGCACATTGTCTGCTAAAGCCTATAGTATATGCATGCATTAGCTATGTTTGTTTTTCTCCCTCTGGCTGGTCATGAATACAGACTAGCTTCAGAGTTTCCTGTGTGTATTCCCTGCAGGGGGGCAGTTGCTTTGGTGACCAGCAATTCCCCAGCTCTGCCAGAATCACACACAAAGCTGGCTACTATTTCCCACTATTGTCTAGAGACTGGAAGCAATCCATCCACACTAGATACCAACCTCTCAAACACGCCACTGCTCTAGGTCTTACTACAGCAAAAGCAGAACGGGTTAAATCTATTTATGAACACGCTGGTAGCAAAACTGTTCGGTATCAGTACATGCTACTTAACAAGAATACAATGAAAATCTAGAGACTTCTAGCAACACTGTGGACTTAAGGTCTGTCATGTACCTGCAGTGGATGCTTTCTTTGTCTTCCGAAGGTGAATGGGAAAGGCAGATGCTTAATATCACAAAATAGGTAAGTAAAAAAATACAGTCTGACTAGTCCATCTTTATTTATTAGACAAGTAAATGGGTAAAGAAACAGCTGATTTCAAATGCAACACTTGGCGTTGGCACAGTTAGGACCTTATGTCCTGTGTCAATGCAATTTAAAGGTACTGAATGAGTTCAACATGTATGCATATGTCATGACTTTAGTGCTACATATATTTTGTATAAACTGCAGTATACGGTGCTACTTAGCAAATGGAAAAACAAAGCTGGAAAATATTAATTTAAGTCAAAAGGATTTAAATAAAACAGTAATCATGTGACAAAAAGAGATATACCTTAGCTAGCTGTTCTTATTTGCATTTATCACCCTTGATTTTATTTTAGAAAATTGTACTTGTGTTAGCTGCATTAATCAGTGAGGGTATCAATCCTAAAATACCATATTTTTGGAATATAACATGCAATTGATTGCATAAAAAATAGAATATTAGAAGTATATCCATTTTACTTCCGTGGAAAAATGTCAAATAGGCAGATCAGGGCTAGCAACGTTTAGAGCCACGTCAAGCACAGGAGCCTGTTAACAAAGCTGCCCAAAATACATCTGGCAGAGACCATGCTTCATGTGCAATGATCCTGTCCTAAACATGTTTACAAAAGAAGAATGTATGCAAAACCCCCAAAATGATCATGTCATAAATGCCACTAAAAGCCCTTTTTAGTTGGCTGCTTACACTTAAAATTTCTATAAAACACTCAGAAGAGCTTCAGGTAGTGGCCCAAAATCTTCAAATCAGATGACCCAGGGGACAATATTCTTCCTGCCCCTTGGTGGTCCTGCAAAGGGTAAGTGGTCCTGCAAAGTTGAAGCATAACCACAGTCCAAATTGATGTGTCCCTTACTCCTTGCATCCCTTTGTGTCTTTGACGATGGTGGTTTTCCTGTCTTGAAGTAACTTGAAGGTTCACTGGGCAAAATTGCCCTTGTTGTGGACCCAGGGCTGACTGGGAATAATGAGGGGCCTCTGATGGCTCCTAATGATGTAAGTGCAGCCACCTGGATGGATATACATTTTTATGGTCAAATAACGTGCAATGTTGCATAATCATCGGTGGTCACACACTGGAACACTCACTCTGCTGCTGAAACAGCAGATTCAGGTGAGGATTGGGTAGTGTTGGCCAGTGGTCCACTGTGCCTTGCCCGGCTTGTGTGCGATGTCCAGTCTTGTCCTGTATAGAGCCCATTGACAGGATAGCGATTGTAATACTAGGAGAGAGAGGCTGATCTTGAGACAATCTAGGCATCCAGGGTAGGGGAACATACTATTTCAAGACATTTCTACTACATTTTGTACATTTGTACTCTGGTGTACTTAATTTGCACCGATCATGGGCAGGACAAACTTTTCTGCATGCACTATGTATGATGTCTATATCGCAGCACAGTGTTCCCAGGGGTCCTTTAAGTATAACAGGGATAAGGGACTGTCAGCTAGATTATAAGGCCAGAACTCCACAAGGAGAGGGGAGGCCATATTAATAACAGATGGCTGTAGGAGTGGTAATTATATATATATATATATATATATATTTCACATGTTATATGTTTCTTCCTCCTGAAGGTGAACTGTATCATCATTTAACTAAAAGCTGTAAAAATAACTCCTCATTTTTGGAACTTCTATCTGAATATCTGTGAAATATGTCTACTAAACCTTAAAATTCTCAACATCCAGACACGACTGGTGATGCATAGTGTTCAATATCAATTATGGTGCAATTGTAACATGACCATGTGGATCATTTTTACCAGCCCACAGTATACATGTTGCTGACAATGTTGGATGTATAATTGTGTAAATGATTCCCATATCTGCCTATTTATAACATATACTATGAGGCAGCACTTTACATGTCCTGGTCAGAACTATGTGAAAATATGTACTGTATGTGTCCTGGAAAAGATGAGGTCACTTGGTACACATCCTGTATATTTTACAGATATATTGATACTATCTCTCTATGTCTATACAATATGTGCAAACATGAAGAAATTAAGTTTATAACTTTATACACTTGGGTTCAGACCACTCTATGTAGACAAACAGGTATATAATTTGAACAAATGCTTAAACTCTGTGCTATTAGTTGATCAGAGATAGTCCAACAAAATATTTCCGCCTTTTTAGTCACTGTAACATAGTCAGAAATGTCGTTGCTGGTGACACAATGAAGCCATTGTACATTGTAACATTTTAACCACAAAGGGACCATCATCACCACTGGTCAAACGTGTTCTTCATGTACATTGTTATTTAAATGCCTATCATGTCCTAGAGCAGAGGGTAAAAGGTTGTCAAAGTGAGAAATTAAAGGAAAATAGCAAAACAATTGACTCAAGTGGGAGATTAGGTTCTTCAGACTTTAATCCTTTGGTGGCTACTTACATGTATGGGTTTGTCATTAAGGGGTTAAAGGTTCTGCACGAGCTCCTGAAGCATTGAAAATGAGACAAAACATTAATTCAGTCAAGTTAATAAGTAACAGTAGAAATGATCTAACTTCTCTGTTAATTCAGTACTGTGAATAGGCTGATTTTATTAGTATGTTAAGTATTATTCATTTTATATTCATGGAAAATGTAATATGTTTTGCAGTTGCTGCTTTAAAGACATAGCAACCACATATGATGGAAAAGTATGAGAACCTGGGGCTTGTGGGCGAGGGAAGCTATGGAATGGTTATGAAGTGTAGGAACAAGGAGTCTGGAAGGATAGTGGCAATAAAGAAATTTCTGGAAAGTGAAGATGACAAAATGGTGAAGAAAATAGCAATGAGAGAAATCAAGCTGTTAAAGGTAAGGACGTAATAAACAAATCACATAAAGTATGCCTTGATTAGCCTATATTGGCTATAATGTACAATGTCGGTCAGAGCCGGCCTTAGGTGTTCTGGCGCCCTGTGCGGACTACTCCTCTGGCGCCCCCTCCCAGAAACAGTGTATTGGCTGTACAATGTATACAAGAAAAAAAAACAGTCCTCGCTTCTTACCCTAATAAAGTTGGCAACAAATATATAAACATAATATAAATGAGAGGTTTTGGTTATATGAATTGGCCAAAGCATAATTAAGC
This sequence comes from Spea bombifrons, assembly GCF_027358695.1. NCBI lineage: Eukaryota > Metazoa > Chordata > Amphibia > Anura > Pelobatidae > Spea > Spea bombifrons. The sequence continues at coordinate 53,096,245 of NC_071087.1, forward strand.
TCACCCGCCACGTCAAGGCACACTCTCAATAGGGTGAGAACCTACTCTCACCTCCTACATAGTGGGCACACAAAGCAGTTTATACTGCTACCAAAACCTTATTAATGTGTTGGGGGAGGTGCAATTAAACCTCCTCCCTATTAACCCCTGGACAGCAAGCTGCAACCAGACTGATGACCAGGTAGGTAGGCCTCGTATTACACATTTGTATTATTTGAGCCTGTGACTAGCTTAGCGCACCGACATTTTTTCTTTTCCCTGTTTGCACGTTTTTGAGGTTGTTGGCTCCTCATCAGTCTGGTTGCAGCTTGCTGTCCAGGGGTTAATAGGGAGGAGGTTTAATTGCACCTCCCCCAACACATTAATAAGGTTTTGGTAGCAGTATAAACTGCTTTGTGTGCCCACTATGTAGGAGGTGAGAGTAGGTTCTCACCCTATTGAGAGTGTGCCTTGACGTGGCTGGTGAGCTTAATTATGCTTTGGCCAATTCATATAACCAAAACCTCTCATTTATATTATGTTTATATATTCGTTGCCAACTTTATTAGGGTAAGAAGCGCAGACTGTTTTTTTTTCTTGTAATCCACACATATACCAATCCACACGTATACCAATCCACACGTATACCAATCCACACATATACCAATCCACACACATACACTAATCCACACATATACCAATCCACTACTCAAAATACAAAAAAAGTGAAGCGCAATATTCTAATTAAATATAAATGTTACACCTTCTGGTGAACTGGTGCTGCAAAAACACAGGAACAAACTCCCCAAAATGTTCCAAATTAAATACAATCAAAACCACACAAGTGTCTGCGCACCCAAATAATAAGTGAGTAAATTATATGTGCAACACAAAAATAACATGTACAAAGATACCCTTCCAGCGAGAGTTCTCACACACAGTATCCAAAAGGTTCATATATAAAAGGAAGAGAAAAGAAAAAAAATTATGGTGTAGTATATCAAAGTACGTTTTTAAAAAAACGCTATTAAGCAGATCGGACCCTTACAATTTAAAGGGCATAAATATGCCCATACATAGAGTGTGATGATCTCCTTAGGAGCTTCTTTATCCCACACTGGTACTTGTAGATAAAGAAGGTAGGCAGCGGAGGGGAGTAGGTAAAAATGATAATTTTAATGTATAAAAGAAAGGCAAACTTGTTGTCCTCCGTTTCGGATGTCACAGAGTCCAGGCTTCAAACTTCGTAGCAGCGCTACCACAAAGAAACGCCGTCTTAGTCCTCTGATCCACTTCCGTAATGCTACTCCTCCTCCCGATGTCGTCAACACGCACTACGCGTTTCGCTTATCGCTTCATCTGGTGCATGCATACCAATCCACACACATACCAATCCACACACATACCAATCCACACATTTACCAATCCACACGTATACCAATCCACACGTATACCAATCCACACGTATACCAATCCACACACATACACTGATCCACAGATATATACCAATCCACACATATACCAATCCACACACATACCAATCCACACACATATACCAATCCACATACATACACCAATCCACACGTATACCAATCCACACGTATACCAATCCACACGTATACTAATCCACACATATATTAATCCACACATATACCAATCCACACATATACACCAATCCACACATATACACCAATCCACACATATACACCAATCCACACACATACCATTCTACTCTCACTGAATGCTTTCCTACCTTTCCTCTTTTCTCCATACAGCTCCTTTTCCTTCTCTTTGCTCCTCGTCTTCAGTTCTTCTGTCTTCTTCCGGGTCAGAGGGCACGGATAGCGGTGGGCGCGGCTTCAGTGCTGTGCACCGGGATCTGACAGCAAACCCCGGCGCACAGCAGCTGTTGCCGCGCGGATCACAAGGGAGCGGTATCGGAGGTCTTTAACAGACCTCCGGCTCCCTTGAGTGATTTTAAGCTGGGTTCAAGGGAGATCCTTGAACCGGCTTAAAATCACTCAAGGGAGCCGGAGGTCTGTTAAAGACCTCCGATACCGCTCCCTTGCGAGCCTGCTCCTCCAGCGGCGGACATTACTGTCCGTCTCTGGAGGGGAGCCGGGTGCCCCCCTGATGAGCGGCACCCGGTGCGGAACGCCCCCCCCGCTAGGTACGCTGCTGACGGCAGCGGTACGCTACGGTGGTGTCGGACCGCGCGGCGGCGGCGCCCCCTGGAGTGTGGCGCCCTGTGCGGTCGCACAGGTCGCACACCCCAAAGGCCTGCCCTGATGTCGGTATCATAGTAATAGATTTAAACTCTAATTATTGTTCATACTGCAGATAGGAATGCTGTAAATCACTTCAGATGAACAGTCATTATCATGTGCCCCTCCATTTTTGGCTGACTATATACCTCACAAGTGTCCCTCTTTAGGAGAGACAGTCCCTATTTGGGATCCAAATCCCTCAGTCCCTCTTTCCTCCCTGTATGTCCCTCCTTTATAGGAACTCAGAATGTTTGCTGGGTATGAGCCTGCCCTAGACGTCATATTAATGAGTGCTGCCATTTTTCATATAGCAGTTTATTGGCGCTCAACCCAGGTTCTGAAAAAATATATTTCTTTAATTGCAAATTTCTTTAACTTGACCTTAAGGGGTTATTTTTTATTTATTTGCTTTCTATTGTATTTATTTATTTACTTACTTGTTAGCTAATATTGTCTAGTTAGTGTGGGTTAGTTAGTGGGGAATTAATTAGATAGGGTTAGGTAGCGGTAACCCCCCCCCATAACCAATAAGAGCTAAATAAAAATTCATATATATATATATATAGGGTGGTTTCCAAATCAGGGAAAGTTAATCAATATATTTTTGGTATTTTTTCCCTTTTATACTAGCTGTGCATAATGTATATATCTATAAAACTGAGAATGTGTTTGCAATGTTAGAGTTTTATGAAACAGAAAATGATGCACTAATCAACCAATAAACATGTGCACTAAATATATGTATAAAATGATTTCATCTAGGAAACCAGATAAGCAAAAAATAGAGAGGGAGAGAGGCAGAGAAAATAAGAGTGAGGTAGTGACAGAGAGAGACAGAGAGAGAAATGGATGGAGAGACAAAAGTGAAGGAGTGTCATAAGAAAGAGGAAAAAGAGAGAAAGAAAAGAAAGAGAAGGAAAAAAACGTTATTTTTTTTATCTGTACCTATTAGACAAGTGCAAATGGGCCAAAAAGGACTCACTTTGCCCCAACTTAAACTGAGGGGAATATGGCAGTGCATCCGCTAACGTCCTCTCCCCGATCCTGCAATCTATATTGTGAGCCATGTCTCTGCCTCTGTTCTGTAGAATGAGGGCATCTGGCAGTGAGACATTTGACAATGTAACAAGAGTTAATTGACTGTTGGATGACATCCCAGAAATTGTAACAAGAGTATATTGACTTTGTTGGATGATATCCAAGAAAATCTGGGGCAGGGTTCAAGTGATTATGTTATGGAGAGGAAGGGTGAAGGTGGCAAGAAAACTGACAAACGGATAAATGAGTGAATGCATAACAAATATTAATAGGTTTCCCGTTCATTTATGTTTGTTTTGTTGGAGTCCATTCTCATTTTTGGAGATTGGCACTAATGCATGAATTAGGCAAAATGTGTTAAACATGAAGTTTCTTATGAATCTAAATACACATATTAAGTGTGTATCAAGTAATTTAATATACACTCTTTGTTGGTGGAGAGTGTCCCTTTGTACACAATGTACAATCTAATTCCGTTGATGAATTAACCTCTATCACTACTGGTGAAAGACTGTTCCATGTGTCTACTACCATTTTGTTAAGTATATGAGCTAGATATTATCCCCTTCACTTGTTCTGGCAGTGCCAGTTTGCACAGGCTTTGTTCAGAGCTCTGGAGTTGGAACTGAAGGACTCTATTGAGAGAAAGTACCTGTCCTACCACTGTATACTTTATGGACTTTTCCCAGGAACACACACTGAGAGCACCATTGATGATGCCAAGTGTTGAGGGAGCAGGTCACAGTCCATGACTGCCGCAGGCTGATCCACAGCCTGCTGAGAGACTACCCCATCTCCCTCAATTAATATGCTAACCATACGTGCCATGTCTTGAAATGGAATCGTACTGCTAGATATTAGCTGATTTTGCTTTAGCCAGTAAATGTGTGTTTAGTGCACTTTGTGCATGATTGTAATTATAATATTATCCAGTTTGTGATTCAGTAAGCTGACCTTCTAGCCATAAGATGTCACCTTCATGTAACACAAGAAGTAGTAGATACGCGTAATCACTCAGCAGTTTTAACTTTACACCTCTACAAATTATCTGTCGGTGAACTGAGATAACCCACAAATGAATTACTCTTTGACATGCAGTTTAGAACCTACATGGAATTTCACTTATCTTAATCGCAATGTTACCATGATCTTTGTGGCATGTTTTCCCATCTCCTCTCTTGTCACTGAAATAATGGCCGTGTTACACAGTGACTGATATATACTCTGCATGCAACTAAAGGCGTAAGGCTAAACACTCCTCATAATCACTGTCATTCGTTGTCAGCTGGACAATACTTAATGGATTTGCCTCTAACCCCACATGCTACAGATCCCCTTTAGAAGATAGCTCTCTGTTTTCGCCTGGATCATAATTTTGTATGTAGAATATAGATACAATGTATTTGCAATACACAATAAAATCACAAGAAAATGCTTACTTTTTTACAATGTCGACATCATCTAAAATGCTATTTGATTAATTAATAAATAAGAGGTTCTAATGTTTTACAGTTACATAGTAGTTAACAGGAGAAAGTTTACCGTATTTGCTTGATTATAAGACGACCCCCTAAAATCAAAATATGAATTTAGGAAAAAAACAAAAAGCCTGAATATAAGACTAGTAAATATGAATTAATGTAAACTATTTTTTCATATTTAATAAAAGCTATGATTGAGAAAAATATATATTTTTAATTTCCTTCTATTTGCCAACCTGCCCCCCCAGTTATGCATATCTGCCCCCAGGCTTGCCACTCTGCCCCCAGAAATGCCTTATACCCCCTATTTGCCACTCTGCCCCATGATGTGCCTTTTAACCCTCTATATGCCACTCTGCCTCCAGAAATGTATTATACCTCCTATATGCCACTGTGCCCCATGATATGCCTTTTAACCCCCTATATGCCCCTCTGCCCCATGATATGCCTTATACCCCCATATGCCACTCTGGCATATAGGGGGTTAAAAGGCATATCATGGGGCTGAGGGGCATGTAGGGGGTTAAAATGCATTTCTGGAGGTGTATAACATCAATCACACTCCTATCAAGCCAAGGCAGCCAGTACATGCTGGAACCTGGGGATGATAGTAGTGTGATTACAGCCTCCCTATGCCATGCTACCACCCCCACCCCCCTTACACATCCATGCTATCACACACACACTCATTCACAAACATTTAAATACTCATTCATTCCATTAATCACACATACTTGCTCAAAATATAAATAAATACAATCTACCAGTACAGTAACTCCCTATCACTATACACTGAGCTAGACATTGATGTGGTGGGACTCTGCCTCTTTAGCAGGCTGCCTGTGCCACTGCTGTCCTTTTAGCAGGCTGCCTGTGCCACCTCTGCCCCTGAAGCAGCCTGCCTGTTCCACCTTTGCCCCTTTAGCCGCCTGCCTGTGCCACCTCTGCCCCTTTAACAGCCTGTTTGTGCTACCTCTGCCCCTGAAACAGCCTACCTGTGCCACATCTGCCCCTGAAACAGCCTACCTGTGCCACTTCTGCCCCTTAAGTAGCCTGCCTGTGCCAACCTCTGCCCCTTTAGCAACCTGTCTGTCCCCTAAACAGCCCAGGGGGAGCAAGAACCTGGGCAGTAAAAGAGTTTCCTCGCACATTGTGTGAGCTCCACAGTGGTAAGCTGCGAGCCCGCGTTAGGCAGCCCTCGGGACACCGGACACCCCTACTGCTTGGAATGCCCCAGATGGTATCATCTGCAAAAATAGAAATTGTAACGTCTAGGTTAACATAAGACGTAGATCAGTGCCTGTGGTACCCTACGTTTAACAGTGACAACATCAGAACAAATTACATTTAAAACAACTTTTGCTCCCAAACTTTTAAACATTTCTCAGTCCATAATTTGAAGGTCATTCTTCCATAAGTCACTTTACCAAATAAATTACCCTTAATACTCTTAATAGACTACATTTTCAAGGGTACCCAAAAAGCCCATGGGGATTCTTCAGCAAGATTCTTCATAAACTCATGTTGGTTAAAAAGAATGATTTTGTTTGTCTATTTTCTATATACTCTAGCATTGCATCCCTTAATTGTTCCTAAAGTAATTTACCCACTACTGATTTGGTCATCTTCTGAGTGACTGATTACCACCCTTCTTAGTAAACAAGCCCCATAGAATAGACTATTACCGTGTTACCACAGTTACTTAACAGGCACAACTTAGCTCACACAACCTTGGATGCTAACATTCACAAATAGTTTTTGAGTGCATGCCTTGCGAGTTGTGAGACCTAAACATGCAAATTGAATTACAATTCATATGTCATTGCTTGAAACCTATAACCCACCAATATTAACATAATATGACCCGGTCACTGATAATTTGGAGGCTGCGTATTTTTATGTGTGTGTTAGTATATGGTGTTAGTGTGTGGTGAGTGAGTTTCAGAGAGTTTGCGTATGTGTGTGTTGGTCTGTGTGTAACATGACAACAGTAATGCTAGGCTCACCCCTGCCCCCAGGTAGGAAAGTCCTCAAGAGGTGCAACCTGTGGGAAAATCTTACCTTTTAGGGGCTGCGAGTGTTTGCATTTTGGTTGGCATAGAGTTTTAAATAATGGCTGTACTGGTGAGTTGGTTGAATGCACAGTCAATGTACCATTGACAGTTTGTACATCATGAACTGTACATTTTCTAACTTGCTTTTTACAATATTGTCAAGTGGATGGCTGAGAGAGTTAAGACCTATATTTCCACAGGATTTTGGGTAGCATCCAAGTATATCAAGGGCCAAATCAGGGCCATAACTTTCATACAGAAAAAAAGGGAAATTCTTGCACCTCCTTGTGCTTCCCTTGAAATGTGACATAAGCATGGGGACAACCTCTATCCCGAGATACAGTTCTGAGTTAAATGCATTTATAGTCTACTATTGACAGTCTACAGTCTACTATAGTCTAAACTGACAGATTTGCAGATTACAATATGCTGTAAATGTAATGATTTTGTGTCACCGTACCACTGTACCTGGTGGTTATATGTGAGGAAGCAGAAAATGTGTCACTAATGGAGAAGACATTTCCACATCTATTGCATCAGTATTTAAAGGTCCCTGGGTAAGGTGGCATAAAACAATTCCTTCAGGCACTAAATAAATGTAATACATTATTGATAACACAAATCATCTGTAGTGCTACCCTGGGGTCTCCAGAGTCAGTCTTAGTAGGAGATTAAAGCGGACCTGTAATTTTTCCCAATAAATACATTTTGTGGTGCAGTATTTTGGGCTGCAGTACTTAAATGAAACATATGTCATTATGGTGTTTATTGGTTAAAGAAACACATGAACCAATTTCTACGTGTACCCAGGGCCTATAGGCAAAGTAGGCGCCTACTTGGATGGGGCGTGCCGGCAGCTGTGCAGCCTGCAGCCGCGAACCGCCAGCCGCAGTCCACTACGGGAAGGAGTGGGAGCGAGTCAGCGGGTTAGGGGGGACTTGTGGGGGTGGAGCCATGGGGCGGCAAAATTATGTTTTGCCTAGGGTGGCAAAAATCCTTGCACCAGCCCTGCATGTATCCATGGAAACTATCTTGATTTCCTGTTCTTATAATCTGCATAATTACCCCTTTCCTTTAAGTTGTCTTTCCCCTATTGTTAAGTTACTGATGTTGAATTGTTTAGGTGAATTGGTTAAGACAATTGCTATGTTTCCAGAGTTGCCAACGTTTAAGAAATTCTAGGGACACTTAGCAGAACAGCCATACACATACATATACATTGCTCTTACACATGTCTGCTCATACACGTATATACACTGCCCGTATACACACATATACACTGCTTTTCCCCCACTGGCCCTCTTTTCCCCAACTCTTTCATTTTATCCTCTGCCCTTCTTCTCTCCATCTCTTTTGTTTCTCTTTCTGTCCACTTCTCCACATCTCTTTCATTTCTCTTTCTCTCCACTTCTCCACATCTCTTTCATTTCTCTTTCTCTCCACTTCTCCACATCTCTTTCATTTTTCCTTCTGTCCTCCTTCTTCCCATCTCTTTCATTTCTCTATTTGAGACCTCTGCTTCCAATATCAGGAAATATGTTAAAACACCCTACAAAATACCACCAAACACTAAATCCCCTACAAAAATGTAGTAAAAAAAATGAGCAGCTGTAAAATTTAAATTGATCACTGTTATCAAGGGGTTTACCATTGTTAACTTTATTTCAGAAAGTTATCATGTTACCCTACTGCAATGTAAGAATTGTCTCTCTCCCTGCCTTTAATGTGAGGACAGCATGGAGAGAAAGTGTTTGTATGCACTGGCTTATAAGAGACTTGCTGTTATTACTTATCGCAGCAATTACATGATTCTGCCGCCCTGTAGTTGGGTCCCACAGCACTGAGTAGGTGAGGCAGCCCTCCACACTGGGACCCAGAGGAAGTGAGTGGGCACAGAGGCACACAGGAGTGAGTTTCATGCAAAATTCCATGCCGTCACAATGGTCCTAAAGGACCATTGTTTATGTGACAACATAAAAGGTAGCTAGTATGAATGGGTTAATAAATGTTACCTGATCTGCCCTGTGTTTTTCGTTTCCTAATTAAAACCTGGTATATAGTGAGACATGCCCTGGCATGTGAAATTGTTGATCCTAAGGTCAGTGCTAAAGAGAAGACAGCAAAGTTAATCAACTGGTCTTTCCAATATACCTACTAATAACGTTATAGCTGAATGCGCAAATGCTCAACATCTTGCAAGAAGCAGTGTATTGTGACCAGCTTAACTAACCCAACAGATACAAAGAAATATCCTATTATATATACAGTGATTATGCCTCACCATTGTATGATATCAAAATCTGACAACCCTGTGGCCAAAGTCTACAAATAAAAAAAATATATAGAAAATGTGTAGGGTATATTGATCTGTACATAAAAGTGTAAGTTCTCAAGTTTATAGATACTTTTAGGACAGGATCTATAATTTCTTTATTTAGATACCTAGATGTGGAACCTACACCCCATCTGTCCTGATGTCATACCTTCAAGTGCTTTGATGTTTACATGAAATATATTTACAATGTATTTTTTTCCATTTCCTTACCCGTTTTAGGGTCAATATCGTGTTTTGGTTCATTTGTTTCCTCTGGTACATACTTCTTTGCAAAAACCTAGGCAACAAGCCTCAGATGTAGTACATGAAGCGTGACTGCTGTGGTTATGCCTAGGTGACTGAGGCAGTAATACTTTCCAAAGCATGTTGATTACTTCACGTTCCACCTAACTAACAAAAGAGAGATTTAATGAAGTGGATTCTGAGATTAGTGAAGTGAGATGAAGGAAGAACATAGTTGACCATTCAACCAAAGGGGATTGTTATCTGGATTCACTTGTGAGATTTACCGTACTGCTACAGAGAAAGATTGCATTGACGTACATAGCACAGAGTTTAGCCACTGCTATAGCTTAGTTAATGCATAGCAACTCAAGTTTAGTGAGGGGTGCACTAGGTACATTCACTATTTGTGAAAAATCGCATAAAAGAATTGTTGACTGTTTCCAATGGGGGCTGAATGGAAAGTGCTGCTTTTCTGAACATTGTGAGTGAGTTTCCCGTGAGTTATGGAACTTGTTGAAAAGTTGTATTCTATGGGTCTCGGTGTAGTATGAGGTGGAAAGGAACCTTAATGAAGTTGCCATGAAAGAAGGGCTGAGTTGGCTCTTGAAGCACTTTCTGCTCAGATGCATTCCCTGCTCTTAATAAGTACACCTCACAAAGGCTCCACCACAAATTATTTTCAGAAATGTAGCAGAGGGAATCACCAGATTCTGCATCACATGTATGTTCTAAGCTTGGCTTTTATTATGATTATTTATTGATTTACATAGTGCCATCATATTCTGTGGAGGTGTACAATGGCTTTTTCAGAACACCCAATGTAGTATTTTTTTAGAACCTGTAACAATTTAAAGAAGCTGCATTTTATCTTAAAACACAAATATTCCTTTAAACCTTCTAGGTTTTTGTTTTGTGCCCATATGGTAAAAGCACCACTATATTGCTTTTGAGCAGGTCCTCTTCACTGGGTGTTTAAAATGCCTTTGCAGACAATGTTTTGTTAAATTTGGCTTACCCCATGGATTGTGTAATGGACTGTAAAGATAACTTACTGTTCTATATAAATACATTACATAAGTTTGGTTGTATGATTAGATTTATCATATGCATTTTTTATTATTTGGTTTCTATATCTCTAGATCAAGAAGAAAAAATAGTTATTAGGTAGTGCCCTTGTCTTAAGCTTTAGTATAGGCAACTAGCCTAAATGCATTTTCTGATAAAATTGCTTGGGTTTTATTCACTAAAGGGGCAATTGACGGGAGGGTTTCAAGATTGTTTTTTCGGACCCCTCACTTTACTCTTCTTTGTGAAGGGCCGACAATGATGACCTTCTCCAGCAAGAGGGGCTATGCTGGCTCTACGTAATGTATAATTTAATGGGCAGTCGAGTGAAGAAATCTCACCGATTTAACTATGAAGGACCACCCAACCTCATCCTCAAAAGGTTACTGGTTTTGGACCTTCATAATGTATATTGAAGTCAAGAAGTTGAAACCACAACTCTCTTGCAAACTCACCTGTCAACACTCTCTTTGGTGAATAAATCCCCATGTGTATTTGTGTAAATAGCCAAATTATATCAATAGACTTGTATTCTAGTATTTATATATGCTTTCCATGGAGATAGTATGAATTCTCTGGTGTTTTTTTATAACGCATAGTTGTATAAAGCATGATGACAGAGTTGATTACCAGTCTGATATCAGCCTAAAAGCTGCCAACTTTTCCTGTGGAATAAAACATTGACTTACGTTTTGAACTGATTGTGACAGAATGACCTGTCATACAAGGCCCCAAGGTACTCAGAGATGGCTCCAGCCTGGCTGCCAAACTGGCAGGAACTCCGTTGTTAAACGAATCCCATTAACAGGATTGCTGCCAGGGGGATATTCAGTAGCTAAAGGGGGATTAAAGGTTGGGTTGTCTACCTGTTTATCAATGTTAATTTATGTTAATGAAGTTCTGTGGCTATATGAGTCTATGTTTTACTACAATAAACTGTTCATTCCTGCTGTACTCAGTTCAAGGTAGTTGTGTCTACTTATTGGGTACACATAGCAGGGTTCCAAGGCGCGCATGCTGGCTGGTGCTGGAAGTGATTCCGGGGACAACAGGAGGATACTAGGTGATCTCTGGGAGTTACTACAGCTCTCTTGGTGAACCCGTTACACTGATATTCAGCTACTCTCTGTAAAACAGTTTGTTCTACTACATATGTAGTGTCCAGAAACACACTCGCTTATGTCATGATGATATAATAAAAAAAGGATGATATACAGTACTGTGCAAAAGTTTTAGGTGTGAAAAATACTGTAAAGTAAGAATATGTTCAAAAATAGACATTTTAGTCATTTATTTTTACCATCTAACAAAATGCAAAGTGAACGAACAGAAGAAAAATCTAAATCAAATCAATAGTTGTTGTCACAACCCGTTGCCTTCAAAACAACATCATTTTTTGTAGGTACATTAGCACAGAGTCAGGGATTTTGTAGGCATATAGTTAGGTGCATGAATAAACAGTTATAACAAACAGGTGCTAATGGTCATCCATTTCATATGAAAGTTGAAACACAATAATTAACCGAAACAGCTAGTAGGAATAAAACCATGAGAGGAACAGCCAAACTCAATAACAAGGTGAGGCTGCTGAAGACAGTTTAATGGCATATAGGGGGTTAAAAGGCATATCTGGGAGGCAGAGTGGCATATATGGGGTATAAGGCATATCTGGGGGGCAGAGTGGCAAATAGGGGGTCAAGAGGCATATCAGGGAGGCAGACTGGCATATAGGAGGGTATAAGGCATTTCTGGGGGGCAGAGTGGTATATAAGGGGGTATAAGGCATTTCTGGGGGGCAGATGTGCATAACCGGGGGCAGGCTGACAGATAAAAGGAAATAAAAACAAAAAATGCATGTTTCTCAATCATAGTTTTTATTAAATATGAAAAAAATAGTTTACATGTGAATTAATATTTACTAGTAGAACTTTTTTCTTATAGGGTAGTCTTCAGGCTTTTTCTTTTTTTCCTAAAATAATATTCAAATTGTGGGGGGTCATCTTATAATCGAGCAAATACGGTATGTCATAAATTAAATGGATCTATATGTCAGACACTATAAGAATTATTTTTTTTCCACATATTGCCTATAAAGCATCCAATTATAATGCCAAGACAATTAAACGTTCATATGGTGTGTACCATGGACGTGTCATTAAGATCTTGCTCATATATTCATAATATTTTAGCTTCCAGTTCACTACAATGTGGCTTTTTGTTTTATGAAATTTCAATTGTCGTATTTAAAATGGTTACCTGTCAAGTAAGAAGCATGTAGAATTCAAAATGTACTGTCAAGTGTTCCGGTTGAAAATCAGTATTCTTTTATTTTTTTTTATTATTCTCTATATTTTTCCTCTAGCAATTACGACACGAAAATTTGGTAAATTTATTAGAAGTATGCAAAAAAAAGAAGCGTTGGTATTTAGTGTTTGAGTTTGTGGATCGTACAGTGCTGGACGACCTTGAACAGTTTCCAAACGGGCTCGACTTCACCCGAGTACGAAAGTATTTATTTCAAATCCTAAGAGGAATTGGGTTTTGCCATAACCACAACGTAAGTAACTAAGCTAATTCTTTTTTCTTTGTTTTATGGCAATCTGAGAGACTACAACAATAGTATTTTCAGAAGGGTAAACAAGTTTAAGAAGGGATTTATGTAATTGGTATTTACGTATGCGGTGTAATTCTCTCCCTTCTCCTCGCTTACCCTTACAAAGATTGGCTGAACCAGTCAGCAACTTAACAACTGAGATAGGTGTATGGATGGAATAATCATGCTGATCTTCAGAAAATAAAGTTACGATACACTTTCTCATGACAAACACATAAGATGGATTATATATTGGATATATATTGCTTATTTTGATTGGTAAACACAGTTACATGAGTGCATTTTATTATTATTATCTTTTATTTATATAGCGCCAACAGTTTAATGTATAGGATTAAAAAATGTAAGATTTGGGAAAAGCAACAGGTCTACTCCCATTTTATATGATAGATACTATTAAGCATCTATTAACATTGAATCTTTAAATATATCAGCAGTGAATATTTAAGTATATATTTTATTTTTTAACACTGTGGTGAAAAAGGTCTTTTGAGCTCCTTTTTTGACATTTTTTGTACTTTAAGGTGTATCATCAGAGTGAGGGGAATCCATTATACATTTATTTATACTACAGAAGATTCTTCGCGCCTGACTCACTTTCTTTGTTTATGCATTTGGTTGAGAGATGAGATTGTTTTAGAAATGTTCTTTTCTTCCAGATTATCCATCGAGATATAAAGCCAGAGAACATACTGGTATCACACTCTGGTGTTGTAAAGGTGTGCGATTTTGGATTTGCACGAACACTAGCTGCTCCAGGAGAAGTCTACACAGATTATGTAGCAACAAGGTGGTACAGAGCACCTGAGCTTCTGGTTGGAGACATCAAGTATGGAAAGTAAGGACTGCGGTGGTCACCATCTGACCTTTAATTTCAGCGTTCAAACCAATCGGCGTCACTCTAAATACTATTTTTCATAGATGCATGTGAATTTCATATTTTTTTTAGAGCTGTTGATGTGTGGGCCATTGGTTGTCTAGTGACGGAAATGCTTACTGGTGAGCCCCTCTTCCCTGGAGATTCTGATATTGATCAGCTTTACCATATAGTCAAATGCCAAGGTAAGCAGAAATAAACTGTAGTAGAGATCCTTTATTAAGACTGCTGACAATGCAGGAGGATGGTAGTTTTGGGATTAATACAAGAAACAAAAACTGTCTGCGCTTCTTACCCTAATAAAGTTGGCAACAAATATATAAACATAATATAAATGAGAGGTTTTGGTTATATGAATTGGCCAAAGCATAATTAAGCTCACCCGCCACGTCAAGGCACACTCTCAATAGGGTGAGAACCTACTCTCACCTCCTACATAGTGGGCACACAAAGCAGTTTCTTGCAGCATGCTTACACCTGTTTGGTAGGCCTCGTATTACACATTTGTATTATTTTAGCCTGAGACTAGTTTAGCGCACCGACACTTTTTCTTTTCCCTGTTTTGGGATTAATAGTTAACATAATTAAACAAGAATAGCCAGGTGGTAGCACACCCTAACAGCTCGATTGGTGCTATCAGTACATTGCTTATGTGGTAAGGATGGCACTAGTTTTCTCTGTTTAGGCAATCTTCATATGGGTGAAGTGATGCAGGAGTGGGCTGACCCTGATGGCTGGCCCATATAATGTTATTGAAAACCTGAGCTCAAGGTTTAATACGGGTCTTACAAATCACTGAAATTATAATTATGTATTACAGGTAATCTAACACCTCGACTTCAGGAGCTGTTTTATAAAAATCCACTCTTTGCTGGGGTGACGTTGCCAGATACTAAAGAACTAGAACCTCTTGAAAGACGATATCCCAAACTCTCTACTTTAATGCTAGACTTAGCCAAGGTGAAGCTAAACATTAAGTATTACTACATTGTTTTCAATATTCAATAAGCGGGTACATTTCTGAATACTTTTCAGAGACCTCTTTTCATGTATAGTTACCTATTATGCCTGTACATATCAAAAGCAGGTAATTTTTGCTAATCATGCCAATACATTTTTGATGCAATATTTGATCATTTACTATTGTGCAATTAGTAATTTTTAACAATATTACTAAGCAATTCAGAATACATTTAACTCCTTACTTACCAAGGCTTTTTAGTTCGATGATTACCGTACATTTTTTGCCATTATTACCATAAGTGTTTTTAATCAAGATTCTCCTTTTCCATGCTTGATGGTCTTTCATTTGAAACCATAGAAACATGTAAAATATAATAATTGTGAGTGCTAGAATGTAAAAAAAACACAGAAGGTGCTACTGAAGAACAATGATCCAATTCATGCTCACACACACAATTGCACATCCGTGTTCACACACACACACACTATTGTGAATCCATGCTAACACAATTATACATCCATGCTCACACACATACAATTATACATCCATGAACACACAAACTATTGCATATCCATGCTAACACAATTACACATCCATGCTCACACACATATAAATATACACCCAAAACACACACACAATTACACATCCATGCCCACACACAATTACATATCCATGCTCCCACACACAAGTACACATCCATACTCTCACACAATTACACATCCATGCTCACACACATACATACATCAATACAAACACATATACATACATCCCACTGCCCGCCCCCGCTTACCGCTCCTGCACACACTGTGTAAGCAGCCTTGGTTTCACCGCGAGGTCACGTAACATAATCCCGATATGTTTCTATCTCCCCGTGCCGGTTCAAAATAGTTTAGGAAGGGCCCTTCCGACCAGGACCGCAGCAGACCAGGTCGAAAAAGCCCTTTCTAAACAATTTTGAATCAGCATGAGGAGACAGGAACAGGGGGTCGCAGTGGTGGCCCCAGGCCCCCTAGAGGCACGGGTCCCGTCACAGTTGTGACCCCTGTTACACTAGTTACACTAGTGGCTTTGGTTTAGACATAGGGCAGAGCACATGTGCATAGTCTGCTTTTTTTTAAAAAAAAGTTTTAATGACATTCACAAATTACTAAATATCCTCTTGTTTACAATCCTTCATCATGGCATTTCCATTTATAGCAATGAAACTGAAGTTATAATTTGGCCTTTGTTTTACAGAACTGCTTGCAAATTGATCCAGACAGGAGACCATCCTGCATGACTCTACTGCAACATGACCTTTTCAAGAAGGATAGCTTCTCTGAAAGGTTGGCAAAAACACACATATGGCAAATAGTTCAGGAACTTATTTCATACTGAAGGATCCTAACAAGCAAAAAGAATGCCCTCTGTGCCATATGTATCAGCCATACGGATCAGCCATACGTATCATAGTTAAGAACAATGTTTATGCAAGTTTGATGAAGTCATATAAATGTTCATTATTGTTAAATGTATTTTTGTTCATTATTATGATGTATGTCATATCGGTGCTGGGAAAATATGGTAAATACTAATTTTAACCTGTTTCCCCTGTTTATTAATTATGCTAAACAGCAAAATGTAAGATCTGTAAAAGTGGCATGTCCATCTTAAGATACTTTGGTTTCTTCCATAAGGTTCTCGCTGGAAATTAGTGCTAAAGTGCAAAAACTTTCAAAGGATAATCCACCGCAAACTAAGAAAATGAAAAACCAAAAGAAGGAAGACCATCCAGGAGAAAAGAAAGCACTGGCATTACAGGCAAGTGTTTTTTTCTCAAATAAACTATTGCTTGACGGAAAAAAACCTGATAATATATTATTACCTTATTTTATGTATTTATATTGCTTTCATTTGTTGCACCTAGGACTTCAATATCAACTCCAAAATGAAAGAAACCAAACCTTTAAAAGTGAAAATAATAAAAACAGATTCAGAGAAGAGTGAGAAAAATGATGGGCCGTCACTTATTACCAATTTCTACAATGGTGGCACACACCAAACTAGAACTGTACCTTTTCTGACAATAAAAGAATCCAGTAACAGCCTCAATCATGTCAAAAGCCCAGTCGGGATGATTCCTCCAATTAGCTACAATCTAACCCCCATGTCTTCCCACGTGACCTCGAATTCTGGCGCAGTATCTGGCTCAGGACATGTTACATTCAGGTATCCAGAAACTAGTTTCCATAGTTTCCTTTCATCTGTGTCACTTGAGTGAGATGAACTAATAATAGCTACTTTCACTTACCAGTGTGGATTTATGTAAAAGCAGTTGAGTCAACACATTTTAATTTGTCTGAAACGTGCTACAAAAATAAGTCTGGAAAACGTTAATAAACAAAAGCTTTAAAAGAGACTAAAGTAATTTTTTCAGTGCCTCCAAAATTTGAGAGGGCAACTTGTACATAAGAGTCACAAGCTGTTTTTTTCTTTTTATGACCAGGCTCTAGATCGGTAGAGTAAATCTTAAGTAGCCAAAGCAACCAATCCTCACTGCTAGATCAGTGAGAGGAGATCACTTGTCAGCCACTTGTCAACTCCATGTTGACTTGAAGTCATTTAGATTCTGCTGCATTAGGCCCTAAAAATGTAGGACTATAGTGCAGTGGGATCTGTCTAGAATTTAACAACACAACAAATGTTATTAGAGATTAGAGAATGTACCAAATGCAGTGACTTGGGATTTCATAAATATTTGCCTTTTGATTTTGTGAAAGGGGAGAAGAAAAGGGTAAAATTTACATAAGCCCTTTGAAAAAAAATGGAAAGCTGTCTCCTGGAAATCACTATAATCAGAACCTCTCCACATTGGTGAGTATGATGTAGTAATGCCATAAAAGTCATGTCGGTTTTTTTTTTATTAGCTGTTAATAATAACTTTTACAATCGTGTATTCTGATCATAAAATGTTATGCAGTTAGGACATCAGCAACAGCCCCTCTGCAACACAACCAGGGGCAGATCACCCTATTGGTTGATCAGTCTCTCCAGAACGGCATGCTGTATCTGGTGGTGCCCATCCTTCTGAGTTTCACTGCAGGGATATGATGTCAAATCTCAGGGCAGCAGATGGGGAGGCTGGGGGTGTTGTCTTGGGTCAGACCTAGGGCAGTGCCCAAGGTAATATGTGCCACTGCTGCCAATGATCCTATCAATATAGTCATTGCCATTTACCAAACTCGGCTATCTTTTGAGACATTTTCTTAGCATTGACTACTAGTAGTATCAAAACTACTACTTCTATGGAGCAATGCATTTGTAACATTTTATATTTATGAAATATAGGAAAACAGAGTAAGAATTCACAAAATGTGAAAATTTAAAGATTGAAAGATCCTTTGTGTCTCTATGGAACTGGACATTTAAATTATAGCAAAAAGTCAACCTCGTTCAAGACTGTCTCTAACATGGGGCAAAAGGGATGGCCTCTCTGAGCCTTATGGCCACATTAGATGCTGGTTCAGAACAAACTTTAGTAGAGAGGTCGCTGCTGGCAGCTGCATTTAAGTCATTTAAGACTCTGATGTATTTTTTTAGATTGCAAGCGACAAGAGTCCTGTTCAACTAAGCAAGAAGAGGTGGGGTTTTTCCAGACTGGATATGAGATTACCAGAACTGAACTGTGGCCATCTGCCAGATCTTAGAGGGGCAGATGGGGCAACAGTTTTCTGTGGTAAGTTCTATGGCTATTCTTTTATCTGACATGCTTATATAGAGATATATAGTAATTGCTTATACCTAGATTCCTACTTACTATAATTTAAGTTTGATTATCAAGACAAGTCTTTGACCTGCACAGTAAACAGGTATGGAGAGGGGTTGGTTGGGACTACTTCATCACTTATAATGTAGTCATTCAGCTGTCTTGTCATCCTGAGGTTACCTCACTCTGTCAATTAAAGAGCAATGGGCCTGAACATGAAGCACCATCTGAAATTCTTCAATTAGTTCCAAAGTAGGCACCTTAGTTGTATTAATGATTGGAATCTCTGGTGGGTCAGCCATTCAGCATTATCAAATGATTACAGCGGGTTAAGGAACAGGTGAGCTCTTATGGTTGGGTATGTGCATAGAATAGGGAAGTGTGAGTAAACCAGGGAAGGCCGAAAAAGATGCAAGCATTGTCCAGCTGGTTTCTCTCCTCTGTGGCTCAACTACTGATTAATGTTTTTGAAGATATTTTTGTTTCTTCTGTATCTGTTATGGCTGGTCAGCAGACATTTAACATCCGTTATGTTTTTTTCTCTATTTTATATGCTCCTTTCTGACATACAACAACATGTGCTTTCTTAATTTTGTAGCACGCAGCTCAAATGTGTTCAAGAAAGACAACAGGACAATACCAGACACTCGCATCCCATCACTCACTATGATCGATCTTTATAATTCAAGCACAGCCTTGCCTCAGGTAACCTTTTTTTTACATATTAAAAGGAATCATAATTGTATCTGTTGTCACTTAACTTAATACCATAAAACACCTCTGTTTGGTTGCTTACAAAAAATGTTGAGGTGGCAGTACAGTAAACTATTGCTTTAGACATTAAGAATACATCAAGGTTCTTTCAGGGATCCTATAGAACTTTTTATGTCAGCGGTGTTCATTTACAAGACAAAGAGTTACAGAGAGATGGAATATTCATATTATTAAACTATGAATTAAACAGGACTAATTTGGTCTTTCCTGTAGGATAAAACACCCTGGCTTCACCTTTAATAATATATAATTCATAAAGTGAGATAAAATACTAATCTTAAACACGCCTCACCTAACTTCTTGAGTGTTGGGTGTATTTCCCTTTTACATAACATTATTGTTGTCTACAAATGTCAGTGTTGTTTTTTGTTCTTGTTATAGGTTTCAGAAAATTTGTTACAAGACATCTCAAACAGCCCCGAAGCAAATTTTCCTTATGTGGAGAACTCGTAGAACATTTCAAAATAACAACTACTTTGTTGTTGAAAGACTATGAAATCTGGGCCGTATTGAAAACATCAACTGTTAATAGCATTCTGGATATAAACCCACTCCTACTATGAGACACTGTTCATCTTTTATTGTATGTAATAATCATGGAGCACTTCTCTTCCATCATACATTGGACCAATAGAAAGAATATAGGAAGGATGGACAGTATCCTGCACATTTCCCCTCCAGTTCTACTTTTTTTTTTTTTTTTTAGAAATTAAACACAACAAATGGAATAATGGACTATAAAGGATTATGATTTTTAGAATATTGTCTTTTAATCACCGAAGGAAGACATACAGTTTAAATACGTCACTTATGACTTTGATATGGATCTGCTACCTTATCATGTGGAAAGCAATGGCATAATATATAATACTATAACTATCCGTGCGCACAGACATTATGTATATATAGCACTGGGCACACAATAATCTAAGTATGTGTTCTGGAGTTGGTGTATACACAATTGTTTCTCTCATCAGACCCTGCCTATGCTATATACCCAATTTTATTCCAGCTAAATGAAAGTGAATGAACCTACATTAAAGCAAATCTTATTTTACATGTTTGAGATTTAGATGCAGTTTTTTGTAAATACAGGTCATATATATGAAAATAACTTGCCACCTGACAAACTTATTGATTAACTTCATATTATGGATGTAACAGACTGTGGCACACATCATGCACAGACAACATGGGAAAAATTTAAATTTTTAGTAAGTTAAAATATTTGGTAGCTAGTACTAGACATGCAAAAGCTAAGCACTAGTCAAAAACAGCATCATTTTATAGGGACTACAAAAGACTAAACAGGTGGAGCTGTTGCTATTAAGTCTTTAGTTGAAATTGATACCTTTTATTGTGCCAATTTAGAAAACATGTTTCCAGACCTCAGAGGTAAGTTAAGGGCTTCTTGCTTCTAAACTATTAAGCAAATAATTCCACAATTCTTTCTTTTAATATTAATACGATTTGCATAATTGTATTCGTGAAGGTGCGAAAAAAAAGACATTTAATGCCCTTTTAAGCAACTATGTTGCATCACCTTGCTGTTTTACGATAGATGGGTAACATATAATGAGGCTCTAAATTATAGACTCAATCCCATTGTTTAGTTAAACTTGTGTCTGCTAATAACAATTAAGAATACTGTTCTTCTGATGAACTAGTGATTTGTGCACTAGTGTCTTGAACAGAATAAACTGGTTGCGAAAGGACACCATAAATGATTTGATAATAAGGATGAGTGGTGATAAAGTCTTGACCAAAGTCTAGAATCCTTTTGAGATTTAGTTTAAATCTTTTGGTCTGATAGGCAGCAAAAGGCGCAAAATACACTCTGATTTCAGCAACAGAATCCACAGGATGTTCATTTTTCTGTGGTTTTGATCCAGAATGTTGTGGTGTTGTCTTTGTTGCGGTAATTGAAGGCATCTTTGTTGGCTCTTCTTGGCTCGCGGGGAGTATTGAAATTATTTGACAGTGTGTTTTTGAGGTATCCAAATCATTGACCTCGGTTCGGTGTTTGTGTTCTGGAAAAAAAAAGACAAAATGGTGTGGATATATCACATTATATATATATATATATAACCACACAGTCTTAAGATTTGCTGACAGGCGAGGAACTACCTGGATGATCCAGAACTCATGGACTGGAATTCTGACCTGCTGTGTTGCCCTCCTCTTTGATACACCTCATGGAGGCAAATTAAATTACAGAATTTACTGTACACCATCAATACAATGCCCTGCTTTCTGTCAGGAAAATTGGTAAACTCAGCTTGGATAAAATAAATCTATGAATTTAGAACAATGCTGCTACATAACTTATAGTCTCACTTATATTCCTCAATCAGGGCCAACTCATTTGGGTTTGGAAGCACCACAAACATCAGAGACTAACTATAACACTGCTTGACAACAAAAGTCAAGCTATAGATAGTTTCAATAATTAATTTACGTATGCTAAATGCTATTAGTGACAGTTCCACTTTAACGATACTACATCCAGTGCACTAGTTTTTGAATGTGGCCATCCACTTTTTCTCCTTATCCTGGATTTAGCTTTAGATTTTTGTTTTGAACATTCTAGAGGAGGAGTGGTTTTTCCAACGGAAAGAAAAATGTTTGTAAACTGCATCCTATAGTCTATTAAAAAAAAAAACATTATTATGAAAGGTACCTTTTAAGATCAGGTAAGCAATTTGCATACATGCTGTACTTTGTATAAGAAATCTTTCATGTTTACCATACTCACCAAAAACTGCATTTGTTGTTAAATGTAAATAGTTTTTCTCCGGTGCATTTACTGAATCCCTCGTCCTCTCCAAAGGCAAAGTAGTTGAAAAAAGCCCTGAAATAATTATTTACAATGAATAGAAAACAAATGCATGAAAAACATCTAGTTATTCTTTCTTTCCTCACTTTCCCTTTGTTGATATATCCTCTTAAACCTCTCTTTCTTCCCTAACTCCCTGCGCACTTGTTTTACTCTCGTTTTTTCCCTTTCTATTGTTTTCTCCCTTCCCCCACACACAACAATCTCCAGAATCCTTACTCCCAGCACACAACACAATCCGGATTCCCCTCTATTTTAACTTGATTGTGCCATGTTTTGCAGGATGCATACAACATTCACATATTGCTGAGCAACACATGTAAGGTGCCACCCTACAGTATATCGTACAGTATACAGTACAGTATATCGTATATACAAACTCATGAAAGGGAACCAATTACTCAGTTATACACCCCACATAGTATAGGGCAGCAATCAGAGCCGGCCTTAGGTGTTCTGGCGCCCTGTGCGGACTACTCCTCTGGCGCCCCCCCATCCCAAAAAAAGAAAGGAATAAAAACTTGTAACAAAACCCCAATCACTTTATACTACGCCAAACATTGATGTGGTGTAGGCCTACCACTTCATTGTCTGGCTTAGTAGTAGGGATGCACCGAAACGAATTCTGGACTGAAACCGAAAGTGCAGCATTTACCTGGCCAAAACCGAATATGACCCCCCCACACCATAAAGAAATCTAACACTTTTATTTAAAGTAAGTAACACACCAAAATAGGACAAAACAATTAAATAACAATATTATATATATATATATATATATATATATATATATATATATATATATATATATATATATATATATATAATTAACAGCAATCACATTCTTATCATGCCCAGGCATACCCAGATTCCAGGATGTACTCGCAGACTTGGCATGATAGGAGTATGATTGCCCTATCTACCCCTTCTCACTCCCTTCTGCCCTATCTACCCCTTCTCACTCCCTTCTCCCTATCTACCCCCTTTCCCCTGCCTCACTCCC
This sequence comes from Spea bombifrons, assembly GCF_027358695.1. Taxonomy (NCBI): domain Eukaryota; kingdom Metazoa; phylum Chordata; class Amphibia; order Anura; family Pelobatidae; genus Spea; species Spea bombifrons. The sequence continues at coordinate 53,119,502 of NC_071087.1, forward strand.
TTCTCCCTATCTACCCCCTCCTAACTATCTACCCTTTCCCTCTTTGAAGTTCACTTACCTTTCAGGAGTCCTGCGGTGGGGGTGCAAGGCCTCTGCCTCCCAGCTCTGCCACTGTATGGAACAGTATAGAGTGATGGGAGTTATGATGTACCTTTAGAGCATAATTAGATCATGAAAAAGATATTGGAAATGGTACAGCATAACACCCATCACTCTCACACCCTTACCAATCCACACACATACACCAATCCACACATATATACCAATCCACACATATATACCAATCCACACATATATACCAATCCACACGTATACCAATCCACACATATATACCAATCCACACACATATACCAATCCACACACATATACCAATCCACACGTATACCAATCCACACATATATACCAATCCACACACAGACTAATCCACACATACTAATCCACACATACTAATCCACACATACTAATCCACACATACTAATCCACACGTACACCAATCCACACATATACCAATCCACACATATACAAATCCACACATATACCAATCCACACATATATACCAATCCACATACATATATACCAATCCACACATATACAAATCCACACATATATACCAATCCACATATATATACCAATCCACACACATATATACCAATCCACATATATATACCAATCCACACACATATATACCAATCCACACACATATATACCAATCCACACACATATATACCAATCAACATACATATATACCAATCCACACACATATACCAATCCACACATATATACCAATCCACACATATACTCATGCACACATATACTCATGCACACATATACCAATCCACACATACCAATCCACTCTCACTCTCACTGAATGCTTTCCTACCTATCCTCTTTTCTCCTTACAGCTTCTTTTCCTCCTCTTCGCTTCTCTTCTTCAGTTCTTCTGTCCTCTCTGTCTTCTTCCGGGTCAGAGGGCACGGACAGCGGTGGGCGCAGCTTCAGTGCTGTGCGCTGGGATCTCACAAAAAAACCCCGGCGCACAGCAGCTGTTGCCGCGCGGATCACAAGGGAGCGATATCGGAGGTCTTTAACAGACCTCCGGCTCCCTTGAACCGGCTTAAAATCACTCAAGGGAGCCGCTCCCTTGCGAGCCTGCTCCTCCAGCGGCGGACATTACTGTCCGTCTCTGGAGGGGTGCCGGGTGCCCCCCTGATGAGCGGCACCCGGTGCGGACCGCCCCCCCCGCTAGGTACGCTACTGGCGGCGGCGGCGCCCCCTGGAGTGTGGCGCCCTGTGCGGTCGCACAGGTCGCACACTCCAAAGGCCGGCCCTGGCAGCAATTTACATGTGTTGGTCAGCTATATGTGACAATGATATGTGTTCTAGAGAACATGGCCAACATGGTCACACCAACACAGAAGACATGTCCTTCTTTCTGCTTCTTATGTTGATCCACCTGCTTTTTGCCAAACATGGGTTTCAGCTGCTTAAATACATTACTTTTCTTGTAAGCACCAGATCTATAAGTGTCTCTACAACCAAATGGTCTCGACAGGCTCATACTCTGAATAGGAAGTGATTCATACAGTCCACCCAAGCTGATGGGTTCATGTCATACTGTTTGCAGAAGCAAAACTGTAAATAGGAAGGAAAGAGTATAGGAAGGAAAGAACTAATGAGCTACCATGGCCCATAAATAGTTTCCATTACATGACTATGGATAAAATATTAACCGGAAATATTATTAAATAGTAGAATGGGACGTAATATGACAAAATACAGTGTGAGTACAATGAAATGTAAAGTATTATTGATGTGGAAGATGATGAAACTGTCAATTATCTGTAATAACTGCTGTAAAATCCTGGTACCAAAGACTATCATTAAAGTGTTTCATGTAAGACACTTTGACACATCAGTTATTGTCATATGGAAAAAGAGAGACAATTTAACATAATTAAGTATGAGACATGTCTAGACTTTATCTGAAGATAAGAAAATCAGGGCCAATATTTAGTCATAGCAAATAAAACTAGTGCTACGTCTACAAATACACAGAAATATTAATGTGCAGGTGTATTCGGTGTCTCGCATTTGACATAATCAGGAGTTTTTACCTTTGCTTCACCCACATCTTTTCACAAAATATAGTAGAACTTTTACCTCGGGTTTAAAAACTGCAAATTCTCATTTAAAAAAAATTCTCTATTAAGTGTAACACAAGCTGCAAACATTTTATGTAAATTAAAGTAAAAAGTAAGGTACAGAGATAGGGTGTAAAAAAATTCCTCTGTAAATACAAATGTATTAGAAACAAAGTAAGTAAGTATAGAAAATTGACAAATGGTTGCATTGCTTATATATATTTATATAAGAAGGACTTTTTACTCCCTACTTTTATACTTTAATTTACACAAGAATGTAGGAGTCATTAACATGATTTGTACATTAACTTTAAATATATCAATTATATTTATATATATATATATCAATTATATATATATATATATATATATATATAATGTTATATATATAAATAAATATAAAATATATATATATATATATATATATATATATATATATATAATCACCGTAAACACTGGAACTCAGTAACTGGAAGTTCAAGGTTAAAATGTTATACGTTTCCAACAAAAGAGTAGTAAATCAATACAAATATGTATGTTCTGCAATGCATAAGGCTATGCTAAAGTATGTTTTATACACAAAATATGTTTACAAGACAGTGCCCCTTTTTAATTGATTACTGTGAACTAGTTAAATTTAGAAACCAAATATACAATATGACACACCAATGATATAATACACTGATGTTTATTACATGTATGTCTGTGCCCCAAATAAAGAAAAATACAAATGCAATTCTTACCGTGTGTCAGGACTACAAACAATGTATAGTGATAGGTGCGGGTAAGGAAATCTGATAATTCCTGATACATTGTTCCAACCTTTCAGAGTTCCCTGGAATATGAACTTATTCAGCGTTATGATTGCATCCTGTAAATATAGACAGTAACTGGCACAGAAAACCACAAAGTACTTAGTAAGGACATGTATACAGAAAAATACCATCTGGGAAATAAACAAAGTATACACATATTATTGATCACATATCCTGAGTCAGTTTTAGTTATGTATATGAGACTTGTGCATTCGGATTCATACAAATTTAAGCCTTAACAAAGTCTGCCAATTTCATCAATTCATACGAATATCCAAAAAACAAGGAGGGACCCCAATGAAACAAATGAAAACGAAGCAAAGAGCTTTGAATTTTTATTTGAATTTTGTTGTTTTTTTACTCTCACTCATTCTTCTTTCTCATACTGTCTCACACTGTCACTCTCCTTATGCTCCATCTAAATGTTTCTCTACCTACTCCATCGACTGTTTCCGTGTTCCTGTCTCCTTGCCCCACTACTTCTCTTGCATCTTCTTGTTCTTCTGTCTTCGTCCACTGCTCCTAGCCTCATGGTGAACTACAAAAGGGAGAATGTGTGCCATTTTATATTTATGAAATATAGGAAAACAGGGTAAGATTTCACAAGATGTGAAAATGTGAAAAATGGTGTTTCTATGGAACTGGACATTTAACATATAGCAAAAAGTCAACCTCATTCAAGACTGTCTCTAACATGGGACAAAAGGGGGCGGCCTCCCTGAGCCTTATGGCCACATTAGCTTTACAGATGAACTACCATCACAAAGACTTGCCAGAGCTAGAAGCGCTGCTAAGAAAACACACTCCACTTTGTGCTTGGAAAGATCATGAAGGAAACATGTTATTTTTTCACTGGATGTAAAAGCTAGAAAATATAAATAAACTGAGTATTAAAAAATACAGTTTCAGTGCTGGACTTAATTATATTTTTATCTCAAATATCTCAGAGTCTCCTTAAGAACAGGAGGGTCAGCACAGTCAATAGTGTTTCCCTCTAGCATTTGCATTAGTGTGGCCGTATTGTTTTAGTGCCTGCTTATTTTATAAAACAACTGTTTTTGTTGTTGTTTTCCCCACCACCAGAGTATTTAGCAAAAATCTCTAAAAATTTACTTTGTTTGCTGTTGTGAGCGACAAATGATTCTGTAATGCAGGTACATTTTTTGATGTTTTAATCTAATCACCTACTATACTGAAATAAAGACTGACAACGACAAGGTTCAATTTTATAATATAAAGGTTTCATTTAGATGGTACAACATATTTTGTGCTTTTTTTGGCTGTGAGGTTACTAGTGGTGTATTTAGGTCTAGGTCAGCTAGTCCCTAGGACTGTGGGGACCTCTGGGCTGGGCGAGGAGCACCACTGCAGCCATCTTTGTCTTTTACTAAACCTGTGAGGATGTTTATGTGTATGATGGTACATCTGGTTGTTTCCACTTCATGGTACAGAATGTTCTCCTTGCTGCAGTGTCTGGGACATTGAACAGTTGCTTTTTGCAGTCAGCAACCAGTTTTATAACTACATGTAGTCACTTTTGATGTATAATCAGCCTAAAAAAACCTATGTTACTCTATTGTATAAATACTGAAGTAGGGACTACGCTTGTTTTAAAGTCAGAAAATGTCTTACGCTTGCTGATTCTCTCTGTACGTGTGTACATTGATTAAATTAGTCTATTCTAGGAGCCTTTAGTCTCTCTAGCTTGCTGTGTGTCAGGAAGAGGTTCCAAAAATACCGGTAGTAATTCATCAGCCGAAACACAATTGACAGAACACACTCTCAATATAAAGATAGAAACACAAAAATAAAGAAAACAGCTTGCAAACTGTCCCACAATCTTTGAAACAGCAGCTCAAAGCACATTTTCTCCTCTTTTCTCCTTACTGGCCCTATATGTACCTAATGGTCACGCACGGTAGATACAGAGGTGTGGAAATAGCGCTATATACAAATTCATAAATAATCTTAATTTACTTATTGACGCAATCCTTTATGTGTTTTTTTCTGTGTTCTCTTGGTTTTTAAGTATTCACTGGATAGTATACATTTGGCATTCTGCTTTCAAATATGCTTTAAGCTGCTTTGTTACTGTGATAAAACAGTCCCTTAGTTTCACATAATTGTGACAATGACAGTTCCTCTTTTAATAAGACTTTTGGTGGAATGTTTGTGTTCATTTTCAGGGAAAAGATTTTCTTCATATCTGATGAAAATTCATTCATCTCCGTATTCGACAAATTTCGTCCAACATTTTCGTATTTGGAAATCCCATTTGTTCCTCCAGTTCCCATGGAAACAATAAAGACGTAGAAAAAGTTCAAAAGGGAATTTAAGCAATGGATGAAATAAAGAGGGTCAAAATTAGCTTAGAGTTATAGAATTAAGGATAGTAGTGGACTGGTTAAATGATCTTAATTAATTATTTTAATTAAATAAAAACTTTAGAGAGTCTTAGACAATGAAAAATGGCAGGCTGAGGCTCGCCAAGTCTCACACACAAGAATCTCATTCTGTAACATGCTCAGATGCAGCACAGCAATGTATAATAAATGTCTGTGAAGTCTATGGAAGCATTGGTAAGTCAGGGGAGGGTAAGAGTGGCATATAGGGGGTTAAAAAGAATATCAGGGAGGCAGAGTGGCATATAGGGGCTAAAAAAGAATACCAGGGAGGCAGAGTGGCATTTAGGGGGTTAAAAGGAATATCAGGGAGGCAGAGTGCCATATAGGGAGTAAAAAGGAATTTCAGGGAGGCAGAGTGGCATATAGGGGGTTAAAAGGAATATCAGGGAGGCAGAGTGACATATAGGGGTTAAAAGGAATATCAGGGAGGCAGTGTGGCATATAGGGGGTTAAAATGAATATCAGAGAGGCAGAGTGGCATATAGGAGGTAAAAAGGAATATCAGGGATGCAGAGTGGCATATAGGGGGGTAAAAAGGAATATCAGGGAGGCAGAGTGGCATATAGGGGGTTAAAATGAATATCAGGGAGGCAGAGTGGCATAGAGGGGGTTAAAAGGGATATCAGGGAGGCAGAGTAGTATATAGGGGGTTAAAAAGAATATCAGGGAGGCAGAGTGGCATATAGGGGGTTAAAAAGAATATCAGGGAGGCAGAGTGCCATATAGGGGGTTAAAAAGGAATATCAGGGAGGCAGAGTGGCATATAGGGGTATAAGGCATATCAGGGAGGCAGAGTGGCATATAGGGGGTATAGGGCATATCAGGGAGGCAGAGTGGCATATAGGGGGTATAAGGCATATCAGGGAGGCAGAGTGGCATATAGGGGTAAAGGAAAATCTGGGGGGCAGATGTGCATAATTGAGGGGCAGGTTGGCAAATAAAAGGAAATAAAAACACAAAAAAACATTTTTTCTCAATCATAGTTTTTATTATATAAGAAAAAATGTGAATTAATATTTACTAGTAAAACCTTTTTTCTTATAGGGTAGTCTTATATTCAGGCTTTCTTTCTTTCCTAAATTAATATTGAAATTTTTGGGGGGGTCGTCTTATGAATCGGAACTTACAAAAATTGGCTTTACATCGCCACCTGCTGGCCCCAAGCTGCGAGGCTCATCTTTTTTCACATCATCCTAACTTGTCTGTAGAAACTGGGTACATGCTAAACAGACTTTACATATACTGTATAACCTCTCCTTTCACATTTGTCATGAAGCAGTTTTTACAGTTACGTCACAGCACATGTACTAATAGTTCCCATAACGATATGTTACTTGGTAGTGGGCTGTAACACACATGTATTCGTATGTTATATAATAAGATACTTATAGGCGCTGCATAGGTTCATACACGATACTATTTAATGAGCTATATCACTTCCTCGGCCTCCCCTTTCCTCTGTATCCTAAACTAATCCAGGTAAGGTCCTAACGCAAGAAACGTTCAATTAATATTTGCGAGTGTGTGTGTATATGTAAAAAAAAACATACTGTATACATCCCTTTTCTCAACACAGGGCAACAAGCCCTCAAACGTTTTTTTATTTACTATTTTATAATCCATTATAGTTCTTTTTTTTATGTAGCCATCATATTGGGGGTAATATAATAAAACTATATGTATGAGGTGAATGGGATGCAACAAATCAGCGAGCACTCGTTCTACCCGCACACATCTCTGCCCTGCGCTGCAGCAGTCCCCGCCCCGCGATTTCCGCTTCCTCCGGTCACACATGGCGTCAAGTTCAAAGGAAATGGAGGTGGTGGTCGGCTGTGAGCATTACACCCGGGGCTGCCAGCTGAGGGTGAGAGACACCAGTCTTAATGCCCAGGGTAGTAGTCAAGAAGCAATGGAGAGGGGGAGGCGAGCAATAAATGCGGAGAAATGCAGGGCGAGGCTGACGAGGCTGACTAGACAGACAGACAGACAGACAGACAAGAAGCGGGGGGTCAAAGAAATAACCACGGAGAAAAAGCACAGGCGGAACAGAACGGAGGCTGAAAGCACAAGCTGTATAAGAAACCGTAGAAACGTATTTTGCCTTTAAGCCTCCTGTTATGACGTGACATGCTAGTTCATACATTCTTTATTTTGTACCCTTTGAACATTCTTATTTTAAGAGTAAATTCTAGCAATGGCACAGATATTATTATTTTTTATATAGAGGATGTTAACTAAGGTGACAACATTTTATTTCTGCCGTTCAGGGGCACACAATGAAGCTGATGAGATTACGCACACGTATATATATATACATCTGCACACCATCACATACAAAAAAAACCAAACATTTAATATATATTATATATCTCACATACACACTGATTCACATAGGCACAGCGTTACATACACATAAAATGTTATATTATATATATATATATATATATACAATATCTGCTCAATTATATGATAACCCCGATTATAAAATGACCCCCCCAAAATTTGAGTATTAATTTAGAAAAAAAAAGAAAAGGCCTGAATTTAAGATTTCCCTATAGGAAAGATGTTTTACTAGTAAATATTCACATGTAAACAATTTTTTCATATTTAATAATAACTATGATTGAACAAAAATGCTTTTTTTTGTTTTTATTTCCTTTTAGTTGCCAACCTGTCCCCCAGTTATGCACATCTGCCCCACGGCTTGCCACTCCGCCTTCCTGATATGCCTTATACCCCCTGTATGCCACTCTGCTCCCCTCCTATGCCTTCCCCTCCCCCACGCCTTACCGATGCATCCCTTGACCTGTCCCCCATGCTCGCGTCACCGGTGTGACGTGGAAGTTCGCAGAAGCCACGGCAAAGTGTCAGGTATAAGTGGAGGTTTGCAGTGGAGGCTGCCAGAGAGGAGGATCCAGGTCTCCTGCAGCGCTGCAGGGGATCCTCCTCTCCGGCAGCCGAGAGACGTCTGCGCAATGTGCACTGACAACCTCTGCTGCTGCCGGCCGGTACTTCCGCCGGGGCTTCTATGATGGAGCACTGGAAGGTCATGTGACACCGGCACTACGTCATAGAATCCCCGCCAGAAGAGCCGGCAGCAGCGGAGGTTAAGGATCCAGGTCCCCTGCAGCGCTGCGGGGGATCTGGATCTTAGTCTTATAGTCAGACCTCTGTTTGAGGTTTGATTATAAAATGACCTTGAATATAAGACGAGGGGTATTTTTCAGAGCATTTACCAGACATTACACACCCACACACCTACCTGGTGCTAGCTGCAGGTTACAATGAGCTTGGTGTGAAGGAGGGACTCAGTCTATCAGGGGAGGTTTCTGAACTCTCATCCAGTCGAGAAGTCTCTCCTGATTGGGTGTGTTTTCCTTCACTCAGAATTCTCATTCCATTCTCATTGCATTGTCCAGGATTGAGGCCGCCTGGGACTTAAAGTCCCATTGCGGGACTGTCCCGGGCAATCCAGGACATGTGGTCTCCCTAGTCTTTATTGACTTAATGGCGGCATACTTCCATAAAATGTAAATTTGTTTTAGGTGCTGTGATATCCTTATTGATAGCAATTTATAGAGCATTTTCAAATGTTTTTTTTACTTATGCAATTTAATATATAGACAATTTATGTTGTTAATACATATAATGTTGTAAGTTTTTGGGTTGTAGAACACTATGATATACTCATGCCCAACAAACATTCTGAGCTGCAAAAAAGGATGACACAGAGCTTCATGTCCAAATGAAGGACTGTCACTCTGCAAAAGGGAGAATTGGGAGGTGTAAAAACTCACTTATTTGAAAATATATAGTCACCTGAGGCATGTCTGCTGTCTCGTCACTTAAAAGTGTCTGATCACTAAAGGGAGATTTGCAGTTTCAACAATTCGTTATGAGGCGCCAACAATGGTCAATTCCTTCAGCGAGAAGGGCTGAGCTGGTACATATTACACAGGGCCAGCCACACTGTTCCCGCAGAACACACAAAGGACGAAGTCAAGGCGTTCAAACGGGAACACTCCTGCAAATTCTCATGTCTCCTCTCCTTGTAGTAATAAAACCAAGAGGTTCCTTGTACAGCTTACAGAGACCCAGTCATCCGGGGGGGGGGATCGAGTCCTAAATATGGACTAATTGCCACACTACAAAAAATACACCAAGTAATGCGCAAGTAAATGGTAACTTTTCATTAGAATACCATGTTAGAAAAATATGTTCTGTTTGAAAGGATTCTTAAATGATTTGTCTTTGGGACAAGTTGCAAACCCCATGCATTGTGATGGCACTCTCACTGCTGTCAACAAAGTCTTGGCAGGCACTAGAAATAGCAACGACCTTATTACAGGTTGTAGGCCAGTCTGTAAGAACTGTTTTACAATGCTATCGTAGATTGTGTTTTCCATAAGTACTTCTTGAGTTGTGGTTTCTGTATTACCATTTCCATTTGTAAGCAACCACCATAAAAACACATAATGCCGCACTGTATCCTTTCCAGAATGACAATGTGCCATGGTTTAATAGCGTTCTCTAAATAGCAAATACAACAATGCCTTGCATTATTATTAGTATGGAGGAATGGAAGATTTGATGGTAAATGTATCTACAACTACCCTTTTAAAGGAGCATCCAAGTCCATTGTGTGCACTTTGATGTGTATGATAGCTGTGTCATCTGTTTCCATTTTTGCAGTGCACCGTTCACAAATGCATAGGGAATTTGCAGAATCCCCCCATATGCATTTGCCCTCCATCTCCTCCTACGCGATCTTGCGCGTTCACAGAGGTCACTCCTGTTGATTTGCAATAGTTGATCAAGCCACAGAGGAAATGTTTTGTTGTTGTTTTTCCTAAAAGTATTTTTTTTTTTTTTACATTTTGAAGAATGCATATTAAAAATCAATGGGAGCAATTGCCACGCACAGAGTAAAAAATAGTCCTCCGTCCGGTGCATTTAATCAAACCTGCATGTAAAATAGCTGTGGGAAGGGACAAATTCTGCAGGAAAAGGCGCATCATGAAAATTTTATGGGACTATGCTTCTGTCATATGCATCAAAGTCCATATGGTGGTTGCAGTGTCTCTTTAATATACATCCTGCCTGGGACACTGGAGTGCCTCAATAATTTTCCCTTTGTTAACTTGATGATTACGCCTAGGTTATACAAATCTATGCAGTAATGCATGTATAGACCATTACGACGATGATAAATTACCATACTAGTTCCCTCATTAGACATAGTATCAAGTTAACGAAATTATAGAATTTCTACAACAGATGATCATGTACTGGCTTTAAAGGTTATACTACATTCAGTAAATATTGTTTTTTTTTCTTCATTGATTAACTCTCAACTGCTTTCTTTCAGGCTCCTTGTTGTTGTAAATTCTACACTTGTCGTCTGTGCCATGACAACCAAGAAAATCATAAGATGGACCGTTTTAAAGTCACACAGGTGCAATGCATGAAGTGCAATCGTGTTCAAAAGGTGAGTATAAACAGTGAAAAGTAAAAAATCAGGTGCGCTGAACTAGAAAAAAAAATCTCATTCAATGAGCTCCCTTCAAAGGATAAACAGGAACTTCTTTCCTTGAATAACAGCGGAATATTTATGATGTTTTATGTTGTTTTTATTATTATAAGATATGCCCGTTAACGTTCCATGTGCAAAAGTTATTCAGTTTCATGTTGCCGTATGTGAGAAATGGTCAGAACAAACAGTGTACTTCTCTCAGTGTCTGACATACATTTTTAATTCTTTCTGTCCGTTAGTAATCTCGGGTGCAGACTTAATGCCTGGGTCCCCTTGCATCTCTCATCATCCCTCCCAATGTTAATGCCATTTTCACACCCATCATAGCAAGGGTGAGCCTAGGGTTAGTGGCGCCTACGTGCAGTATTCCTTCGGTGCCCCTACTAGTAACAGACATACATACTAACATGCAAACTCGCACTAACACCCACTCACTCTAACACCATACATTTACGTACACACCCACATTCTTTCTCCTACACCTCCTATCCATCTCCCGGGTGCCACTAACCCTAGGTTCACGCCTGACACTCCAACACTATATGCTGACAAACACACTCCTGATAACACTTTATCCCTCAATAATTCATCTAGAACATATTGATTGGTGAGTAACACCCCATGGTGCAGAAATGCAGTAGCCAGGTTAACTACAAACTTTTTTGGCAGTAATTTATCATTGTCCTGATTTTCCGGTAACTTTATACTAGCCAATATTTTCATCACAGCTTTAATTCCATTTCCATGTTTTGTGTGTTTATAGGCTCATCAGAATTGTGAAGGTTGTGGCAATGTGTTTGGTGACTATTACTGCAGTGTATGTCATCTGTATGACAAGGACAAGAAGCAGTATCACTGTGATGGATGTGGTATATGCAGGTACGTTAAATGTCTATACATTTATGCCCGTGTCCTAACTGTGTGGTTCTTATACATTTTCAGGGTATCCTGATGAACTAGTGCTTGTTCTGAAGGCTTTTTTTGAAATTGGTTAGTTCATTGTTTTGTGATTGTGAACTTTTCTGCCTTTTATTTTTAGGATTGGTCCAAAGGAAGATTTTGAACATTGTACGAAATGCAATTTATGTTTACCACTGAGCCTCAAAGGAAACCATAAGGTTGGGGATTATTATTTGCCTTATTATATGCAAATTTATTGAAAAGACATGTAATAGAAAGCATTACGTTGTTAAAAAGCATACTGTTTAATTCCAACTGCTGACAAATTTCTTCTCATCTGATCGTTCTGGAGCTTAGACAGGCATTTCGTGTAGCTACAATCATTCCACAATTAGTGATTCGTAGTTAAAGGTTTTGTGCTTTTTCTTATAGTATGTTTATGTCAGTTTTGTAAAACATATTTTATTTATAGAAAAACACTCTGTAAGAACATTTATAGAAATAAGTTGTACAGTGTGAAAAAATAAATTGTTAAGAAAAGAGGAAAGAAAATACAAGAACAACAATAAGAAAGGGAGAAATCAAAGAAAAAGAAAAAAAGTGCGTTATGGATGATAGGTGGGATTAGCTAGCCAGAGGGGCCCAAATCTTGTGACGTCTTCTGGTAGACATTCTAAAGAGTGAATCCATATGTAACCAGGTTTCCACCAGTGCCTGTCTGACCAATAAGATGAATTGTGCCAGAAGCTTGATTTTAGGTTTAGTAAGAGAATCACAGTGTTTCGAGAGCACGAATATCTATGGTAGCCATCTACATACATCACCTGACTCCAAAACAAATTGTGGGCACGGCCTCCAAATGCGAATATATGATCACTTGTAACCAGGGCCTTTCAGCATTACACATATATAAACGACTAAGACGTGTCCTGCCAGATATCTGCCCAATCCTTACTTGCCTTACCCCTCCCTCCGAAATTAAATATTTGTTATTTGATTGTAACATTGTGGATCTGTGTTACAAGACTCTTAGGTCTGTCCCCGATCCCTGAGTGTTAGCTGCCCATCCAGGTGAAAAATTTGTCAAAATTACTGATTTAGGGCCATTTAGCTCTAAAGATGAATTGTCTAGATTGTAAATTTTAAGAGTAGGGCCACTTCGTCACCTTTTCTTTCTGTGGGTCTAAATTGTTGCGTACTCTTCCCATGGTACAGGGCTGAGGAAAATGATGGTGCTGTATTAAAAATGCAGCCCACGTTTGAACTCAGCAGGGTGCCAGCTGCCTGAGGACCTCACAAGTTATAATGACTAGCACGACCAGCTTGACTTTCACATATACCTATCATTATTGTTTTTAATCCAGCAAATACCCCCTATTGGCTATATAAGGTTTCAGTGCCCACTGAGCATTCAGAAATGGTCTTAATTATGATGGGTTTGAGCTCCCTGTATTATTGTTTTTGCAAGTTAAATACCCGTTTAATATTCGTGCTTCTATTTTTAGTGTATAGAAAATGTATCCAGACAAGACTGTCCTATATGCTTAGAGGTAAGCTGCAGACTACTTATCTTTTTCTCCAATTTTCTGTTATTTCTGATTAATGCAGTTTAGGGCTGCAACTAACGATTATTTTAATAATCGATTAGTTGGCCGATTATTTTTTCGATTAATCAGATAAAAAAATGCAATTTTTTTAAATTTAAAATAATGTAATAAAAAACGTACAATTTACACTTTCATCTCTTTATTGCAATGGCCTCTCTCTATTCACCTTATTTTACTGACATAATAATAAAGCTACAAGAACCCAAACACGGTGTTTCTCAAATTAGGTTTTAATACAAAGTTATTAGTAAATATTAATTCATATGTTAACTATTTTTCATATTTAATAAAAACTGAGAAAAAAGCCTTGTTTAAATTTTTTTTATTTACCAAACTGCCCCGGTTCTGCACATCAGACCCCCAGCTTGCCACTCTGCCCCCATATATGCCTTATACCTCTTATATGCCAGATTCCACTGTGCCCCCTGATATGCCACTGTGCCCCTGATATGCCTTATACTCCTTATATGCCAGTGATATGCAACTGAGCCCCCTGATATGCAACTGAGCCCCCTGATATGCCTTTTACCCCCAGATGTTTTATGACCCCCTGATATGCCTAATATCGATATGCCTTATACCCCCTATATGCCCTGAAATTCATAATACCCCCCATACACCACTATAACTCACCCATACACAACTTTGGCTCCTCCCCCTCCCATACACCACTCTGCCTCCTCCCCCTCCCATACTCTACTCTGCCTCCTCCCCCTCCCATACTCCACTCTGCCTCCTCCCCCTCCCATACTCCACTCTGCCTCCTCCCCCTCCCATACTCCACTCTGCCTCCTCCCCCTCCCATACACCACTCTGCCTCCTCCCCCTCCCATACATCACTTTGGCTCCTCCCCCTCCCATACATCACTTTGCCTCCTCCCCCTCCCATACTCCACTCTTCCTCCTCCCCTCCCATACACCACTCTGCCTCCTCCCCCTCCCATACATCACTTTGGCTCCTCCCCCTCCCATACATCACTTTGCCTCCTCCCCCTCCCATACTTCACTCTGCCTCCTCCCATACTCCACTCTGCCTCCTCCCCCTCCCATACACCACTATGGCTCCTCCCCTCTCCCATACAACTCTGGCCCCTCCCCCTCCCATACTCCACTCTGGCTCCTCCCCCTCCTATACTCCACTCTGCCTCCTCCCCCCTCCCATACTCCACTCTGCCTCCTGTCAGCAACGGATCTTCAGAAGACATGGACTTTCACTGCAGCTTCATAGAAGCCACAGTGTAAGTGAAGTGCAGTAACGGAGGCTGTCTGTGCGATGCAGACACTCACAGGCTGACAGAGAATCATCCTCTCTATCAGCTGGTGGGGGTCTGCATCGCACAGACAGCCTCCGTTACTGTCAGTAACGGAGCCGGGTAGAGAGGCAGAGTGGCGTATGGGAGGGGGAGGAGCCACAGTGGTGTATGGGAGGGTGGCTCCCATACACCCTTCTGACTCCTCCCCCCTCCCATACACCGCTCTGCCTCTCTACCCGGCTCCGTTACTGACAGTAACGGAGGCTGTCTGTGCGATGCAGACCCCCACCAGCTGACAGAGAGGATGATTCTCTGTCAGCCTGTGAGTGTCTGCATCGCACAGACAGCCTCCGTTACTGTACTTCACTTACACTGTGGCTTCTATGAAGCTGCAGTGAAAGTCCTTGTCAGTAACGTAGCCGGGAGAGAGGCAGAGTGACGTACGGGAGGGGGAGGAGTCAGAGGGGTGTACGGGAGGGGGGAGAGAGACGGACGTGAGAGACCGGCCGACAGTGAGGGGAATCCAGGTCTCCTGCAGCGTAGCGGGGGATCTGGATTCCGGTGTTATAATCCGATCTCTGTTTGAGATCGGATTATTATAAGAAGAGGAGTTTTTCAGAGCATTTGCTCTGAAAAAAACCTCTTTTTATAATCGATAAAAATCCATTCGATTAATCGATGATGAAATTCGTTGCCAACGATTTTCATAATCGATTATTATCGATTTTATCGATTAGTTGTTTCAACCCTAATGCAGTTATAAGTAGAGCTAAGTGTCTGTTCCTGCCCAGTATATGAGCCAGGAAAGCACAACTACCTCTGTTTTACTGCAGTGGGAGAAGAAGAGTTCTGTTACTCTCTCTATAAGCTTAGAAAAAGCAATACCACTTCCTGTGACAGCAGGGAGACGGGCCTGTCATCAGAAAGCATGATCTCTCGTGGATCACTCTCATTTTAGAACTCATAAAACGGAATTTGTCGTGAAACAAAAAGGGAATTCTACAGTGCATTGTGTTATGAAACTTAAATATAGAATTTTAATATTTATAGTAAGGGATTTTTTTAAAAGTAATGTGGATGTAAAGTAATGTGATGAAGATGAATTATAGTGATGCCTGTGTTGTGTTTTGATAATAGGATATGCACACCTCTCGGATAGGTACACGTATCCTACCTTGTGGACACCTCCTGCACAGGTAATAACTACTTAAAGGAGAGAGCCTAACGTGTTCATTTCTAGAATCCAATTAAAAATATATTTTTTTAAAATATTGTGTGCTTTTCTTTTTTAAAAGTTCTAGGATTTTCATAGTTTTTCATATTGCGCAGATTCGTTTTTCGTTGCGAGACTGTAAAATATATCACGAAAACACATTTGTACTAAAACAAATGCGCAAGTTTAATTTTTACCATACCCAAAACTATCACTATCCACTAAATGGGCGCCGGGTGCTATCCCCCAACCTAACCTCTACATATATTGACTAAGCTGTTAGACTAGTTATTTGCTTGCTAGTCGGTTCTGAGACACTAAAAATACATTTGGAAAACCCAGTAAAGGAGACGCACCAAAAAAAACCTGCAAGAATTGTGAAAAGGTAGCAGAAGAAAAACTCGAATTAGTTCTGGCAATTTTTATGTGAAAATAATCCTCTCTTAGAGGGATTTTTTTTTAAATATTTGATATATTTCAAGACTTTTGTTATGTCTTCCCTCTTCTAGAGTTTACCTACTAACATATGTTTTCCTATTATGTTTTGTTAGACTGTGTTTAGAGGTGCCTTGCAAAAGTATTCGCTCCCCTTGGCATTTTTCCTATTTTGTTGCATTTCAATCTGGAATTTACACGCACCAATTTGCTGTTTTTTTCTTAGTTTTTTTTTTAGTTATTTTCTTCATTTCACCAATTGAGACTATTTTGTGGATGTCTATTACATGAAATCCAAATTGTAATGCAACAAAATAGGAAAAATTCCAAGGGGTGAATATTTTTGCAAGTCACTGTATACTATACATTTATGGCAGGTATCTGAAAGTGTATAATGATGGTAGCATCTTGTGTGCTTATTTTTAAATGCTATTGTGTTTGTTTTTTCTAGTAAAGTGAATATATTTTCCTTTTTATTTTCAGTACTTGCTATGAAGCTATGCTAGAACAGTAAGTGAACTATGCCTTTCTGTTGAATCATAATTGTAGATCTCTGAATAATACAAAATAAGAGAGACATTTTTTGTATTTTCTGCAAAATAATGTCCATGGCTATTTGTTAATTTGCTTGGACGCGCATTCTGTGCAGTACAGAGCAGCGGTAGACCGTCTCTTTAATTTCATTTGCTCATTTCTGGTGACCTCTGTCTTGATTGAAACTGCCTGGTTGGCCAACGTTTTTGAGAAACCGAAATCAACATAGGGCTATAAAATGTTGTACCAGGACTGAGAAGAATTGCTGCAAGTTCACATGCACTGTGCATGTCATTGGCGTAAGGGTTTGGTTTTGACTATCCTTTTATCCATTTACAAATCAGTTTAGTTATTTTTTTTCTGGATACATTCCAATTATCTTTGCATACTAGTCCCACCAGCTCCATAGATAAAACAATAAAAAAAAACTTTTCACCCTATTACAGAGGGTTCAGATGTCCGCTATGCATGCGCTCAGTACTGGATATGTCACGGCACTGGCAGTTACTTGATGATGAAGTAGCCCGGACACCTATGCCCTCAGAATATGAAAACATGACGGTGGAGGTGAGTGTTGAATTACCATCATCTGCTGGTAAGAATGATCTGGCTTTTGGAAGAAGAGACTGTGTGTTGTTTTGAAAGTTTGAAAACCTTTGATCAGTAAATGTGTTTAATTATTGTTGGTCAGCTGTCAGCCCGGGGGCAAGACGTGGTCCTTAGGGATTTTTGTGAGACTGGGGGAGGGGAGATCTTTTGTGGTGTATCTAGTCAGGCAAAAGTTATGCCTTGGTCAGCACCTGGATGAAGCAGGTAAGGAAGTCTTGCATTTGTTTTGTTTGACCCATCTTAAAAATATTTAAACACATGAAACCATACCTCCATGCAGAATGAAAACACCCATAGGAACAGAGTTTATAAATGAATAAAATTACAGATGCCGGTCAATTACATCTAAGAAAGTCCAGTTGTATCTGCCTCCGAGAATAAAAATGCTCCGGGAATCAACTCCTGTAGCTGTCTTGGGCACCTGGTAGAATTAAATGATCGTTTTTCACATGGATGATTTGGGCTTCTCTTTAGAGAGCTAAATACTAAAATTTGTGTTTAATCTGTGAATAAATCTGCACTAACACCAGAGCTAACCCAAAAACCTCAACACTGAATGCTTAGTGCCTTTAGACTTAGTGTCATACTTAGCAAGGTTAGGTTTTGGGAACCTTGTAAGATCAGTTTGGGCTGCCCGGCTTTTTACATTGTGAATATATCTATTCTCCAGCAGAGGGCCAGCAAACCCCATGAAGAAGTTTAACACCTCTAACTATACTACCGCCTGGTAAGGGGCCGAACTGATCGTCCCATCACCAATATTTGAAAACTCAACAGTCTCTGCTAACATCCTGTTGATATAATTTGTATGATCTCACTCTTATATATTTATATATAAAATGTGGTCTGCGGTTTACTTTTTCACAGGAAGCAGACACCAGGCGCATGGGTATGGCACTTAAATTATAATGATGTTATGATCATTCTTCCAATTTCCCTTAGATTCTCTGCAATGACTGCAGCACAAGATCGACAGTACCATTCCATATTCTGGGATTAAAGTGCAAGAACTGCAACTCTTACAACACCACACAGGAAGGAAGAAACCCAGCAGAGCCAGGAACTTAATGACCCACAAGAAATTGCAGCACAGTACAGATTAGACCATGGAGCGCAGCCGTAGCAAAGAGTTAACCTGTTTCCACGGATCAAGTTGTTGGGAAAACATTTTTTTTTTCTTTGTCAAGACGTCTGTATAATAAATATTTATCCAGAAAAATGTAATTTTGCTTTTCTAGGTTTGTGTCTGGATCATCATTCTATGCAATCTGTTTCGACAACCAATGCTTTCACAGACACACCGTAACACATCTATTATTTATATAGCGCTTTTCTCCCTGTGGGAATTCCTGGTTGTTAATCTAATATCAACAGTTTGGAAGAGAGATACTCACTTTGTTTTGCCATTTGGGTCAGAAGATTACCAGTATTTCATGTCTCGAATGATCAGTGAAATAAATGTTTTTCAGAAACTCTGTAATGTGTTACTATTGATGCTACCCACCAAATAGTTCAAGCTTAACTTCTGCATCATTTTAACAACTGACATTTTTATGGTTACATGCAAAAAGAAATACAGCTTGCAGCTCTGTGATGCCAGTAACAACAGAAAAGTACCTGGCAAGGGTAGTTCAGTTCCCTGATAGCTCTTTTGGCTTACGATGTAACAGAATTTGATAGATGTGATTGCAAATGTATAGAGGCAAAAGTTGCATTAGTGTTAATTAACTGGGGTCAGGGAATCAATACTAGCGGCCGGGAGAGCTGGACATTGTGGCAGGGAAGCTTAATCCATTTAAAAAAGGTCTTAAAAAATAATCTGGGGTAATAACTCTTTCAAATTGACTACTCGTGTTGGTCAGGGATAAATGTTTGTTAGTTTTTGTATACAAGTCAATGATAGATTCACTGGACATATGTATACCTCCCACTGGAGCAACCATTTAGTTGATTGACTTGTGGCAATTGGTGGTAACCAAAGGAAGGATGAAGGAAGGTGCAAACAATACGATTTTGGAACACCTTAATCAAAGTCTGCAAACGTTTATTGTTTTGACTTTAATATTTAAAGTGTTTCTAAGAATATTGTGGTGTAAAGACAAAAAGAAAGATTAATCCTTGACAATGCATGCAGTCATCAGAGTAGACACTCAGTTTAAGTGTGTGAAAACAGGTTATATATGATTGGTTAACCATGTTCATGAAAGAGCAACATTTTAGCTTGGAAATATAGAAGGTGCCCAGTAGTGCTTTTTTATTGAAATGCCAGGTGATACCATCATAATCCCATGTCGGGAGGTAAGACTGTTCTAGTTTCCAAGCTGTGTCAGTGCAACTCTTTCCTTTCCCTGTTAGCTACTTCCTCTAATCCTTTAATCATCTGCTAAAATGTCACTTTTTTGCTACTCATGACCCCTCCACTTTCTCTTGTTCCCCTCAATATTCTCTATATATTGTCTCCCCTTTCCACCTCTCCTACCTCCTGTGTTTTTCTTCCCACCTTAGTTTTCTTATTGCCCAATCTGTATGTCCTCAAAATTCTATAGTCAAGATTAACACCGTTCTACACCCTCTTCACAGCTGTTGCTCCAACCATATACTAGCTACCACCTACCCGCTGTCTCCTCTCCATTTAACCTAAGGTAGTAATGTTTGCCCTGTTCATCCCAAACCACTGTTGTTTTCAAAATTCCCCTTCAGAAAGTGTTCCTCAAGGGGCAAATTAGAATTATGTACCATCATTGAAGTTTTTATTTTAACCAAATCAATTGATGCTCAACAGCTGGAACAGGTTTAGGCATTACTTGCATGTCTTGAATCTGCATAGAGCCCCAATTCCTAAACCAATTTAGTATGCCTTACAGCTAACTCCAACTCCAAAAGCTTAATTCCGCTAGCAGTGTAGTATATCCAAATAGCGACTAGTCTATCATTTTTCATGGGAAGCTTATTCCAGGTATCCACCACCCTCTCTGTAAAATAGTATTACCCCTAAGGTCTTACACCCTATAAATTTAAATGTAATGTTTTTAAATACATTTGTATTCAAATGTTTCTGTGTGTCTCCGTTTAAGGG
Source organism: Spea bombifrons (assembly GCF_027358695.1). NCBI lineage: Eukaryota > Metazoa > Chordata > Amphibia > Anura > Pelobatidae > Spea > Spea bombifrons. The sequence continues at coordinate 53,140,023 of NC_071087.1, forward strand.
TGAACTTAAGTTGTCCCATACCCCTTTTAAAGAAAAATGTTTCATATAAAAAAAAAAAAAAAACTTTTTACATATTGTACCACTGGATTAAACGACATTACATACAGTCCTATTAATGGCACTGAGCGTGTTTCCTATATATTATGGTAGCAGTTTTTTTCCTAAAATGATTTTTTTAAGGCTGTGAAAGAGAGTAGCTTTTCATCTTTTTTTGCCATGAGGCTATGCTAAAACAGTAAGTCGATTACACATTTCTGTAAATTTATATTATACATCCAAAAGGAATGCACTATAGTTAGATTAAATCGTTTTATTGTATTTTTCACAAAAGGTTAAAACCCACAGACATTATTTACTTTGGATTTAGTTTCTGTGTAGGACAGATCTGTGGAACACAGTTTCTTTAATTTGATTTTGAGTGTTCTGTTCTACTGACCTCTGTCTTGATTAAGGGCTGACCTTTAGTTGCACTGCCTGGTCATCCAAATTTAATTTCTAGAGAAACAGAGATCAACAATTTGCTTAATATAATGCAATACAATTATGCACCAGCTTTGGGAAGAATTGACGCATATTAAAGAGCATTCCACTAAAATTATTCCAAGACTTCTCCAAAAAGTGTAACTTACTAAAAAGTGTATTACTAATACAATGTGATTTGTATGTGATGATTCAATTTGATTTGAAGATACAAAATGTGTACTCCTTGATTTTACACAAAGAAAATGTGGCAGTACAGATTAAGCATGCATTTTAGATGTTGATAACTACCTACAGTTGAGTGAAAACGAAAGTACACCCTCTTTGAAGTCTATGGTTTTATATATCAGGGCATAATAACAATCGTCTGTTCCTTAGCAGGTCTAAAATACAACTTCAGGTGAACAACACATGACATATTACACTGTGTCATGATTTATTCAACAAAAATAAAGCCAAAATGGAAAAGCCATGTGTGAAAACTAAGTATACCTTATGATTCAATAGCTTGTAGATCCACCTTTAGCAGCATTAACTTGAAGTAATTGTTTTCTTTATGACTTTATAAGTCTTGCACATTATTGTGGAGGAATTTTGGACTACTCTTCTTTACAACGTTGCTTCATGCACAGAAGGAAAACCTTCCCAGAGGAGTGAATGTTGTTAACTACATATTAATGTACATTAATTTAGTATGCAATGTCAAAGTCCCTGTTGGTGTAATGGTCAGGTGTCCCAATATTTTTGTCCATATAGTGTATACAGTATATTAGGTGTCCTTCACTTTTTTAGTTCCATTAAAATATGTCGAGCATTACAGTGTTCATTTACTACAGGCATTAGGCATTTGTTACAGGGAGGGTTGGGAAGTCCAGTAAAACCATGTAATAAACTAGAAGGCACTTTTTCCCCGTAAAATAATTTAAAATCAGGCATTTAGTTATTGATAAATATTTTTGAAAATCTAACAAAAATACAGGGATCTTCTGATGGTAAAAGCCATTTTGTTTTTGTCTTTGATGTTTGGATATGTATGTTAATTACCTGTTTATAATATTCTAGTGTAAAGAGAGAAGAAACAGTCTGTGCTTTCTTTTTTTTAATTAAATTGGAAGGGGGATTTAAGAGTTGAAAGACATTTTAAAAACTGCATGCAGCTATTTTTTTCTTCTTGTTTTTAAATCACAATAGGCCTGGTTATTGACCCATTTAATAATTGGACTTTTGCTGAAAGAAATTAAGCTAAAATAATACAAACAAGCATGTCAACTCCCATGGAAAAAAGATGAAAGGGAACCTTCTAATTGACATTCACGGAGGCCATTGGAACAGCAGCTCATTATAGTGGATGTGGTACAGCCAGTGTAGTGTGAGTACTTCAGTAATGTTATCTAAGGCAGCGGTTCTCAACCTTCCTAATCCCGCGACCCTTTAATACAGTTCCTCATGTTGTGGTGACCCCCAACCATAAAATTATGTAATTATATATTGTGAAATATGTGTTTTCCGATGGTCTTAGGCGACTCCTGTGAAAGGGTTGTTCGACCCCCAAAGGGGTCGCAACCCACAGGTTGAGAACCGCTGGTCTAAGGTTTGCCTTGATGTTCTTTTACCTCTGCGTTAAACAGGGCAGGGCTGGTGTATGATTAGCTACTGGACTGCTCTGAATAAAATATTGGGCCACTACATGAAGCTTTAGTGTTTTTTACCCTTTAACATATGGCCACCAGGATGTTTACTGTAACCAGGACTTTAGGCAGCATTTATTGCCTGACTTTATCCTTTCTGTGCTAGTTTCATGGGTTTTTGCAATCTATGAACTGGACAGTGCATCTTATCCAGTGGAATATTTTGGTTAGGGACCACCCTAAGCCGGAACCAACGCCAGTCCTGTTGCCTACAGAGGTCATGGCTCTGCTCTAGGCACCTTTCTTAAACGTTGTGGGGGTGTTATTCTTTCCCTTGATCTTGGCCTTTGCTGCTCTCCTCACTGGGACAGAGGTTGGGCCATAGAGTCTGGAAGTCCTCTGGAGTATTTTGCTCATTGTCTTCTTGCATCTTGGCTAGCCATTAAATCTCAAGAGAATGTCTCTGCTGTCCTTCACCACTCAGTCTCGGCACCACTGTACTCCCCACTGGGTACGAAGCCATGCTATCAAACTAGTTAAATAGGATAATAACAATATATCTAAAATGAGATTACGTCTGAAGAGTTAGTTTTTATGTGAATGGTACTGTTGTTGAAAATACATATATATTTATGTTTTTACTTGTATATAATACACACCCCTATCTTCAGGACTTATGAAAATGAGTTAAATTGTGTGTAATATACTCAAGATTTTACAATATGAATAACCTTTCTCCTTCATTAAAAAAAAGGCTTCCCTTTAAATACTTACCATAACATATGTACAACGTACACATTTTTAGTCTGGGAAAAGGTATTTATTGTAATAATAATTGTAATAAGTAGTAATTTGTCTAAATATGCTGCATGATTACGATATATGCTGCATGATGTGATTGCGATATTGAAAGGGTTAATGCTTGTGTATGCTGTCTATAAAGGCTTCTAGGGACCTATTGATAATCAATGCTATGATCCTATGGAGCACTAGCATTTAACAAGTGGAAAAAAAAAGAAAGTTGCTTCTAGGTCAGGTTCTGTCAGTTACACTTTGTAGTAGCGAGAGAAAGGGGTCATCAAGATAATAAGGTTAAAAAACACACACGCATTATTAATAAAAAATATATATTTTTTCCTATTATTATTATTATTATTAGACTTGTATATCAGTGAATTTTGTGTCCCAAACAATAAATATATATATATATATATATATATATATATATAATGTTCCTGTGCTCTCCCTTCTATGCCAGCAGCACCTTAATTATGTGGTTTCTCCTCTACAATGTGAATATCACAAAAAATAGTGCAAAGAAAGGTATTAAGTGCGCTCAGCATAAATCTATTAGTAATAAGGATAAATTTACAGAACCTGTATGCATGTTCTGGATGTAGATGGCTTCTTAATACAATCTTAATACACAAATAGTGTAATACAGCTAGGGTACAATCCACCTTACAACTTAGGTGTTGCACTCACATTTTCCATAGTTAATATGTGCTCCTCATTAGTCTTTCCTTTAGATCTCCCACTTGCTGTTCCATTTTCACCTCCACAGGATCTTGCCGTAACGGACTCTCAAGTCCTGTTTATAGGGTCCCAACCGCCGACTCCGGACTCCTCGCAATGAAGAAGGACCACGCTCGAAGTAAAAGTAGGTAAATATATTTATTTATAATAAGTAATTAAAATGGTTTAAAATCCAAAGCGCTTTTTTTCTCTTCTCTTTCAATCTTTTATCTTCGTCCGCATCTCTTCGGACATAACCTGGTGAGAGATTCCGCCAAAATGATAGCGCTTCTGGCGTCGTCATTTTGCATCTGAGCATTATTGTGTATGTAATAATGAATATCTATGTATAAGTGCGTACGAGCATGGATGTCTCTGTGTAAGTGCGTGTAAGCCTGGTTGTCTATGTATAGGTGCTTGTGAGCATGGATGTCTATGTATAAGTGCGTGTGAGGTCGGTTGTCTATGTATAGGTGCTTGTGAGCATGGATGTATAAGTGCTGGTGAGCATGAAGGTCTATGTATAAGTGTATGTCCGCCGGGATTTGATGTCATATCCTGGCACCCTGCACTGAAGCCATGCCCACTGCCAAGACCAGAAAGCTATTTCTTAAAGAAGAAAGAAAAGTAAGGAAAAGAAGGGGATAAGGAGGCAAAACAGACTAAGACTAAGAAGAAAAGATTGAGGAAGAGAAAGGGAAGCTGTAGCAGAGGACACAGAGACACAGAAAAGGTAAGACAACATTGTGAGAGTGTTACAAAACATGGAGCATGTGTGTAATTGCCTTCTGATGTTGGTACACAATAACTCACCTCACTGATGGGAGTTGTTGTATACCATTATCTGTGCCTGGCTCAGCATAATGTGATGAGAGTTAAGGTGTACAACCGCACCTTAACTCCTATCACTATATATATACTGAGCCAGACACTGATTGTGGTACCGCTATTAGTATCTGACTCAGTGTAAAGTAAAGTAAAGTGATTATGCTGTGCCACTATCAATGTCTGGCATAGTATATAGTGATGAAAGTTATGCTGTGCCACTGTCAATATCTGACACAGTATATAGTGATGGAAGTTATGCCATACTAAATATTTACAGTTGTAAATTTACAGTTGTATTTTTCAGATTGAGTTTCTGTATTTATATAATTATGATTAGAATTACTTGTACTTTTCAATTGCAGCCAATATTCTTTAATAATAATTAATTTATGGGAAAACTACAAATTATGTATTTACACTGTTTAAAAGTTATGTTTTTTAATACTGAAAAATAGATATGGGAGAAACCACAAGGGAGGATCTTAACCAACAAAAGGTGTGATAGGTCATGATAGGGTATAGCTAAAGGAGGGGAATCACCACAGGGCCCTGGATGGTCTCAGTCCTACCCTGTACACAGATATTTAATTTTTTCAAGTTACACCACAGGGCAGCCATCAGGGTTGTACAACCATTACTGTTGCAAGGGACAAGACTGTCCTGGGTGGCCTGTTCAGGGAGACAAAGCCTCTGCACTGGACCACTTATTAGAGGGGGCAGGAGAAGGAGCCCTCACTAGGGTTAAGGAGGTCTCAGCCAATCAGAAGAGACTTCTTAACTCTCCTTATTGGCTGAGAGTTCAGAAGCCTCTTCTGGTATTACCAGGTAATCAGTCTGTTTGTGTGAGTGTGTGTGTAATTTCTGATAACGGAGGTGGTTAATAGTCTGACACTGCTCATGTCTTCTATTGGAGGGGGTTAATAGTCTGAGACTGCTTATGTATGGTAATGGAATGAGTTAAGTGCCTGAGACTACTCAACTCCGGTAACGGGGGGGTTAATTGAGGCTGCTCATGTCTGGTAATCAAAGGGGTTAATTGTTCATGTGTGGTAATGGAGGGAGTTAATTGTTTGCGACTGCTCAGGTCTGGTAATGGAGGAGGTTAATGGTCTGAGGCTGCTCATGTCTGGTAATGACTGTATATTTTAATACAAATATTGTATTAAATATGAAATCAGCATGGTTCGCAAGGCTTCCTAATAATTTCTATAATATAAAATGTATTTGCTGTGTGTAATCTCATCTGCACCATACTGTGTCATTGAATGGCAAAAGTAAAATGTCCCCCTAACCCTCACTGGTAGAGGCATTGCCAGTCTCCCACAAAGCTGCAATTACGTTTTTGCCCCCAAACAGCAAACATTTTGTCTGCACCATCTTTGCACCCAAACTGCTTGACTGTGCCATCTTGTTTGCATTATCTTTGCCCCCAAACGGCCTGCTACGCCATCTATACCACCAAAAAACAAAGCCCCTTGGAGTTAGCACAGCTTATGCATGTTCGGATGTGGGTGTCCCAAAGGGGATATAAGGTGTCCTTTTCATGACCCTGGTCATTGCCATTTGGTAACAGATAGCAGTCATTTATTCCCTCCCTCTCCTTGTTTGTTTTATGTTATTAACATGTTTTTGTCACAGCAGGCATATGGCAGTGACAACGTTTGGTTATAAGGATGGCTAGTCAGGACTCAGTTCTCCCCTAGCCTCTGGTGTGGCACAAGGAGTTAGTACAAGTAGTGCCTCTTTAAATATTTTCTGGCATGCACATTAAAGTGGAGCAGATTCCCAGAACGAGACAAATAATTCTCTCAGTGTTGCATTTCAATAAACAGCCGCCTGCACTTTGACATTAAAACCATGCTTTATTGTGCAGTACAACAGGCTCAGTACAGCAACACATCAAATTGTTAGACATCTGGTATTAAAGTGGGAATTGCATTACTAAAAGGATTATGTAGGAAGCAAAATGAATAAAAAAATAACTCTTTGCTATAACAGAGGTGGACATATCACTGCGTGACCACATATCATAGCAAAAGCCATTATGCTGTTTGCAAAATGTATCTACCCTAAATAGTGGCTAAAATCCAAAAGACAATACAATACAAAAGGCTTCATTTTTGTGAACCCAAATTCAAAGGCAACTGAATGTATTCATTTTGACTGATGGTCAGTCAAAAGCCCGCCTACCGAGCCTACTGTAGCCTTTCTGTCGTCTTGAACTACTCTGCCCATTCTCCTCTGACCTCTAGCATCAACAAGGCTTTTTCATTCACACCGCTGCCACTCACTGGATATTTTCTCTTTTTCGGACCATTCTCTGTAAACCCTAGAGATGGTTGTGCGTGAAAATCCCAGTAGAGTTTCTGAAATACTCAGACAGCCTGTCTGGCACCAACAACTATGTCACGTTCAAAGTCACTTAAGTCACTTATGCTCGGTTTGAGCTTCAGCAAGTTGTCTTGACTACATCTACATGCCTAAATGCTTTGAGTTGCTGCCATGTGATTGGCTGATTAGCTGTTTGTGTTAACAAGCAATTGAACAGGTGTACCTAATAAAGTGCACGATCCACTTAGGGGCGCTCATATACCTAATAAAGTGGCCAGTGAGTGTATACAGTTAACATGAGAAACAAATTGTTTATGATACTACAACTCAAGCAGAAAAGTACATAGGGATAGGATTTCAGGCTTGAGCAAGACAAATAATTCTATTCCCAGTCACACTAGACATTGCTCAAAGGTGCGGTAATGTCTAATGTGACTGGGAATAGACTTAGTGAACAAACCTAAACCAGTATTTCATTTCTGTTTAACTCACAGTGGCTGCTTCTTAAACTCTCAACCATTGTAGCTTGTCTTAGAAATTGTCTTAGACTCCGTCCCTCTGTGCCTGTAGGGCATTGGAGATGAGCTTTATTTTTATAGGAACTAAAATATCATTATATCATATCAGAAGAAAAATTGTTTTACTAAGGGTTTTTTGTGCCCTACAACCTTTTTTGTAGTAATTTTGTTTGAAAAAAAGACATGCCCATCAAGTTCAACCCTTCTACCAATCCTTCTGACTTTTGATCCAAAAGAAGGCAAGATTAGTTTGATAACATTTGTTCCCCTGCCCATAAAGTGTATGTTTAGATCCATACCCAGTGCTTTGGAAAGATGCACCTACCTGGTGTTGAAGAGTCCCTGAAATGTTTCCTTTTTCTCTCTTTTTTTCCTTTTGTATTTAAAAATAAATTTTGACAGCTTATAAGACCCATTCAGCCCATCTAGACTGTCTGTTTTATGTGTTATAAAGGCTTAAACTTCATGATTGGCTTAGTTGTTTGGCTCCTTTTTAAGTTATAATGACAACAAATATCACCCAAATGGCCCTTGTGACGGGAGGTCCTGTACCCCGACTGGGTACACCCATCAGATTGTTACTTCATTCCCCAAACTTCGGTGATTAACCCTCTCAGCGATGAAGCAGGACTTTGCCGAAATGGAGCTGTGCTGGTGCTGTATCTGATGAGGTGCTGATACTGTCCTGACAAGGACGGTAAGTGATTAAAGCAGTCCACCCCAAGTATCAGACAGAACCAATGTTGAGGTGAAAACAAACAACACCTTATAGTAAAAACACGCAGCCTTACATACAAACTCTACCAGCTAAGGGAGATAATCCCATCACCACAAACAATACCCTGCCCAGATGGCCGGCGCGGAAATCAGACCCTCAAGCACAGCAATGCCCGTATAACCCTAAATCTTTGAATTTGATGTGACCCCAAGGGAGAGGTGGCGATCCTGGGGAATAGATGGATAGCTTGGAGTCCCTAGATGATTAGGTCCAAAAAGGGACTTGATACATGGACCGGAGCCCAAGCAGTAGCAGTTTGAAGGTTCCCCGGGGGTTGTCCGCAAAGCAATCAGGCGGAAGCTCCAGAAACGCGGCTGCTAAACCCGGTCAACAAAAGGTGCTTAAAATTCCCAAGGGTTCCCAAGGGGCTCTCTCTCCTAACCATCCCTCGTCTGAGCCCCACCACATGTTGTATATTTGTGCAAAATAGCTCTCTAGTGGGGCCAGGGGCATCCAAAATATTGGTCATGGTCAGGTACAGGGCAAGGGAAATAAAAATCCAATGGTTCTGGGTGACACAAGGGTGTGATTATACTCATGGGAACAACCAAAACGGGTAAGCACGGTTGAAGATGGGGTTAAAAGTAGGGCTGAAACAACTAATCGATAAAATCGATAATAATCGATTATGAAAATCGTTGGCAACGAATTTCATCATCGATTAATCGAATCGATTTTTATCGATTATAAAAAGAGGTTTTTTTCAGAGCAAATGCTCTGAAAAACTCCTCTCCTTATATAATCCGACCTCAAACAGAGAACGGATTATAACGCCGGAATCCAGATCCCCCGCAACGCTGCAGGAGACCTGGATTCCCCTCACTGTCGGCCGGTCTCTCACTTCCGTCTCTCTCCCCCCTCCCGTACACCCCTCTGACTCCTCCCCCTCCCATACGTCACCCTGCCTCTCTCCCGGCTACGTTACTGACGAGGACTTTCACTGCAGCTTCATAGAAGCTACAGTGTAAGTGAAGTGCAGTAACGGAGGGGGAGGAGTCAGAAGGGTGTATGGGAGCCACCCTCCCATACACCACTGTGGCTCCTCCCCCTCCCATACGCCACTCTGCCTCTCTACCCGGCTCCGTTACTGACAGTAACGGAGGCTGTCTGTGCGATGCAGACCCCCACCAGCTGACAGAGAGGATGATTCTCTGTCAGCCTGTGAGTGTCTGCATCGCACAGACAGCCTCCGTTACTGCACTTCACTTACACTGTGGCTTCTATGAAGCTGCAGTGAAAGTCCTTGTCTAGTGAAGATCCGTTGCTGACAGGAGGCAGAGTGGAGTATGGGAGGGGGGAGGAGGCAGAGTGGAGTATGGGAGGGGGGAGGAGGCACAGTGGAGTATAGGAGGGGGAGGAGCCAGAGTGGAGTATGGGAGAGGGGAGGAGCCAGAGTGGTGTATGGGAGGAGGGAGGAGGCACAGTGGAGTATGGGAGGAGGCAGAGTGAAGCATGGGAGGGGGAGGAGGCAAAGTGATGTATGGGAGGGGAGGAGCCAAAGTGATGTATGGGAGGGGGAGGAGGCAGAGTGGTGTATGGGAGGAGGAAGAGTGGAGTATGGGAGGGGGAGGAGGCAAAGTGATGTATGGGAGGGGGAGGAGCCAAAGTGATGTATGGGAGGGGAGGAGGCAGAGTGGTGTATGGGAGGGGGAGGAGGCAGAGTGGAGTATGGGAGGGGGAGGAGGCAGAGTGGTGTATGGAAGGGGGAGGAGGCAGAGTGGAGTATGGGAGGGGGAGGAGGCAGAGTGGTGTATGGGAGGGGGAGGAGGCAGAGTGGAGTATGGGAGGGGAGGAGCCAGAGTGGTGTATGGGAGGGGGAGGAGCCAAAGTTGTGTATGGGTGAGTTATAGTGGTGTATGGGGGGTATTATGAATTTCAGGGCATATAGGGGGTATAAGGCATATCGATATTAGGCATATCAGGGGGTCATAAAACATCTGGGGGTAAAAGGCATATCAGGGGGCTCAGTTGCATATCACTGGCATATAAGGAGTATAAGGTATATCAGGGGCACAGTGGCATATCAGGGGGCACAGTGGAATCTGGCATATAAGAGGTATAAGGCATATATGGGGGCAGAGTGGCAATCTGGGGGTCTGATGTGCAGAACCGGGGGCAGTTTGGTAAATAAAAAAAATTTAAACAAGGCTTTTTTTCTCATAGTTTTTATTAAATATGAAAAATAGTTAACATATGAATTAATATTTACTAATAACTTTGTATTAAAACCTAGTTTGAGAAACACCGTGTTTGGGTTCTTGTAGCTTTTATTATTATGTCAGTAAAATAAGAAGGTGAATAGAGAGAGGCCATTGCAATAAAGAGATGAAAGTGTAAATTGTACGTTTTTTATTACATTATTTTAAATTTAAAAAAATTGCATTTTTTAATCCGATTAATCGATTAATCAAAAAAATAATCGGCCAACTAATCGATTATTAAAATAATCGTTAGTTGCAGCCCTAGTTAAAAGTCCCCTGCAACCCTATTTCTGTGACCGCCCTTGAATGTATGGCCTTGTTACACACAGGTTAAAAGGGCTATAAAGATTGATTTTTCACACCTGTGAGATTGTAAATTGCAATTAGTGCCTGTGTATAAATAGTCAATGAGTTTGTTAGCTCTCACTTGGATGCACTGAGCAGGTTAGATACTGAGCCATGGGGAGCAGAAAAAAACTGTCAAAAGACCTGGGTAACAGGGTAATGGGAATTTAGAAAGATGGAAAAAGATATAAAAAGATATCCAAAGCCTTGAAAGTGCCAGTCAGTACTGTTCAAACACTTATTAAGAAGTTTAAACTTTGGGGATCTCTTGATACCAAGACAAGGTCAGGTAGACCGAGAAAGATTTCAACCATAACTGCCAGAAGAATTGTTCAGGATACTAAGACAATCCCACTCTGGAAAAAGACGGTGTGGTTGTTTCAAGGAGAGAAATACGACGATACTTAACAAAAATAAGCTGTTTGGTCAAGTTGCCAGAAAGAAGCCTTTACTGCACCAACGCCACAAAAAAGACCAGTTACAAAATGCCTGACAATACCTTGACATTCCTCACAGCTTCTGACACACTGTAACAACCATGAGCTCTATGTTTGGAGGGGCGGTCAACAAGGGCCTATAGTGAAAAGAATACCATCCCCGTGGTGGTGGCTCACTGATGTTTGGGGTAGTGATGGGAAGTTCGGATCATTAAAGTGAATCGGATCATTTCAATTTCCTTCACTGAAATGATCCGATTCATGATCCGGATCTTCGGATCACTCAGTGTGCCTGCACGGAGTTACTGTTTTCCAGTAACTCCGTGCAGGCACACTAACGATTGGCCCCGCCCCTTTCATTATGAATCCTCCCCCCTGCCTCCAGTGATGTCAATGAAGGCAGAGAGTCGTTCAAAGATTCGGATCTTACAGGGATCCGAATCTTACAGTGATCCGGATCACTGTAAGATCCGGATCATTGTAAGATCCGGATCTTTGAACGACTCTCTGCCTTCATTGGCATTCTAATCATTCAGAGAATATCACCATACTGTTATAAATAATACATTAATAATCACTGCCCCCAGGATTTACATTCCCCTTTACCTGCAACTGCACCTTAAGCTAACTTTATTAAGTTAATTAAATTAACCCTCACCATTAAATTAACCCTAAACACCCCATCAACCATGACTGCCCCTAAAATTAACCCTTAACACCCCATCAACCATGACTGCCCCTAAAATTAACCCTTAACACCCCATTAACCATAACTGCCCCCAAATTAACCCTAAACACCCCATTAAGCATAACTGCCCCTAAATTAACCCTAAACACCCCGTTAAGCATAACTGCCCCAAATTAACCCTAAACACCTCATTAAGCATAACTGCCCCTAAATTAACACTAAAGACCCCATTAAGCATAACTACTCCCATGTTAACCCTAAACACCTCATTAAGCATAACTGCCCCTAAATTAACACTAAAGACCCCATTAAGCATAACTTCCCCCAAATTAACCCCAAACACCTCATTAAGCATAACTGCCCCTAAATTAACACTAAAGACCCCATTAAGCATAACTGCCTCTAAATTATCCCTAAACACCCCATTAAGCATAACTGCCCCTAAATTAACACTAAAGACCCCATCAACCATACCAATTTATTAGGTAATTTATCTGGAGTATATGCAATTAATTTAGGGGCAGTTATGGTTAATGGAGTATTTAGGGTTAATTTCAGGGGCCGTTATGGTTAATGGGGTCTTTAGGGTTAATTTCAGGGGCCGTTATGGTTAATGGGATCTTTATGGTTAATTTCAGGGGCAGTAATGGTTGATGGGGTATAAGGGTTAATTTTATGCTGATGACTGAGGGTTAATTTAATTAATTTAATAAAGTTAACTGTAGGTGCAGTTATAGGTAAATGGGGGCAAACTCAGGGGAATCTAAATCCTGGGGGCAGTGTGAACATTATTAATGTATTTATTTATAAAAGTATGGTATCAGTAATATTCTCTGAATGATTCGAATCTCTGTAAGATTCGGATCCTTGTAAGATCCGGATCCCTGTAAGATTCGAATCATTCGACTCTTCGGTTCATTCGACTCTTCGGATCATTCGACTCTTTGAACGACTCTCTGACTCTATGAGTCATCGTTCCTGTGTGAATTAATGAGCTGTAACCTGACCCCAGAGTCTGTGTCTGAGTGCTCTGCAGATGACTCACAGCTCTAGGATCAGGTTACAGCTGCATGATTCACAGACTGAACCGCTACAAATGAATCGTTCAGTCTAGTGAACCGATTCATCCGGATCACTAAAAAGAACCGGATCAAATGAACGATTCGTTCATGATCCGGACATCACTAGTTTGGGGGAGGGGGTGCGCTCTAAAGGCACAAGGAGTCTTGTGAAAATTGATGGCAAGATAAATGTAGCATGTTATCAGAAAATACTTGCAGACAATTTGCATTCTTCTGCACAAAAGCTCCGGATGGGACGCTCTTTTGACTTTCCAGCACGACAGTGACCCTAAGCACAAGGCCAAGTTGACCCTCTAGTGGTTAGAGCAAACAAAGGTGAAGGTTCTGGAGTGGCCATCACAGTCTACTGACCTTAATATGATCGAGCCACTGTGGGGAGATCTCAAATGTGAAGTTCATGCAAGACGACCAACGACTTTGCATGACCTGGAGGCATTTTGCCATGACAAATAGGCAGCTATACCACCTGCAAGAATTTGGGGCCTCGTAGACAACTATTACAAAAGACTGCACACTGTCATTTACACTAAGGAGGGTAATACACAGCATTAAGAACTAAGGGGATGCAGACTTTTGTCATTGTATTTTGTTTTGTTAAAACCTACAGTTTTATGAATCCCATAAGAAATAAAAGAAATGTGTTTTGCCTGCTCACTCATTTTTTCTTTAAAAATGGCACATACAGTATATGTTCACACACTAACATACCCAAACACACACTTTCACTAAGATACCCACACATGTTTACATACTAAAATACCAACACACACTAACTGACAGATACACTATTACTAACATACCTAAACGTTTGCATACTGACATAAATACACTTTCACCAACACACCCAGATACACATACTACCCTACCCAAAGACACATGTTCATTTACTAAAATGCACAGACACATGCTAATTTACCCAGGCACACACTAACATACTTACACATACATGCTAACATACTCATTTACACACATTGTCCTGTTGCATGACCAAGCTTTAGCTTAATGACAGGTCCTGTGGCTGGAAAACAAGCCCAAATCATCGCTCCTCTACTACTGTGCTTGACAGGTGGTATAAGGTGTTTGTGCTGATATGCTGTGTGTGGTTTCCGCCAAAAATGGCGCTGGACCTTATGGCCAAACATCTCTACTTTGTTCTTGTCTGTCCAAAGAACATTGCACCAGAAGTCTTTTTTTTTTAGAGAGAAGAGGCTTTCTCCTGGAAACCTTTCCAAAACAAACCATACTTGCTCAGTCTTTTTCTAATTTTTCTGTCATGAACTTTAACATTTAACATGCTGAGGCCTGTAGAATCTGAGATGTTTTTTTTTTTTTTTGCGATTTACCAGCATTACATGATCTGACCATGGGGTGAATTTACTGGGACATCCACTCATGGGAAGATTGGCAACTGTCTTGAATGTTTTCCACTTTTAAATAATCTTTCTCACTGTAGACTGATGGACTGAAATTGTTTGGAAATTGCATTATAACCCTTACCAGATTGATGAGCCACAACAATTGCTTCTCAAACATCATTGTTGATGTCTTTCCTCCTTACACACCTGAATGCTCCAGACCAGCAAACAGCTAAAATTTTGGCTTTTATAGAGGTGGTCACACCTGCTGTTACTTAGTTTCTTAATTCCTAAGGGTGTACCTCTACATTTTAGCTTTATTTTGTTGAATAAATCTGACACAGTGTAATATGTCATGTGCTGTTGTTCATCTGAGTTTGTATTTACCTGTTTTTAGACCTGCTAAGGAACATGTGAAAAAGAGAGTGTAATTTATTTTTCATATGACTGTATTTCTAATATCTTTGCTCAGTTATTCTTGAAATACTTTAAAATTCTTGTACATGCGGATGGAAAAAAAAGTTGACCTATCCTTTTAAATGGGTATGATTGAACTTTGATATTGGAGTATTTTCTTTACTGGATTTTTTTTTTTTTTAAATTAAACATAATTTTCTAATGAATCTATAAATGTTTATAAATGTAGAAAAAAATGTGGTGCAAAATTATGTGCATAAGAGTGGTGTTAGGGTGTGTGCATGTGGACTTGTGTGTGTGTTACTGTGTGGCATTAGCTTGTGTATATCTGCATGTAATGTTAGAGTGTGTATGTACTGGTGTATGAGGTTAGCATTCCTGTGCATGAGCAGGTGGTGTTAGCGTGATACTGTAAGGTGTTAATTTTTGTGAGCATATGATGTTAGCATGTGTTTGTTATGATATGGTGTTAACTTGAGTGTATGTGTGTTGGTATTTGGTGTTAGCATGTGGAGGTGTTAGCGTATTATGTTAATTATGAGTTTGTGTGTCAAAGTATGGTATTGGAGTGCCAGGGGTAAGCCTGTGGTTAGTGGCCCTGGGAGTGGGACAGAAGGAGAAAGAATGTGTATTTTTACTTAAGTGTACCAAGGTAAAGTGGTGTTAGTTATAGGGGGCCTTGAAGAAATACTGCACCCAGGTACCACTAACCCTAGGCTTGCTCTAGTTCTCATAAGGTGTGCTTATGGAAAGCTTTTAAGGCAGAGCGATGGGTGGAGTAACGTGCGGGACACTGGCATGGACATGGGCCCCAAGATTTCTGATGGCAGCCCTGCATAAACCACGTTAATGTAATAGCTCAAATTGAGAAGAACATATGATTAGTGTATTTTTTTTTATTAACAATAACTTCACATTGTGACATTTTAATACATACTTTCCAACTGGAGTGCTTATGCTATTATGATATTAATCATTATTATGGTCTAAAACATTATGCCAACAGATTACATTCTAGATTTGGGGAAATGTAAAACTAGGTTACACTTATTTCAAAACTTTCTTAAAAACCCTTTACAACATACAGTGGGATATTTCAATGCAAAAAATCTCAGTAGCTATAAAACTACCCCCTTAATGTAAGGTATAGTTCAGTGTACAAGGCACACTAATATAGTAACTCAGAAGCATCAGTTCCAGTGTTTACATCATATTTTAGGCATATCTGAGGTGCATTTAATGTGAGAAAACAGACAGACAGATATGGTGAAAGGTTTGTTAGTGAGGAAACCACATTTTTATAGGATTCCAAATCTTTTGTGTGACATAATATGTAAGGATAAGAAACGATGATATCTTTATCAAGCTTTCTGCGTGTCCTTCACATTCTTCTTTATTGCCAGGACTTGAAACATATCTAATTAACTCAGATATCACTGAGCAAGCATACTGAAGCATTGGACTACTACATATGTTTTTCCTTTCTCACAATTTTTGATTTTGACGCAGAAACTCAATGCTATGTTAACAACGTTGTTTACACTATTAGGGCATCAATGCTCTTGCTTGCGCTACCTGACAGTGGGCCGTACCACTCACAAGCACTTTTCCTTATACTGCAGTTAACTCCAGATCAACATGGTCTGACCAACTCACCCATTTCTACCACACGCTATCATTAAAAGATCCCAAACAACCTAATTAAAAGGGGATCATTCTGATATGGATACAGTTTTCTTTTGTGGTTGGAGACTGGCCATTCAAAACAATCGAGATTATATTTCTAGGGCAATTAAGCAGATAGGTAAAAGAGCAGCTTCATGCTAGCCCTAAAAATGGACCTGAATAAATATGGACAGTTTTTTGTTTTGTTACATGTGTGTATGCATGTTCACAGACCCCCGACACTTTGATGTCCCCTATTGGCTGTTCCATCAGTGCCCTTTTGTGTCACCCGCATGCTGGCCGGCTAGATAGGGTAGGATGTCACAAGCAGCAAAGGTGAGGGACATAGAAGCTGTGTATATGTTCTTAATGAAACACCCTACATTGCTCAGAATATTGGGCATTATTATTTCTTTCTAATAGGTAATATATATATATGCAGTATAGTCCTTGAATAACTCTTTATGATTTCCAAGTGTACTTTTTTTTTACTGAATGCAATGCTTAGTGTGATGTGCAAAGCTGTTATATCATGAGTTCTGATGCACATATTACATCAAAGTGATAGTGTTTACTGTAAGCAGTACTTGTGACATTGCAAATTACCCACATTATTACAACTCAAGTTTTGTTTTGATTTTTAGCTGACACTCATAGGTTTGTTCTTTGCATTGCAGATGAGAAAGCGTGAAAGGTAATCTTAGCTGGCCTAAGAGTTTATAGTTAAAGCATATTAGCTGTTTTTAGCCAGAACGCCAAAAACAGCAGTTTTGTTCTGTTCTTAATCAGTCGTTGATTGACATTTCAGGAATCCAGTTTCCTGCGTCTTTCAGGAGTCATCATAAAGAGGATTGTTGTAATTTCCCAGTGATCCATAGTCTTGATCCTCTAGTAGCCGTCCATAAGAAGAATTCCTATAAAACACAAAGTTTTCAAAGCGAGAAACATAATTAATGACAGAATAAAAAGAATGTCAATGGGAGCTGCAAGTGACAAGGAAAAATAAATATACATAGGGGATGACCAAGAATGTGAGGGAAATTTACTCTGCGTGAAAGCAAACCAGAAACATCAAACACAAATTTCAGCCTTTACAAGCTGCATCAGGTAAAGTGTCACTTGTATTGCAGTAGCAAAGTACACAAGGGCCTTGTGCCTGGGCCATCCCTCTTTCTTCCTTCAGCCCATCTAGTTCATATGATGTAAGGACTCAGACCTTAATGAGTTCTGCGTCCTGTCTTAAATTTAGGACAGCCATATGACAGCCAACACATGGATGTTTACATTTCATCATTATATTAGCCTTTATCACTGTTGATGACATCTAAGCCTCTGACCCTTTAGTTTTAGATTATGTCCACTTAACATTTCTCCTCATCATTGAAACACAGAAATATACCTCCCAAATGAAATGTTGGAATGAAATTAAATGTTGGGAGTACCAAGGGTAAGTAAAAATAACCAAACGAGGGATTCTAACCCAACTAATAAAAATAAAGTATTTTTTTCAGGTCATGAAAAGCAAGAACTGTTGGCACTTTGGACATGACTTCCAAACCAAAAACTGGTGTTTGATCATTGAAGCCAAATCTGTTTCTAGGTAACAAAAATAACAAATGCCTTTATAAAAAATGTATGGTTTGGGGGATTTCCCAGGACCAAACTGGGGGAATTCCCAGAGCTAGAACCTCCCTATTACATATGTCATAAAAAAGCAACCATGCATAGGGTTGGTGCTAGCTCAGATTTTGAAGGACTGGGTAGAATGTACTCAGAACCTGTGTGGAGTGGGCATGACCAAAGCTACTTCATGTCCTAAGATTGAAAAGACTAACCTATTAGCCTGAAATTAATTTAGATTTACAGCAGGACTATGAAGGGAAATGTACTTCTGTGAAACTCTCCCCTACATACTTGTATAAATAATTTTTGTCACCTAGAACGTGATTTGTGTTCAATGATCAAACACCAGTTTGCTCTCTTGCCCCAAGCACTACTATTTTTTGTGCTACACAATTATTGTGTTAAATTGGTAAGAGGAGGTCACCCCAACAGCATACAGCAAATTCTTTATTTCTTTGGTTTTTGTTTATTTTGTTTCACCTACCGCCTATACAGTGTTAAGAAAATAAAAATGCTTGAATCTGAGCTGGATTTGTCTCCTACTCAAGAAGACAGGGGGTTTAAGGATCCCTGACAGATATCCTTGCATCCTGAAGGACATTTTGTCCGGAATAGCATTTTTTTCATGAACTATTAATGGCTGTGTTATTTTCAGTGTCTTGTTATGTGTTCTTTCAGTACTAGCTCATGGATTTCACATACCACTGGTAGAGATATTTAAGGGCTTTGAACACACTGTGCATCTCTTAAAGCTTGGGAATTAAGTCAAACCCTAGTACTGTATGTACGGAAAAATAAGCATTATTATCACAATTATGATAAATAATGTTTAGGTCTGATAAAGAGGGGAGACATAATGGCATTATTGAACTATAAATAGTATATAGACAAACATGAGAATATCTGTAAGGAATCCAAACATCTAAAAATAGCGTGCATTACCAGTGTTGACCAAAATAGTCTCTGGAGAAGAACGATCAGTTGGTTCTCTGGTGAACTAAGATGAACCAACTCGCACTCTTAATTTAAATACCTAATTATAAATGGTTGAACAGATATGTAAGTTTCACAATGGTCTTCGTTAAAATTGGGAATCTTAATTTGTATACAATAAATGTAAAATGATGATAATTTCTGAGATAAAAAAAAACTCAGCTTCCAAATACGTACAAAATAAATTTAACCTAATGTGTTATAATGCAAAGGAAGTCAAAGATAAGTATTTATAAAGTGTTTGTGTAGGTTCTTGAAGGATTATTTGGGTTTGATCAGTCTATTTAATTTGTATAACCGAGAACATGACCCTGAAAAACTTCCAAATGTTAACGCTTACGATTCCATTCCAATTGACAAGAATTCTAGATAAAGAGTATCCTTCATTTCATCTGCTGTGTTTTTACAAATGTATTTATATCATAGACAGCGTAGTCATCCTTGATAAATAAATTGTTATATTACAGCACATACAGGGAACACTGTTGCTTTAAATGATTTTAACATGTTTTAGGCAGGAAGCAGAAAAAAGAAATCAGAACTCTATCTTCACTCCGAAATTCCCCTATCAATAATCACATTTGTTCTTTATAGTTCACGGCTTAGCAATTAAACCATCTATTTATTATTTCAGGAAAAGTTCCGTTAAGGTTAGTTAAGTTTAGGGTAAGTTTGCAGATGCCTAGATTAGGGCAAAACATAAATTGAACTGAAAGACTGTATAATATTATATTATACTGTATAATATGTCAAGTACACATAAGGCGTGATTAAATTTAATTATTATTGCAAAGACACAAAACATAAACCATGTCTTTACGGGCCTTGCACAGAGACACAATCATGCACAGGAAAGGGTCTTCCTCTAACTAGTTTTACAAACTTGGAAGCATACAATTGTCTAAAATGTCATTGTATGCTGTAGCATTAACATTACCCTTCACTGGAACTAAGGGGCCTAACCCAAACCATGAGGAACATCCCAAGACCAGTATCCCTCCTCCACCAAGAGGCATTATACATTTTAATAGGAAGTGTTCTCCTGGTATCAACCAAACCCAGATTAGCTGATCAGACTTCCAGATAGTGAAGCATGATTCATCACCCCACATCCACTGCTCCAGAGTCTAGTGACGATGCTTGATATTGCACACAGTGATCTTCAACCCCTATGACAGCACCATGCCAAATAGCTTGTCAGTACAACCAATTTTCCTGCCAATGTTTGTCTATGGAGAAAGCTGCCTATGTGCTTTTATACACCTTTTAGCACTGTGTGTGGCTGAAACACGTAAACTCAATAATGAGGATGGATGTCCACATGCCTTTGATCATCTAGTGTACTTTTATACTGTGTTTTCCCACAAATAAAAACAATAAAAAAAATAAAAACAAAAAGATAAGTTCTGAAATAGATCACTCACCTTATCTTCCAGAATGCTACCCCTCCAAATATGACTAAGACTATTGCTATCACAATTATTGTAATGGCAGCAACACCTCCTGCAAAGAAAAAAAAAACAAAGTCAAAATAAAATACTTGCACCAGATCATATGTATTTTACAGTTTGCTGCACCATGGTTCTACAGTTGGACTTTACAGCACTCCACTCCATTATTCTTCTACTGACAAATCATTCATCTGTAACTGTCAGCTAAATCTAGTGCTATAGGCTTTGTGTACCCTCAACAGACTATTCATTTCTATTGCCTGGTAACAGCAAACGGTACATGAAAGTGTAAAAGGCAACTGAATGACACAATCTGCAAAGCAAAACACTGCATGAATCTGGCATTGATGAGGTTATTTACAAGAGAAAAAATGAAATAGCATGGAGCATTTTGTATGGTCCACTAAATTTAGGTTGACTAGCTAGAAGTGACCTGAAAGCCAACAATAATAGCAATATAATCACAGAATAAATCCATATTATTATGTTTTTTTTAAATCAATTTACATCACACAAAAGAACAATATTGTTTCCTATAACTTAAGGCGTGCTATTAAAAGGAATCTTGCTTGATTTTTATTCACGTTAACTCTATGGGTGATGATAGGGAGGAAACAATCTCCTCTCATGGGAGGTTAAATGCTACGGTTATTTTTGAAGCACATTTCAGTTTCATTTGTTAACAGTAAAAAAAACTGATTCTGGTATACTGCAAGTCAGTTAGACATGTCTGCTTATCAGTAATACAACCCATGGCATTTGCAGCTCAGTGCCAAGTTTCCTTTTAAGATAACACACCATCATCAACCTCTCTCAGAATGTCACTACTAGACCCTTTAGTAACAGAGATGAAATGAAAGTATAAGATGTATTACAGGCATACCCCATTATAAGGACCTTCAGACACTCCGAGTCTGGACATTATTACACTGCAACCATTTGTCATGCCCCATCCAGGCTGCAAAGCTGCTTTTCTCTGGTTTTTACTTTTTCACTACAGTTCCCCTGTGTCGCTACAGTTCCCCTGTCTCCTTCAGTGTTATGCTTGTTTGTTAAAATCCACTCCTGGATTTCCTTATGCTCTGCCATTAACATCTGATTCTTGAATTTCAGTCCTGCTCTTAGCTTCAGCTTCTGTTTCCTTTATAAGGTGTACCCCACCCATTTGTAATATTTGTCTCATTCTATGGGTATGTATCTCTGTTAAAAGTGAATGTTTAGTTTCAGCTTATTAGGGCCCTGGTATGTGGCCGCACAACCCTAGGTGCTCATCACCTGGGAGAGGGAAGTTGCCCTGCACCAAGCTCTGTCTGACTCCATTACTGCGCAATAACTCCTGAATATCATTGGATGCTATGGGTCCTTATGGTAAGCCGTATGGACCTCAACCCTGGCACCATTCCATTGTTTATGTACAATGGCTTCCCAATAATGGACACATAACACCATGACACCAGCATGTCAGTTATCTTTCACACATGCAGTTCATGCATTAAGTGAAAAAAGGTAGTTCTTCACTTAAAATACATTTTCATTTTACATACATGCTCTGGACCCATTGTGTACAATAATGTGGAGTATGCCTGTAGACGAAATAGGCGATAAAGTGTATTTGTAAGGAAGTTGACCTCATACCCTGAAACTGTAATATACTAATAAGTTACAGGCAAAATGTAATAAGGAAAATAGTTTGTTGATGAATAGTGAATTGTAGTGGATGTGGTAAGACTAAAGTATTCACTTTGTTAATCTACGTAAGGTTAAGACTGTGCCTTTTGACTAAAGTCCAACTCGAAGATTCATTGTCAACTCACCTTTACACTCACATAGACTAACACTCAACAGGCATCCACTAGGATGCAGGAATGAAGGAACATGTGGATTCATTAACTCACACATTGCTTGATGCTTGCAAATGTGAGCCGGAACATATCTTCTGCAAACCCAGAAGCTGGAGGCAGGGGGAGGTTCTGTTGAATCTCTCTGCGCATTTCCATGGGACAGAGATGGTAATTTAAAGGGAACACTCGGCTATCATAAACATATGAATATGATGGCTGGCGTGTCCTTTAAAAGAGAAATGACCATGGCCAGTAATGCAAAATGTAACATTAAGCTATGATACATTACCTCCTGACACAAGAGCTATGGATAATTTGTTACCTGCAAGGTCACTGTTGTCATATGTACACACATTTCTCCAATAGTTATACAAGATATGACACAGGGTAGCACAGCTTTACGTACGTTTTAGTAAAGCATAACTGTCACACTTTCCTAGGCATGTTTAAGTTAACTATTGTTTTTCCTTCCTTACAGTACTTACATAGCATTACCATGTTCCAAAGAGCTCCACAACCAATATATACTAAACCCCAAGACATATATAATCATACTAGCTAAAAGAAAAGTAGGCTAAATACTAAAAGAGCTTGCATTCTATAGTGAGGCTACACAGTGCCTTTCATCTCAACTAAAGACCAGAAAATAAAAGCATTTAAATTACATTTTATGTTATTCAGACTTATTTATCTTATTTAAAAAAGTATCAGTCTTCTACAATTTCATCCTTTAACTGTTAACCTGTTTTGGCTTACTGATATATCTGCCCATGGAAAGGACAGCATCTATTTATTTAATAAACCACTGATATGCATTTTTTTATTACAGCCAATCATTGCCTTAATAACCCAAATGGCACCTACTTGTTGTTTTAGCATTTAGCTATAAATGTGTACATACAATAAATATGCATCCCATTAGGCAACCAAGAATGTATCCACACCCTTCATTGCACTTGGATTTATAGAGCTCTCACAAGGCTGCAAGTCTAAATCCATTCCATTTCAGAACATTTACATGCAGGTGCTATTTCACATCTACTCACGTAATTAACTGATTTCATGCAATAAGCACATCATCTTCCATTGACAGATATATTTATTTAGCATAATAGGGAGTTAGGTCAATGGTACATATATGATGAATTACTCGGGATCTCTCTGGGTTTGACCCCGAATATCAGAGTTTTTACTTCAATCCCAGGGTCCCAGAGTAGCTGACTTCATCGTGTTTTCTTCTGATTTAATAATATAAAAGTAACTCAAACTGTGCTTTTGATTGTTTAAATCCCTGCTTGAATACATGACACAATTCAGAATATTTATATGCCCTGGCAAGTATGGCTTTCTTGACTGATGTTGGAATGTTTGTCCCTATTAGTCACTGTGATGGAACCCTGGGGGTATGGTGCACTATTAAAGGGTTAATACTAGATGCATTCACAGTGAAATCACAATTGGTATTGAACATATAAAACATATAACCATACCAGACCATTATATGAGCTTTTCTATTAGAAACACTGTGAACTCAGATATATGGTAGCTTGTCTGGTTGCTGTTCTTAAATTCTTTTTTTCTATTTCATTTATAGTTAAAGAAATAATATGACACTTGAATAACTGAATAAATGAAATGCCATTGTTTCTCGTTTTAGTGTATCACTCGGGAAGTGGCATAAAGGAAACCAAAAATAAGCCCAAATTTCCTGTACAAAGCAGATGACATATATGTTAGACACTCTCTTCGTGCGGCTAACTTCTAAACCCAGCCAGACAGGTAGCATATTGCATCTTGAGAACATAGAGTCAGAGTGCTGACTTGCCCTGAATAGTATGAAAATGAAGATAAATAGCCATGGTAGAAGACGTACACAGTAGGGATGCATCGATATATCGGCCGAAAAGGGCATTATCGGCAAAATGCCGAAATAAAAAAAAAAAACGGCCTAAAATAATAGTCCGCAGGGACCCTGCTGCTTACCTGTATGTTGCTCGCAGACACTGCGAGTGGCGTCTCTTGTACCGGCCAGGGGAAGCAGAAACCCAGCAGAGTCACGTGAATGCATGTCACATGACTCTGCTCCGTTCCTGTTTCCCCTGGGTGGGACAAGAGAAGGAGCAACACAGAGGGAAGCAGCAGGGCCACTGCGGAAGTCTGCGAGCGAGAGATCTGCAGTTCAGGTTAGGGGGTGTAACAGCAATCACAGTACATATATATATATATTTATATTGTTATTGGTTATTCTTGTGTCCAAGAATTCTTTGCGGTCACTCACATCCAGATCTGAAATATTTTTCACACGACAAAAGGTTTT
Organism: Spea bombifrons; assembly: GCF_027358695.1. Lineage (NCBI taxonomy): Eukaryota > Metazoa > Chordata > Amphibia > Anura > Pelobatidae > Spea > Spea bombifrons. The sequence goes on from NC_071087.1 coordinate 53,164,516, forward strand.
CATCACAAAAGCCTCTATTTCCTGTGGCAGCATTTTTTTTTATATCTGTCTGAGGGGCTGTTTTTTGTATTGACATGCACATGCTAATAAACATATACCCTGCTATCTTCTTTTCTGTTGAGAACATAACCTTTTGTAACAACCTGATTTAATCAGATCTGCTAAACAGAAGCCAGGCAATAAAACCTGCGTTGTTAGATTCAACAAAGGCTCAATGAAAAATTGCACAGAGGCAGTTTGGCCACCGTCGGCAGCTCTCCTAAGCTTAAACAACAGCTCCTGAAAGAAATGACAGTTATTACGAAATATGAATATATATTTATGTTATAAAATGATGTAATATGTGCTAATGTTGCTCAGGGTTTCTAAATTCATGGCTGTGGTCACAGATTCACAGACGCCTAGTGCCACAACTGGAGCTTATGTAGCAAAAATACAATATTTTCATTATTGACATCTTATTCAGCACAGCAAATATCCAACACTGTCATATAGGAGATGAATTCTGAATGTTACTGTTGCTAAATTAAATTCAGAGATAAAAAAAAATCCCTGGTGATCGGTATATATCTTAAGAGTCTGCAGTTAAATTTTTACCATTTCTTTGGCCCACCATCAGGAGAGATCATATATAAAACACACTTCTAGCAGCTTGGGTGTCAGTCCCCAGCTAAAACACTAAACATCAGGGTATGTACAAAAATAAAATCATTCCTTGACAGGAGTAGTACTATTTGTCCAACAAATTGAGTCTTCCCTTGGAGTCTCCTACAAATCATACTTTGTACCTGGATTGTCCAAATTTGACCTTCTAAGCCATAACATTGCATAATCATCATGGTAAAGACAAATAGCCAATATTATAATGACAGCACAGTTATCACTGTTATTATTTTGTTGAGTTATATAGTGCCATCACACACGCCACAAAGCTGCACATTGTACAAACAGGACGTAACGCACATACCACATACTCAAAGGAGCTTACATTGACATTTTGCTTCCCCAAGTAACATTATGTAACCATATTTTATTCCACCACGGCTCACCTGGGCTTAGAGCTCTCTGTTCCTCTGTTGAAATTGGGGTACCAATTATGGAAGGTGGTTTTGTGGCAGGCGATTCTACAACTGCACTTTTTTGTGAGTCCAAGTTTGTGGCTGAGGTTGCTCTATTTTCCACTCCAGTAGTAGATGGCCCATCTGATTTCTCAGAACTCTGACTGCTAGCTGGTAAAGGTGAACCAGTATTCACATTGGTGGAATTTATATCAGCTGTTGTGGACCCAGCATTGGTTGTATTTCCTTTTTCAGTATTAACAGAATGCTCAGTGGATGCTTCGGTTTTATTATTAGCCGCTGTTGCACTAGAGGGCACAGTGCTTGAACTTAATGATGAATTAGTTGTAGTTGACGTCGGCTGCTCTGTTTCAGTTGTAGGGGCTTCAGCTGACGTCGGCTGCTCTGGTTTAGTTGTAGGTGACTCCACTGACGTCGGCTGCTCTGTTGTAGTTGTAGGTGCGTCAGCTGACGTCGGCTGCTCTGTTGTAGTTGTAGGTGCGTCAGCTGACATCGGCTGCTCTGTTGCAGTTGTAGGCAATGCAGCTGACACGCTACTGACTGTTTGTGACATTGTGTCTGTTGCTGCATTTTTACTTGTTTGAGTTGGCAAGGTTGTATCCTTTGTAAAGCTGGTACTTAACAGAGTAGTACTGCTTTGACTTGCAGTGTAATGTTCAGTGGTGGACACCGTTACTGCTATGTTCACTGTTGATTCTTTAGAAGGTACATCAATTCTTGGTGCATTAGAGCTTGTGTCGAAAGATGTTTGTCGAGACTCAGTAGACAAGATCGCAGTGGAAGGCACTGTATCATTGGCTTCTACACGCAAACCTGATAAATAAAATAAAGGCAAATTTAAGGAATATACATAGAAATTTTACAAAATTATGACCACTCCAATATATATAGGGTCTAAGATCTTCTAAACCATGGCTAGATTGCCCATAATTGTGGACCAGAAATATCCTAAAAAAAAAAAAAATGATCTCATATAGCATATATTTTCAATCAAAGCCTCAAGTACATTTGTATCATAGTTAAAACAAGATGGACAGGCATGATATAGCAGAGACGTTTTTTTGTAGTAGTACCAAAAAATAACATACTATAAATTGGCAGTTTGAAATAAAACAAAGCATTGGTAATAATAGCGATGAGACTGGCCGATAAATGATTGTTAGTGTTTGCAATGTATTTTGTTTTCATGAGTTCAAATTTACTATTAACATAAAAATGGCGAGGAAAGTACAAAGTGGTTCTCAATGGCCAGTAGCATATCTCCCATGTATCCTCACTTCCCCACGCACAAAAAGAGATTTAAGAAATGTAATCAATTTAAAGGCTTCCTTGCATTCAGCAAATATCTTCTCTTGCCCCGCTGGTCAGCTGTTACACACTGTTTAAAGCAGAGACAAAGTTTAACCAGGAGTCTCCGAGTAAAGCTCTGCTTCCCTGTGTCTGCGAGTAAAGCTTTGCTTCCCTGCTTATTCCCCATTGAGACAGCTCCAGGTAGCCTACTTATTTTCTGTAGATTAACATTTTTTAACTGTTATTGTGAAAATCCAATTATTCCAAGTCCTAGTCCCATCACGTTTAATTGTGGATAAAATAATTATACAGTTGTGGCTCAGCAAACAGAACATGTCACTCTATGCATAATTATTTAGTGAGAATTATGTCTATGCAATGATACAATTGTCTGTTCACCATTGAAAGCACGGTAGGTAGTACCTTCAATACTTTCAGTCAAATATTTCGGTCAAAGGTTCTATTGATTTTTTATTTTTGCCCATAACTTGTAACTGCAACAAATTGTTTGAAATTTAAATCCTGCCAAGTTCATGTGAAAACATACAGAGAAGATACTTTTTTTTTTCCATATGGCACTTTAAGAACTTTTGTCAGACCTACAATCAAACCATTTGAACTGATTGAGCTCTGATCCCTTTTTGTTAATGCAAGTAAATATGAGGTGTAGATCCAGAGATAAAATATATTTTACCCCAGTTAAGCTATAGGCTGCACATGCATTCTACAAACTGCTTAGACCTGTCAATCATTCCTGACATAAAAAAAGCAGCAGGGAAGCAGCAGGGCCACTGCGGAAGTCTGCGAGCGAGAGATCTGCAGTTCAGGTTAGGGGGTGTAACAGCAATCACAGTACATATATATATATATTTATATTGTTATTGGTTATTCTTGTGTCCAAGAATTCTTTGCGGTCACTCACATCCAGATCTGAAATATTTTTCACACGACAAAAGGTTTTCATCACAAAAGCCTCTATTTCCTGTGGCAGCATTTTTTTTTATATCTGTCTGAGGGGCTGTTTTTTGTATTGACATGCACATGCTAATAAACATATACCCTGCTATCTTCTTTTCTGTTGAGAACATAACCTTTTGTAACAACCTGATTTAATCAGATCTGCTAAACAGAAGCCAGGCAATAAAACCTGCGTTGTTAGATTCAACAAAGGCTCAATGAAAAATTGCACAGAGGCAGTTTGGCCACCGTCGGCAGCTCTCCTAAGCTTAAACAACAGCTCCTGAAAGAAATGACAGTTATTACGAAATATGAATATATATTTATGTTATAAAATGATGTAATATGTGCTAATGTTGCTCAGGGTTTCTAAATTCATGGCTGTGGTCACAGATTCACAGACGCCTAGTGCCACAACTGGAGCTTATGTAGCAAAAATACAATATTTTCATTATTGACATCTTATTCAGCACAGCAAATATCCAATACTTTCAGTCAAATATTTCGGTCAAAGGTTCTATTGATTTTTTATTTTTGCCCATAACTTGTAACTGCAACAAATTGTTTGAAATTTAAATCCTGCCAAGTTCATGTGAAAACATACAGAGAAGATACTTTTTTTTTTCCATATGGCACTTTAAGAACTTTTGTCAGACCTACAATCAAACCATTTGAACTGATTGAGCTCTGATCCCTTTTTGTTAATGCAAGTAAATATGAGGTGTAGATCCAGAGATAAAATATATTTTACCCCAGTTAAGCTATAGGCTGCACATGCATTCTACAAACTGCTTAGACCTGTCAATCATTCCTGACATAAAAAAAATACCGTATTGGCCTGAATATGTGGGGGGTGTAGTGTTGCTCACCCCAAAACATTTAAGCCCCCCCAGTGCCAGTGCTCGGTGGGATCCTTTAATTAAAAAAGCTTACTTACCCTTTACTTACTGCCGAAATCCTCACACAGGCTGTCAGAACTGCTGCTGCCTCTCACAACCTGTGTCAGAAATCCAGTTCCTTAAAAACTGGTCACCTGACGACCATACAAAATTAAGTTTGCCCCATGTGCTTTTGCTAATGACATCATAGATAACATTACAAATCACATAATCAAAGGCACTGAACGTTGATGTTGAAAGTTACTTTAAGCGAGCAGTGCGGAAAGGGGAAAAATCATAAAGGGTGTTCTGCATTTGCAAGGGGGGCATTAAAGGGCTGGAGTGTACCCTTAAGAATAACAAAACATAAGAAACAGGATGCACTTTTAGAATGGCTACGTAGGCCGTTTTAAACCTTTATGTGCCAGTCAGATCACAAGACAGGTACACAAAGTGTTAACCTCATCTCCGAAAACAATAAATGCTATTTCTGCAGTCAAATGAGTCATATAGCAAATATCTGTATTTATAAGTATTTTTGGCCTGCATACAGTATATGCTTTAGTTTTATATTGCTAACCAGAGAACAAACACGAGCATTAATTACGTTGTCAGTATTATTAGTTTCTATTATGTTAGCCTGCCAGAGAACTCAGTAGGCTTTATTAGGTTACTGCAACATTTCCATATGGCCTGGCCACCCAGGAAATGAATGTCAAATATCCTTGACTCACATCGTGAACCAGTTGATCTGCGTCATTCAGAACGACAGAAACGACTGTTATTTCCTGTCTGTTGCTGTGCTGCAAATGGATTTAGATATGAAATAACGTATCTAGGTATATAACCTGAATCGTAACAACTTTCTGTTCCTGTCCAAGCCTTTCCGTTGAGCATGGATGTCTCCACTGGCACATTATAGGAAGACCCTACATTCAAAGATCTGCACAGATTTGCTATGTAAAAAACTTGCAAAATTAGACAAATAAAGCTGCCACCATCGCAGCCAAGTGAATGTCCCTGCCAATTGTACCATTCAGTCGATTGCTTCAGATATAAGAACACTGCTCCATAAACACTTTTGACAGATAACCCATTGTCCCCACATATGGTATTCTTGCTACGTTATGAATCACTTCCTTCATATCTGGCCACTCGATGTGTGCAATGTCACTATAGTCCTTATGCCCTAGCGTGCCCGTTATGTTGGAGAGGGCCAGTAGCATATCTCCTACATATCAGCACTTTCCCATGTACAAAAAAAGAGATTAAACAAAGGTAATCAACCCTGCATTCCCTGCATTGAGCAGAACTTCCCTCGCACTGCACCTCCATTTACTTACCAATACAGAGCTTTTAAATACGAACCAATTCTCTGTATTTATATACATTCCATTATTATGATTCTAGGCTTGGGAAACGCAATTTAAAATGCCACGGCGGAAGTGCCTAATCACTAAGCAGTTAAAAGGCAGTTCTTGTCATGCAAATGTCTATGCTTCAAGAGAAGCTTTCACGATTTTACTGTGAAATGGTAAGATTTTGCATGTGTACACACACTTTCAAGGCAAACACCATGCCTGTTCATTAAAAAAAAGGATATGCTCTATGTAAAACATTGGGTTGAGATGAAGAAAAAGAGTATGGTGCTTGAAAATAAAGTTTCAAATCAACAAACTAGAAAATAACGATTTGGGGTGTAAACTAGGAAAGACAAACAATCCCTCTTTTCAAACCCTATTGCCTCTGCCCCCTCTTTCCAATTCGGATATTACTCTTTTTCTAGGATGCAAACAAGTACCGAGCAAGAAGAGTACGTTAATCTTCTAAATAGCCATAAACACGTCATAACTGCATGTAAAAAGTCTCTATAAAGCCCATTCCTGAGCCACACTTCTAATCACAGCTTGGCTGACCAGACCTCAGCTGACCAGGCCTTCAGCTGCATTTCCTAGCATTCTAACACTCACAACGTCACTAAGCCTCACTAATCTTCAGGTTCTCTGTGAGGGCATTCAACTTCTACTACACAATTTAACCCCTTAATGACAAAAGCCCGTGGGACCGCCCATTGTCCTTAAGGGGTTAAAAAATAAACAGCAAAGGATCCATGCCTTGAAGGGCACAGCTAAGGGGAACATATAAGATGATGTTTACACCTTGTACAAAATGCAAATATGTTTTTTTGAATATGTTGTGTCCTTATAATGGTGCAAATAAAAGAGTGTTTACATTATCTGGAAACCATGTGAAATCCTAGTATAGTAAATAAAAGTATAGTCGTATAGTCATTTTCTAAGGCAAACTTATAAATTACAGTGATTTTTATTTTTTAGTTGCTGGGAGCTTTTGTTTTATGGATCAGTGGAAGATATTTTTTTCTAGTTTAATTTTCCAAAGCTTAGAAGAACTAAAAAAAAAGTTTGTAGCAACAGTTAGATAGGTAGTTAGTTTTAATTGTCTGTTCGCAACCTGGCAATTTATAACATTTTTTTCTATTTACTTTTCAAATCAGTAGCTGAAAATCAAACTGGATGTGGATTTTCAGCTTAAACCTCTATCTGGCAGTTAAATTCAGTGATTATCTAAGACAAACACAGCTTGGCAAATATAATGTTAGCTGTATTTATTACCGGGAGTTTTGTAAATTTGTGATTAACGGCATTAGTATAAAAATGCAATTTAGCGTTAGTTTAGTGGCATTTCTGGAGATAGGAGCCTCCACCCTAAAACCAAGGACATTTTGTCACCTTTTTACGAAGTCAAGCTGATCAATATATTATGGAGGTGTTGTAGAGTGGTGGACGAAGTTGGGAACTCTTTTTTTCCAGAAATCCCTTACTTTTCTAATATTTGCTCAAGAAATGAACCGTTTATTTCAGACCTGTTACAAGAAGAGTTTTTCTCAAGACAACTGTCATGTTCATGCGTATTCCTTGTTGTTTAAGTGTCACAAGATGGACTGTTGTAAATACAAGTTAGTCTTTTAACCCCTTAAGGACAATGGGCGGTCCCTAAACCCATTGAAAACAATGCATTTTGAGCCCGTACATGTACGGGCTTTGTCATTAAGGGGTTAATAACATTAATTAACATTATTCCTTGGTTGGGTTTACGTTTAGGGCTTTTCTTTCTTTGATAAGTTTGCCTTATTTTCAAACAGATATGGTTTTATGAGATGGCGACATTTTTGGTACATGGTCTCCAACTTGTTGCTGAATTGGACATTCTCCAACTTCACCCAGTGTAGCAAATGAAACAAACACACAGGTTTAACCAAGAGTTCCAAGAAAAAAAATGATTTTTCCCAGAACAATTAGGTTGGTATGTTTAGACAATAAAATAATTGAGTTTAATACTTTGACATAATGAGCGCTGGCTTGTTTGCCACTCTCCATCACAGCATGATCTTTCATAATGTTATGACTGTTTATTACTTTTCTGCATCAGCAGATTTAGCAGTGAACGAAATTCTTTTGATCAAAAGTAATTTAAGAAATGCTGCAAAATGTTGAGGGGGGGGAATCATTTATATATATATATATATATATATATATATATAGCTGGAGGACTTGTAAGATCATCAAACCTTTCTAAAGTGGAGATAAATCAAAGGATAAATGTGTAACATATTGTTAGTTTATTTCCAGCAAGGTGAAAAAACATAATGACGGCTACAACAGTGGGCATGCTGGTTATACTCCATGCACAATGTTAGTTTTCACTGTGGTCTGGCAGGGTAGGGAGACTTTAACACTCATCTCCTGGTGGATAAGGGACGATGGGAAAGAAGAACATATAAGTAGTAATGCTGTGCTCCGAGTTCCCATTCATCACTCTTTTATGTGGTAGAGCCAAAGGTTACAGAAAGAGAGAAACCCTCGGCCAATGTAATGAAAAACAAGCCAATATAGTAACACCCATCTACCAAACCTGATGGCTACAAGTATTGGTTTCACACAGCTGCTAGGATCAGCTTTCACTAGCCTCAACTTTCCAGCTGCCTATGAGTGAAATCTATGGAAACACCTGTTGACTCCTTGCTAATAAGTATGGCGGAGTCTCTTTGTAGATGACCATTGTGCCTCTTTCTTTCCAAATAAAAGCACTGTATGCCACAATTAAATGTACTCATTGGGATTTTCCATTAGGACTAAGAGAAAAATATTTTTAGTTCCAAGAAGTACCGGTAGTTCACGCACAGTAAGGTACATATAGTCAATTTGACATGCTGGATTCAAAAGAGAAATCAGTACTGGGAGAGGACCATTGTTCCATAGATATTTAACCCAGCACTAAAATCATTAAAAAAGGAAACTTCTTATGAAAATTAAATTTCCAATACTTACATCTGTCATCAATATTTCATATAAAACCTAGGTTTATTGATTTTGGTACTCATTTGTATTAACATATTGATAGAAGGAGGTCTAAATGTGTTTCAGATGTTCTAGAACCTTGTTTTCACAACTCAAGGTAAAAGCTACTTAGATCCATAATCAATATACATTTTTAACCCCTTAATGACAAAGCCCATACATGTACGGGCTCAAAATACATTGTTTTCAATGGGTTTAGGGACCGCCCATTGTCCTTAAGGGGTTAACTATGTACATGACAATCTTTAGCATAAGACAACAAACACCAACTTCCCAGGATCCAGAAATTCAGTGGCCTGGGTGATCCCTGTGTGTTAAAGTCTAATTCGTGGCTGAGAACCAGCCAAGGGAGCCGTAAAATCCCGGAGGTCTGTGCTGTCGTTACCTACATTGAAGTAAGGTGGGTGAGCACGCCAATTCCCCTACCCACTCACACCTCTGTCACCATCAAATAATTCCCCATCGCCCATTAGAATTAAAGAGGACCCTGAATAAATACATTGCAAGTGAGAATTTCCCAAAAGAGAAGAGGGGGCTGGTGAGAACAGATAGGTTTTTATAGCTTCACAAGGGCAAGCTAGTATGGTAAATGGAAGCTGTAAACACGTCAATATGCGCCCTGCCCATTACGCACACATGACATATTATTCACATTTCCAACACATGATGTCTATTAAAAATTACCTTTGGACCTTTAGATACACACTAAATACTTGTGCATATTGTAAATCTTGTCTTGTGTGTTGCTAGCAAAATACAGCCTTTCCATTGCTGTTTAGGGAAAAAAAAGTTCAATGTATTAACCCATTTTAACCCCTTAAGGACAATGGACGGTCCCTAAACCCATTGAAAACAATGCATTTTGATCCCGTACATGTACAGGCTTTGTCATTAAGGGGTTAAAAAAACGTATTATGGCTAGATAATTCAAGAATTCAGAAAGAGGTTTTGTGCCCCTCTTGTTGGCTATGACTGGGAATTTAATATTGATGGATTTAGGTCGTTTTTCAACCTTATTTACTATGTAACATAACTACAAAAAGGGTGTGTAATGCATAAACCTGTGTTTTTTTTCAGATGATAAGCCAACTACGTAATTATGTCCCCCAGTGAGCTTTGAGCCATACACCTTGACTGGAGGAATTTTGTTGTGGCCAAACTGGTTTTTCAAGTACATATAAGTGCAGAGATATATATATATATATAGTCTTCTTTTTTCTTCTTCTTTGTAGTTTCAACATATTATAGTACCGCCTTAAAACGTATTTTATTAGGTTTTACAACCAAGAGGCAAGGATTTAAGTATTGTAACATAGCTGCGTCCCCATTAAATGGACACATGACCCATGCAGCTGCCACTTTGCTAGCTTGGCCCCCTTTCAAATAAATGAGACACCAATGAGACATATGGAGACACACTGGATTTTGAATTGGTCGTGACATTTATTAATAATGAATAAAACATTCTTTTATTAGGAAACTTTAACATCCTCATATATAGCCTTCTCAACATTGTAACAACTCCATTGTAACTATGTGGCTACTGAAGAAGCTCCAGCACGCCAAAAGCCATCTATAAAACTCCTGACACAATGGGTCGGGGGCAATAAACTAACACTTTTAACAGTATGGGCATGCCTCTAACATCTAACCTCTGACTCATTAACCAAGCTTTATGCCAATATCCGCCACCACTAAGGGGAACATCTAAGTTCCAGGACTCCAAACTAACAGCCATGGCCACTTCGCCAACTGACAACCTGACAAAACTAATATCAACATAAAATTAGGGAAGGAAGGGTAGAAATCTTCTTCTCTCAGGTAATAAAGTTTGAATATGTGGTATCAGACCCCCTCCCCAGGTGCACTGCTGGGTGCGTGGCAGGGTCATGTAACTCCTTATGCCTATACGTCTCCTTGCAAATGCATGGAGAGCCCTGCTCTGCAAGTGTACATAGTCTATTGTTTTGTGGCTACCACTTCACAATAATGGGACTTACAGCGGACTGGGGCATAAATTTCACAAGCCACTGAGCTCCCCAGTACGACTAGCAATGTTTGTCTATAGAGATGGCAGCTTTGATACACCTGTTAGCAATGGACATGGCTGAAACGCATAAAATTAACTATGAGTTAAGCTGTCCACATACGTTTGGTCATATAGTGTTTTTTTTTGTTTTGGTTTGTTGCTCTATTTTGCTGAACAGAGCACAGCGTAACCTTGTGCTCGGAATGGCAAAGTCATCCCAGACACATTCAATTTTATAACCTTACTTACAATGTTTATACTTGAAATAGCAGCTGTTGCAAAAATAAAAATAAAAATGCAGAAAAAGTAAAGTGTACTGGGAGTTTTTTTTTTTTTTAAGACATTACACACCCAAAACAAATGGCACACATTAGATGTAGCGTATTTATAGCTTGTATCCGGTTACAGCGGAGTAACCCGAGCACAGCCGAATTAAGTATTACACGCACATCACGCTTGGAATATGGACTTAAGAACCTTAAAAGCAGGTTTTGTGTTACATGAACACATGGAGTCGGACCTCTTGTAGTTCTGGAAAGACCAGCATGTCTGCATATCCACATAATAGGTTTGTACGTCAGGTCCTGACTAGACTTTTACAATGAAATAAAATCGGCAAAAAAAAATGTTTTTGAAATGTTTTTCACTGGGTTGACAAAATGCCTTGAATATAATCAAGGGGAAAGTGGAGTCAAAGTCTATCTTTTTTTGGTAATGATGTTAGGATATCCAGTTTCATCAAGTTAAATGTCCCTGAAACCAGTTAAAGAAGAATGTATATTAAAGTACGAGTACTTTAATATGCATTCTTCAAACCCAAAATAAAACACTTACGTGACTTACAAGTTGCAGCCTTGTTGCGGCAAACTCTCTCCTCCTGCCATGGTTAGACTTTTAAAACCAATGGCAGCATTTGCCATGCATGTGACCCCCGCAGTGCCAACACTGGGGCTCACTGAATCCCCCTCATGCATTATATATGGATTAAAGTGCCCATGATGGCGATAGTGTCCCTTTCATCATATGCTGGCTATATTTACTATCAAGCTAGAGGTTTGGCAACGCAACCAAGTTGGCTATACAGTGTATCAAATACCGTTAAAAGGACCCTAGGTTATCATTCAGAGTGCTAAATGTACACATGCATGCGTCATAAATGAAATATATTGCAGTTATGTTTACGAGGCCTAATGCCAGCTGTGATGACAGTAATGGAACGCGGCAGAAGTACGTGACAAGCAGTTTATCTGTACAGTTCGGCCGATATGGTTCACTGTGCATTGCGTTGGCTTCACGTGTTTGTTTAACACTTTAACAGTAGATTCTGTCCTATTCAATTGCGTAACTGTGCAGTTACTGTGTTGTAATTTCCCTCTGTGTTTTGTACGTCTAGTCTGACCCTATATGTAACGTGATAACAAAACCCTTATAATCTCTAGATTGGAAGCTCGTTTGAACAGGGCCCTCCTCACCTGTTGTTCTGTAAGTCAAATGGCTATGTTATATACTATCTGTTATGCCCTGCTTACCCATTGTACAACGCTATGGAATATGATGGAGCTATACAAAACAATAAATAATAATAATAAAAGATCCTGAAAAAACATCTTTAACTCGCCATATGTATATGTATGTATATATATATATATATATATATATATATATATATATATGTGTGTGTGTGTGTGTGTGTGTGTGTAAAAATATATATAAAAAAATTTAGAGAGAGAGAGAACGCCGGCCCTGCCACTGTAAGACCCAAATCTCAGCTTCTATGAAGTTAAAGTCTAAAGTAAATTTGTCCAAAACAATTACGCTGATTGCCGAACAATAAAGTGCAAGCTATAGGTTGTTTTAATTAATGAATCTAGTGATGTTAAAAGTCGTTGTCACAGCGGTTCCCTTTAATCCTGCTATTGTACAGAAAACTTGGCACCTGCAGCTGTCCTCCATAAATCACTGTGGCTTGTACATTAAAAGCAAAAGTAAGTAAGTGCTTTGTTCTACTGAAATACTGTATACAGGGACGTTGTAAAACACAACTGGGTTGTCACTCTTTGCCTCACATTGTACTATGTTTTAAAATGGCACAAGCATTTTACACAAAGAACAAAAACTACCTTTTTTCTGAATCTACATTTTTTAATAATACATTTTCCAGAATACACTTTTTTTTTTCTACATCTGAGACATACACACGCTGAGATAATTAGTTTACTAATAATTCTGAAAAAAAAACCCTCTTAAAGACTTTGGGGTCTTTAAGAACTTTTTGGGGGCACAGCCTAACACATAATATCTAAGTAAATCTAGATTAAAGCAGACAACTTTTGAGGTGAGTCCTCTGCGATGCGGACGGACTGTGGAGGGATATCAAAGAGCGTTAAAGCCACAATATAAAAAACCTGTTCACCAACAACACAAGGGAGAACGTTTCTTTAACAGTCACTTTATATTTCATGTCATTTACTATTAAGTGGTATTTTGTTAAACGCACAAAGTTTTGGGCCTTCACAGGGTTGGTATGGTCTATGTACTTCTCTTCAACCTACATAAATGTTTTTATGCCAATTAATGGCACTTTTTAGCACGTCAAGCAAATAGACCTTAGAACATGGGCTATTACTTCATCAGACCACACATTATTAAATGGTATCTGAGAGCATCAATTGGACAGAAAGAAAGATGTTACAATAACATTCCTTAACTAGAAATGATCACGATGACAAAACTTTGAAGCCCCAAAAGTGTATGCAACTGTACATCTTTCCATATGTTTACCCAATAAAAAGTATCAACTTCAACTAAAGTCTTCATGTCGTCTTGGGCTAATACAGCTACGGTATATAGCTTATCAATAGCGAGCTGGAAACCTCTACTACTACTACTTATTTTTTCTAAGGTAGACTGTTTACCAGCCTCAATAATACAGCATGTCAGGGATGGTGAGACCCTGGGCTCCAATATTCATCATTTAGTCACGGGCATACCTGGGAACTCTCCGGGTTTGGCCCGCAGAACTCCGGGAGAAATGCTGATTCTCCGGGTCAACAGTTCAACATGTGACCCACTCCCCGCCCATTTCCTCTTTAAATGGGGGTGTTTCTCCTGATGTCAGTGGGAACGCCCACTGGCATCAGAGGGATGCCCACTGATGCCACAGTTTGGGCTGCGACCCGCAAGGGTAGGCTCCGGGTAGCTGGAGCCCACCAGTTCCTAGGTATGCTTACAGGCGACACAGAGGAATCAGCCTGTCAATGACCAACAGCATTTATCTATCTATCTAGTTAGTCTGGTTAGTCAGGATAACTGAGTTTGTGTGCATATGTGCTGTATATAGTGTACAAACAATAGGATCGCACGTATGCAGTTGCATTCCCCGGCGGTTACATTCAGCAGTAAACCAGAAGAAACCCTACCCTTTTTTAACTGCATGGAAACCAGTATTATAGGTTTAGGCGCTAATCTTAGAAAAACAACAGCCATGAACTACAGTACATAATGTGTGTCATAACTGAAACTGATTAACAAGCTCAAGCTTAATCAATGTATTTATTTCTGAAAATAAAATAAGGCTTATTGTTCCCTTGAAGAGACACATTTCTGTGCATCAGTACCACGAGCACCAATAAAAAGATTCACAGATGATTAGGTATGATCAAATCTGTTATCAAGTAAACAAAAATATAATTTTTTTTTAATGTAGACTTGGATACTTATAGAAATATAGAAATTAAAGGCAGCTAAGACCCACTGGGCCCATCTAGTCTACCTATTTTTCCTGATGTAAAGACTCAGACTTTAACCAGCCTTTGTTCTTATCTTAGGTTTAGGAGAGCTTTATGGATATCCCATGTATGTTTAAATTTCTACCACTGCTAGGAGGCCACTCTACTAGCCTCTCAGTAAAGTAAAACTTACATTGCATCTAATCTTCTATCCCTAGTGTTTTATATAAAAAGACCTCTTGCTCAAACATTTCTCCTCGTTTGAAATAAACTTACCTTCTGTACTTTCTGTTAGGTATTTCAATGTTTCTATGACATCCCCTATCTCTCTTCTTTCCCCTAAGCTATACTTGGACTTGTAGTCCTACTCTGCCAAATCCAGACCTACATTGTGCAAGTAATCAGTTTTCAGTGGATATTTTAATGGCAAGGTAATTATCTAAATTAGCTGAAAACTTGTGTTTATAGCATGCGAGAATAAAATAACTAAGCAAAGCATTCTTTAGAACATAATTAATCTTTGTCCTCAATGTATTTGGGTTTTTTTTATAATGAACTTTTTATTATGCATGCCAAGACAGAAGACCTGGATAGCTGAACATTATTTCATTATTATATATAGCTGAATATTATTTCAATTATTGTGAGTGTTTCTAGTTATTTTGCTATAAAAAACCAACAGTGGTTTTTCTAGCTCAGCTGGGCAAAGTATTTAGCTGCTTCTGTTATATCATCAGGTCTGGGCAGAGGGTGTCTGGATGTGACAAGGGTTGTGGTCAGTTAACATGTGAAGGTTCCAGATTCGCATGTGCACAGGCTTCCATAGCAGCACGGTTCGTGATTGAAATTTGTCGGCACCCATCAGGTCCAGTGTTACTCAAACAAGGTTCAGAGCAAGAATAGGCTGGGTAAAGTGATATAATTCAATTAGAAATGGTAGAAATTGTAGGAATAGACCTTAAACCAGAAGATCATATATCTGATCTTCATCCATCTTCCATGTGATGTTAAAAACCATACAGATCTTCACAAATTCATTTTTTGGCTGAGGTTAAACAGTACCATGGACAGAGATGTTGATAACTCTAGGTTATAAGAAAAAGTTGTATATCCTCCACGATGAAATCTCATTGAGCTGGATCTATACTCTGGAGTCCTGAGATCCAGGCATGAAAACTACCGTACAAGTACACCCCCAAAATTACAAGTGTCCAATCCAGGACACCTTTATTGGAGGTGGGGACAGAGGTGGGGAGGAATGGGACTGGAGGCAGGACCTGGGGCAGGATTATCACCTACTTTACAGTTCCAGAGTGTGATGAGCAGTCAAGTGAGATATGCGGGTAGGTAGTCCCAATGATGTCATTGAGCAATCCTCTAACATCACGGGCGGCCCACTAACGTCAATGGAAAACTGTCTGTGGCTGGAAGGGAAGATGTGCGGGCATGCATGGGGCTACTCGGAGCCTACCCTTGCGAGATGCGGCCAGGACCGCCTACTGATATAACACCCCCATTCAAAGGGGAAATGGGTGGGGAGTGGGGCATGTCAAGACCTCACTCCCGGGACCCGGGGGATTCGGATGTTGACAAACCAGTTGAGTTTTTCAGTTATGTGTGCAGGCACTGGGGCGTGCCGCAAAGAGGCTCACTCTTCAAAAACCCAGAAAATTTCCCAGGTATGGCAAATCCGAGGTTGAGTATGTCCTCAACCAAGCCATGATCCCCACTGCCTGCAAAACTGGGACAGTGGGGCAGCACAACAGTCCAGGGGAAAATAGAAATTTCCGAAGATATGTAATAATCATATAGTGTAGATAATGCTTAAAGAGCAACTCTGGCGTTAATGTGGCATTCCACTCATTTCAACTGAATATTTTTCTGTCACAGAGCACAATTACCCTACTCCATTTCTTTCATTTTTTTGCCTTGATAAATACTATACCTGGTGACTTATTGTGAGGGTGCTATACCTTTTTTTTTAGTTTCTTTATTATTAGAAGGAAACACAGCCCTGCAGTTACATCGTGTTTGGACAGTGTTACATCAGCAAACTAAATCCAAGGTAAATACACCGACATAAAGATTAGAGTTGCCATAGGTGTTGATACCATAAAAGACATGTTGCATCAGATCATAAGGTCTAGAGGACGGGTCCTATACTTTTTATTTACTAAACGTGAGCATATAGCTAACCACGCTATGTAAAAAAAAACAGCATACGAGTGTATTTTTGGGTATTTAATGAAAACTAAATCACTTTGATCAAAGAGACAAATAAAAAGAGTTTCTACTGGAAGTCTATAGTTTGTAGTATCAGCTTCAGCAAACAACGTACTCCAGCTACTGAGCTTATTTCTCTGTAATGTACACAAGACTTATGACCTCAACTCTCCCATTATCTTTTCTTTTGCTGGCTCAGATTACACAGGAGGGGCAAAAACACACCTGCTAAGTCGAAAATCGTCAGCCAAGAACACGTTCTTCTGGGCTTCTAAGTTTTAAAATCTCTAGTCAGCTCTATATAATTTAATACGTTATAATATAAGTGTATATTGAAAAATGAAATAGAATTTGAATAATATGTTAACTTTGTCTGCCCTAGAGCTGCTGGACACCCAACTCGTCGTGTATTTTTCTTATCAGCAGGCATATGTTTCCTGACGGGTTTCTCTGTGTGTTCTATTTTTATATTTTTCTAACCTGTTTTTGAAGTGGTGTGGACTTGTTACAGAGAAGGTCTTGGAATAAGGCTCTCAAAATTATCACGTGTGCTTGTTGACATGTATATAAAGAAAAAAAATTATGTACATTAGCCTACATTTTTTTTAAGAACTTACCGTATTTGCTCGATTATAAGACGAGGTTTTTTTCAGAGCAAATGCTCTGAAAAATAGCCCTCGTCTTATAATCGGGGTCGTCTTATAATCAGACCTCAAATAGGTCTGACTATGAGACGATTAATATCCAGATCCCCCGCGGCTGCAGGGGACCTGGATCCTCCTGTCTCCCCCCCGCCCCACTTACCGGTGCTTCTAAGTCCCCGGCGTGTAGCCGGGGCAGTGTGTAGATATCTACGCGATTCGCGTAGACAACTTACGCTGCAGCCGGAAGGAGGTGTGGCTAGCAGTAGGGGTTGTCTGCGTCCATCGCGCAGACCTTCCCCGGCTGTCAGAGATCAGAGTTCCCCGCACCGGTACGGCATGTTTACATGAATTAACATTTACTGGTAAAGCTTTTTTCCTATAGGGTCATCTTATATTCAGGCTTTTTCTTTTTTCCTAAATTAATATTCAGATTTGGGGGGGGTCGTCTTATAATCAGGGTCGTCTTATAATCGAGCAAATACGAAATTTATTATCGGTTATTGTGGTTTTCATGAGAGTGTCAAATACTTAACCAAAGATCTGTGAAAAATAGTGGACAGGACATGTTACATAAAAGGCAAGCACAATAAACATATATGTAAGCTCGTTTTAGCGGGCCCTCCTCACCTGTTGTCTCTGTTAGTCAATTTGTTATGTTACACACTACTTGTAATATACTGTCTACCCATTGTACAGCGCTACGGAATTTGATGGCGCTATATAAAACAATAAATAATAATAATAATATGGACAAAAACTGGAAGAAAATGAGAGAAGGCATCGTGACATGCTTGCTGTCAGATACACATGAATGACATGAACACATTAATATGTGGATGACATGAACACATGATATATATGATATATGTGGTACGCTGACCAGATTTGTTTAAGATGCTTTTTGGAAACAAAATACTGAAGGACTGCATTAATAGGGTTACTGTCTAGTATAGCAGCCAACAGTCCTACATTTTCCAGGACTATGCCAACAAATAAGTTTATGTCGCAGCTCCCTTGGGCAGAACAGCAATCATCGGGACTGTTGGCAGAAGCGCTGAGCATGAATTGGGCACTGAATAATTATATATTATTATATTATTCATATTTAAACGTCTATTTCCAATTAAATACTACTTTATGGAGAATGCCTGCAGCCATTTTCCATAATATACCAAGTAGAGCAGAGTACATCATTGTACAAAACAAAACTTTTTTTTTTTGCACAGAACAAAACTTCTTGGTAAGGTTATATTGTTTGTTCTTCTTCCAGGTAAAAGAACGAATGGTAAAGTAAACTAAATAAAGTTCCATTCTTATTTATATGAAAACCACTGGTAATAATTCTTTTTTAATGTTTTATTTTTTTATTAAGTGAAGTGGCATGCTCTGGCCCAGCCTGACTCAATTCCTGACGTACAAAATATTTAAATATGTATGCTATTTCTCTTTGTCGAGAATACTTTCGTTCTGACGTAATTTGTGCTTTTACCCGGTATAAAAATCTGCATTTCATGACTTGCTTCCAAAACTTTTTTTTTTTTTTTTTTGCAGAATATTAAAGCAGTAAAAACAAATATAAAGGAAGATAATGGAGCTATCTAAAACAATAAATCATAATAATTACACAAAGCCTGTCAGATTTTGTGGGTTTTTTTTTTTTTTTTAAGTTGCAACAATTTAGTTCATTTTAACCACACTTCTCAAACCGTTAGCCAGATGTGTCACTTGACTTTATATCATTGTCACTTATCTGATAATTGTGGTGGTGTCGCATGATGTCGTCAGCAAAACACGCATACTTGTATAAAAAATAATAACCATTGCTCTCTCCTATATGAGCTCATATCTAATTTGCCGACCTACTGTATTGATTGCATGTTTCTAGATTCCGATCATGCCACCTACTCATGTTTTTGTCACTGATGCCAATAAACATGCAAACAACTTGGCTTTCTTATTACTTTTTGTTAATTTTAAAATTCAATGCTATAGGTCAGCCTGTTTACGGATTAAGGCGAGATTGCCCGATATATTGTAAATGATGTAAGCAGAACTGTCTGCGTATTGTACCAAAGTCCTCTACTTAGTTGTACTAAAGGTGTCATTCGCTGCCTAAATACAGATGGGTTTCGGGTTTCTGAGAAGGAGCTCCAGTGTCAGATTTCTGTAAATAAACAGCTTTGCCCCCATGTATATCAGACAAAGCTATATGGACACTATTGAGACGGCACTTTACTGAACAAAGCCATACTCAACACATGGGATTTTAATAAAGGGAATTGGGAAGGATATGGGGGGGGGGTGATTCTTTACCTATGGCACCAAGAGCACTACAGAGAATAGACTCACAAGCTAAATAATACAATCTTATATAATATATTCACAATAATATACATATTTGTTATTATATATCAACTATTGAGGGAATATGTTGGCACTTTATACAAAAGAGAATAACAATCAGAGCATCACAGGATGGTGTGCGGCAAGATGACACAAAAACCTACATTCTGTTTCCCCAAACCATCTACCAGCCGCCTACAGTTGTAAAGAATAACCAGACTTATACTTATGGAGTACACAGTATAAAGTGGTAAAAAATAACAAAACTTATACTTATAGAGTACACAGTATAAAGTCATATATTTATACACTTACCAATATGGGTATGCGTTCATTACTCATATATTATTAACATAGCTATATTTCATATATAATTCATATATACTGCATAGGTCCACTTCTATCTAGCTATCATCTATCTTTACCCTGGTGTGTATACACACAGAGCTAAACACACTCCTCTGTTTATAGGTACACATGTGCTGTTGACAGTTTCCACACAACATTTCACCTTAGATCCAGACAGCTGCCTGTCCCAGGTACTGATCCCTTGCCAGATGCCCACCCCATATTCACTCCACCTGGCCGGTGCCCATTAGCCTCCGATCGCTCCCACCACCTGTTTCTTTCACTCCACGGGTAACAAGTTAGCAGACAAGGAAGAAGTTTAGGATCACACGTTACGTTACCTGCACACATCACCAAGCATGCGATCATAGCCCAGGAGATCGGGGCACGCATGGGACTCGCCGCTGCCCATCGCTGTTTGAAATCCATTTTTTTTTAAAATGATCCTCCAAAAAATAGATAAGGCGCAGCGAAGCAGATAAATCCTTGTGAGATGTAGATGGGCTTCAAGAAGCTAGATGAAGAGCCACAGTGCGACCTCAGAGGCAGAATCAGCAATAGGAAGAGTCCGTGTGTGATGCATCAGAAGCAGGTGTCTAACCGGCTGCGGAATACCCCCGGGCTATTCTTTAGTCTCTTATCTATTGCCCTTGCTTCCTGCTCGGAGCTCCTATCATGACTCTCCCGTGTTAGGGACCCGCCTCTCCCGCAGTCTCATACTGTATGACAGCACTCAGCCCCAGGGCGCCCTCTCCTGGACAATGTGCGAGTCATCAACCCACAGTGGGAATCACTCATTGAACCATAAAGTGAGAGAGATGTGAGAGATGTGAGAGAGAGAGAGAGAGAGAGAGATGTGTGTGTGAGAGAGAGAGAGAGAGAGAGATGTGAGAGAGAGAGAGAGTGTGTGTGCGTGTGTGTAATGCAACAAACCGAAATCCCGAATAAACCCTAACATAAAGCACATAGAGAAGGATAACCATGGATATCTGAGATACAGCTGGGCAAAGTGACAGCTTTTATGTCATCTGTGTAGTTGTGGTTATAACCTGCTTAGATTGTAACCTGGTTACATTGGAAACCCTCCTTACCTTTGGTTCCTTTAAATCCAAATGATGTTATGTACTACTTGTTACGTACTATAGTATTTACCTATTGTACAGCGCTGAGTCAGGGCCGACCCGTTTCGCTGGGTCCAAGGATGAAATGCTCTCCCCCAACCAAGAACCGGTCAAACCATGCCCATCAAAAAAACACACCTACATGCATTATGTTATATCATGATTCATCAATCCACTCCTTCCTGCAGCTTCTTCTTCTCCTGCCTTGTATTGCTCTTCTGGCTTCTTTCTTCGTCTGCTTCTACCCTTTGTCTTCTTTCTTCATCCACTTGTTCGTGAACGTGGCGATGCCACTTCTGTGATGCCACCTTTGTGAGTAAGAGGTCAACTTAATGCAGATAACTTTGCGGAGAAAGAATGAAGCAGAAACGCTTCTCTTTCTCCACAATTATATCCCAAAAAAACATATTTTGGGCCAGCAAATTGCCGCCCATGTCAAAGTGCCACTTGGCCTGGACTCATGTAATGGCCTGCTGTGCTCTGAGGAATATGACGGAGCTATATGAATCATATATATTCCAATTTACCCATCCAGGCGTCTGCATTGGAGTAGAACTACAGGATACAACGTCATATTGTGCCACTCTGCTTCAAAACATTGGAACGTGGCTGAAGAGGAGCTGTGATTGAGGTTCGTGCTGCAAATTTCACAGCTCACTGGAATGGTCGGGGAAGATCAGAATATCTCGCTAAGCGGCACATGATGCCTACTGCCTGCAAAACCAGAAGAGTGGGACAGCTTGGCAGGGCAGGTCCCATTTAAAATAGGACACTTGCAGGAAGCCATTTTATTTTTTCAGGGAACAAAGAAAACCATATTTGCTCCATTCTCCTCGTATTGATGTGAAATTAGCAGTGGTTACGTGTGTTGGGCCCACATAAACTTATGCTTGCTATGGAGCATAAGTTTATGTGGGCCCAACACACAACACACATGTACCCGCATTGCTCAGAACTCAGTCTTTCCTAGTGGTGTGTTCAGCATTCAGGGATGGAGGCACTGACACATCCTGTGCCAAGTGATAACGGGGGGTTAAAAGTATTAAAAAAGACTTGGGTTCCTTTTGGCATAGAGGAATAAGTGAATGAAAATTGATTTTGTGGTTTAAAATGTTACTTTGGATCTCTTTCATTTATTTTGGAGAAACATGCTCTTATAATTAATACTAGTTCAGGTGAGTGCCTTCTTTTGGACTTGTTCTTATACATACACACACAGTATATATAAAACTATGTACATGTATGTATGTATGTATATGTATACACATATATAAAAACACATTTTATATTTTATATATATATATATATATATATATATGCATATATCTATTATATAAACACACACATGTGTACATGTACATATAATTAAAAGGCGTTGCACTGGAGATCTCAAGGGACACAGAGGTAGAAATGAAAACAGAGGCAGTGCAGGGAGACAAAGCCAATGTTTGCAAACATTGTCATGTGAATGCATGTGATCCCTGTAACTGGTGATCACAGAGATCACACACCTGCATATTGTGTATATAAATAATATACCGTATATAAATAACAGACTTCTCTGACCCCCCCCCCCCCCCACATACGGCTTACTGCCCACATGTGTTGGATTTTTAGTTAGGTCTTGAGCGATATATAACAGAATGTTATAGTGCTTGGCATGTTGCCTTAGACTTCAATGCTGTGCCATACATCTACTTATTTAATGCAGCGCCCCGCCATCACTGCCAACAGGCAAACAGCCTGCCCAGTCGATTAGCAAGACATGATGCAGGACACCCTCGACAATTGGCATCCTGTTTTATGAGCGTACTGGATATCTGGCAGATCTGGCCTTCCTCAGTGACGTTACAATTATACCAATAATTGTCAGTCATTTTGATCACTGGAGAGAGACATCTTTGAAAGAATCCATTGTTGAATGGATTTGAAATGATGTGCATTCAATGAATTCAAACAATCGAATGCCTTCTCTCGTGTACGGTTTTTCTGTTTCAAAGCATTCAATTTTCCTTCCAATTTGCAAATTACTTCTAAGATCATTTCTGTTTCTCTGTTATTAATAAAGTATTCTAAGTAAGCATATAATTTTCCAAACAGCTGTACATCTGTCAAAACTGATCAATGTGTTTCTAAAAAAAAAATATTATATATGAAGAGAAAATTACAAAGGGTAAAAATTGCGCTATATTATATTTTGTAACCAATTCAGATCACATTTGCATACATATTATGCCTCTTGTCCTCAGAACATATTTCACTACAAACATCGGGTCAAGACATTGCAAGACAAAAGCACATTTATATTATACATTGTCACTAACCCCAACCTTTTAGTCTAGGTGTGGGGTGCAATGTCCATCTGTGGCCCTAAATTGCAAACTTTTTGGCACAGGTTCACCTTTGTGTTCTCTTTGGACAGCCAACTGAATCTTGGGGCTTCAAAGAAAAAAAGTCTGTTGCCCAACCCACATTTTTGCATGAGATCATAAAAAATTCATGGATTCATGGATTCATGGATACAAAACACCCAAGTCGTGATACAGATCTGTTATCTTAATACAGCTCTACAGAGCTATGACATCTGTTAGTGTTAGAATGGAATAATTCCCCTCTTCAAACCCTCACCAACTTGCCACAACTTCCTACCAAAGAAAACACCACACTTGGTCTTGGATAAAATGGCCACAGCTCTATTCAAAAGTCTAAAGTCCATAAACATCAGTAACTCACTATTACACAGTAAAATCAAGCACGCGTTGACAGTCACAGGGAGCCCAAGATTTCCAACCCTTCAACCACATGAATTCCTGCCGTTGAGCAGACCTGCAACCACCCTTAACCAACGTTTTCCATTAACCTCATTAACCAGTACCTGAACTGTTACTTGGGGTGTCTACTGGACTTAATGAACGACGCCACTGAAAGCTGTGACATTCTGTACCTACCAAACTGGAGTATGGTAGGTATTTCTATAACAAACATGCTTAGCAATATGATTTGCTTCCTTTTTGCATCAGTGTTTCCATGTTGTATGCAGATCCACTGCTGTAGTGCTTACCATTTGTCCCTGCAACAGCACAGGCCAGGTCACTGAAACCGGTTAGTGTGTGACACAAGCCATGTGCTCGAGTGGCATAAAAAACTGCATATTCAAGCTCTTAATGTCATTTTCTTATGGCGCTTGGGGGCAGGTTTGGAAGCAAGGGGGCACAAGACATGCAAATGACATGTAGACCTGTAAAACAGATATGTGCGACTGCTTATGTCAGAGAAATATCTGGCTCAGCTCCAGTCCCCCAAGCTGTTCAAGACCTGCAGCTGTTCAGGTTTTCTGGAACTCTGACATTCTAGTAGCACTGGATCTGTATTGCTTTGAGGACCCGGCCTATGGGCAGTAGTTATATTGAAAACTGAAAAGCTTGTGATTGTTCCCTCAATTGTATTTTGTCACCCCTCCTAATGTACTGCAAATTTATAACTAGTCCTACTCATGCAAATGAAAATGGACTTGTTCTGATAGTTATATTAAATAAATAACTATAAACCTCAAGATCGTAAGCTTGCGAGCAGGGCTCTCTCCACCTAATGTATCGGTTTGTCTTAGTCTGTCAATGCTCGTCTTGTTATACCCCTTGAATATATGTATTGTATTAAGTGCTGCGTAAACTGTTGGCGCTATATACATAAAAGATAATAATAGTAATAAAAAAAGCTTACAGTGTCACTGGTAAATGACTTGGAATACCTCGCCTCATTCATGCCACCATGAAAAAGTCTACATCATCCCCATTTCAACTGAATTTATTTCAATACCATTTCATCTGTACAAGTTTTGAAAATGAACCCTTCCGCCATTCTTTTAGTGAACAGATGGCTTTTACCCTGAGATACATTTAAGGAAATGTATCATCCCATTCAGATGTTTTTGTTTTTTTTAAATACAGCCTGCCACTAGGAATTTGAACTTAGTGGCTCAGTGGATTTTAACCCTTTAAAATCCTAACTTATTTAAAATGCTATGAACATGGGTGGGTGGCAGAATTTGCACCAGTAGTACTATTTGTGGCTAATAAGCTGCTGTATTATCTGTTGGTTACCAAAACTGTGCTATAGTAGATTTATAATATAAAATATTATATGTATTATCAGACGCTAATGACGATGAATAGGAAAATGGCCATATAAGCAGCCAACCTCCAATCTTTTACTTTTATAGTTCTTTTACTTTCAATTATTTCTTCCAGCATGAGTTACGAGAAATGAAACCAAGAACGTGGTTTCATTTATTTTTACTGGCAACCTTGAGGTATCGCTTAACCAGCCTTTGAAGGATATCTGTTTGCCATCTAGGTGTATTATTTTACTATAACAAAGCTGACAAGTTATGTGTCACGCATTGAGAGGTCAAATCACGTATGTTCTCATTTTTCCTAAGGATCTTCTATCTCCACCATTCCTGCATAAATTTGTATCAGATAATTAAGCAATTTATTAAAACTAAATATGTTGGCCTCCTAAGTAACTTTAGTAGATACCATTGAAAAATGATCTTTAGTGTCCCATCCAGATATTACATTTCCAGCTAAGCTCCCCCAAAATGTTAAATTTGGGCAATGCTTACATTAGAATACAATCATGGAAATGTCATATGGAATCCTATATCCTGTCACATTAACAGAACTTCATAAGTCACTTTTCAATGAACAAGTATGCATGATTGAGTGAATTAATGAATATATGTGAATGAGTGAATTAGTAAATGAATAAATGTGTATGCTAGTATGGATGTGTGTCAGGGACTGGAATGACCCAGAGCACCCAATGATGGTATTCAAGAGATATTGCGCAGTAGCGGAGTCGGACAGGGCCTGGTACAGGGGAACCACACTCCCCCGAGTGTTGAGGACCTAGGGTTGTGTGGCCACATACCAGGGCCTTGACATAAGAAGCGGATGTTGTCCAGTTCAAAACAAAACTTGGTAATATCCTGCAGGCACCCTGGAGCAGGCATGAGACATAGGCTGGGAGTAGGGAAGCTAAGCAGAGTAACAGCAGAAACATAGCGAGCAAGTGGGACTCAGCGAGCAAGTGGGAGACCAAGCAAGAAACGTAACCAGACAAGACATACATGGTACAGGACACAACAAAGTGAGGAGCCGAGATCCTCAGACGCTTCTCCTTTAAGCAAGCATAGGATACCTTAAACTGGGAGATGGGGAGATGAGAGCGGAACCGAAATCATCAGATGATTCAGGGAAAAAAGGGCAAAAGGCACATAAAAGACTGACAGGACTAGCCTAGAACTATAAGATAACAATTGGATTTAGTCACATCTTATGGCCATGGTATGCCTAGGCCACCACTACGCTAAAGTACTCGGTGGGATATTCGGTGGGTCCTAGCACTAAACACTGCCTACTGAATTACTAATAAGCTAAAACTAAATATTGGATCTCAACACAGACCAGAGATAAAACATACCTAGAGACTGCAGACTGAGACAAACATAGCAAATGGGTGGGGCACAACTTATAAAAGAAACAGAAGCTAAAGCTAAGAGCAGGACTAGAATCAAAGAATCAGAAGTACAGGACAGCGCATTAGGAAATCCAGGAATGGATTACAGGAAGACAGGGGAACTGTAGCGAGATAAGCAGCTGCGCAGCCTGAATGGGGCCTGACAATGTATAAGTGGGGGGGACATGGCACAGGGAGGCTGTATGAGGCTAGGATGCTACAGGTAGGTAGTTTGGGGCAAAGAGGGGCATTAATTCACAAAGGGGTGCTGGTTGGGGGCATTAATTCACAAGGGGGTGCTGGGTGGGGGAATCACATAAATCAATACTAAAGGGAGGCTGTCTTTGGGATAAATATCCAATTTGGGGCTAGCTGGGGGCAATACACAAGGGTGTGGGGGCATTAGGGTGACCACATCAGCCATGTTTTCTAGGACACATGTAATCTTTACATATTGCTGATCAGCCCAGATAAAATACTGTCCTGCAGTATGGGGGATGTATAGACTCATGGATGGAACCAACTGGTCAGATATACATCCCCCATACTGCAGGGCAGCATTTTATCTCTGCTGGTGGCATCAATACACAAGGGGGCAGCTGGGGCCATTACATAAATCAATACTAAAGGGAGGGGCAGACTGGAGGCACAGATACACATAGTGCTGGCTGGGGACGATACACAAAGGGGCAAATACACAAAAGGGGGAGGGGTCAACAACAAAGCAGTGTGGGAAATACTTTTTTTTATTGTTATAGGTTAGCCTGTCCGGATGTTGGTGACAGTGTGGCAGAGCCTGTCCTGGTGTGTGTGTGTTTGGGTGTCGGTATGGCAGAGCCTGTCCAGGTGTGTGTGTGTTTGGGTGTCAGTGTGGCAGAGCCTGTCCTCGTGTGTGTGTTTGGATGTCAGTAGGGTAGAGCGTGTCCTGGTGTGTGTGTGTTTGGGTGTCGTTATGGCAGAGCCTGTCCTGGTGTGTGCATTTGGGTGTCGGTATGGCAAAGCCTGTCCTGGTGAGTGGGTGTTTGGGTGTCGGTGTGGCAGAACCTGTCCTGGTGTGTGTGTTTGGGTGTCGGTGTGGCAGAGACTTTCCTGGTGTGTGTGTTAGGGTGTCGGTGTGGCTTCAGGTGTCCCGTCTATGATGACTTTTGTTTAGTGTACTGATGTACTCCCAATCCCATCACATTACATCAATATGCATTAGAAAATCAGGAAAAGATGGGCATGAATGGTGGGCTGATTCGGTGGCACAATGCGCCACTTGACTAGACTTGCCCCCAGGCCTTAAGCTCCCAGCCCTCCCCTGAATGTAAGGCATCTATGCCATATATAAAAGTTAAAACTAATGCTTCTGGTGTCAAAAAAAGCATTTTGCAAGATTTAAAAATAACTATAGTTTCCACTAGACTTGTGTAAATGGACCAAAAATGAGTCGTACAAATTTTTATTTTTGTATTTTGTCCATTCGTTTTTGTTTTGCCCTTGCGTTGTTACTTACTCTCATTTACTTTCATACTCTCACTCACACTCTATTGCAATATCACACTTCCTTCTCCAACAACAGCTTCTAAGTCTCCACTTCTACGTCTCCTTCCTCTTCTAATTCAGAGAGAAGTGAGAGACCATAGGAGAGATCGAGTGTGAGAGAGCGTGTAAGGGAGCATGAGAGCAAATGAAAAAAACAGCAAAAAGAAAAACAGCAAAATGAAAATGCCGAGCTCTCTGCTTTGTTTTGTTATGCTTCCTTTCCAGATGTGTAGTCAAGGACCAAAATGCGAGGCAAATACATGAATGAACCAAAAAACCCAGACAAACACTTGAGCCATCATGGACCACATCAGTGGGGTGTCATTGGCATCTAGGAGCATCTACTTGTTTTTCTGCCTTACTCCATAGAAAACAATCCATTAAATATTAAATCACACACATACACATGTAAAATCTTTCACTAAAGATAATCATATTCAACTATGCCACCAGCACACTTACCCAGTTTATCTACTCCCCTCATCCTCTGGAATATTGGACCTACTAGTGTTTTAGCTAGTAGCCCTGCCTGCCTCCCCAACATGATGCCGACACTTTTGATTACTAGACCATTATGAGTATTGGGCTCGTCTTAGCTACCAGTACTTCATGGCCCTCCCAAAGTGCTTTTGCCGTGATCCGATTGCCATACAGAGCTTGGCCATCTCCTAAGATCGGCCTCAGCTTTCGAAGTAATCTGCTACTGAACAAAATAGATTGATGAATAGATACATTATTATTTACATATGGGGTGTGTGAGAGACACCGGTTTACATTCCATAAAAAATATCGACCAAAATGTGTATTTTATTGAATATCACTGCAACAGTAATGATCCTGTTTTGCTACAAACGTTTCACACTGATCCTTGTTCATATACTTGGTCTGTCTGGTTCCCATTAGAATCATCCTTAAATATTATATCGGTAAAAAAGTGTTTACAGTAAATTGCATATTTAGGCATTTTTGCTGACTGTTGCAATTAGGTTAAGAAAAAACTATGCTGCATCTATATATCCATATTGGCTCCTTACATCATTGACTGAAAATGTCCATTGACTTTGCTTATCAAATCCAGCACATTGTACTGCTAAATGCCCTCTTGAATGAACTAGTTCTATTTGCTCATTAATATTCATATCCTATAGTGAGGTGAATCTAGAACACCTATTTTTTTCCACATGTCATGTTCAGCCTACAAAGTACTTCTTACATATCATCCTCAAAGGAACATAAGTGTTAAAATATATCTCCAGTAAATCGGCAAATGAATAAGTGAGTAAATGAATGAATAAATGTATAAGTGTTTGGGTGCAGAAATGGCATAGGCAGGTTGTTAAAGGGGTAGAGGTAGCATAGGCAGGCTGTTTATGGCACAGATGTGGCACAGGAAGGGTGTTTAGGGGGCACGAGCAGGCTGTTCTAGTGGCAAAGCTGGCAAAAGAAGGCTGTTTAAGGGGCAAATGTGGCACAAGCATTCTGTTTAAGGGGCAGAGGTGGTACAGGCAGGCTGTTTAGGGGCAGAGGTGGCACAGACAGGCTATTTTGGAGGCAGAGATGGCACATGCTGGCTGTTTAGGGGCAGATATAGTACATGCTGGCTGTTTAGGAGGCAGGGGTGTCAGGGGCAGAGATGGCAAAGGCAGGCTGTTTAGTGGCAGAGATGGCACAGACAGAATGTTTAGGGGCCAGAGATGGCACACGCAGGCAGTCAAGCTGTTTGGGGACAAAGGTGGCACTGACAAGCTGCTTGTGGGCAAAGATGACACAGACATGTTTGGGGGGGCAGATGGGACATATAAGCTGTTTAGGGGCAAAGGTGGCACCGACAAGCTGTTTGGGGGCAAGGGTGGCACTGGGACATGTTGCTTGTGAAGTTGGGGCGCCCGGGGCAATTTTTGCACCGGGGCCCTGTGTTTTCTAGTTAGGCACATGGTGTGGCACATGACTCGATCACACAATAAAATATATGGGGCTGGTGTCCAGGGCTGCTTTCCATTCCCAGTCTGGCACTGTCTGGCCTTCAGATCTACCCCTGGATCTGCTGGCCTAGGTCTAGTTGGTATAGGCCAGTATACATAGCTAAGTGAGCCAGGATTTGGAGTAGGACAGCCTTTCATGACACAAGAGATTTGCGTTTTAGGTCTAGGTTGCTCATGTGCGTGGGATCATTACTGGATCTAGGAAAATTGAAATATATTCATCTGTAATTGTGCATGTGCAAAGAAAATTGTGTGAGATGCTGCTGTGGACACCTACCATAAGACAAGCTATTAACCTTTGCTTATTAACAGTAAAGCTACTCTCACACTCATTTATATGTATCCAGATACTCTAGAAAGACTTGCTTAGAGTAAATAAAGTAACCAAGAAGTGGGCACCTTGCTCATCCACCTGCACTTTACTGTGTAGGTTCACAAGAGCTGTGGGTTCTGTCATGCAGATACCACATGTGTCCAGGGTTCTACATGTACTTTGTCTCTGTACAACGTTGTGGAATAAATATTTGTGTCACATATTTGCTTATACACTGGCCTCTAGTGGGGAAAGTGGTGCATGGCCAATTTCATAACCAGGAAAGATGGGCTTAAATTTAAATAAGATTCTGCATATATAGCGCCAATTGTAACAGACTTAACTCTGTCATTTATGTTATAATTTGTTGTATTCATGTTCTCATAGTTTTTGCAAGTTTTAAATGTGGATAGGGTTTACACTGTCCATGTTGCAAGGGGAATGTGTTTGGGGTAGGACTGTTACTCAGAAGGAAATGGTCTTGGGATATACTGGTCATAACAGTCATACTGGTCATAACAGTAATACAAGAGAGCCAGCTTATCAACAAGAGTTATCAGAGTCCATCCTCATATACAAGGTTGTTTAGCAAACCCCTGAAAAGGCATAAGGTCTGTATATTTTTACTTTGTATTAGTAATATGCAAAAGATAGATAATTTAGGGATAAGTCATTAATGCATATTATTTGTATTTTGTTTAGCTCTTACGGTGAATTTTTGGAGTTAAAGGAAAGTTTACAATAAAGCTTTTAAAAATCATCAGTAAAGTTTTAGCCATCATTCAGACGGGGTCTGCTACAGTAAGAGCTTCACCTTCGTTGGTTCAAATACCTGCTGCACATGGTTGCTTAAGGTGGCAATATTTAAGGGACTGCAGCATATTGGAATCAGCATGATGGTCTAAGGTGCTAGGACATTGTAAAAGAGTTCACTATGGAGATGGACACTGAATATCAAGAATATGAAAGCCTGTCTCATACAGAAATAGAAGGTAAAAGGGAAAATAATATGAAGGGAGCAGTGAAACTTAAAGATAAAAATATATCTGAACTACAGTGTTATGTACAAGAAAGGGAAGAACTACCTAGACGGTCAGAACGTCCACATATTATTACAGAAAAAATGCTTGCTTACCAGAAAGATGAATGTTGTAAGAAAGAAAAAAGGCTAAATACTTTGTATGAACAATGGAAAATAGATGTTCGTAAGGCGAGACATGAGTTAAAATCAAACATATCTGATAAGCAGCTCACTGAAATTGCTAATTCTCTGGAAAATAAAATGAACTGTATTATGAAAATCTTTAGTGAAATAAGGGAACATATAACACCTGTGTCTGATTTAAGACGTAAAGTTGATGCATGTGAAGCTGTGACCAATGACATTGTCAAAATTGTGTTAGAAAGATTAACCATGGCAGATGATGAGTTTGATGCAGAAAGGGAAAGGAGCCGTCTACGTGAACTTTCAGCTCATAGCTATGTTCGCTCTATATACGATTCTAATGCTTCACAAGCAAGTGTCAGCAGCTATTCTAAATCTTCTGGTGCAACAAGCAAACGAGCAGATGCTGTGGCAGAGCTTGCTGCAAAAGAGGCTGCATACAAGATGATGCATTCAGAAAGACAGCAAAGGGAGAAAATAAAAACTCTAGAAGAGCAACTCAAAAAAGAGCTAGAAATTCAAAAGTTTGAATTAGAACGGCTGCAGTTAGAAAAGGACTTGGAAGTTGCACGTGCCAGAGTAAAATCATATGATGAAGTAATAAAACAAGAAGCGA
The DNA here is from genome assembly GCF_027358695.1 of Spea bombifrons. NCBI lineage: Eukaryota > Metazoa > Chordata > Amphibia > Anura > Pelobatidae > Spea > Spea bombifrons. The sequence continues at coordinate 53,196,655 of NC_071087.1, forward strand.
AAGGTCAATTGAACTTGATACAAAATGAACATGAAAGTGAGAGAAACGAAATCTCTTCTACAACACATCCACAATACAATGTTGTTCAGTCAGCAAATCTCAGTGAAGTGGCTCTCCTTGCTCAAGCAGTTCAGGACAGCATTGCCATCAACAGGTTACCCACACCTGAACCTACAGTCTTCAACGGAGACCCAATTCAGTTTGTGAACTGGAAAGCCTCATTTATGTCACTTATAGATAGAAAGGGCATCTCTGCAGCTGACAAACTTTATTATTTGAAAAGGTACGTTAGTGGCTCAGCACACAGATGTCTTGAAGGCACCTTTTATCGAAATGATGAGGAATCCTACAAAGATGCTTGGAACAAGCTTAACCAAAGATACGGGCAGCCCTTTATCATTCAAAAAGCATTCCGGGAGAAGCTATCAAAGTGGCCTAGAATACAGTCCAAAGATGCAGAAGGTCTGAGAGCATTTTCAGACTTCTTAAATGCCTGTCTGCAAGCCATACCTCATGTTAAAGGCTTGGAAATATTAAATGACTGTGAAGAGAATCAAAAGCTGGTACAGAAACTTCCTGACTGGGCAGCCTCCAGGTGGAACCGCCAGGTCACAATATTCCTTATGGATAGCAAAGAATTTCCAACCTTTAAAGACTTTGTAAAATTCATGTCAACGGAAGCAGAGATTATGTGTAATCCTATTACTTCCTTTCAAGCTCTGCATTTACGTGAGTCTCAAAAGGAAACCAAAAGAAACAAAGCAACTGTCTTTAAAACTCAAACAGCTTTAAACAATGATAAACAGACAAAAGCAAAGGGACAGTTAAAAACACCATGCATGTTGTGTCAAGATGACAATCATCCACTTTGTAAGTGCCCAGAATTCATGCAAAAGTCTCTGAAAGACAGAAGAGCATATGTCAAAGATAATAAACTTTGTTATGGTTGTATAAAACCAGGTCACTGCGCCAAAGAATGTCGTCGTCGCCACACATGTGACGTATGCAAGTTACGTCATCCCACATGTCTTCACGATTACAGCTATAAGGCTAACGAAGATAGGAAACAATCACTGTCCATGGTAAGCAATGCGCATGTACAGAATGGTGAAACTACTAATGCCATGTCACTTAACATCACAAGCACAAGTCATTCAGTCATGACATCTATGATAGTACCTGTATGGGTGTCGTCTGTTAAAAATCCATTCGATGAAAAGCTTGTCTATGCTTTGTTAGACACTCAGAGTGACAGTACTTTTATTGACGAAGAAATAAGTAACGTACTTCAAGTAGATACTCACCCAATAAAACTTAAACTTACCACCATGATAGGAGACAATATGGTCATCAAAAGTAAAAGAGTGTCTAATCTTCGTGTAAGAGGGTACAATTCCTCAGTGTATATCAACCTTCCTCCAGTATACACAAAGGAGTGTATTCCTATTAATCATGATCACATACCAACGCAAGAAACAGCAAATAACTGGGCTCACTTGAAGGTAATTACGAACGAAATGCCACCTCTTCTCAATTGCGAAGTAGGTTTACTGATCGGCTACAACTGCCCTAGAGTGCTAGCTCCCAGGCAAGTCATACTAGGTAAAGAAGATGAACCTTATGCTATTCTGACAGACTTAGGATGGAGTATTGTGGGCTGCTCCACACCACGCATCAACGTATCATCAGCAGTCAGTCTTTGTCACAGATTAACCACAAAGGAGATACCAGCTTTGACACCTGTGGATGCAATCCGTATACTAGAGTCCGACTTTAAGGACGTCACAGCAGATGACCAGACAATCTCGCAAGATGTTATTGCGTTCCTAGACAAACTGAAGGGCAACATAAAGAAAAATGCTGAAGGACATGAAATGCCCGTTCCGTTTGAACAACGTCCATACTTACCTCACAACAGAGAACTTGTTAAAGTCAGACTTAATCAGTTGCACAAGAAGTTCTGTAAAAATGAAAAATACAAGACGGACTATATTGCTTACATGAAGGACATAATTGAAAGAGGTGATGTAGAAACAGCAAATGAGGATGAAAACCCAGCAGACAATGCTTCTAGAGGAAGAATAACAAATGAGTTACTCTCATCTAACTGGTTCTCTGGTCCCTCATTCTTATGGAAAAAGGAAATACCAACCTCAAATGTTGTATTGGAACTTACAGTAGGAGACCCAGAAGTAAGAAAAATTCAGACATTACAAACAAAGACCATAGAAAGTAAAGATCTTGTAGACCATTTGTCCAAATTTTCATCTTGGTCTAAGGCTGTCAAGGCCATTGCACGCCTTCAGAGACGGATTAAGAAAGATAAAACCCATTCACCTGCATCCGTAAGTGAGCAAGATGATGCAAAACGCTTGATTTTGAAGGGTGTGCAGAAACAAATATATCAGAAAGAAATAGATGCCCTGAGTCAAGGAAAACAACTTCCAGGTCATAATAAACTTCATCACCTGGACTCCTTCTTAGATACAGATGGTATAATCAAGGTGGGAGGGAGATTAAACCACTCGTCGTGCATTCACTCATTCAAGCACCCACTGATTCTTCCTAAAGATCATCATATAACAAGGTTGATAATTGCACACTATCACGAAAGTGTAAAGCATCAAGGAAAAGGTTTCACAATTAATGAAATCAGATCTAGCGGATATTGGATACCTGGAATAAACAGAGCTGTCAGATCTTACATTCGCAACTGTGTAACCTGTAGAAGACTGAGAAAATCTGTTGAACGCCAGAGGATGAGTGATCTCCCCAAAGAACGTGTGGAGCCTTCTCCACCATTTGTGTATTGCGGTATGGATTGCTTTGGTCCTTTCATGATTAAAGAAGGAAGGAAACAGCACAAAACTCATGCAGGTCGTATATGGGAGCATCAAATTAAAACCGTAGGGAGTGTTCTTAATGCTACAGTTTCCCTCTCATCGGGCAGACTCAATGATGCTTCACTACGCACTTTGTTTTATGAAGCCATGGCTATAGTCAATAGTCGCCCCCTTACAGTGGACAACCTAAATGACCCCAAGAGCTTAGAACCACTTACACCTAACCATCTGATTACCATGAAATCCACCACAGCCCTTCCACCACCAGGAGAATTCACAAGAGAAGATTTATATGGGAAAAAGAGATGGAGACGAGTACAGTATCTTACTGAACAGTTTTGGAGCAGATGGAAAAAGGAGTATCTTCTCAACATCGCTACTAGGCAGTGTTGGCATGCTTCCAAGAGGAATTTTCAAATTGGTGATGTGGTCATGGATGCAGATGATAATTTGCCAAGAAATGAATGGAGACTTGGACGGATTATAGACACCATAATCAGCCCAGATGGACTAGTAAGGACGGCCACAATTGCACTTGGTGATAAAACACTAAGCAAGAAAGGAGAACGGATAAACAAGATCTCAGCAGTAGAGAGACCAGCACAGAAGTTGATCTTATTATTGGAAGCTGAATGACTGAATGTTCTAAAGGACTTCACTATAATTTATTATAGTTATTAATGTGTTATTAAGTGGAAATTACTCATGTTTGGAAAACATGTATAATTTGGTGGGAGTGTAACAGACTTAACTCTGTCATTTATGTTATAATTTGTTGTATTCATGTTCTCATAGTTTTTGCAAGTTTTAAATGTGGATAGGGTTTACACTGTCCATGTTGCAAGGGGAATGTGTTTGGGGTAGGACTGTTACTCAGAAGGAAATGGTCTTGGGATATACTGGTCATAACAGTCATACTGGTCATAACAGTAATACAAGAGAGCCAGCTTATCAACAAGAGTTATCAGAGTCCATCCTCATATACAAGGTTGTTTAGCAAACCCCTGAAAAGGCATAAGGTCTGTATATTTTTACTTTGTATTAGTAATATGCAAAAGATAGATAATTTAGGGATAAGTCATTAATGCATATTATTTGTATTTTGTTTAGCTCTTACGGTGAATTTTTGGAGTTAAAGGAAAGTTTACAATAAAGCTTTTAAAAATCATCAGTAAAGTTTTAGCCATCATTCAGACGGGGTCTGCTACACCAATCAATAATAATAACAATCAATTTTTGTGAATTTATTTTTTTGTTAGAAATGGTAAGATGAATCAGGTGTTGTGTTTAATATTTATGTAGATATATACATTTCATATGCCGTATATATAACATTTTTCACTATTGATGACATTTTAGTTATATATTGTTCATCAATCATGCATTAACGAAGTACAAGATGTCTTTGCACTCATAGATGGTAGATCTTCCAACTGTCCTGCTCTTTTGTGAGACAGTCACAATTTTGCAGTCCTATTCTGCTTGTTGTCCTATCAGCACCACAGGATCATGCATCTGCGACCTCAATCACACAACTAGTACTAAAAATTTTCTAAGATGGGTGCATAACTTTGATGCAATACACTTGTCAAAGTAAGAAAGTAAGTATCCCTGAATGGCACTTAGGAAATGTGGTCACCCTACTATACCTCCTTTGGTTTTAAAACTTCTGGGTAAGTCAGAAGAGTTTGGAGGATTTCCCAAACTGGCCCATGAGTCCACTGAGAGCAAAAGTGGCACAATGGTGTAGCTACCCAAGACAGCGGCACAGTGCCTAAAAACTAAGACTGTTGGTAGGTATATTTTTATACAGCCCAAGGTATTAGTACTTTTTCTCATTGTACAGAGGTAAGCTGCTGGCCTGTGCAGAAGTGGTCAAGGGGTCGCCCAGGCCCCTAGAGCCTGCTGCCACATTAATTTTCTCATTAGAATCTTCCCATCCGTCCCATGTTCCCCACTGTCTGCAAAAGTGGGGCAGTTACACGGAACAGCAAGACAGTATCTCTACCTGGTAATATGGACTGTCCTGAGAAGACCAGGACTGTTGGGAGGTATGCATTCACAAAACAACTTAGAAAAAGTGCAAGTAAACATGTAAATATTATCCGGGCCCCAGCCCATGGCTGGTATTATAAGAATGTAATCCTCCACCTATCAACCACAAGGGTAGTGAGTGAAAAATGTATTGATATAAATGTTTTTATTTGTACTCCTATTTCTCTATTGCATATTTTGGTTATACTATCCATTTTATGTTTTCAAACTCAGAAAATAAAGCACGGCAGTCGATAGGTAAACCAGCGGAATGAGACTTGAGACGCGAGTACATTTCTGCATGTCTGATTTGGAACCAACTTCAACATTCCCCGGTTAGAGTAGCTCAGAAGGTTGCTATCAGTTTACAGCCTGGGCACCTTGCCAGAGCAAAGCAGGACCAGGAAATGACTAAAGCACTAACCCTTTATTGGCTGAACCATGAAAAAAGTAAACAGCTGTTACCTGTAGGAGGTTGGTTACAATGATAGTGGCTTCATCTGCACCCAAAGAGAGTGTTAAACTGATTTGTGTATGGTTGCTCACAAGGAGTATGTGCATCTGCAGAGAAATAACCAAAAATAAATTCAGTTTAGATGTAATGTTAGGAAGGTTTACGTCACTGAAGGTGTTAGATACATTGAACAGCATCCCGGCAGAAGTGCTAAAAGTGTTATTACAGTGAAGGAATTGAAACATGAACTATATAGGCATAGCACTATACTTCATATATATAACTATATACCCCCTGGTCTTCTGTGGACTTCTAAACAAATTATAGTATGTGTATATTATGTGTACTATCCCCTCTGAAAGAAATGACCATGACTAGTTCTTTAAAGTGCCCTTTGTGGGATTTGCAAACAAGGCTAACTATTGTATATCTGGATGAAAGGTCCAACTTGACACTTAGAGGAGAACTCTGTTGAGGTCTCAGGTTCAATCTTGGAGGGGAGAGAATAAAAAAAGGGAATGGTGGGAGCAATTGTGGTATAGGTATAGATAAAGGAACCCCAAGTCAGTATTCTAATGGAGGGCATGCAAACCTTGTCTTATGGCCAATTGTAACCCATACAGGGTTTTTTCACTAAAGTGGGATCACCGCAGGATAGCTGCAGTTTCAAATGTAGATTGCATAATTCATTGCTTATTTAGTGATGCAAGGTCCATGAAATCTCCCATATTTAACTATTCAGTGTAAAGGACCACACAGGTCTACTAATAGTAGAACCTCAATAGGATTACCCATTCTTAATGCATTGAAGTATCAAGCTAGTGAAACTGCAACCTCCCTGCAAAATCCCACTTTACTAACCAATGGGAGCAATAGCACAGCTTGTTGGCTACCTGGGACAATGGGATGAGCAGAGATGCTTTCTCACTAAAGCTTACACACATTGCATTACTGTAATCCCTTAATCATCTTGATATGTAATATTATAGACTTGCAATGCAGTGCCAACCAAAAATAATGTGCGCAGGCATATATCATATTTGTTTTCAAAGCTAGGTAATCCGATTTCTAGTTACTAATATTACATAGAAACACAGAATTGGAAGAAAATAAGAATCCAGCCCATCCAGTCTGCCCCCACAAAAGCAGAAAATAAAAAAAGGAGATGCCCAAACACCTCATACCCTCTCCTTAGAAATCTAGGTTAAAACACTTCCATGCCCCCCAAACCAAAAGAATAATAATAATAATAAAAAAATATATATTATAAGGCCTTATAAAAGTAAAAAAAAATAATGCTGTGGATGTTGCTGAAAATATGTCCTTTTTTATTAGTGGCACCTAACAAAATGTGTGTTTTTAATGTTCTAGCTATAATCATAACACTCACACTAAATTATAGATTATACATATAAAAAGAGAAATCAAAAGAAATCCCTAACACTCACAGTGTACAAACACTTCACATTACTTACAAATGTCCTTGTTTCTGAAAGAAAAGCACATTTTGGAATGGATCAGAAATACAGCGTAAACATTGTTAATGTTGTAAATGACTATTGTAGCTAGAAACCAATGGAATATAATGGAATATCTTCATAGGTGTACAGAGGCCGTTTATCTCTCCCATCACTCCAATAGCAAATTGTGTTCGCTAATCCCAGTTTAAGTTTAAAAGGCTAATTGATCGTTAGAAAACCCTTTTGCAATTATGTTAGCATAGCTGGAAATATCCTTGGTTTTCATGAAAACAGCTAAGTGAACCCAAACTGTAGAACGGTAGTATCTTTATAGGTAATCATAAAAAAGGTTGAAGAAATTATAGTAAAAATGGCAAAAAATAAGCTTTGATCATGAAGTGGGGAACAAATCCCCAGTCATGCAAGAGTTAAACTCGGTAATCAAAAATAGTACATAGTACGGATTATGGGGAAGTATATTAAAGAGGGAGTGTGAGAGCCAAACCCCCTTAAATCGAGCGCACGCCGAAAGGTTTGGGAAGTGTAAGGTTGGGCTATTTGGAGACACAGGGAGGGGCATGGCACAGGAGTTATGAGCTGAGTAAATCACTATCTGGTCCAGTGCACAGGCTGCTAGTGTTTCCATTCAGTGCTCTGTTCGGTGGCTGCTTGCTGTACTCTTAGATTCAGAACCTTTCCGAATACTGTTTGCTGGTTTCTCCTTCCTCGGAATTTGGGCAGGACTCCTTTGCCTGCCAGCCTGTGGCTCCCCATGTGTGCTGGGCAGGCACAGATCGATGGACGCCTCGTCACCGAACACCTGCTGTTGGCTCTGATACTTGGTAAGTGTGCGCAGCAACAGAAACTAGCATGTGAACCATTAAAGAGGTAGGACACTTTTTGCGGATCATGAGAACATGTTTCAAAGAATTGTATTTCATGAATATTAACATAGTACAGAGGGGCAGAAGTTAAGGACTGTATGTTTAATATTGTAATAATGGGATATGATTTAGACAAGTTTCTTAAGACTGATACATTTTGAAAATGATACAGAGTAAACCAAAAAGTTCAAGGAGGTTGAGATGTACTAAGGTGTCAAAATAGACTTGGCCTGTAAGACAATTTTATTTTGCTTCAAAAGAGGAATCGATGAAGCGGGTCACACTTAAAATTGCTTTTCAATTCATATCATCTTATACACGTTACATACGAGTTGGAATGATATCAAGGATGCTCACAGGGGTATTGGGTTCAGTTCTGGAGACCCCATCTCTAGAAGAATACTCAGCATTTATGTCTTGGAGGAAAGAAGAGATTGAGGATATATGAAAGAAACATTTCAATATATTTAAGGGGATTTAACAAAGTGCAGGAGGTAAGTAACGGGCCTGCTAAACATCCCCCAGTTCCCCGGTACTTAAAGGCAGGCTCTTTGCAAGGTGGGCTACACATACTCTAAGTACAAGGAGGGGAGCAGTTGGCCTTAACTGGCCCCCCAGTCAAAATGTGACAGCCTATGTGCTACTCTAGTGTGACAACATCAGCCATGTTTTTGTTGAAGGAAACCAGTAACTCATTAACACAAATCATGCACTGCAAGGCAGCACCTCTTACCTGCGCCATATAGCTGTCAGCTACATGTGGCTATAAAAGCTAAATGGAAAATTAGAACAATAGATTTAATTAGTCATGCTTCATAAATATGAGGTCCCTTGTGGCAGTAAATAGAAGAAATATTGAACATATATATAATCTATTTAACTGCCAAAAGCATTGTTTGATACACCCAGGTTGAGTCCCCCCAGAATAAAGTCAGCAAGCAGTATGTATGGCTTAGAAATGTGTGTAGAAATCTAATACATTACACAACATTATGTATAAATGATGTGTGTTATTGCATATGTATAAATAGAAAATGGAATACTGTTACAGTGTTTTCTTATAATGTTAATGTGTGTGTGTGTGTGTATATATATATGTATATATGTATATGTATATGTATATATGTATATGTGTGTGTGTGTGTGTTTAGGTATATATCACATGTTGTGGATCCACACAAGTGCTACCCTACCAAATGTGGGATATATCAACTAACATACATCTCACATACGTCAGGGCAGCAGTTTACATGTGTTGCCCAGCAACATATGAAATGTATATGTGCTCTGGAAAAAATTAGAAGTGGGGATCCTAATTAGCAGTACTGTGACATAAGAGCTGTAGAAAGCAGTATTCTTATTTTTCTTGCAGCACATTTGAAAACTGTAGGGGTTATGTATTAACAACTAGTGTTATTCCTTAGATTGTATTGTATTTGCTTGCGAGCGGATTAGGCGAGTTGATGTGCCATGTGCATGCGCAATGCCTTCGCATTTTTGTTAATAATAACACATGGCTTCAGAGGCTATTGTGTGCCTCTTACAAAAGATTAAGATATGACACGTTCTATGATGAAAGCACGCTTTAAATCAAAGTAGAACATTCTTTATGTGGACAACAAAGGGGGCAGAAACAGAGAGAGAGAGTAAAAAATGGGGTGAACAAATGGGCAAAGAAAAGGAAAAGCTAACCAGATTATAAAACTGGTATAGATCAGCAGACAAAAGAACTAAGAAAAAGTCTACAAAGGGTGAAAGTGGATACCTTAATACTATCACTGCTTTATAGGAAAGCTTACGCTTCCATTTACTATGGTGCAGATGGTTTACATAATGCAGAGGCCATAAGGAAAATTAATATAACTGCCAGTACATGTGTTGCCTTCATTTCTAATCAAATATTCTGTGGGGCTTATTCACTAAACAAATGAGTAGATAAACTGTGTCGATGTGAATTTCATCTCACTGCATTAAAGGGGAAATCATATCCCGTTTATAAGGTAGAAATGCTATTTGGATATTATTGCTAATATGCTATTAATTTTATTTCTTATTTTAATTGAAAAAATACATGGCAGTTTCTTTAACTGCTTATTATGCAACTTTAAATTGGTCCTATCTATACCTCAGCAATTTTTGCCTAACTTTTAATTACAGGTGCGTTTTGTTTCAGTGCCAAATGTGTCTATGTGGTAACCGCATGTGACCAGCCTCATTGTTTTGATTGAACACGTGTAGACGATTTTTCCCACACTCCCATTAAATAAAATAATGTGATTCTCCCAGTTCAGCACACGAAAGGTTAAATACGTTGGGTGCCTTTGCAGGTATGATCCCCATTGAAAGACACTGAGAAGACACATCTATTATTAGCTTGTCTGGGAACAGGGAAGGGCTGAATAAACGGAAGGAATGCACCTGCTTTACAATATACCGTATGTGGTAACCACCCTGAATGAACTATTCTAAGTTAACATGAGAAGTTTACCCTTTAAGCTAGAGTTAAAGGATTATTTATTCCATTTTTTTTAAATACCCATCATACTGCTACAACCAGTGCCTTCAATAATTCTTCTCAATATCACTATACATTGAGAACAGACAGCATGCGCATATGTGAAATCCCTGTTGCTGTATGTTATGTGGTCATGTAGGAAAGGTTAGAAAATCTACATTGTACCAAAATCAAATCTGTCCGCTACATTGTAGGTGGATGCAAGTTTGCTAAAAAACATGAGTAAATAAAGGGGCAAATTCATTAATACAAAGTCGCATTTGCATCCACATGAAAAATAGCAAGCAACTCATAGGCTTTTTTTTGCAAGTTTCAGTACAGGGCATGCGAGGTCACAGGACGTTTCTATCAACTTTCGTGCCCTCGCCTGGAACCCAATTGTTCCCTTGCACATCGCATAAATAAATTATTTTTTGCAAGTGTTTGTGGGCAAGCGGCTGAAGTTGAGTGCAGCCAATTAAATTAATCCTTAACTCAACTTAGCACTCTAGTTCTTAGCAAATAGGCCCACAAGATTCACTTCAAATACTTATTGCTGGGGAAGCCAGTGTGGCCTCAACCCTGGTGTCAGCTCAAACCTTGAAGAAGGGAGAAATATGAGCTGGAACAGAACTTTTAAGTTCTTCCCCGTTATAGTGGTTTTCTTAAAACATTAAGTCAGTCTTGCTCACCTCCGCATTATGTTTAATCACTGTAGTTGAATTACTGCTCTCTAGAACATTACTTTATATATATATATATATATATATCTATAACGCCCTTTCCATATTTAATATGTTTCCTATATTCTATCGACTATACTTCAAATCCAATTCTCTTGTACAGCTTACAGTAGATACAGATTAGTGTTTATAGCGTTCTATATATTTTAAGCGCCATATGATATAATATATATTAGCACCTATGTTCTGGGGATTATGTGGATATTTGCAAAGTGCCAGACTTTAGGTGGAGGATTTATAGGTTTGCAGCGCTGCCAGATATTCACAAATAGCTAAATTGCAAGATTTTAAGAAGGGGAAGGGTGTGAAAACAAAATATGGGCTGTGTGTAATGGCATCACCCACATAGTAATGTAGAATAACACCATGTTATATTGTACTAATATAAATGTCCATCGTGCCCACGAAAAGCCTTAATTAAGAGAGCTGGGCAATTATACCGAAGAAGTGACATATTTATTGCAGGCGGGCTTTAGACAGAAACATGGGTTAGTTTAAGTGACACATACATCACCAACAAATTAGCAGCTAACACTCCACAAATGTATAAATAATTCACCCTTAACACATAATGAAATGATATTTCAACATTTTTCCGAAATCATTTTATTATTCACTTCATTTTAAATGCTTCACGTGACGTGAAACAAGTGTGATTAGGAAATGGGTGTGTTATGTTCAATTCCTTCAGCAATTAAGTATTTGAAAATCCCTAAATGAATGTTATACCTGGCAGTCATATTCTTTTGAGAATTTTTACACCATGGATATTCTCCTATTCTCCTTCACTGACCCTTTAGAGAAACCGGAACCGGTTCTGTTTTAAAAGCACACTGTTATTAAATCTTTGTCCCCTAGAATAAGGTAACCCAATCTAGATGTCTGACAAAACAAATACTAAATAATGTGTATACATTTGTCCAATTAGAATGTATTTCTGTTACAGGCATATTTACTTTACATATATGTTCATACGGTTGGAAAAATTTCATCTATATATTAACACTACCAATATTTTTTTAATTCATTTTCAATGAACATAGCTGCTTTGTCACTCATCATTAGGTTGACCACTTCCGCCATGTTTTCTCACTTGGCACATGTTCCTCTCATATGTTGCTGATGTCGCATATGTAAAGTGTTGCCCTGCTGCCTGTAGGCTGTGTAATTAACTGATTCCCTTTTGCGAGTTTTTGGACCACACATATTGCAGGGAAGCAGTTTGCTTCTCAGCAACATTGGAAAACGTGACTGCATCCTACCGATTTAGTATATTGAGAATATGGGGACCATGTTTTCCTGGATACATATACATGTATATTTACATTTTATATCATTATATTATATATACAGTGCTTGAAAATGTAATGTCCTGAAATGCTGACCTAAAATAGCTTACTCCTAGAAACTCTGACCTATTAGTTATTTTAAACTAATTAAAATATAAAGGTGCAACACACGTTTGCACTTTTCTTACTTTGGCATGGTTTTTCACTCCAAATCTGACACTTTTGGATCTACGGGTCATATGTAAATCTGGGTATTTTACAATATGCCACTATGGAAAATATAGAATTTAAGCTTATTATTTAATGCAGGGACAGATGGATCATAGTCATGTCACATTACATCATTTCATGCAGTCATACTACCCAAACATTGAAGGCAATAGCAACCAGTGTATGAAATTAATATACACGGAGCTTTAATCACACACCCTTGTCATTTCCACTGACGTATCTTACAAACTGCCCTACAGTTGTGCAGACTCACCCTCCTAGCTAAGAAAAGCAGACCTCACCCCTCTGCTTCAAGAAAGAGCTGCAATGTTTTCTAAGAGGAAGAAGGTTCCTATTGCCTTCTATGTATTAGAAAAGTGGCCTACATGGGCATTGGTGGCTGTCCCTATACTGATCAATCTCCGGAGCCTTCATGAATCATATGTGTCTTTCATATATATTGTGACAGGCTAGTATAGTAGTGGATGGGCAGTATATATATATGGCCTATTTTTGCCCTTCCACATAAAATTTAAGCCCCAGGGAAAGATACGCACAATGAATTACTGAAATATAAGTGTGAGACTTGTAAATTGTGTAATGGGTCCCTGGGGTGGAGTATCCAGAAGAGCAGGGTGGGCTAGTTCTCCAACCGTTATTTTAAAATACACACCATGATTTACAGGTGACTAAGTACAGCTCACCTGAACTAATTAGGATGGTTTAAAAAGAACAGCTTGGTGCAATTCACTCTGCAATTAATTCTTATTCCACCCAAGAAAGCTGCTGGACAAAAACTTTGCTGGATATATTTTGTTTGGTTTTGTTGGAAGGTGGGGAAGAACCCCAACCTAGAGAGGAACAAAACCTGTGTTAAGTTAGTGCCCAGAGGAGTTATTTTGTTTATATTGTATTTTGGTTTTGCTGCTGATTTGAAGAAAATAAATATTTCAATTTTAGCTGCATCTGGAATTGGCTTTTATATTACCCTAGACGACAAGTGGTTCTGAAAGATCTCTGACTAACTCCTTGTGCTTAAAAGGATGTTCAGTCACAGTGTGTGTGTGTGTGTGTGTGTGTGTGTATATATGTAATCCATACATTTACTTGCCTCGGTGCTGATCCTCGATCACAATTAGACACCCATGAAAAAAATAGCACTCATATTAAAGTACAAAAATGTTTATTTTTCAGAGCATTTGCTCTGGGAAAAAACTTGTCTTATAATCGGGGTCGTCTGATAATCAGACCTCAAACAGAGGTCTGACTATGAGACTAAGATCCAGATGCCCCGCAGCGCTGCAGGGGACCTGGATCCTCCTGTCTGGTAACCTCCGCTGCTGGTGTTTCTGACACCCTGGTATGTAGTCGAGGCAGCGGGTAGACGTCTACGCAATTCGCATAGGCAATTCGCTGCAGCCAGAAGGAGGTGCCGTTAGCAGCGGGGGTTGTCTGCGTCCATCGCGCATACACCCTCTGGCTGTCAGGGGAACTCTCCTCTCTGACAGCCGGGGAAGGTCTGCGCGTTGGACACAGACAACCCCAGCTGCTAACGGCACCTCCTTCCGGCTGCAGCGAAGGAGCAAATACAGTAAAATGATTTTAGCACATGATTAAGCCTCCACTGAAAACATGAACAGTGCTTATTGTCCCCAGAAGAACATATTTTTCTCCTTTTACACAACACAAGCTGACAAAACAGACCTATTAACTGTGTACTTAGGCTCCTCTTCTGTAACACAAATATGGACATAGGGCATACCCATGTACTAGGAAGTTTTACAATCACACTACGTTTGTAGTGTTGTATTTAGATTGATGTCATATCTCGGCGCTCGGTGTGCTGTTACTTAGGAAGTGCAACCTCCCAGTAGAATATGCGTGGCATGGGAAGGGAGGTTGGGTGCAACACAGGGGCTGGAAGACTCCTAGGGTCAATAAATCAATAAATTTGTAGACATTTTCCGTAAACCATCAAGAAAGTGCACGAGTAAATAGTTGGTACCTCATTTTTAGGAAATGCATCATGAAATTTCTGCTATCATGACTGAATTTGTTGATGTTTTCCTCTGATTACCATATCAAGCGATCAATAACTTTTTTCTAATATTGTGATTGAATCCGTTGATGGATTGAATTTATATATTAGTGATTGGTTCTCTAAGCATTAGCTGGAGTTACCAATAATTTACTTTTGCATGTTCAGTATTATGCATTCTTGATGGCTTACATAAAGGGCCTAGATATTTATTGTTAATACTAAAAATTAATACATTTTGTATTTGCATGCAGACTAAGTGAGCAACTCTCCAATTTTTACTTAAGATTTTGTGTATGCTCACAGTAAGAGATACTGTGTTTAGAGCCCGCTCCTCTTATAGATGAAATTTTTTTGGCTCCTATATGTTCATTTAGCGTGTGCTCCTCTTGAATATGATGTTGCAGTTAAAAAATCATGCCACCAAATCCGTTAAGATGGTTTGCCGGGCCTAGGAGCTTGTCACAATTCCCAGCCAAATTTGGTGGTGTGGATGGTGTGGGTTGATCCTGGTTGATTTAAAAGTTAGGCAGACCAGGATCAGCCGTTTGATTTTCACAGTGATGGCATGAATAAAACAATCACAGTTATCAATAAATTCAGTTTTCTAAGAAAATCCTCCCTCTCGCTTACCGAGACATTTTGATCTTGTGTCAGAGAGCGAGGAGGAAGAGATACTATGTCCCTGAAAATAAAGTAACGAGAAAAAAATAAAAGGTAAACAAAGTCTCAAAAATGGTCTCAAAATAAACCCTTTATTACCTCCACTTCTGAGCACACTATACTTACATAAATGTGTGTATGAGTAAATGGCTGAGTATAAGTTTATAAACAGTATGAGTGCGTGGCATATGAGTGAGTGGCAAAAACAGTGGCTTTGGCTTTTTCCAGACCAGGTCATCTTATATTCAGGCTTTTTCTTTTATTAAGATCCAAGGTTTGGGGGTCGTCTTATATCCGAGTATATAATTTGTAATGTAACTGCTAAGTTGGACCTGTCGACAATCAAAATGGCTTCATAGACAAATAAGGCAATGGCAAGTTTATTCACCAAACTAGTTTATCAGGGTATTTGTATGGTTCTTAATTCATGTATGTGAAATGGCCTAGTAAAACAATAATGAAATAGAATAGAATATGACAGCACAGTGACCACATCATTCCCAAATAGGTAACAAGGGTAATACATAACCAAGGCACTGACAGCAAGATTTATTTTTAGTTGCGAAGATCCAAGAGGGGTTTAATGAGATGTACTTTGGGGACAAAATATTTTTGGCAAGTACCAAGGTATAGAAAGTAATCAAGGGTTTGTCCAGTTGCTTTTCAGGATTTCAAATTATCTGTCAGTTTTAGGTAAATCAGCTGTCAGGTGATCAGTAGGTTTAACCATTTCAAGGAAACAGACATGTAACATCACCATGAGGCACCCACATGTAGAACAAAGGCACAGATATTAAAGTTACTCCTTTTACCTGCTGGGTAAAAAAGGGTAATAGAAAGGCATGGGATAAGCAGAGCACGACAGGACAAAACAGAAGTAAGTCAAAGTGTAGCTAATAGTTAATCATGCAGATTTGTTTCCATCATTGAAGGTCGTGTAAAGTGTTTTGGTACAAAGTTTGAAGGGTTATCTTATAACTATAACAACCACTAGCAATCGTCCAGCCATCTTGCCCCAGATCACTTTTTTTTTTCTAAATGTACTGTATTTAAAATGAGTATGGCGTGACACTTAAACTTTTAACTTAATTGCGATTGTGGTTTCTTTTCTTCTCTGTGTGGCATGAGGAGAGTGCTGGGGCAGATAGGGCAAATGGCTTTGTCAGATTCTAGATCCAGAATTACAGGGCTATAACCCCAACCCCAGAAATATACTGAAAAACGAATTAGATCATTGAGAGAGACTAGCCCCTTGTACAACCAAACCATTCGATAGTATGTCCATCATTAATGGTCAAAATGTTTGTAAGGAACATTTTAACACTCCTTACTCTGAGCCCTCATGCAGGCTTTAGACTTACAATCTTGAATTGATTCAATGGCATAATACTAAATATGATAAAATATATTGTAAAATATTTTATGGTATGTACACAGAAATGTTAAAGACAATCTGGCTTCTCCACAAAAATAAATGTTCATTCTGAAATGTTATTAGCCACCTAATAGACTTTTGCACAAGACCCAAAATCATTTTGGACGCAATTTTTGTTTCGCTTTTGGCTCATTCTTTTCAGACAACAAATCTAGTTTCCTGCCCTTTTATTTCGAATGAAATTTGGAGGGCATTTTTTATTCGGAAACTAAATTCACTGCGCAAAAATCATTTCTGTGCCCCTTGCTTGCATCTAGCCCCCACCTACTCGCTCACCTTCTCCAACCTCTGTCTGGTCTCCTATTATCTTTCAACGCTGCTGCATAGGAGATACTGACAGGATAGTAGTGATGTCCGGATCATGAACGAATCGTTCATTTGATCCGGTTCTTTTTAGTGATCCGGATGAATCGGTTCATTAGACTGAACGATTCATTTGTAGCGGTTCAGTCTGTGAATCATGCAGCTGTAACCTGATCCTAGAGCTGTGAGTCATCTGCAGAGCACTCAGACACAGACTCTGGGGTCAGGTTACAGCTCATTAATTCACACAGGAACGATGACTCATAGAGTCAGAGAGTCGTTCAAAGAGTCGAATGAACCGAAGAGTCGAATGAACCGAAGAGTCGAATGAACCGAAGAGTCGAATGAACCGAAGAGTCGAATGATCCGAATCTTACAGGGATCCGGATCTTACAAGGATCCGAATCTTACAGAGATTCGAATCATTCAGAGAATATTACTGATACCATACTTTTATAAATAAATACATTAATAATGTTCACACTGCCCCCAGGATTTAGATTCCCCTGAGTTTGCCCCCCTTTACCTATAACTGCACCTACAGTTAACTTTATTAAATTAATTAAATTAACCCTCACTCATCAGCATAAAATTAACCCTTATACCCAATCAACCATAACTGCCCCTGAAATTAACCGTAAAGATCCCATTAACCATAACGGCCTCTGAAATTAACCCTAAAGACCCCATTAACCATAACGGCCCCTGAAATTAACCCTAAATACTCCATTAACCATAACTGCCCCTAAATTAATTGCATGTACTCCAGATAAATTACCTAATACATTGGTATGGTTGATGGGATCTTTAGTGTTAATTTGGGGGCAGTTATGCTTAATGGGGTGTTTAGGGATAATTTAGGGGCAGTTATGCTTAATGGGGTCTTTAGTGTTAATTTAGGGGCAGTTATGCTTAATGAGGTGTTTAGGGTTAATTTGGGGGTAGTTATGCTTAATGGGGTCTTTAGTGTTAATTTAGGGGCAGTTATGCTTAATGAGGTGTTTAGTGTTAATTTGGGGGCAGTTATGCTTAATGGGGTCTTTAGTGTTAATTTAGGGGCATTTATGCTTAATGAGGTGTTTAGGGTTAATTTGGGGGCAGTTATGCTTAATGGGGTGTTTAGGGTTAATTTGGGGGCAGTTATGCTTAATGGGGTCTTGAGTGTTAATTTGGGGGCAGTTATGCTTAATGGGGTGTTTAGGGTTAATTTGGGGGCAGTTATGCTTAATGGGGTGTTTAGGGTTAATTTGGGGGCAGTTATGCTTAATGGGGTGTTTAGGGTTAATTTGGGGGCAGTTATGGTTAATGGGGTGTTAAGGGTTAATTTTAGGGGCAGTCATGGTTGATGGGGTGTTAAGGGTTAATTTTAGGGGCAGACATGGTTGATGGGGTGTTTAGGGTTAATTTAATGGTGAGGGTTAATTTAATTAATTTAATAAAGTTAGCTTAAGGTGCAGTTGCAGGTAAAGGGGAATGTAAATCCTGGGGGCAGTGATTATTAATGTATTATTTATAACAGTATGGTGACTTACTATGAATGATTAGAATGCCAATGAAGGCAGAGAGTCGTTCAAAGATCCGGATCTTACAATGATCCGGATCTTACAATGATCCGGATCTTACAATGATCCGGATCTTACAGTGATCCGGATCACTGTAAGATTCGGATCCCTGTAAGATCCGAATCTTTGAACGACTCTCTGCCTTCATTGACATCACTGGAGGCAGGGGGGAGGATTCATAATGAAAGGGGCGGGGCCAATCGTTAGTGTGCCTGCACGGAGTTACTGGAAAACAGTAACTGCGTGCAGGCACACTGAGTGATCCGAAGATCCGGATCATGAATCGGATCATTTCAGTGAACGAATCGAAATGATCCGATTCACTTTAATGATCCGAACTTCCCATCACTACAGGATAGATGTAGGGAGAGCAAGAAAGAGGAGAGAGAGCAAGTAAGTATGTGATAGAGTGTGCAGGTGCAGAGAGATGGGAGGTGGAGGGAGCATGTAGTGTATGCAGTGCCTGCAATAGCAAAAGCTTTCCTTGCAGGCACTAAAATGTTTAATCATCATTTGCATGTTATAAAAATTACCTATTTGCATAAATTTGATAGCATTTGTTCCCTTATCCCATAAAGTATATGTTGGACTCCAATACCCAGTATTATGGAAAATACTGGAATTTTCCCTTTTTTGTAGAGATAAAAATCCAATTTCATAGCAGATAAGACCCTTTGGGTCCATCGACTCCTTACATTAATTACAAGTAAAAATCACAGGCGTTCTTTAAGCCTCAAGCTACTAATTTAGAAATGTTAGTCTGCCCTACTGTTGTCGGAGCAGCACAAGATTCCAAAAAATAAGAATGGAATCCTCGCTTGACCATAGAGGTGTCACGTTTTCACCCTTCGCTGGCTGGACTTGTTCATTCCCGTTTTCAACCACTAGTGGCCGCCCTTGCCTCTCAGAACCACTCTGGCTGATTATCATGTCCAGGTTTGAGGACCACCTGCTTTGGTTCCTGATTCGTTCCTGCTTTGGTTCCTGATTTGTTACCTGCCGTGTTCCTGAGTTGCGGCCAGCGCCCCACTAACTGGACTCCCTAGTCGAGTACCCTGCAAGTGGGCTTCCTGCCGTGCGCCCTGCAAGTGGGCTTCCTGCCGTGCGCCCTGCAAGTGGGCTTCCTGCCGTGCGCCCTGCAAGTGGGCTTCCTGCCGTGCGCCCTGCAAGTGAGCTTCCTGCCGTGCGCCCTGCAAGTGGGCTTCCTGCCGTGTGTGCCCCAACCAGAGGGCTTCCTGCCAAGAGACTTTCGTTGTGTATATATATATATTGTATCATAAGCAATACAACTCTTAATCCTGATCTTCTGTCTGTGGTTTATTCCTGCGCCTGTCTGTAACAACCCCAAGCCATCATGCATCGTGGGGTACAGACAGAGCCCCTCGTATCCCCTGCACCTGGGCTCCTATCAGACCTGCTCCCCTGGTTCGTGACAGAATGTCAAGGCCAATACAAGGAGTTCGTGGGGATACCTGCAGTACTGGAATTGTTGGCAGAATGTGTACTCCACCTATGCAAGTCAGTAAAGACTGTGTTGGAAGCTGATTGCGTGGACACAAAGACCAAGACCCAGACCATAAGTAAGAAGGCTGCTACAAAGAGCCATAAGCGAGAGCCGCTCACCAAAAAAGAAAAACAAAGAAGACAAGAGGACGACTTATGTTTTTACTGCGGAGAGACTGGCCACAGGATAACGTATTGTCCGCACAAACCAGTCAAACCGTCCGCAACCCACCTGGAGAAACCCCATGCCCCGGAACCTGCATATGACGCCAGCAACGTCACAAAGCAGGAGCATACCCTGTCACATCCACAGACAGGTGATGCAGGGGTTAACCAGTCCTCGGCACCTGTGACTCCTACGCCCTCCATCACAATGTCAGAAGACCTCCAGACCTTGTCTGACACCCCCGAGTGGTCCTATATGGACAGTGCGTCATCTGATGCAGAGGTCATGGACACATCCATGGAGATCAACCCCCCGGCTGTTTGTGCAGTCAGAAGCACCACTCCTACCACTCACAGGAGTAGAAGTAGGACAAGACAAGCACATACCGGGACTATCACATCTGTGTATCCAGTAGCTGAGGCCTATCCAGCCCAACTCAGCACAACAGAACCTCTGCCATCAGATCGTGTAGTGACTTCCAATGGTAATTTAATATGTCGTGAAGATCTGGAAGCGGATGAGAAAGCACTACGTGCTAGGAAGAAGTCTCACCACAGACGGTGAGACCACCGTTCCATGTTTCTGTGAGCATCCGGAGGCTGCTCCTTGCGGTGGAGGTATGTCACGTTTTCACCCTTCGCTGGCTGGACTTGTTCATACTTTGTGTGGCTCATTCCCGTTTTCAACCACTAGTGGCCGCCCTTGCCCCTCAGAACCACTCTGGCTGATTATCATGTCCAGGTGCACCTTGCTACCTGATTATCACAGCCTTTATAAGCCTGCCCAGCCCTGCAGTCTGGGCCTTGACATTGACGTTTGAGGACCACCTGCTTTGGTTCCTGCTTTGGTTCCTGCTTTGGTTCCTGCTTTGGTTCCTGCTTTGGTTCCTGCTTTGGTTCCTGATTCGTTCCTGCTTTGGTTCCTGATTTGTTACCTGCCGTGTTCCTGAGTTGCGGCCAGCGCCCCACTAACTGGACTCCCTAGTCAAGTACCCTGCAAGTGGGCTTCCTGCCGTGTGCCCTGCAAGTGGGCTTCCTGCCGTGTGCCCTGCAAGTGGGCTTCCTGCCGTGTGCCCTGCAAGTGGGCTTCCTGCCGTGTGCCCTGCAAGTGGGCTTCCTGCCGTGTGTGCCCCAACCAGAGGGCTTCCTGCCAAGAGACTTTCGTTGTATATATATATTGTATCATAAGCAATACAACTCTTAATCCTGATCTTCTGTCTGTGGTTTATTCCTGCGCCTGTCTGTAACAACCCCAAGCCATCATGCATCGTGGGGTACAGACAGAGCCCCTCATATCCCCTGCACCTGGGCTCCTATCAGACCTGCTCCCCTGGTTCGTGACAAGAGGTTAAAGGACGAGACAAGGCTGTGATGATAGTCACGGGAAAATGCGTCAGGCTTAATGGTTTACACTTCATACACGCTACACTTGGGATATCTGGTAGTTGTTTAACTTTTGTGGTTTAGTTAGGATTATATTTCAGGGCAGCTGAATGAGGCAACAATATTTAAGCCACTGTTTTGTTCATTTTGGGAAATCTTGTGCTTCCCCCACAGTATTAGCACACGCTAATATTTCATTTAGTAGTTTAAGGTTCACAGAACCCCTGACAGTTTTACTTTTATTTAATGTAAGGGATATTTAGTTTACTAAGAGGTTGGTGGATTTGTGCAACAGCCTCCCAGCATAAGCACCTTAAGGTTCACAGAACCCCTGAGATTTTTATTTTCCTTATTTTTTCCTTTGCATCTCTCTATTATAAGTTGCTGTTTAGGCTGAAATTTTTAGAGATATTAAAAGTTTAGTTTTAGAGTGATCTGAGGTAGAATGTTTTCAGTATAGATATTTCTGTCATGTTAATGGTTAGCTATGCCTTTTTTTTTTTTTTGCTCTATGTAACCTCTTGCAACCTGTCCTTGATCTTTTTCCTGCAGAATTTGCATATGCTAATAATTAATAACCAGCCCCTGTTAGACTTATTGGACTTTATGAATCCTTAACACTTACCCAACCTTAACCACATTTTCTGGGGACATTGCCAAAAATGCTAATCATAGCTTCTTTCTGACCCCCAGAAAAAGTAACATCTTCTAATTAACTGGCAACCATCCCAGAAAAAGTGTGATGGGGAGATGACTCAGCTATAGCAGGCACAGGAATTTCTGAGGTTTTGCCCTGTGTTTTCATTTTGTTTTGTCGGGGGCCCTACCGTTGAACATATGAACACACGAAATTGGCACGCTTTATTAAGAATAAAGTTCATACCAATCGGAATATTCACAGGTCTACTTCCTAATGTATGTGTCATTGGAACAGCTCACTGGCATATCACTTGTCACGCTTCGAAACTGATGGACTAAGCACCTGCCAAACTGCATATGTAGAGCAGAGCCGGAAATAGACCCTCACTTGACTTGGATGACATGATTCATTTTATTTGTTTTTTTTATTTATTTATTTTTAAGGGCAGCGTATAATACCAGATTGTTCAATGGACAAACATTTAACGAAGGCTAATGGGAAACAACCTCCAGTTATGTTTTGTAAATTGCAATGCCTCATGATGCCCAATCGAATTAGAACATTGTTGAGTTTACCAGTCAAATGTTTGAGTAACACATCAATCCACATTATAATTAAGAAATTCAAATGTTTAGTAGGCGGCAATGAAGGCAGTTTTTATTTTCTAACAAATAACTCAGTTGCTGCTGCATTTTTTTGGTATAATAATTTTATATAGAGATTCTTATTTCTTTGTAACTGTACTACTCTTGCAGCACATGTTTCAGGGGAACGGAGACCTTAGTAGTGCTAGATGATCAGCAAAAATTTCCATTCTCCTGTAAAAAGTGTTGGTGCATCCAAGCTTGTCTTGCAAAAAAAATAAATCCATAAAACAGATTAGTTAAGTAAAATAGCAGTAACCCAGACCACCCACATTATGGCCAAGAAAAAAACCCACATAATGGTGCTATTTGCAACCTCAAAGCTTACCCCAAAGGACCAAACTCTGACTAATAAACACATCGTGTAAGAGCTGGTATATCATCGTATGGTTAATCACTGCGGGTGGTCTACCGATGTTAGACAGATGCCTGTTATACACCATACGTGGCCTTTATAGATTGCAAGCAATAAAATATCTAAAACATGCAAAGGGATCCATTCACAACACCCTAACTGAGTCATCTACTGTTAAGATGATGGACCTGATGCCTTCAATAAATAATGTTCTCGACAAAAACATGATATCATGGAAGACGAGGCACACATCTCTCAGTAGGATTTCAAATGACTCATATGGGTGTTTTCTGAAGAACCCTTAGATTGTTTGTTTATTTGAAAATTTTTAATCTTAATTTAGGTTAAAAACTCTCATTCAGAAACACTAGCAGCAGGTATTTTGTTTGTGTATAAAAATCAAAAGTAATAAAATAATATTAAAACATGTTATTTCTTTTTTAAACATATTTTGATAAAGTGATATTAATTTAACTTATATATTAACTTTATTTAAATATTTTTACTTGAATTCTCAATTTATCAGCCCATAGGACCCAAATGTTTCTGGCAGACTTTTTATATCAAAGCCACAAACAGTACATGGCAAGTAATAAGCAACTTATTACAGCAAAATAAAATAGAAGAGAAAGAAAATGATAATACATTTCGCTATAGGCTAAGGGATGAGGTTTTAATGTTAGATTTTTACTTTAGACACCAACATCATACAGAAACACTTCTGGCTAGTTTCAGAATTGAAATATCTATGCATAAGTATAGACTGTATAGACCACAAATAGGGCTTTTTGGAATTCTTTTCTGGAGTATATGTAGGATTCACTGAATAAATATTCTGTTATGTTTTTTATTTTGAAATTGTTATTTATAAATGCTAGCAGGCTTTATGAGCTCTACTTTTTCAGAATTAGAGATTTCTGATTATATACGTTGAATGTTAGATGACACATTTGATATTTAAGGCTTCGAGCCCACCTCAAAGAAGAAGAGTAGGTCATGGCATGCAGCTTTGAAATAGAGAAATGACAAACTGTAGGCAAACTTATTAGGCTCGAGTTAAAATATAAAGAATATATAGATGCATAATATTTATAGTAGGCCCTTTAAATTGTTATCACAGTAGATAGATCATATATATATATATATATATATATATATATAATATATATATATGTGTGTGTGTGTACACTCTGTTAAATAATGATGTCCGTTTCATTGATATTGTTACCTGAACTATAGGAAAATCTTTCTCGGCACAGGAAGTGTTGTTGTTTCTTTATGGTTGCTATGTTGATTTATGTCACATCTTTATAAGACTGCACAACATTTAATATAATAACACAAGACTTGTATTTTGGTTTAAAGGTCTCACAGTCTGGCCATGTGTGAGTTCAGATGGAAATTCCGAATCGGAAGAAAAACTTATACCCTGCTCAGAGTTCACAGAAAACTGCACAGGTAAACAATATTGGATGTGGTATAGCAAATGTTCTGGTGAATATGTTTTATTGAATTGTAAATTCATATTCTGGCTTTCCCATACTTCACAGCAGTCATGATTTTTGGGCATAGTCCTGTGTAGCTACCCTACTGCACACAAAAGCACTGATCTCTATTCTACAGGCCCATGAGTTGTAAAATCAATGGATGTTGGTGCTGTTGCTGCACAGAACTCCATTGCAGCTTCCACATGGCCACCTTGCAACGCCCTGAAACGGAGCACTGAGAGGTGGTTCTTCTTCTAAGGAAGGTGGTGGCCATGTCCTACCCTGCCACTCCCGGTTTGGACACCTGAAATGTTGGGGACTATGGTTGTCCAGGGTCTTATCAGGAAAAAGACAACACATTATATAGTGTTATAAGCAAGATAAATAGAAAATGTGTATAGCAACGTAGGAAAATGATGAGGTGAGATAAATACAAGCATCTAACAAACCCACTGTCAGGTGGTTCCAGAGAAACTGTGTATTGTTTCTGATACTGCCTTTCACTGTTGTGTTTATTTTGGCCTTTAATATTTCCCTACTCAGTTTTATTAAGTGCAAGTGTGGGTGTATCATTTATCACTAATAGTATTGTTCTTCAAATGGCAGCCCTTAATGGTTTCCATACAGTTTGCCAAGAAACAATGTAAGCTGTATTTTACAGTATAGCTCATTTAGTAGTGTCTGAGAACCTCCGAATGATCTACTTCTCCCTATATTAAAAATGAAGTCAACACTGACCTACATAGTGGAATGGAATTTAGATCGGCGTAGTAATTCCAGAATCTTATTTAGCTAGGTTTTTATTCTGAGGCACTATTAAAGTCATCATCATCAGAGGGAAAGCCATAAATTGAATTTGAAGTGTACCTGGTCCTTCTCAATCTCGGCAAATAATATATTGAGTACTTAGATTATTACTATATGTACTCCATCTAATCTGGTGTCACATTAAAATATATTCACTGCATTATATTGTTTACTTTTTGATAGGAAATTAGGAATTTCCAAACCCATGCCTGGATTTCTGGCCACAGTGAGCTCAATCATTGATTAAATTGCTTGTGTTCAATCAAGTAAACACATAGTTTGTTTTCAGGCCCGTTTGTTTTTATAACGCAACGAAACATTCAGTGCAAGATCTGTACTCATCAACTGTTTGTAGGACATTTAGTACATTTTATGTACAGAGAAATAATGCTTTTGTTGATAAACTACCTGCTATAAACATTATAAATAAAGCTTGCTTTGAACTTGATGTCATTATGCACTGTAGCCTATTTTGCCAATTGCAGATCTTAATATTTTGTTTAATTTCATACTGCAGATACTTCGATTTCTTCGAAATGGAGTGGCCATTTTTCCAGATGTCCAAAACAATACAGATATTACTGTTACAAGGGAAAGTGTCGTTTTGTTACATCAGAAAATACTCCAGCTTGTATGTAAGTGCACAATTCCATCTTGGATCCCGGGACAAAGGTGGCGGGGCCTAAGTCGGCGGGGCCACACACTCTGCATAACCCTGAAGGTTTGTGCTCTGGGCTACCCAGTACAGATACTGGTTAGGTTGGAGCTCATTTACAAGCATTTAGGCTGTGTGTGTCTTAGACATACACCTTCAAAATGCAATGCTGCCTGTGCACAGTGTAATGCATGTTTCATACGGGACAGTCCCGAATTTGGTGGGACAGGACCCAAAATATGGCACTGTCATGGAAAATTAGGGACTGTTGGCAGGTATGTTATTGGCAAGTTTCTATTTTTTTAATGAATAAAACGTATTAGTAATCAAATGTTTTTTTTGGTAACTAATAGAAATCATATGCATGTAATCCTTACATTTTCTAGGTGATTTACATAGTACTTTGTGCTGTAATTTAGCAGGTAAAAACACTTTATTCACTTCTGCTTCCTTTATGTATTTAAAAAACAAAACAAACAAAAAAAAAACCTTTCCAAATGTATGTGGACACCCATCATAATCATTGAGTTTAGATGATTCAGACACACCCATTGCTAACAGGTATATAAAATCAAGTAAAGGCAGCCATCTCCATAGACAAACATTGACAGGCAAATGGGTCATACTGAAGACTTCAGTTCAGTTAATGCGGTAAAAATACACAGCTGCTTTGGCGCCAGGATTTTAAAAGTCCGTAACAGCAATTCTATTGGTTGCCGACAGGGGGCTCCTCTGCCATCAACCAATGAAGGGCAGCTGCTCTTCATTGGTTGATGCCAGATGAGCCCCCTGATGGTGACCAACAGAGTCGCTCTTACAGACCTTTAACTCATGTCATTGGTCTCCCCAGGCCAAGTTGCTCCGAGCTGTACCTTGCCCTACGCTTTGGCAGGTAAAGCTCGGAGCAACTTGGCCTGGGGAGACCATTGGTCTCCCTGCTCTAGGAGTTAAAGGTCCATAGGAACAACTCTTTTGGTCGCTGGCAGGGGCCTCTGGCGTTAATCATTGGTTGATGCCAGAGGAGCTCCCTGCCAGTGATCAATATAGTCGCACATACAGACCTTAAACTTCTGACGCCGAAACTTGGCCTGGGGTGTTTTCTGGTATTGATCCCCAGACCAAGTTTCGGCGTCAGGAGTTAAAGGTCCATCAAACGACTCTGTTGGCCTCCTTCAGCATCAACCAATGAAGGGCAGCTGAAGGGCTTGAAGGTGTGCAGGAAATACCACAAATCTGTGGAAAGGCAAGCAGTGTTAGATGCGTTTGTAGCAGAAAGAAGGAAGTGATTATATGCCATTTTGAAGATTTTAAGTGATAGACAGGCATTTGTCTTTCTCTGACACTGATAAGCAGCTCAGAGTTTTCAGTTCCTAAGTAATTGGTCATAGACTGGTTGTTCTTTGACATAACTAACTTAAGAACACTCACTGTAGCAACAAAACAAAAGGTGTTTGTGTACTTTTTGCTTGATAGTAAAAACATGGCAGTGCTGTCATGTGGACCTTCTTGAAGACTCTTTCCTGAAATGGCAGCGATTTGCAACAGGCACATACAATTATCAATGCATAAATGAATAAATAAACATCTTGTAGTCTGTTGTGTGACTTGTTCCTTTTACATTTTTCTGATCCAAAGGGGTAATTCTTTTTGGGAGCTTTAGGTTTGGCAAGCAAGAAGTGTAAACGGCAAGCTGGGCTGTATACCTAGAGGCATTATTAGCAGAAAGAAGTTGGTTATGCATACACTTTGATTCAGTAAACTAGGGATTTTTGCATTCACATCATGAAGCACAACTTGTACACAATATGAAATTCCATCATTAGCAGTGTGATACTTTGTCACCTCATGTGATAGATATAAGGTGCTTATCAATTATCAATTTCGATTCATTCAGTTTCTATATGGAACAACAAAATATATTTTCAATGAAACATTACGTTTTAATTGTCTCAAAATTATGAATTCACCTTTTTTATGCATGTCACAATTTAATGTAACCCTATAACAGATGGACTTGTGTATAAGGCAACATTTTCCTTAAGCTTTTGCATGTAATTGCTTGATCTGGGTTACTATGCAGTCTTTTTTTAGTGCTATATTGCTCCTGAAATAAGGAATTTTATTTTGGAGTCTTCAAGAATAAAAAAAAATACAACAACCGAACCGAAACAGGATACAACCTCAACAAACAAAAAAACAATTCAAATATTCATGGTTCCATTGTGTTAAACAAACAAGCAAGGGTGTCCATTGCCAAAGTAACAAGTGGGTTAACGTTTTTTCTTCCTAACCTTGGTGTACTTGATAAAAAGGCGCATCGTATTTTCTGAAAAAAAAAAATATAACTTCAATAAAAGCATTTTATGCTTTATGGCAAAAATATCCACTACATTTGGGTTCTGTATAACATATCCCTTTTGTTTATGCAGCTGTGAACCAGGTTATACCGGATCAAGATGCGAGTACCTGGACTTATTTTACTTGAAAGGAGACAGAGGGCAACTTGTAGTGGTTGTGCTGATAGCGGCTATGTTGACGCTCGTTATATTGATTGTCTGCATCTGCGTCTGTTCTCAGTAAGTTACACATTTTGTTTTCATTCTTTAACCAGCATACCTTTCTATCCAAGCCAGTACATTATTAATATTAAATAAAAGAAAAGTGAAAAAGTAGACTTGACTATCCCATTAAATATTTATTTGTATGTTTACTTTACACTGGAATACATGAGGCCTCTGACACTTTCCTTATTTTAAAAGTCACTGGAGAAAAGTGCATAGGCAAAAAAAGAAAGCAACGGAAGTGAACACCATGGAGAACGATTTCACGGTAAAAATGGAAGAAACCCATTTGGCCTAAAGGTAAATAATATCAGAGCTTAGTGACCATAGTTATACCAAATAACCACAATATTTAAGCTGAAAAAGACACATAAGCAAACTATCTTGTTAGCCACATGTGGTATTATATTCTAAACTAAATGTTATTTCTCTGCAAGAGGATTTGGTCAAGAAACAATGGTCAAATTTGGTCAAATTCTAGAACCAAGCAGTAAAAAGGTAAACCCGATTTAATATAGATAAATGCAAAGCTATTCATTTCAAGAGTGCAAAGTATATTTAAATTTGGGTTAATTATTATTTGTTTTATATAGTGTCATCAAATTATGTAGCATTGTACAATGGGAGGACAGGACATAACAATAGTGTGTTACATAACAATTCGACAACAGGTGAGGAGGGCATTAATTAGGCAAATCATTAAAGTGACATTATTCCCCACCTTGAACACAATAAAATTTATATAATTATTAAGACTTATTCCAAGCTTTCTAGGCCATTGCCAAATGAAAATATATGTGACATTAATACAGTTCTTTTTATTTACACAGGCTGTCTTAAAGTTACCTGCGGGCAGGTTTAATGCTGCTGTTACAGACTACCGCAAGCACACTTCCGACTAAACAACAGATGTATATATCAGCTTTTGGATTGCAGCAGAAGAGAACTATTGGAAGGAATAATGATAATCAAACACAATTGTTTCAAAAAACAGTTTCTCATTCAGTGGAATCTGAAGAGGTTGATAGAATTCAGCACTTTCATAAAGTGTTGATTTGTGGATAAATAACATAGAATAGGCTTTGAGAAGCATTATGTTACGTTATGACATTAATAACTTTATATCAAAAACAAGTTTAAATGTATTCTGCATTGTATTGTTTGTTTTCCAAAACAAATCAGAAATTTTAAAACTATTTTTTACTACTCAATGTAATTAACTTTTTTATGGCCAGCATGCAAAAATGAAACATTTTATTTCACCGTAGCAGTATTAGCAATATTTATTGATTTATATGCAACATATTCTGCAGCACTGTACAATGGAATATAGTTTAAATGAGACAAAGCGGCTGTTCTTGGAGTTTAGTTTGGGAGAAGCTGCCATTGGAGCTGTATAAAGACTTGCAGGGTGCGAGGATGCAATAGATGCCAGTGAGTCTTAAGTTCTTCTGATCTTCTACAAGTTGCTCAACTCAATAGAAAGCTTTTTTAACCTTGGACAACTCCTAAGGAACCATGTTAAAGGACTAGTTATCCCTTTACGTTGAGATTTTTAATGCAAAATTATGTTACTTAAATTTAGTGAATTACTCCAAAGTGAGCAAACAAGATGTCAATCCCCCTTCAGTGATCCTCTTGTGTCTCTTAAAGCCTCTCCAATGAAGAGTGGATATTAAAGTATGCATTTGTTAGTACTATAATACACATTCTTTAAACTGTAGAATAAAGACCTATATGTTAAGTATGAGCACCCTTATAGATGATGGATGATGTCCCTTGTATGGCTAGCCCCTCCCATATATGCAAATAGCCCTGCCTCCTAAATAGGGGGTTCCAGGTAGCTTGAGACAGAAATTCCCAAGTAAGCTTACTGGTGCGCGAGAGAGGCGCTTGGTTAAACTGAGATGTTGAGCAGAGAAATGTCCTGTATATGTATACAGTAAATGTACTGTATATGAATCCCTGTATACATTTAGATAGTAATACTCAAGTGCATGTGAGTGCCTTAGTGTACCTTTCACATATCATTCAGTAGGTTAAGCAAGGCAGATAGAATTGTGGAAATGTGTTAAACCTTCTTACTTAGGCCTTAAGTAGTATTAGAGTATAAATTTCACTGAAGAATTATGGATAACAAAGGCCAATTGGCATTAAATATCACTGGCTACGATTATGGTTTTTCTTGAAGAGCACTGGATGAAGCCCCAGCTTCCAGTGCCTGAATGGTGCCAGGACCAATTTAAGTTGTCAGTCCAGTATTTGCAATGTATTTTATCTAAGGGATGTATTGCACTTTATTACTGGGTATGTCTATTTTCTCTCTTTCTCTAAATATAATTACAAATATTTGGAAAGAAATAAAGTAAGTGGAGGTGGTCAGTGGATTCTTCCCAAGCTCCATCCTAGAAGAGGGAGAACTAGAGGTAGCCTCTCCAGGAGAGTTCTTGGGTATGGTGATATCCTAGCATCTAAAGATTTGATTACGTGAATACCTACATTTCTAACGGATATCCAAACTGACGGAAAAGTCAACATTAAGATGCATAAGCACGCTTTTGGTATTTCCACTTATTTTAGGCAATACAATATTTAATATTTTTCATATTTTATGTTGCACATGTTTCATTATACTTTAAGGTAGACCAGTCTTAAATGTACTTAAGTGTTTCTGGGAAATCAGATTTTTTTTGGCCCGCGAATGCACCAACCAGGAGATGCATTTGGAGATGCATTTTGCCAAACACAACTATGCACATACAAGGTACTGACTTCTAGCCAGCCCTAGCAAACAAACCCTCTGTGCATGTGTGGGATTGGTGCTTCCATTGGTTTCAAAGGAGTCCTGACCAGTTATTGGCCATTTTGAATTGAGGAGAGAGTTTTCTGCTGCAGCCAGGCAAGGACTGGCCATGTGGAAAAACAGGCATTTGCCTGGTGGGCTTGACCTGTGCCCGATAGCATAGCCTATTTACCCTTATTGCAGTTCGCGAGTTGAATTTGCAGCAACTGTAGATGGCATGCTATGGACTTCAGAATTTGTCCTTTACTGATAATCTTTATGTGTTTTTCACCTTTGGCCATTAGACATCTAATGGCACCCTGTATATTTTTTTATATCAATATTTTATGAAATTTATCAAATATATTGTTACATAAAATACAAACAAAAAGAGAGGAAGAGAACATTTTTTTTATGTGTTAACCTTTTTATATACTATATTTTCAGCTGAATCAGAGTACATTAAAAGTATAAATTTACTTGTCACAGAAAGATAAATGCATGATGTTACATATGCAAAAAATATGATTAAGCTTTAATTAGGGTTTAAATATAAACTGATGTAGGATTTCATTCTTAGAAATACCTTCCAGGTAATTAAATATAATACAGCTTTTGGGATTGTATACATGTCATATAATAAATAAAGAAAACAAGTCTTGCTAAATCCATATTCAATGCACTTTGGGAAACTGATTTTGCATACATAGCCTTAAATATTGTTGTAACTGTATACAATTATACACGTTTTTTCACATTTATTATTTTATACCTTTATTGTTTTGCCAGTGGATTATATTAAAGTGAACAAATAATTGAAATATAAGCTATTGGGTTTAAAATAAACGTGTAAACATGAATACTGTCAATATATTAAAGTTGTCACTTATACATTTATCCTGTTTTATTTGTGTAAAATATTAATTTATTGTTCTATCTGCCTGGAGAACATCATTTCCAGTTCTATGCCGCACTGCGCCTCGTAATGCATCCTATGAAGGCTGTGCTGAGTTCAAATAGATCAGTTGAGGAGATCAGAGATTGAGAAACAACACAACAGTGGGGCCCATTGCCCAAGAGCGTGATTTGCCCCTCATTGTGCAGCAGTGGGACTGCTGTCCCTTGGACCTGCTGCCCTAGGCCTGAGTCTTCACATCAGGAAAAATGGGCACACTGGATGAGCCAAATTCTATGTTTGTAGGCCTAGGCCAGACTAAATCCCTGGAGAAGAGTATAATGTTGATGTATATATTTAGCACCATCATATTGCTAAACTCTGTACAGATTATAGTTAAGGTTGGTGTGCGTGTGTTTTATTTTTCCACAGGCTATTTTCCAAGCTGCAAGTCCTTGTCTACAGCTTGCACAATATAGAGTTGCATGCACTTGCAAACGACTCATATGTTGGTGTATATGCAAGTATTTTTTTTCCCTTTAATGAAGTTAATCCTTAACAGGTGACCACTCAATTTAGTGAATAGACTACAATGGAGCAGGTACCCGCTCGGCTCCCCTCTCTCTCCTCTGCGAGCCCTCTAGCTCTGCCACGGTGCCGGCTTGTAATGCTGAGCGCCGGAAATTTACGTCACTTCAGGCGTTCAGCATTACAAGCTGTCAGATATTTTATGCTAGAAAACATGTATTCTATATATTCTGTATTTACATGAGCACAAAATGGAGTCAGAGCCATTTTATTTTATTTAATCATGTAGTGATTATTTCTTTTTGTCCTTGTTCCCTCTATAATTGAGAACAAAGGAGTATTCATGTATAATGATGTTTCAGCGTATATATGATCCAATTAATGTTATCTTCCATGAGAAAGTTAAGGAGTAGACACTGCATATCCTTAGGAATGTAAATTGGAATGGGGGATACGTCGTAAGACCACCAAAACCTAATTTACTACCTAGGAGACAACATCTGGAGATATGGGTGACTACAAAGACCTGATTTACTACCTAGGAGGTAACATCTAAAGATAAGGGTGACCATGAATGAATTCCTAACACATATGTAATGGTCTTAAGTTATTTCTTAGACCAGAGCGTCTCTCGCTGGTAAATTAAGAAATTACAACGGTGTAAATATGAGTAGAAATCCTAATTATAATGGGTAAAACCCACCGTTATGATTGGATAATTACAATCAAGAGGTGGAGGCTATGATAATAAGCCCTGTCTTTAAAAGCTTAGGTTTTTAATAATTAAGGGGCTGACCTTAAAAAAAAAAGGGAAATGGACCTGAAACAGACAGACCCTGACGGACTCATTTAATTTACCCCAAAGAATTGGAATCTCAAGATTCTGGCACCATAATCTCACTCTTAGAAATACTTTGAGTCCCCACCTATATAACTTTTAGTAAGTTATATTTCTTTCCACTTAATTTCTTGCCACTGAACCTGGATTAACTTCTACAAGGACCAGTTGGACAACAGCAACAAGTGGTGGTAATTATAATTGTTTTTTTTATTCTAAATAGAGGTGAATTTTGTCTTCTTCGTATAGAATTCCCTGTTTCTGGGAAATACTATATTGCATTATTGTATATGACGGCTTGTGAGACTGCAGCTTATAACCCGTGATAATGACAATAATGAAAAGGTATTTTCACCTGTAGATGAAGTTTGACATTATTTGCATCTATTAGGAATTTCACTAAATACTCTTAGACATTATTAAATTATTTTAAATTGTCATATTAGTAGAACTAATATATAAATAGAGTTGGTGATCTTTTTATTACCGCCCTGATTATCATTTTTGGTTGCTGAGTGGGATGGAAATTAATTGTGTGTGTTAGACTCATAAAGTATTAATTCATATTGATAACTTTCGATAATATACCGTATTTGGATATACTGCAATTTGACATGTTTTAAGAACTTTGTGTTTTATATTCTGCACTGTTTGACTTCTATATAGATTTTATAGATTGTATTCACAATAAATAATATTTTTGATTGATTATCTTCGTGATATCTATCTAATTTGAATTATAATTTTCGGCGATCTGAAAGGATTTAGGATCGGAGATAAAATATAGGGTATCTCCTTAAATTAATATTGTGGATGTGGTACTACAATATTTGGTAGCGTCGTTATTTTGCGTGTGTGATAAAATATTGGTTTTGCCTATTTTGTCTCATTAATATCCCTAACAAAGCCGGCACTGAGACCGAGCTAGAGGGCTCGCAGAGGAGAGAGAGGGGCGTCGAGTGGTTTTTGCTTACCAAGATGCCAGTACCCACTCGGCTCGCCTCTCTTTCCTCTGCGAGCCCTCTAGCTCGGTCTCAGTGCCGGCTTGTAATGCTGAACGCCTGAAGTGACGTAAATTTCCGGCGCTCAGCATTACAATTGTTATGTGTAATAGGTTTTGGCATTTTGATATCCATACAACTGAAATGCATATTGCATAAACTTCACATGCCAGGGCTGATGCTTTAGATAACTAAATTTTACAAAATAGATGATTATGGGATTTTCTGTGAATAAGAAAGCTGTGTGATCTATGGTTTTTGCCATATACAGTGCTTCTGTAATCCCTAATGTTATATGCCATTGTATTATCAAAAAATGTCATAAGTCATAATGTCACATCTACGAAAATACATATACAAGAAGAAAATTTAGACACTAAATCCGGATTCAGTGGTATCTGCAGGGATTGATTTCTGGGTTATTTGTGATTGACAAAAAATGCAGTTTTTGTAACAATAAAAATACCAAGGGCTGCACTTGTCCCGCTGAATACACAGACAGGGGTATGAGAGGTTATAGTTAATGGTCATTCTGTCTCTTATTAACATTTTGGGGGTCTTCTCCACTCAAATCCTTTGTATACTAAAGAGTCGATACACCATTCGGGTGAACTGCTATCTGCATGTCTGATGCCCAATGGCTTCCAAAGCAAAGCTGTTTAAAGCTGCTCTGCTTGGATGAGTTGCTTGGGCAATTGATTTAACAATGGGCAACAGAAAGCTCTCCTGGCATGTTTGGTGACTGGATATGGACTTGGAAGAGTTAACCGTTCCAACACCATAGCTTCAAAGAGGTTAACCCTAATTGCATCAAAACAACTTAAAAGGGAATGTAGGTTGGGAACTGTCTGAGAGAGTGCCACATGAGAAAACATGGCTTTCCTCCTAAAGGTAAGTGGCTAGTGTAATCAGTAAAGCTAGAGATTAAAATGACAAAAAAAACAAATATTTTTTTCCCACAGAGATGTTCCTCTAATTGAAATCCAGCCCTGGGCACATAGGTTTTGTAGGTTTGTAAGGACCATAGATCTACTGCGAACAATTTCATTTGATAGTGGAGGCTACATCCAGAATATTACTCTGGATTTATTCTTCAATAAAATATAGCACACAGTACAAACAAAGTGAAACCAAAATTCATGATACATACAAAGACACAGATTATAAAAAATGAAAAATATGGCATAAGGAAGAATGTAAATTGTGATTAGCTGGGCTGGATGGGTGTTGTAGACCACAGAAGCGTTAATATAATAAAGTGGTCATAATCTGGAACTATTAAAATTTAATCTCAAGGTAAAGGACAGATTATCAGGGTCACAGATACCTGACGGGTTCTGCCTTAATAAAACACCAACACTGCCAACAAACAGGATAATTTGCAGCACAGCTGGCATCCAGGCTAAAAGCCCCGTTGTCAGGTCCTGCATGGGAACTTCTGGACTGTTGGTAGCTATGGCAGGTAATTAATAGTCTCAGAGCTGGTCACTAAATGCGTGTAATTTACAATTGTTATCCAAAACACAAGGAATTGAAAGGCTTTGGTTAGAGCAGCACATTCACAGAGGTTAACCAAGCATGTCTTTACATATCTTTATCGATATGTATGGAGGTTATAGAATATGGGTTTTACTCATAAGCAGAAACATTTTCTTGTGGCATGCAATATTAATGTTTCATTGGCACTATTCTTGCCAATAAAATATAAAGGTTCTGGTAGAAGCACACACAGTAAACTAAACGATGAATATGAATCAAAAATGTATCTCTGATTTAATCTAAATGTTTTTGCTCTGCTTTTATAATAAAAAAACACATAGAAAAGCTGGAGTTTTGAATAGTTGATTATGCAATATATCTGTAGGTTTCTATATAGTCCTAGGGCAGTACAGAACTCAGGAGAACTGCATTCACCATATAGGAGATTAACTGGACAACAATGGGTTAAAATAAATATTTTATTTCCTCAGGTAAGGCATGTTAGAGCCACACCCAGTTTACATCATAAAGCGTAGCAGGTAACCATATAAGGGTTTGTTAAAGCCACACCCACTTTGCATCATAATGCTTGCTCTCTCATAATAGCCCACCAGCTGTAAACAAAGGTGCCTGCTGCTGTGAGCCCAGTTAGGATAGAGGATCTTGAATTAATCAGACTAGAAATGTCAAGGTCAAGAGAGTGCCATTGAAGGTGGTAAGGCTTGTCCTTTGAGGTAGAGTTAGATGGAAGCACAGAGATTGCTTAGGTGCCTCCAGTCTATGGTCCGAGTCTGGGTGCAGGACATGGGAGGTAATTGTAACCTTTTCAGTTTTGCACTTGGCACCCTGGACCCCTCTAAGCACTTTTATTTTTATTTGTCACTAGCCGCGGCCCTTTGACTTGGTGTGCAGAGCATGCGATGTTTATTACACCAGTCTAAAGGGCTGGGGCTTCAAGGATGGAGCTGTTTATCTATACAGCTGCACCGTTTCCTTCACCGCGCACATGCTATTTTTTTTGAGTGATGATTTTTTTTATTGATCAAACTGCATCAAACATGCAATTGGAATTTTTTTTTTGTTCTATTTGTTTTTAAAATGCCATGGTGGAAGCAAGAGTTTATGTTTTTTTTCTGGCGAGGGGGGACCACTTAAGAGTGCCCCTCCAACCCATTAATTGGTGATTTTAGTGGTCCTTTCCCTTGCGGGGAGGGTCCAGAAAGATCCAGCCTTCCTGTAGGCTTTCTGGCTGAGGAGGGAAAGAAGAGCCCACCCTATCCCTTCAGCGAGTGCAGCCCCCAAAGGAAAAGAAAAGAAGAAGGGGGCCTGGTGTCCGCCATGGCCCTACTAGCCCCGGCCCTTTCACCTGGTGTGCGGTGCATGCAATGTTTATTACACCAGTCTGAAGGGCTGGGGCTTCAAGGATGGAGCTATTTATCTACACAGCTGCACCGTTTCCTTCACCGCACACATGCCATATTTTTTTGAGTGATGATTTTTTTTATTGATCAAACTGCATCAGACATGCAATCGGAATTTTTTTTGTTCTATTTGTTTTTAAAATGCCATGGTGGAAGCAAGAGTTTATGTTTTTTTTCTGGCGAGGGGGGACCACTTAAGAGTGCCCCTCCAACCCATTAATTGGTGATTTTAGTGGTCCTTTCCCTTGCGGGGAGGGTCCAGAAAGATCCAGCCTTCCTGTAGGCTTTCTGGCTGAGGAAGGAAAGAAGAGGCCACTTATCCCTTCAGTGAGTGCAGCCCTCCCCAAAAAAGAAGAAGGGGGCCATGGAGCTCTTTATCAAGACTGTTTCTTTCACTCCACACGTGCTATTTTATTTTTGTTGAGTGATAATTTTTTAATATCATTGAGAAAAACTTCATCACACAAGCACCCAGAATTTTTTTTTTGTTCTATTTGTTTTGAAAATGCCATACTGGAACCAAGAGTTTATGTTTTTTTTCTGGTGAGGGGGAGCACTTCAATTGGGGATTTCAGTTGTCCTTCCCTTACAGGGAGGGTTCTGCGGTCCGTTCCTGATCCAGGGAAAAGTAACCGATCGCCATTTCCAGGGGTCAGGAAGGAATTTTTGGCTTGGAATACATTGACACTCTTTGTCCTCCAAGTTTTTTCGCCTTCCTCTGGATCACTAGGATATGGACTGCAGACTAATTCTGGAAGGATTCTTCCCCTTTAGGGCTGTTTAATTGCACTAAAGATTCTTTGTTTCCTTCCTTGTCACTGTACTATTTTCTCTTTTAACTTAAATAAAAAAAAAAAATTTCAACAAAAATGTAAACTCTCTTGTGATTTCATTTGTGATTTAATTTTGAAAAGTGTGAGGGCAACACAGGATAAACATTCTTATGATGTCATAGTACTTCTCACTGTCAGGCTGTGAAGATTCCATTAATTACAACTAATCCCTGGTAAGGTATTTGAAGGCATTGATAATATAATTAGTAATCACTATGACATTGAATGTCATTTTTATGTCATCAGCAAAAGCACATAGGGGAGCCAACTTCATTTGGAAGAACTTTGTCTTAAAAAAAAGGACTAATATTAATAACAAGTGGGGGATTAGCAAACACTTTAATTAGCTTTAGCAGTAAAAGTAAGGCCGAGATGACAACAGTTTGTACTGGACTGCACAGTTTGCGATGAACCGAAAGACTTATTTAGATAAGTTTTACTCAAGGCATTCAAAGTGGGAACGCTGGAAGCCTACCGGAACAGAAACACTCTGTTTTTGCCCACAGCTGACCACACTGTCCACTGAGAGGGCCTTTCCATAACTGAATCCATTGCTTCTGCGATTGTAGGAGATGGCAGTGAGGAAGGAAATGGAAA
Source organism: Spea bombifrons (assembly GCF_027358695.1). Classification (NCBI taxonomy): domain Eukaryota; kingdom Metazoa; phylum Chordata; class Amphibia; order Anura; family Pelobatidae; genus Spea; species Spea bombifrons. The sequence continues at coordinate 53,235,641 of NC_071087.1, forward strand.
TACAGATAGGTGTGGAATCTCTACCAACAAACAATACAACTGTAGAAGCCATTGCTACCTGGCTCGTAGAAGCTGTCCAGCCCTTTATAATGTGCAACCAACAGAGAAGTTCACCAGACTCAATAAATAGAAGGTGTTTTTAAGGTGTTTTTATCCAGGGCTGGCCCTACAATGGAGCCGACTGGGGCAATTGCCCCAGGCGGCACTTTAGAAGGGGCGGCACTTTGCCGCCCCAAGCGCTTTTTTTTTGTTTTTTTTTTTAAGCGGAGGAGAGAGAGAGAGAGGGGCACTGAGTGGTTTTCGCTTACCTGCTCGGCGCCCCTCTCTCTCTCTCCTCTGCGGCGAGTCTCCCTGTTCGGTCTCGGTGCCGGCTTGTAATGCTGAGCGCCGGAAGTGACGTCAATTTCCGGCGCTCAGCATTACAAGCCGGCACCGTGGCAGAGCAGGGAGACTCGCCGCAGGACTGTTTAAAGGTAAGTACCTTATGGCGTCGGCGAAGTTTAAAATGCCGCCCCCCCCCGGCGTCGGCGGGGGGGGGTGTCATTTTAAACTTCGCCCCAGGCGGCGTTAAGTCTTCGGCCGGCCCTGTTTTTATCACATGTATCCCATATGGCAGTGATGGCGAACATTTTCTGCACAAGTTGCAGACCTCAAAGTGCCAACACTGCATATTAAACATGGAAAGGAAGTTTTTGCATCAATTTGCCCATATAAGTTATGTTTATGTGTTTTTTACGCATAGAAACATAGAATACATCAGCAGATAATTCTTCTGTTCCTCTCCCACACTGAGAAAGTTATGATATTTGCATTCAACAGGTAACATGTAAAATAATTTCAACCAGTAGATGGCACCCTTACGCTGAAAAAATTGGAGGTGACATGTCTATGACAGTTTCAAAATAAATTAAACAAATAGCTGAAAATGTATAGAATGCATTTTTAAATGTACATTACTTTACATTTATTTATAAAGTGGCAGCAGATTTCATACGTTTATGACAGTGAACTTTAGGGGGCTTTGAGCTTGCTAGCTCAAACAAACTGTATTATATTATCTGTAAAATTGTAGCTATTAGGAAAATGCAGGGACTGAATTAAATCTTAAATATGTATTGTTTGAGGAGAGTAGGAGAGTACATCAGTAACACAGCACATAAAAACATTGTGAAGTTGTACTACATTTTTTATTAATAGAAAATGATTGTGCATTGTCAATCCTGCCAAAAGCGGAATGTTTTTTTCAAAAAAAAACTGTCTGTAATTCTGAGCCTTTTAAAGTTGGCAACAAATATATAAACATAATATACATAAGAGGTTTTGGTTATATGAATTGGCCAAAGAATACTTAAGCTCACCCGCCACGTCAAGGCACACTCTCAATAGGGTGAGAACCTACTCTCACCTCCTACATAGTGGGCACACAACGCAGTTGCTACATACCTCTGCATTCAGTGACTAAATTATTAATAATTTAGTCAGTTTTTATGACCGTGTGAAGAAATGAAGGTGATTTCCAAGTGTGAGCATATTCTGCTACCAATGTTTAATTGGTAATTAATGTTGTATTTATTCTAGGGGATTGGGGATTGCAAAATTAATGGAGTGGATAAAATACATTCAAGAATGATGGTTACCCTTCATAAAAGCTATCCCATATTAATGCAACATTTATATACAGTATTTTTCCAATGTGGTCATTTTATCTATCTATTAATCCATCCTATGTCTATCAGTCTGTCTGTATATCTTTGAGTCTCAAGTATCTTATGCTCCCATGAAATTTGACCATATGCTATTCTCCATTATGTAAAATGTAACAATCAAAGATTATTCATAAAGTGTATATTTTAGTTTTGAGTCATTCCAATGATAGCCAAGCAATGTCGCATATAGAAGAGTGTGTCCGATGGTTACAGGGAATGGTATCAGGCGTAAGCAAAGTGTTCATAGTTTGACACAAGTGTCCATAACAAGACTTGTGGAAGTCATTGGTACTTATGGAGCATTCGATCAAATGTCCTTCACAACTATCTTATATATGTTGGCAAATATTTGCTTGTATATAAATAACTCACTTGGCAAAATGGATGAAACTGGTAAATGCTCAACGTTCAACAAGGTATGTCCTACATATCTTGCTGCTTATTGACAGAGAAGCTTTGCTGCCATGTCAGCATTATTACATTCATGTACTAAAATGATCTACGGTTAGCGCTTCAATCAGTTTAACAGTGGTGGAGGCATTTAGTCTTGAAGTTCTAGGGCTAAAATTCTCCCCAATGCATTTGCACTAAATTACCTGTCCCTCACACGTCTCCTGCTTGCCACTGCAAACATGTGCAGTCCTTACCATCAGCGAGCTCCAGCGCTGGCTCCAGAAGCCAAAAGTGGGGGGCAAAGTTGGACTGTGGCTGGGTTGGTGCACTAGAGCTCTAAGGCTGTACCCTCTCCTAAGTTTAACTATCTTTATTTATGTTTATGTCTACAGGTAAAGTATATATATTAAAATGCTTTCAACTTTGCACCAGAATATTTTTACATAATGATCTTTGTGTAAATCGTTGAAGCTTGCAGAATCTAATTCCAAATCTAATTGAATTACTTAAAACACCTGTCTTGTGATTTACAAGATGTATCTCAAATTGAGAAACTGTAGTGCTCCAAATATCCAGTTTCAGTAATCTACAAATTTTGTATTATTGTCCTCAACGAAGTGTTTGCATATTAAGGGGAGAGGGCGCAAGATTTAACACTTAAGGGGAGAGCGCACTAGATTTAACACTTAAGGGGAGAGTGCGCTAGATTTGCATGATGTACTTTTAACACCTTCCATGTTTTACAGTGAGAATAAAATTGAATAAAATTCTGCAGCCAGATCCTGTATGCTTACTATGGTGTGTCTTTACTATTTGCTTTGTGAATTTGAGTATGGCTGACTCACAACTGTACCGCCTTCCCTTTCATTCAGGCAGTAACAAGCGGAGGAAGTTGTATTTAATGTTGAATCATCATTACAAATACCATATTAATGATTCATAACTTTGAACTTCCATACGTGTATGCACACGGAAGCAGTAAAAATGAAGTGTGGTCCAAATTACAGATGCGGCGATAGTGCACAAGAAAGAAGCCGGTGGGACGGGTCTATTAACAGAGCTGTTTGTTTTCCTAGGTGCGCACATACTATTAAACATGCAAGGTCAAAAAGATATGGCAGGGTGAGATACTACGTGGGAAGAAATATGCTAGAGTGCGCTAACCTGGAGACTCTACTCTTTACAGAAAAAAAATCTCTAATATCTATAATTTTCTATAGAGCTTCTCAACCACAAATAGCACATTTTCATACACAGAGAGGTGTACTCACTAGAAACTAAGCGCAGAAAATGCTATGTTACTACTCCTTATTTACACCTTACTTGATAAAAAAACACTCAAGTCACTCTTGGCTAGTGTCCCCCATCTTCCCCCACCCTGTGTACAGTGGGTGAATTAAAAGGAAGAAGTCTAACATAAAATCAACCCTTTTGAGACTCATGGCCCACTCCTATGTTAACTCAGATGACCTCATTCACAATCCACAAAATGTAATGTTAAGTACAGACATGTACTTAGAAGCAGTCGGTATATTAGTGAATATACATGCTGATTTGTAAATGTATCCAAGAAAGGGACTGACTAATCAACTAATTGGTGAATCAACTCAAGAATGTGTCAAATATGGGTCTTTTTCACTATGCAATTTCCGAACATAAAGACATACACCACCATTCAAACCTATGTGGTCCACTTAGCCATTTTCATGTAAAACATTTTTAGCTATGCTAACATAATTGCAAAAAGGTTTTCTAATGATCGATTGGCCTTTTAAATTTAAACTTGGATTAGAGAACACAACATGTCATTGGAACACAGGAGTGATAGTTGCTTATGAAGGACATTTCTAAGTGACCCCAAACTGATCGGTAGTGTGTATATATATTTATAATATTTTATTTACAAAAATACATGTTTTGCATTTTGCCAATTGTACATTTCCATAATTTCACAATTTTCCAAATAAACCATTATACGAAACTAACAGTAGCCGTATACACCGGCAACTACATCCTATCGTATCATTCACACTTCATTCACTCATATGACTTCTCCCCAGGAAAGGCGATTAAACAGGGCATAAACAAACCTCAACAGAATTTTAAACATAAAGTTCAATTATTACGTACAGGGCTCATACATAATATACTCAAGAATATTAATATTCATTATCCCCTGGGTTATCTCCTAAGTAGAGTTTCTTATAAAAAAATTTAAGATTCTTTTGTTTATGGTAATATCCTTTTTCCATTCTATATTGAAACTGAATTTGGATAATAACATCCTTCCAATTACTTGGGCCTTGTTTTCTCCAATCTCTAGCCAAACAGATTTTTATAGCAAGTAATACGTGAGCAGCTAAAATCTTCTGGGAAGGTAGTGTATATATAGACCCATTAGTATTATCATCTGGCTGGCCAATCTAGGGGATATGATGACCAATATGAAGACGCTAACAAAATGTGAATAGGTACATAGTGTTTCAACTACAAGTGTAGGCAAAGTGTCTGTGACAAGGCTTACGGAAATCATGAACGCATCAAGGCCCCTGGCCACAATTTATTGAAGTTGATTTCAACTGACTTACTGGTAGAGAACACCGAAGTACTCTAAGCTAGGACCACGTGACTTCGCACTAAGTAAGGTGATAATAACTTAACCCCTTAATGAAAAAGCCTGTACATGTACGAGCTCAAAATTCATTGTTTTAAATGGGTTTAGGGACCGCCCATTGTCCTTAAGGGGATAATATGTCCTAATTGTGCAAGACAACATCACAAAGCATGCACTTATCAAATGACGCATACGGTAAGCTGTAGACTGCACTTATTTGAAGTCTATAACTTCAAAGACATATTTATGGGTTGTTTTAATCTCTTTTCTCATAGGTTGAAAAGAGTGAGACATTAAAGGCTGTTCACTTGACATTTTAGGCAGTGTAGTTAGTAATAGGACCTTCTGGCTTACAATAACCCAAACTGATCAGTCTGTGACAAGGTAGAACCGCGCACTAAGTCATGTACCGTATCTCTATGTAACATGATGTAGATGTACTGCTTCATATAAAGAAATTCAAACCATTGATTTATTAGTGATATATCATTTAGCTTTGATAGCCCACAGCACACGAAGGTAGTAGCAGGAAGGCCAGAAGCTACCAGTCCAGTCCAAATGGGTACAGTTTACATTTCCAGTACGGGCTCTTCATTAGCTCTTTAAAATGAACTTTCTTGTTCAGTGATAATGATGGCTAGGTGGATGGTTGGTGTGATAATGATGGCTGCTTTCCATGGGGGAAAGGAGATAAGATATTTCGTAGTAAGGTGTCTCTGTGTTGATGTTGAATTGTCTCAACCAAACTGAGTCACTGACACTAAGTTCAGTAGTACTAGGGACATTGTCTAAATGTCTACCTGTTGCCTATTACTATGCTATGGGAAGATATGCCTGGAAGGAGTGGCTGGAATTTAATTCCAGACTCTAAGTGGTTCTTTTCTCGCTTTTATCTCTTTTGTCATTTCAAAGATAACAACATTTCTGCTTATTGCTATTCTTTGGCTCCTATGCTCCAAGAACAATAAAACTGGCAATCGTTGTATTAATGGAGGTGACCACTTATTATATTTCATATAGCAAGTCAAAAGGTAAAAATGAAATAAACGTATCATTCTAGTTTATTCTTTCTGTAAGTTTGCCAAACATATTACTGAGCAACGGAAAACAAAACAAAGAACGAGGCTTGATCATGTGTGTTTGTATGTGTAAGGTGGGTGTGCCGATTAGCGTACTGATAGTGGACAGGAAAAAGAAGGGTATCTCTGTACTACTGTTGTAATATCGTTTTATATTTAAGCTTTATCAACTAAAGTACACAGTATGAACATGATAAGTACCAATATAATTACACATTCATGACCTGTTCCTAAGTAAATACCCGGGGAATGTTTGTACAAGCGGCTGTGTTTAAAGGAACAGAAGAACTACATTTACTTAATATAACCAATATGGTATTAGAAATAAGTGCAGTAATTATTTTTCATGCCTTTCTTTACTTCTTATTTTCTTCTCTTACCCCCATTTAATTATCAGCACTCATCCCCACGACAAAGCGGACTCTGTTATTGAAGTGGGACTTGGTAGGGAAGTTGTGTTTTTAACCGTCTCAATTCACTATTCATTATGCAGGTCAAAAACACATCATTTCTCCAGGATGAGGGACAAGGCTGGCCCTGTATACTGTATAATTCATAGTGTAAGGACAGTAATCACATTAATTTAACTGGTGGATTGGCTCTTCAAATTGTATAGTTAAGTCAAGGAGCTGAAAAAAAATTCACCTGCCAACACTTCCTTTAGAGACTAAACCCCACGGTCTTTCTCAGTTCTCCATCTTTGCTTCCACCATGAGTCTTTGAGCCTGGGTGGTTCAGATTTGGATGCACAAAAGCCTGGAGTAGCTATCTAGAGAACCAGGTGGAGGTATATGCCATTGTCAGATGTCATGGTAAACATGGATATGACCATGCTTAGAATAAGATCTCATATAAAAAACTAAACTGAAGGAAAGTAACTGAAATGGAAATTAGTAGAAAAGAGCCACCCCAGCTTGGTCAGCCCAATTGAGTATATATGAAACCACTTATTAGCCTGATTTTTTTGCTTAAGGTTTCTGCTTTTCGCATCTATCACCACTGACATAGTTGAAACAATACATTAGAATATAAGATGTGATTCTCATCTGCTCAATTATATGACAGCAAACACATTGAGTGCGTCTGATAGTAATTACATACGTCATTAGTCGTACAGGGGAGGGCTGGGTGGCGAACGCCCCTTAGGCTGCTGCGATTTTGATGTTTAAGCCCAAGAACTCTTTTTTTATAACACAGGGCCTCCCCTGCATGACTCTTTTTTTTATCACTGCAGGTTTGAATGGTAACCTGCGATGTGAATTTTTAAGTAATTGTATTACAAATTGTGCTTCTCACAATGATTAAACCATGTAATGTAGCATCCTGAATCAGTAAACAGTAACACCTTTTATTCAGTACTTGTTTTTTATCTGAGGATGGCACTAGAGGCCCAGTAATTCATAATCACTGATGCGATTCAGAGCTAGTCCACCGTGGCTGATATTGTTGTAAGATACATCCTCACTGTAAATGTATCATACCAGAGAAGTAAAAACATTTAAAATCTCAAGGAAGTTTTATCAGCCAAAAGAGCCTAACATTTTCAAATATAACTTTACTCATTTCAGATGCAGTTTGCACAGAATAAAAACGTATTCACTTTCCCATTATAAGCATTTCATGTAATCTTACTGCTTTGGTCGATTTTTACAAAATATTGTTTTGGTAAGGTTGTTTGTAGAAATACAATTATAAAGGCATCATACATCATGTGCCAACTTTGCCGCTGAAACAGCCTGCCTGTGCCAACTCTGCTGCTGAAACAGCCTGCCTGTGCCAACTCTGCTGCTGAAACAGCCTGCTTGTGCCAACTCTGCTGCCGAAACAGCCTGCCTGTGCCAACTCTGCTGCTGAAACAGCCTGCTTGTGCCAACTCTGCTGCCGAAACAGCCTGCCTGTGCCAACTCTGCTGCCGAAACAGCCTGCCTGTGCCAACTCTGCTGCTGAAACAGCCTGCCTGTGCCAATTCTGCTGCTGAAACAGCCTGCTTGTGCCATTTCTGCCTCTTTAGCAACTAGACATCTATGCACAGGGGAAGCAGAAAAAGTTTATTTGCACAGTGTGCAAGCTTCACGGCAGTAAGCTGCAGGCTCGTTAGGCACCGTCAGGGCACTGTGCCCGTCCCTGATAAATGGCACCTGGGGAACCCCCCTTTAGGTACGCTACTGGCAACATCTCTAACCAATGTGAAGGGTCCCTGAATCAACTGTTTAATGTCCCATTTAAGACCATGATAGCTTCCTCCTTGCCCGTACCACCAGTCTTGCAAATAAACAGACCACAGCCATTTCCAACTTCTAAAGTCCATACCGACGGGTAACTTTCAATTTCGAGACCACTCAATTAATCCTTTGCCTAGTTTTTTTAACGCCGGAGTCCTTCGTCAAAACAAATGAGGCAAGATTTCAGACTACGCTAGAATAACCTCCAGAGAAAAGGTCTGGAGAAAAAGAAAAATCACATTTTATATATTTTGTCAACTTCCTAACTAATCATACACATATTTTAACGCATGAATAAGTAAGACATGCAGCACCGTATGCCAAGGCATTTGACAAACTGCTTCAAAATATACATCCTTCAAATGCAACCCCCAAATGACCAACCATCTAACCTGAGCCATAGATGGATCCAACCCAAATTGTCCTGTGGCCGAATACAATATTAAAAGAACAAATGTTAATGCCAGGCCCTCAGTATACTTCCCACTCTCATGCATAACAAATGTGTTTGAACATAACCCTTGAACTGTACGGATTCCCACCGCCCAATACGTTTAATAATTTCTTTGCCCAAACTCCATCTAGTAACACGTGTAGCCTCCCCGAGGGGCGCATTCCAACCACCGTAAATACTCATAGCATGGTGCCATCTTCATGCACCAGCAATGGCCCAGCTACCGGAGGCCTACACCTCAAGTACTTAGACCTAGTAACTGGCCATAAAGAGGAGCCATTTTAAGAGAAAAGCTGACCCTTAAAGCATTTTCCTTCTTTATCTGTTTTCAATTTCCTAACCACGATGCATGATACCTGACGGGAAGGTACAGACAGGCTAAGAGAAAACACACACACGGTAGGATGTTTAGGAAGCAGTCTATATTGGAGTGTGCTGGCTGGTCTGGTAATACAAACAGGACTGGTTTACATAGCAGAACAAGCCACAAACAGGTTATAGGCTGTAGGTAATATACAGGTTGAAAAGTCTCTTGACAACGTGCTGTAGCTGGAAACACAGCTGAAGCCTTATCAGGAATATTATGGCTGTATGGCACTTGGAATAGGGGAGAGGCACCTCGGACTCGGATAGGGGTAGTGGCAGGAAGACTGGAGACCCTCATGCAGGGCACATGGCAGGAAGCCCTTAGGCAATAAGATGTGGTAAAAAACAAGCCGGTAACAGAACCGGGTCAGTAAGAAGGACATGATCGACAAGCCAAATCCAGTATCCAGGAGAATGGTCACAAACAAGCTGGATCAGAACCAGAAGTATGAAGCTGCTAGGAGACGTACTCAAAAAACATATTTTTCTTAAAAGCTCCCACCATTTTGGTAAATGTAATAGATGTGCTTGTACAAATATATAGATTGTACACACAGCCCACATAGGTCATAGAATATAATATAATGCAGTTAAGCACACATATGAAGGGGTATAAAAATAAAGGTAGAAAATACACATTTCCACAAGCACAGCAACCCTTTTGCACGCCAGGTCATCTGCTTTTGTGGACTACAACTGCCACTAGTTTTCTGTCTCAGTATGAAATTTAGTCCAAAAAGCTAATCACTCTTTTTTTACATTAAAATAAATATATTTATATAAGTTTTTCTCTTTTGATTTTAGGGTGCTTTATGGGTGCTTTATGGGTGCCAGCAGGGGTCAGGTTATTTCCCCAGGATTCTATCCTGCTGATCTTATAATAGAACACATGTTAGTGTGTACCATGGTAACAAGCAGCCATATTGGCTGCCTGTTCCATGGACCTGACACCTCCTAAAAGCCTTTTTACACCTTAATTTACAGAGAGAAAAGCTATGAATTAGCAGGTTATCTTCTCTCCAACACAGCCTCACATTTACCTGTAAAGGCAAGACATCCATATTAAATTGGAAGTCTCAGAAACTTCTGCTAGGGCATGTAGGAGTAGGATGCCTGTCAGTCTAGTTGAGATCACTGTGAGTTTCCTAAAAAAATAGTTCATTTTTGAGGCAACACACAGGAACCAGGTCATTATTATTTATTGTTTTATATAGCGCCATCAAATTCCGTAGCGCTGTACAATGGGTAGACAGGACATAACAAGTAGTATGTAACATAACAGTTTGAGGAGGGCCCTGCTCAAATGAGCTTACAATCTAGAGATTGCCTGAACCCCACAGGTTGAGAAATGAGTCCCCACTGAAACTAGTTTACCAAAAGCTACACTTGGGTGTAGTAAGTAAAGTTCTATTTAATCACACCTGCCTGACTCCTGTGAAGGCCCTAGCAAATGTAATTTATATAAGTAACCAGTTTCTTTTGTGAATAGTGATGCCTAGTCTGGCTGAAAGAAAGAAAGAAAAATCAATATATATTTACACACACCTAATAAGTTATAAAGCATGTTGGGTTGCTTAACATCAGGAAGGTGTGCTAGGGTTAAATAAAATACCTGTTAGAGTGTCATTTTCAAATCTCCGGTTGAGTCATTTATCCAAATTGCAAAATCAACAATAGCTGTAAGAACTAAGTAATTGGGTAAAAGGTATGGGCTTCTCACAAACCCACATGCTGAATCTAATCCAAAAGTAAGAAAATGAGGAAATACCTTAAATGGAAGTCAGCTCCTGGCACTTAACTTGATCCACAAGAAAGAAGCCTACCTCTGTACTTGTTTGATGAGAATCTCAGTAAAAAGTAAAGGCAAAAATAATGTTTAGAATAAATGTAGCATGTAACAAATAAGTTGACTCAAATTTGAATCAAGTCCCCCTCCTGCGCTACTCCATTGTGATTGTGTGCCCAGACAAAGTGCATAATATTACATTTATCTATATTAAAACACATCTGACAATGAACTACCCATTCTCCAATTTTGTCTAAATCCATTTGCAGGGAAATTACATCCTGCTCAGACTTATCTGCAAAAATTGAGACATTACTTCCATATATATGTAGACATTTGGAGAAATTAGTAACCTACAGTGTTTCTATAGGCTAGACGTAGAACAGGTCTTCCCAACAGTGATTTTCGGAAGGGTTATATTAGCCTATATACCGTATTGGCTCGGATATAGGCCGCCCCCGTATATAGGCCGCACCCTAAAGGTTTGGTGCTTTTTTAAAGAAAAAGTTTTTTTCTTTAAAAAAGCACCAAAAAAACATGCTGCCACTCTGTCTCCCCCCCTGAGATATGCTGCCACTGTCCTCCCCCCCCGAGATATGCTGCCACTGTCCCCCCGAGATATGCTGCCACTATCCTCCCCCCTCCCTGAAATATGCTGCCACTGTCCTCCTCCTCCCCCCCGAGATATGCTGCCACTCTGCCCCCCCGACTTACCAGAGCAGGCTCCCGGGTGTCTTGCGGGGCCGGCGGGGGACATCTACGCAATACGCGTATACAACTTCCGGTGCCGGCACTCAGCGTGGGAATTCCCGGCAAGGGAGATTGTTAAAGCACATCACGCTTAGACAATCTCCCGTGCCGGCACCCCCCCCTGTGGAAAGTGCTGGCAGGGGAGGCTGTCTGAGCGTATCGGAGAGTAGGATACAGGTCCCCTGCACCGCTGCGGGGGATCTGTATCCTAACCCCGCTGCCTCCCGGGCGTCGGGCGCTAGACCCCGAATATAGGCCGCACCCCCACTTTAAAGACTTAAAGTGAGGGAAAAAAGTGCGGCCTATATTCGAGCCAATACGGTATTAGTCTATATGAAGTAGATCAACAAATTTCTCTTTTACAGATTTGCACCAATACAATCTGTTTATAGATATCTATGAGAAGAAGTAGATAGTAGTATTGTGTTTAATACTTGTCTTTTGATGAAATATTTATTAATGGTCATACTGTACATTACTTCATAGTTTATTATTGGGCCTTCTAATGCCAGTACTATTAATCCACTAAAGACTGGTTATGAGCAAATGAAAGATATGTAAAAATGTTTGCCCATTTCAGGAAAAGTGGTCAAAATGGCAGGAAAACGTGTAAGAACTGCAGCACTCCCTCCAAAATGTAAATATATCGTTCAGTGGTGCTTTCAGACAATTTGCAAACATATCTCTGGTAGCCCTATTTCTATTATTAATAGTATAGCTTATGTTTGTAACATGGTTCCTTGCCTTATGGTACCTGCCACATACCTTAACACACCAGGGAACAAAATGCATCCGCAAAATCAACAGATATTCTTCCTCAAGCAGACCTGGCTAACAGAGGAACCAGAAAGAACCCGAAGATGAGTGACCCACCTTAAACCTCAGTGTAGAGTAGAGGATCTACAGCAAGTGATTGAAGTCATATTCAACATTATACTGAACAGGCCCTCGGAATCTTATACAGGGTGCCCGTTTCTTAGCTGCCTAACAGACCTCTGGACACCCCTCTTAGAAATGTTATTTGTTCTGTACATTAATTTATGCTGAAGAAAGAAACATTGCAAAAGGTCCACAAATTAAAACAAGGAATACTCGTCATAAGATTTCATTTTTGCTTGGAACCTCTTAAATGACGCTATACAACCTCAGGGCTGTGGTCCCATTAATGACATTATGAAAAATAACATTCCAGACAGGTGGTGCTTCATACCTTGAGTCACCATCTGCTCTTGGTCCAAAGTAGCTTTACTGGATTACTTGGCAAAACTCAAGAATTATTTTAAACACTTGACATATCAGAAATAGTCTTACCACAGCAGTGCTGAATTTCCCCAGTGAATGTACCAGAGGAATGGAGAGAGAGGAGAATATTTAGAATTACTAAAGCTGTGAGTTACAGTCCAACCCCCACTGTTTGTTTAGGACACCCACTAAGTGACTGCTGACCTTTCTAGTATAAATTGCAGGTTTTCTTATATGAGATTATCCCACCCTCCCAGATACATGTTCTACTCACCCCTACATCACCCCTTCCACTTTCGGTTGGCTTCCCCCCAAGGTTCAGTCCTTGGCCTGTTATCTCTTTATACTTCATCTCTTGGCAAATGAATCAACTCATTTGGCCTCCAGTATCATCTATATGCAGATGATACCCTGATCTCTTTCCATCTCTCATGCCCCATATTATCAACTGCTTGTCTTTTATTTCTTCATGAACGTCACAATGCTACCTGAAACTTAATCTTTCTAAAACTGAACTCATTATCTTCCCTCCTTCCATCTCCACTACCTGAATTCTCTATCACCATTAACAACACGACTGTCTCTCCTACTGACCAGGCCCGATGCCTTGGGGTCATCCTTGACTCAAACCTCCCCTTCATTCCTCACATTCTGTCCCTCGCCAGATCCTGCCGCTTACACCTAAAAAACATATCTTGCATCCACCCATTCCTCACACAAGAATCCACAAAAGCTCTGGTTCATTTACTTATTATTTCCCGTCTTGACTACTGCAACACTCTTCTGGTTGGCATTTCACTCGACATTTCTTCCTTGCACGCCACTCCTCTTCTGCTTCTCTATTCCTCCACTGGCTCCCTATTACCTTTAGAATTAAATTTAAAATCCTGGTACTAACATATAAGGCCCTACATAACACTGCTGCTGCATACATTTCTGCCCTTATAAGCAAATACTATCCTACTCGCTCTTTACGTTCTTCCCATGGGCTATGGCTCTCCTCCTCACTTATCACCTCTTCCTTTTCCTGTCTACAATATTTCACTCGGGCTGCCCCATATCTCTGGAGTCTACTTCCACCGAACCTTCAGCATTCACCCTCCCAACATTCAAAACTCACTTCTTCAGAGAAACATACCATCTTAGCTGCTAGAACTCCCTTGTCACTGATACAACTACCACACTACCTCTCACCTTCTTTGTGCCTTATGTTTGTCACCCCATTCCCTCAAGATTGTAAGCTTGCGAGCAGGGCTCTCTCCACCTAATGTATCGATTTGTCTGTCAATTCTCGTCTTGTTATACCCCTCGAACATATGTATTGTATTAAGCGCTGCGTAAATTGTTGGCGCTATATAAATAAAAGATAATAATAATAATACTCATGAACCTACATTGGAGAATGCCACAGACAGAGAGTTCAAGTTCCCTTTGTCATTGGAATATATCTAGAAGAGCATTACTTAGAAGGGCAGATAATCCCCAATGCTTCATATGGCAGGAGGGAAAACTAGGAGTCTGGTATAAGGACACTAGACTTTGTTTGAAGGTGGACAAATGAGATGGTAGCCAATAATTTGAAGGGACAACTACAATTTACACTTGTACATTACCTTCCAAAATTGCAGAACAGGCCCGGTCTGGGCATCTGGCAACCAGCCAAATGCTGCTTACTTCTACTGTCACAGTTTTAGTCATTGAATGTCCTGATATACGTTGTGCAAAAGAAAGAAAGTAGCAAGCAGCTGTTTGTATGCAGCTGCTGTATGTATGTCATTTAGCATCCTCTGTGTGCCTGGGCCACTTTTCTCTCCCCAGTCCAGCCCTACCGTGGAGACAGGGTTATGTTTACCTAACTTATGACTTATTTTGTTCACATAAAAAAGTGCAAAAGATGTTATTAGGTGATATCTTTGATGTTTAACTTATTTGCCAAAGCTTGTAGAAAAACAAATAAAGATGGTATTGAGAAGAAAAGAGACTCCTTCAACTCAACCAACACAAAGAAAATATAAAACAACCCATCACTTGCAAAACCAGAAATGTTGTATATCTTCTGACGTGCCCGTGCGGTCGACAATATGTAGGTAGGACCATAAGGCCACTACATAAAATAAATTTTAGCACAGTGTGCCAGCACATTTTGCGAATGCACATGAGGGAGATTTCTAGCTATAGAACCCATTTTTAGAAACTGGAGAGGAGGGGATTTTCTGAAAGATAGGAAAAGCTGAGAAGAAATGGCTATACTTATTAAAAACATTAGCACATAAAGATGTTGACTTATTCAATTTTTTATAATTATGTTTTTTTATAATTATATTATATATTCATTCATTATAACCATGTTTTTATATATAATACTTTCTTTGTGTTTCTCTTTTCTTTTCATCCCAGCTTTTCTATTTTTCATTATCATCTAATATTTTTTATACATATATTTTTTATTTTAATTATGTACATATAATTTTATTTCTATTGATATTGCATATGATTCTACTTACGTTTTTATGGATTTTTACATATTTTGTAATTTTATTAGGATAGTATAGGTCTATAGGCATTTTGTGGAATAAACTATATGTATATATCAAGTCAAATGACCCTATAATCTGCTAAAGCACATCTTCTAAGCACATGCATCGAAAAGTAAACAGGGAACACAACATAAGTATTTCCACATTATAGTTAATTTATAATTTGAGAAACTATCATGTATTAATAAGAATACACTAATGCACTTTAATTTAAAACACATATATTTATTAATGTTTACATTAATTTAATACGGTATATCAATAAATAAGAAATACACATTTGTATTAAAAGCACGGAAAAAAAGGGAAAAAAAGTAATTTTTATAATGTAGATCATAAAAGGGGAAAGATGATCAAGACTAATGCCACATCAAAATACACTAGACTATATAATGTATTATGTATACCAGAAGCATCTAAGGTGCACATTAAGATATGGATATACAATTTCAAAGTTACTGAAGTAGAAAATCCAAGATACTAATAAATAAATGAAATATTTTGTATACGTGATCTTAGAGAAAATATGCACTTTTTTTCTTTTGAAATGAACATGTGTAGTATATATACGTTGTATATATTTTGGAAGTATTGGGAGAGAATGCGTTTCTGTGTATTCCCTAACAAACTATACGTAAAAAGTAAGTCTAATTATCTGTATGATTTAAATGCATTTATGAATAAGACACATATTGAATTAATAAATAATTTTTACACATTGTGGCATATAGGGGTTAAAAGGCATATCATGGGGCAGAGTGGCATATAGGGGGTTAAAAGGCATTTCTGGAGGTATATATATATATATATATATATATATATATAACTGCTAACAGCAATCACACTCCTATCAAGCCAAGGCAGCCAGTACATGCTGGAACCTGGGGATGATATGAGTGTGAGTACAGCCTCCCTATGCCATACTACCACCTTACACATCCATGCTATCATACACACACTCATTCACAAACATTTAAATACTCATTCATTCCATTAATCACACATACTTCACACATTAATCACAAAAACCCTCCCCCACCCCCTTACCTGAACTGCAGATCTCTCACTCGAAGACTTCTGCAGGAGCCCGGCTGTGCGAGCAACTTCTCTGGCCCCGCCCCCAGGGGAAGGAGGGGGAGGTAGAGTTATGTGACACTCTACTAGCTTCCTGTTCTCCTGCTGCTAGAAGAAGAGACGCTGCTCGCGACCAAAGCACTGGTAAGCAACCTAATTGCCAGGCTGATTAGAAGACGACTTCGATTATAAGACGAGGGGTATTTTTCAGAGCATTTGCTCTGAAAAAACCTCGTCTTATAATTGAGCAAATACGGTATGTACAGTATGTGAAATTTCAGTAGACCTCAAAACACGCATTTGTTTGCTTCCCTTTTTGTATTTTTTAAGATTACTGTTGCCATATTGAATGTTGTTTTTTTACTACCATGACTGACATCATTGTGATACCATTAAATAAGCTCTCTACACATTTTTTTTATGTTAGCAGGGATGCAAGCAAAGCTGCCATGAACCTATAATATGTCCGCCAAACTTTCACAAACTCTGTTATGAAAACCAAAATACATTTATTCTGTAATAATGAACATATAAAGCACCAATGTTAAATCAGTTATAATTATTATTGTAGTCAATATTGTGGTGATTAAGTATAAATCATTAGCCATAAAGAATCCAGGGATACCCTAATGAGATTAATGTTTTATATACCATATTAACATACGTATAGTGCATAAAATAGAAGTATAAAACATAGTATATCGTGGTCTACCGAAAGCGAAAGGGTGAGCATCTAACATGACCAATGACCAAAAACAATTAACAAAAAAGAAAAAAATAATAATCATCAAAAATGTCTACTGAGTGTGATTTCATTTTTTTTGCATTTTAGTTGTGCATTTAAAAACTAGAATGTCCCATTACACAGTGATATTGTTACAGTACCCCGCATAAAAAGGAAATACATTATTCCTGTTTGCATAGAGATGTCAAATATAACACAGATATCTTATCAGGATGGTAACTAGAGAGTTTACCACATGAAAAAAGGAATTACCACAATCTGCAGCCGCATATTATCTATTACATTACTTTCATGTTTGATCATAATGAGTGTGTATTATACAAACACAATAAGAAGAAACAACAAGATCACTGCATGTGAAAGTTGGAGCCACATATGTTGTAATCTCAAGCGTTTTAACAATAATGCTATTATTTTAACTGGCTGTCATGAGTCTAACGTATTGCCACAAAATCATAATTGGCACCTAGTAAAGTGATTGTTAATGTATGCAAGTTCATACGTTAGTTCGAATTACTCAACATGGGAGTTGGACTTTGGTTACATGAAGGTTTGCTGCACATTTTCTGGTCACATGTACTCACTCTTTAGTGAATAAATTTGCCCTTTGAGTGATTTGTCTATTTGTGCAGCTATAGAGGTAGTCAACTCTCCCTTGTCTACTGCTGACGTGTCTTTCGATGTTCGGGAATAGATGTCATTTGATGACATGTATTTCGATGATCCAGAAAGGATGTCATCGGTTGATGACACTTCCCTTAATGCTTAAAGGGCATTATCTTTTTACACATTGCGTACTACTATAACTCGATCTAATTGCTTGAATTAATCCCCCTTCTGTATGCATAAAAACTGGAAAGCATAGTCATAACAGAAAGAAACTATTTGATGATTCACACGGTTTTGTGGTATCTATTTGGGTGGAACGCTAGAGCAGTTTCTCACTATAGTCCACTGACAACTAAATTTGACAGCCAATTTATGTCTGATATGTTTCTCCTTTGTTCTGGAGCAACATTTCCAGTCACTAAGTCATTTGACCTTCTGCCCTTAATCACTGTTTGACGTGTGCCTCTTTTCATGAAAGGGAATTTGCACAAGCAATTACATTGTATTGAGCGTTAAGAAAATTAGTGCTTTTAAAAACTGTTATAATAGTATTTTTTCTAGGTTACTAATGCTCTACTCTGTTTTGAGTTTACATGCTTTATATCACATGCATAATAATAAGTTAGTACTTGAAAGGTTGTCGTTTGGATTATAATGAAACCAAACGCAGCACTACAAAGCGTGTGGAACTGAAATGGTAGTTTTACCTAATGGAGGGAGAGGTACCTGTGATGTCTCAATTCCTGATCCCTGCATGTTAGGGATTTAAACATAAACACAAGGATATATAAAATGTGTGTATATATATATATATATATATATGTATGTACAGATGAAGTGAATAACATTGATATGGGAACACGGGTCAGCCTTCGCCCCTGACATGCATCGCTGGTTCACTGTTTTTCCTTGCTTGGACCACTATTGACAGGTACTGACCACTCCAGATCTGGAACACCCCACGAAAGCTCCAGTTTTGGAGATGCTCTGACCCAGTCGTCTTGCCATCACAATTTGGCCCTTATCAAAGTCGCTCAGAACATTACACTTCCCCATTTTCCCTACTTCTAACACATCAACTTTAAGGACCAAATGTTTACTTGCTGCCTAATATATCTCATCCTCTGACAGGTGCTATGAAAACAAGATTATCAGTGTTATTCACTTCACCTGTTGAGGTCATACTGTTATGGCTGATCGATATATATATATATATATATATATATACACTATATGACCTAAAGTATGTGGATATCTGACCATCAGACCTAAATGAGATTGTTGGACATCCCATTTCAAAATAACAAAACCATGGGCATTAATTAGGGTGACCACATTTTATTTCTGCCATTCAGGGACACATATATATATATATATATATATATATATATATATATATGAGTTAGACATGCATTTTTAACTACATAATAACTAGACTATATCATTATTATCCCCTGCTGTCAATATATATATATGTAAATATTAGACCCTGCTGCCAATACATTTTATATTGAAAGAAATTGGACCCTACGCAAACATTGCCTTGGGCCCCGCTCCATGCTCCCTAGCATGCAATCACTCCCTACACCACAAAATAGGTAATGATCAAATAAACAACACATAAAACAGCACTTGTATGTATATATCAACTGAATAAGACAACTGAATAAGACATACAAACCTACATGACTACGTAATAAATAATGTATGAAAACATCGCATAGCAGGGATAGATCAACACATTAACACACAAACTCATCTTTGCATATATAGATCAATTGAAATTCATATGTTAACTCAGCATTAAAGGCATAGAATCAGACAAACAAATCCTGTATTTGCAGGTATACAACATGACATGCCGGCACCGCAACCGAGCTAGAGGCCTCGCGGAGGAGACTGAAGGGCACAGAGTGGTTGCTGAATGATTCATGAGCGAAAACCACTCGGCGTCCCTCTCTCCACCACGTCAAAAAAAAAAAAAAAGACGGCGCTTCAATTCCAGACTGAGGCTGCCCGGGACTTAAAGTCCCATTGCCAGACTGTCCCAGACAATCCGAGACGTGTGGGCACCCTAGCATTTATATGGAGTTCCCCCCTCTTCCTCTAGTTGTGGCTATAACAGATTTCACTCTTCTGGGAAGGCTTTCCATAAGATGTTTGAGTGTGTATGTGAGAATTTGTGCCCATTCAGCTAAAAGAGCATTTGTACAGCCAGGCACTGATGTTGGATGAGAAGGTCAAGGCATTCCAATTAATCCCAAAGGTGTTTAATGAAGTTAAGGTCAGGTTATGTGCAGGCTACTCAAGCTCCTCCACACCAAACTCATCAAACCATGTCTATATGGACCTTGATTTGTGCACAGGGGCACAGTCATGCTAGAACAGGAAAGGGTCTTCCCTGAACTGGTGCCACAAAGTTGGAAGCATTTACAACTGAATTATTTTCTATTTCAAAAGTGTACAGAAAGGAAGGGAGGGGCATTAACAGGAAGGGGTGGGAACATAAGGTGGTGGATCATCCTATGAGGGCAGGATCAATTTTGCAGCCATTCCTACCAATAGAGGCTCCAAGGAAATTCTGCTGAAAATGGAAGTTTATTGGAAAAAAAATACATAAAACCAATTTGATAACCTACGTTACTGTATACTGCACCGTGTTTTATGTTCACAAGACTTCCCATTTAAACTGATGGGGGAAATGATATACCTTTAGGAGATGCCTTACCTCCAGAGCTACATTCTACCAATTTCCCATTCTCACTATTTTAAGTTGCTTGATTTCTAACAGAGAAGGCTACTGATTGACAAGTCCACACCGCTACCCTACATTTGTTAAGGGGGCCACCATGTACATGGTGTGTAGTTGGCTTCCAAGGTCCGTGAACGTAGAAAATAGTCAACATACTGTACTAACAGTATGCCTGATTTTCTCCATAATTAATTAATTAGCTTTTTGTAAAAATGGCCCTGATACCCTTTTTTGCTTAAGGCACATACAATCTAAAGTAATATCTATCCAAAGTTTCACTGGTGGTGTTATTTTCGTGGGACCCAATAGAATGCTCCAATGTTTGTTATAGTCAGAAGACCAACTTTTAAATCTTTCAACTTTGCACCAGAGTATGTAGCGTGTGAGATTCCACATGACTCAATTTATTCAGCATTTGTTTAATGCTGCATCAGCTGTTCTGTTGGGTGCCAAGCTTTACCCTAAGGTAATACACCATGTCTTTCAGATTATTCTTCACCTAATTTTCAGGGAGGAATCCATAAAAGACATGTTCACACAGGTACATAATTAGCAAACCATGTTGAGTTTTTTTTAATGGGATTAGCAATTTCCTGTTTAAGGCCTCCCTTTCATAAATATATTTTTACATATAAATGGTCAGCTGTTTAAAGTTGGCACTTGTCTTCGCATGCAGTCAGATTGTTCTGCCACTTCAATTACTGGATTTCAATCAAAGGCTTAACCCTTCTGGAGTCAGAGTGGGTAAACAGCACACACCTTTACCAACGCTACTGAAATTGTGAGCAAGATATCATAAAATCCTTCAAGCACAAGATGAATACAAATGCATTACTCAATAAGCACTCAAATTTGTGTTGATTACAAATTAACATTAGAGATATACTTAAAGGTGTATATGTTTCCTAATTCTGTTCATAGGCCTTATCCAATCTAATTGAGTTGTTTCTTGGCCACATTCCTTATCCCATAACCGAATAGCTGGCGTTTTAATATCTATTTTAAGACTTGAAATCAACTCTTCATATTGGGAAAAGGGAATATCTCCTTTTGATTGTTCTACTCATAGATTCTGTGTATTCTTTAGGCAATGAGGGTTTAATATACCCTTTTATTCTCAAATAAGTAAATATTTCTTTATCGTCTGGGGAATATTCCTTCTTTCCCAAAGGAAGTTGTTTATTTCTGTTGTATTTAAAAGGACCAATTCAATTTTAGACCAGTCTTCTTAAGTTATATTTATATGGTTTAATTTTGTCAGTCTTATTAAACAGTTTATATCATGGTACGTTTCGATATTAGGCACTCACATACCACCTTTCTTTATTGGTTTTGATAGAGTTTCTAATCCGATCCTAGATTTTTTTACCTGCCCATATATATTTAGTGAATGTAGATTGAGTCATCCTCAACCACGGGCTAGGAAAAAGGAATCATCCTGAAGAGGTAGAGCCACTTTGGCGGGATGTATGATTTTACTACATTAATTCTGCCGCTCCAGGACACCTCTATCTGTCTTAAATCTTTCAATTGTTTGTTAATTTCTTTTAGTAAAGGCAAAAAATTGGCTTCAACAATAGATTGGAGTAATGTTAATGCCCAGATAATTCAAACCATCAGGGATCAGACAAAATTATATTTAACCTATAAATTTACCAAAACTATTTCCTTAATATTAATAGGCATTGCGACTGATTTATCTATGTTTAATTTGTAACTAGAGATTTTCCCATAAACCTGTTCAGGATAAACCCTACCTGTTCCATATGGACCCGATCGTTAATCACGGTCTTCATCCTATTAGCCAATACTGCAGAATAGATTTTTAAATCTGAATTTAAAAGGGAAATCGGTCTGTAGTTGGTAAGTTTTTCTGGGTCTTTCCCTGGTTTCAATATAGGGACTATATGTGCTCTTAATAATTCTTCTGGAATATGGCTATAATTTGATTGATAGCTCAGGTCAATGGGTTTGTAATCTTGTCTTTCATAATCTTATTAAATGTACCGTCAAACCCATCTGGGCCCGGAGATTTCGCTGCTTTGATTTTAGTTATAACTTTCGTTATCTCTTTTTCACTAATTGGCTCATTTAAATCCCTGAATTGTTGTATAGAGATCAGGGGAAGTGAAAGTCCTTTAAAATAATCCTGAATTTCTTGACTACTAGCCTCGTTCGCTATCGTATATAAACTGCAGTAATATTTGACCTATTTTCTCTGGCATTAAATAATGTACCCCTACCTCCACTATCTTATTAACCGTTCTCTTTAATTTCTTTCTGTTAACCCTATTCGTAAGAAGCTTATCTGCACCAAAAATTAAAATTCATATTTAAATATTCTAACTTATTTACCGTTTGTTCTAAATTAATTTTGTTTATTTTCCCTATGTTTTATACCAATTTCTCTGTCAGTTCATTGGTGGGTGGTGTTTTCTTGTTTTGAGCGGAGACTTCATACATAGATGTATATAATTCTGCTATCAATAGGTCCCTTGTACGTCTTATTTGATGTTCTATTTTAATAAAGTGGCCTCTTATACCACACCACATCATCTGACACCAATCCATTATAGATTTTTTTTCTTATTATATGTATACACACACGAGGGAAATGTAATTAATAAATGAAGTTTGACTATGTAAAGTATTTAAACAGATAACTTAAAGATTTAACACTGCACTAAGTTTTTTTTTCTCTCTTTCTGTCACGTACAAGTAGTAGGAGACACCGTGGTCAGGTAGGACTCCAGGACAGAACAAGGTCAAACAAGCTGAGGTCAGGATTCCGGAGATCAGGATAAATGTTAAATGTAGCCAAGGTCAGGATTCAGGAAAACAACGAAGTCAAACAAGCCAGGATCAAACACGGGAAAACAGTATAGAAAACGCTATCTGGGTACTAGCACAAGGCATAGACAACCATCAGAAGGCAACGTATGACTGAACTGAAGAGGTTTAAATAGGGAACCTCAGGGGAAGTTCGAATCTCCCGCCAAACCGTTATGATGTCACTTCCGGTATCCGGGAATCGCGGCCATCATGCGTGTGGCGTAATCTCCCTTCATACAGTCCTGCAGTTTGGGAGTTCGCCACCAGAGGACGCGCGAGTGCAGAAGCAGGACGCCGTGTACCAGGAGGTCTGCCTCTCCTGCGCGGCACTTGGGAGGACGGCGGTGGAAGCGGCTGTGCGGTGGAGGGGGGTCTCCCTCTCCTTCATGGCGGCTGCTGCGGAGGTGCCCGTGCGTTGGAGTGGAGGTCTCTCTTTCCTCCGTGATGGCTGCAGTGGAGGTCGCCGTGCGTTAGAGGGGGGGGTCTCCCTCTCCTCCGTGGTGGCTGCTGTGGAGGTGGCCGTGCGTTGGAGGGGGGTCTCCCTCTCCTCCGTGGCGGCTGCTGTGGAGGTGGCCGTGCCTTGGAGGGGGGGTCTCCCTCTCCTCCATGGCGGCTGCTGTGTGGGTGGCCCTGCGTTGGAGGGGAAGGGGAATTTAATTAATATATGATGTTTCCATAATCAAGTATTTTCACAGATAATTGAGGGTTTTTTTTAATATGTAAAACACACACATGAGGGTAATATAGGAAGTTTGATTATGGAAATGTTTTTTCACATATAATTTAAAGATTTAAAAATTCCACACTGCACCAAGGTATATTTCTAGCAATATATGGAAAGAATGTAATTTGTCTTGTTTCTGTGTGGTTTTTTTCTTTAAATATGTAAAACACACACACATGATGGTTATATACAAAGTTTTATTATGGAAAAAAAATTCACATATAATTTAAAGATTAAAAAATTCAACACTGCACCAAGGTATATTTCTAGCAATGTATGGAGGGAATATAATTTGTCTTGTTTCTGTGGTTCCTTCTTTCTCTCATTCCTACTATATGTAAACACACACAGAAGGGGCATTTAACTAATATATAATGTTTCACTATGAAAAAAAGAAAAGGAAAAAGAGAAAGAGAAGGGAAAGAAAAAATATGGTGGTAACTTGAGAAAGCTGAAAGACGTTGGACTTATGATCTCAATAATATAATACTCCACTTAATTGATTTTTTTTATATGCACAGGAGATTTAAAATTGGAATAATACAATAACACCAAGTTATATATATATATATGAATTTAGTTTTACTTATACGCATACCTATTTTGCTTTCAATGGTAATTAAATTAATTGTTTGTTTATGGGAAGGTATTATCACAGATACTTAAGATTTTAAAATATAATACTGCATTTATTTATTTTTTTATACACAGGAGATTTAACATTGTAATAATAACATAACACTAAGTTATATATATTAATTTAGTTTCTCTCCTTCAAAGGTTAATATTAAAGTTATACATTTTAAATGCCAGTTAATATTATATAGATATGGGACCAGCTAACACATTGGCTCTGAAACCCAAAAGGGTGGATAAAATTCGTACTTAACTCAGGTTTTCTGGAGCTAAGAGTACGATAGTAAATCACGGGAGGGCCGTGTATTTATGGGAGAATATTTATCCTTTTTTTTTCTTCTTCTTCTTCTTTATATAGTATGTATCTCCAGAAGAAAGTAGAGAGGAGGTTTCATAGGTATAGGATAATGGCTAAGAAGTGTGTAGGAGGAAGCCCAAGCCTAATGTTTTTTATTGTGTGGTCTGGAGGGGGTAGAGATCGGGTGCCAAAAATAGATAATGGTTTTTGACATTAAATGTACAAGGTTTGAATACACAATATAAAAAATATATGGTCCAAAACACTTTAAATAAAGAAAAAGTGGAAGTTCCTTTTCTGCAAGAAACCCATTGGAGGTTAAGAGACAAACTAGACTATAAGTTTCAACAATTTGGTAAGACTGTGGCAGCCTCAATGGAGACGCAAAAAAGAGAGGAGTAGCTATAATGATTAAAAAATCTTTAAATTGTAAAATGATCCATCAAGAAACAGATAAAGAAGCAAGATACATAATCATGGTGTGTGAATTAGATTACATCAGTTATACATTGGTCAACGTATATGCTCCTCATGATTCACCAGTAGTATTTTTAAAATCGTTATTTAATAAAGTAGAGAAGATCAAACAAGGCATTCTGATAATGGCAGGCGATTTTAACTGCGTATTGGACCCGGAGCTTGATAAAAAAAATCTAAGAGGGGTCTAGAGATAGATAAAAAATTAAGAAGGATGGCAAGATTACTTCAATCGATGATTGGTTATTGATAGCTATCTGGAGGGTGTATCATCCATCAGAACAAGATGTTTTTCAAGGACATATTTGTCCTATTCTAGGATACATATGTTCCTGGGAAATAACTCTCTAGTTAATTTAGTTACAAAGGCACTGATTAATGATATTCCTTGGTCAGACAATAATATGGTCATCATGGAAATAGAACCCACTAAAATATGAAAATGAAAAATATCAAACTGGAGAATAAATGAGATCCTGTTAAAAGAAAACAAAAAACATTAGACCACTTGAGGCAGTTCAATTTACCCCCATCAAACCATGTTTGGTTCCGTTAGCAGCGGGGGTTGTCTGCGTCCATCGCGCATACACCCTCCGGCTTTCAGAGAGAATTCCACGCAGCGGTGCGAGGAACTCTCCTGTTTGACAGCCCGGGAAGGTCTGCTCGATGGATGCAGACAACCCCCGCTGCTAACGGCACCTCCTTCCGGCTGCAGCGGAAGTTGTCCATGCGAATCGCGTAGACGTCTACCCGCTGCCTCAACTGCACACAAGGGAGTCAGAAGCACCAGTAAGTTTGGGGGGGGGAGTGTTAAATGGGGGGCAGGTTGGAAAATAAAAGGAAATAAAAACAAAAAAATATTTTTCTCAATCATAGCTTTTTTAAAAAAATAACATTTACTGGAATTAACATTTACTGGTAAAACATTTTTCCTATAGGGTTATGTCTTATATTCAGGCTTTTTCTTTTTTTCCTAAATTAATATTCAGATTTTGGGGGGTTGTCTTATAATCAGGGTTATCTTATAATCAAGCAAATACGGTAGTCTGGTGCTCCTCTCCACTCACTTCTTCCTTCTCTTCCTCCTTATCTTCTCCTTTCTCTCTTATTACTTCTCCTTTCTCTCTTTTCCTTCCCTCCCTGTTTAGCTTCTCGGTTATTGTGTTAACCCAATACGTATTGTTTATAGCAGGGAAAACAGTGATGCAATGATTTTTGCACAACCCTTTATTGTGTATAATTGACTGTACCGATTTGTAAGTGCACAATAGGCCAGACAAATCGTGCCACACACAGTACAACAGTCTGAAGAAGGCCTTATTCAGCTCTGACTCACCTCTAAATGTGATTTCATCTGCTGTAGTGTACCCTTTTCAGTTTTATGTGTTGCTTGTAATTTAACAATCTCTAAACAAATCATACTCATGAAAACAAAAATGGAAAACGCAATAAAACCACATAAATTAAACAAAATACATTAACTAAGTCTTACTTGTGGCCATCAATCATGCTTGAGCAAATTCAAAACAACCTAATAAAAATCAACCGGTAGTAGCATAAGACCAATAAAACATAAACCCAATTACACAGATAAACCAGAATTGTGAATAAACTTTTGCAAATAGACAAGAAACAAATTTTTCGTTTTGTTTTTGGTCCATTCATTTTCGGACAACCAATTTAGTTTTATGGTTTCCCGCACTTTCAGTACGGACAAAAATCGGAGGGCTTGTTCTATTCGGAAACAAAATTAGTTGTTACTCACCCTCACTCACTCTCTCTCAAACACTCACTCTCCCTCACTTCCTGTCTTCTTGTTAGTCTGTTTTATTTCTTCTTTCACTAAAGCCCGGAGCCTCTACTCACACCCTCTCCTCCAATTGGAGGGATGGGGGAGAGGTTGTCCTTATGGTGCCATGGCTCCGTCCATCTGCAGAAGCACTCCAAGAGGCCAGAGTAATACAGACAGATCTGATTCCATTCTTCCAGTCGGGGGAGAGGGTGTGCACAGAGGCTGATACCGTGGAGAAGTGGACGAAGAAAGAAGACAGAAGAAAAAATTGAAACAAGTGAAAAAGCGGAGCTGTGGAATAGGAGGGAGGGACACGAAATCGGTCGGCAGAGAACACAGGGAGACATTGAGAGTGTAAGACAGTGTGAGAGATCGTAAGACAGAGTGAGAATGTGAGAGAGCGTGAGTGAGAGAGTATGAATAAGAGTGATTAATTGAAAAGTATGCAAAAAACACCTTTATATCAAGGGGGAAGGAAGTAAAATATACATATAATAAATATATAATAAAATCAGGTAATAAACAAAATATACACAGGCAGAGATCCAGTTTATGTCTACCATGTTCCATGTATTTATTTTAACTAAATTTAAAAGGTATAGCAGATCTATTTAGTTACTTTCGGTTCCGTTTTAAACTGTGAGAAGTTATTTACTTACATAGCAAATAGTTTAACAATCCACAGTTTGTATATTTTGTTGTTTTTTAAAGCAATGTATTCCCACATAGTACTGGGATGACAAAACATGATTTGTCTGCACTTTCCTTGGATTTATATAAGCCTACCCCTAGGCTGAACTCTTTTTTCCATAATATTTAAACTGAATAATGTGCACATCACAGTGAGTCAGCAGGAGATCATTATAGTAACTAATCAGGAATCTAAAAGACAATGTCATTAGTGTGAGCACAGTTTGTGTAAACAGGAAGATTATATTGGTGTCATTTGATAAATATCCACTAATAAAACATTCACTGCTTTAATAATTTTCCCTAAATTATTGTGGTAACAGAGGCATTTTCCATACAAAATATATATGTAGGATGGCTCTCTCCTACTGCCATTCTGGGCCTGACTACTGCATATTATATTCAACCATGTGTATGTGAGAGTGGAGTTATAGAGAGGGCACAACATGTTTGAGATAGGAGAGAGGAGAAAATTAAACTACTGTAAAATAAACATCTGGCCACAAATAATAAAGCTGAGATCTTATTAGTGTAGCATCTTCTATGTGGACACAAACTTTGTCAAACACTACCTATCTTATTCCAATTTTAATAATGTATTTAAATCAGTGGGTCCACACAGATACAAGAAAGCATTGCCAGTATTCAATGAAATGATATAAAGTTTTCAGCTCCGTTAAAGTTAACTCAATTTACATGCATTTGCCTTCCCCATCTCATACATCAGCTAGTTGATTCTTTGGCTCTAGTTCCCTGCACCTTCTCACTCTAACCCCCTCTAGGACTGCCTCTCCCACTGCTCTCTCCTTTGGTGACCTCCACCTCACTCACACTCCCAAACCTGATAACAGGAAAGGTGGTAGGATGGCTTCCTACTCTCCCCAATTTGTACTTTTTAACATATTCCCTCTGCTTCATTACTCTCTTTCTCCTCATTTGAACTTCATGCTATCTCAACCAATATACTCCCTCTCCTCTCTCCTATCTCAAACATGTCGAGCCCTCTCTATAACTCCACTCTCACATCCGCTTTTGAGGATGTAGCCCCAGTTATTACTCGCTCTTCACGACGTTCACGTTTCCAACTGGCACACGACACCTGACACCTACAACATTGTTACCCCACTGCCCTCACCCTCCCTCACGACTGATCTGCCCAATTACCGTCCCATCTCTCTACTTCCTCTAGCCTCCAAGCTTCTTGACATAATTGTTTATACCCAATTAACTAAGTTTCTTTATTCCAACTCCCTACTTGACCCTCTTCATTCGGGTTTTTGCCCCTCGACACTCTACTGAGACCGCCCTTACTTAAGTTACAAATCTCATGACACTGTTCTGTTCTGGTTCACTTCCTACCTCTCTGATCGTACCTTCAGCGTCTCTGTCTCCAGTAACACTTCCCCTCCCCCTCTCAGCCGGGGTACCCCAAGGCTCTCTTTACACTTCCTCACTTGGCAAACTAATCTCATCCTTTGGCTTTCAATAGCACCTGGTGAGACCCAGATCTATCTATTCTCTCCTTATCTCTCTCCCTCTGTCGTGTAACTAACTGTCTTGCCTCTGTCTCTACCTGGATGTTTACATGTTTCCTGAAACTCAATATCTCCAAACCAGAAATTTTCATCTTTCCTCCATCCAATGTTAAGATTCCCCCATCAGTTTCCCTCAATGTTAATGGTGCTATCATCTCCCCATCTCTGACCTTTTGTTCACCCCCCATTCAGTCTGTCTCTAAAAACTGCCGTCTCCATCTTAAAAACATTGCCTGCATCCGTCCTTTCCTAAAACATAAAATTAAATAAAATTTTAAAATACAATATTTACCCACACTGAATGGTGACAGATTGAAAATGTAATTTGTTATGTAAGAGCTCTTATTGTTATGTTATGTATTGGGATTTTTATTTACTAGTAATTCATTAGACCATTTTTAAGTTTCCTTATTAATTACAAGAGTTTCTTTCTTGGGTTCCAAACAAGGAACATGACAATGATGGACACACCCAGGGTCTGTCATCAAAAATGATACATTTCCCCAACTATCTGGGTAATCTAATGGGGAGTAAATAGGGATTGTAAAGTTTTCCTTTAAAAACAAATGGCACATTCGTGCTGGGTCATTGGGGAATCCTATGGCCCATCAATCAACATACAAGTGTATGGTATGAAAGGACAGAGAGGAAAGGCAAAAGCTCCCACCCTTAATTACCCCTCCACCCTACTGCTTATGGTTTGGGGAAAGAGAAAGGGGAGAGGCAAGACAAGGAAGAGAAAGAAGAGAAAGAGGAGGAGAGAGATAGGACCATTAACAAAAGAGGTAATGGATGGAAGGACCATCCATTACCCCACAAGAGCTGCAGTTTTGGAGATGCTCTGACCCAGTCGTCTAATCATCACAATTTAGCCCTTGTCAACGTCACTCAGATCCTTACGCTGACAGGTGCCATGATAACAAGATTATCAGTGTTATTCACGTCACCTATCAGTGGTCATAATGGTATGGCTGATCAGTGTATATAATGATTCATTCTTTGTATGCACCTCACTGATGTTGCTCCAGAATCATTCCAGTTTTGCTATATGAATATAGCCCCTGTAAAAACTATAGCTATTTTAAGAAAGGTCTTAAAAATGATCTAAGCAAAAACACATTTGCCACATATACAGCTAACACGAACTACATACGTAAAATGTGGGTGAAAATGCTGTGTATGGGAGAGTGTAGCTTTGCTGTATATAATCTGGAATGTTATTAACAGTGACCTCTGTAAAATTCCGATGGCAAATTCTAAAGAGATTGCATAATAGGAAGCAAAGGCAGGAAATACCATCTTATGGTCCTGTAAATAATTGGAAAGCTAAAGAATCAGGCGTTTCATTTACAAAGGTATTTTAAGTGCTGTCTTCTTACTGTTGATACTGTTTTAACAAAACGCAATGCCTATAACATTACGCAGTGACAACATTAACCCTGGGGAGGCTGGACCAGTTTCTGTAGATTTGCTACATGACCAAAATGAATCAAAATATGGATAGGAAATACACGTCCACAAGTATGACACACTTTTTGCACTCCTCCTACACTTGCTTTTGTGGGTTACAACACCCATTTGTCTACAAAAAGTTAACAACCCATTACATACATGAAATATGTTTACTTTACTTACATCCATGTTGCCATGAGTATCTATCCATCTACTGTAGATACTCTAGATATCTAGCATTTCAGCTGGGAGGTTGTCCTACATAGCTACATAACTTAAAAAGAGTTTATTCATTAATCTAAAAGTTGTTTGCAAAGGGATACAAGTGCCTGCAATGCTAAATTTTGCAAATTACAAACAATGGCATGTAAGGTCAACATGAACTTGTCCTTGGCTTAAGCTTGCAACACCCTATATTACAATAAGTTATTACGTTTAAAAAAATAAATAATAATAAAAAAGATGAAACAGGTGTCCCCAGAACACCAAACCAAAGGGGCACTACAATCCCATCCCAAAACAGTGCCTAAACTTTGACTGGTACGCTGTAAAAAGTAGAAATAATAATACAGTATAATCATGACTAATGTAATGGGATGGGTTGCACTACTTATATTTATGTAGAATACAAGTTTTTCTTGAGGAATATTAATTAGCCCAAGAGAAAATGGAGTCATCCCTGTAGTACCCCACTAGTAACACCATTAAATACAACCTTCTGCCTCCTGTTACTCAACCATTGCCATATTCATTCAACTATCTTGACATCAAAACCAAGACTGCAATTTTTTTATGTTTTCTATGGGGGGCAGTGTTGAATGCCTTACTGAAATCTAGATAGGCTCTATCAACAGCTCCTCTTTGGTCCATTATATTAGTTTTCCAGTCCAAAAACATTTTTTAATGTTAATTTGACCAGCTCTCCATGTAGTACACCTGTGCTGTTTCTGACCATGCAAACCATTTAACAATCCTATCCTTTAACAATCCTATCATAGTTTTCATGAATTTGCCAACTACTGAGAAATACCATTACATTACAAGTTATGGTGGGTAAAAGTGATAGAAAACCCTTCCACTAAAATTAAGGGTGTTGTAGAAGCATTATTAAACACTCGTCTACAGACACCAGACTGCTTGTTTTTTCCTCAGAAATCTCACGGTGCTGCCACAACCACAACGGATTGTGGGTAGGCACATACAAATAAGGTCAACAATTATCACCTTTTGCCTCTATATCCACTTTATGCATGGAACCCTTGAAAGTAATTGCCCACTGTATAGGACAGCCTTTACACAAAACTCGCGTAAGAGGTATAATAGCCAGATCACCACTCATGGACAGCTGTTTCATCCTTAATGGGACTCAGCATCATGAGGTTGTGATAATGGCTTAATACTTGAGGCTTGGGGTAGCCAAGAAATACCATTACATAAGTTATAGTGGGTAAAAGTGATGGAAAACCTTTCCACTAAAATTAAGGGGGTAGTAGAAGCATTAAACACTCATCTACAGACACCAGACGGCTTGCTTTTCCCTCAGATATCTCATGGTGCTGCCACGCATTGTTTCTCTAAAAGAGAATGCTTACATCCATTGAGAGAATGTTGAAATGTTTAGCAAGGATCATACAATACATATTCCATAGTTCACTTAGAATATGGTTTTTCTGCCCTGTTGTAGGGTTTACCTAGTTTAAATATGGTACGCCAAATGAATTGATTTTGATATCTTCCAATGAGAGATGGGTGAGAGGATTTTAAATGTTTCAATGCAGAATATGGATCACCAATTGAGAGGATAGGATTTGCAGTGCAGGTTAGATATACCCCACCTCCCAACATTCCCGGTTCTCATGGGACAGTCTCCATTTTGGGCATGAGTAGCTTCCCCACTGTCCTAAGCAGTTGGCATAATGAGCCAGTTGAGCAGATCTTCTGATCTATAACATTAGTGGTGGCCTCCTTGCAGCATTCTCAGCTGAGCGCCACAAGACGAGACATAACATTGACCTAATATTTGTGTTGTAATGAAAAAATAGTTGGGTACATAAAAAGAGGGCCCTTCAGGGTCCCAAACTCCTTAATCTGGCCTTGTCCAAAAGAGTCTGCTGTGCCTGCATTGGGGTAATATTTTTTGATCTCCTTGGAACACAAAAGCAAATGTCAATCACAGCAATAAAGATAAAGTGTTGGAGAATATAAACTGCAATAACACAAAACTGTAGAATTTTAAAATGTGGTTAAATGTAAGAATCTATACACAATTATACAAAAGTGGTGTGGTCAATTGGTTCTTGCCAAACGCCAATATAATATTGCTATACATATACACCAATAAATAAAAGTCATGTATAGTGATCAAATTTGCAATACCTGTTTAATTGCCCACTTGAATTAATTTTAGATAAACTTGGGGTTGTAGACAACTGGGTAGTGTGGGTACATAGGGTTTAACAGCAGAATTAGTCTATTCTGGAATGTATAGGTCAAAGCCCTGTAGCAGATTATGATATCCAACATTCTCTTAACCAGGGAGGAGATACTATAAGGACTGTGCTGGGATAAAATGTATTACCGTAATTTTACTAGGGGTGCAAGGATAACTCAAAAAAGTATAACCATTTTAACTATACATCAGACACTTAGAAGGTCAGCAGAGGATTCTGATGCCCATTTAAAAATATTTTATGGCAGGAGACATTTCTATGTTTAACTAAAACTTTAATATCAAGTCAGATTAGGTGCTGACCTTCTTAGAGAGCAATAGAAAAGAACGACCCGTTGCAGAACTGTATTCAATACATTAAAATACAATGGTGAAATACATTAAAAGAAATGGCAGAGGACATTACTAAAACAAGCATAAGAGGCTTAGATTTTTTGGGGGGATATATTACTTCATTGAGAAGAGGATGACTAAGCCTACTAAGTCTGCTAGCCTTCCAACAAATGTGGTAGAGGTTAATACACAGTGATAGTTTAACCATTCATGGGATAGGGATACATTTATCCTGGACATAAGACCAATGATCAAGTAAGGTTTGAGGTTTTACAGATAGAATATGTGGGCTATAATGTGCAGTCAGATTTTTTGGGGTTATGTTTAAAATGTAATTCTGGGGTGAAGCTTGAAAAGCATCGCCACCGTAATAAATTGAATGTTCCTTCTGACTGGAACATTCCACTGGTCCACTAGGTTTAGAAGACTACTTTTCAATCTTGGCAATTGAATGCATTTGGATTTAGGTTATCAATGTAAAAAATGGGACATATTTATAGCTAATTTCAGTTAATGTTAAGACATTTTACTTTTAATCCAGAAATATAATAATTTAGCAAAGTGTATATGAAAATCTATTATACAGATAAATGGCTTCTTAAGTTGAGCTGTACATTTTACACATTTTTTCTATTATTTTATACAATTAGACATAGTGATGTCTTGACGCAAGTTCCTTCCTGATCTCTTGGATTCCAATTTAGTCATTGTTGTGGTTAAGTATCTCAATAAAAGTAATCCTAAGGAACAAGGAACATTTTTTCATCTCACGGGGACTCCCCGCATTATTCCGTCTGTATCTGTCATACCTTAATTATCTGACAACACCCTCATTTATTAATTGCTAGTCTGAAGCCCATTTGTCTTATTCTTAACTGGAAAATGCATGGTTTTTTTAATGCATCCATAATCAGACTGATTTGTGGCAGCATTTTTGGTATCAACAAGGGTATCAGTGTAGTTATACACTGTATGGACAAAAGTATTGGGACACCTGACACCAACGGGGACTTATGACATCACACTCTACATACATTGACATTAATATGTAGTTGGTCTCCTCT
This sequence comes from Spea bombifrons, assembly GCF_027358695.1. NCBI lineage: Eukaryota > Metazoa > Chordata > Amphibia > Anura > Pelobatidae > Spea > Spea bombifrons. Next base: position 53,270,252 of record NC_071087.1, read on the forward strand.
TTGCAGCTATTAACAGCTTCCACTCTTTTTCCATGAGATTTTGGAGCTTTGGAATCAGCAGAGCGTTGCTGACTTTTATGCACCATGTACCTCAGCACTCGGTGACCCAACTCTGTGACTTTACAATGTCTTCCACTTCATGGCTGAGTTGCTGCTGTTCCTTATCAACAATACCACTTACAGTTGGCTGTGGAATATCTAGCAGGGATGAAATTTCATGAAATGACTTATTGCAAAGGTGGCATCCTATCACAGTACAAAGCTTGAATTCATTTTTCGTATCAACAAGGGAATAAGTATAGATATACACTATATTGACAAAAGTATTGGGATACCTGACACCAACAGGGACTTTTATGACATTAATATGTAGTTGGTTCCCCCTTGCAGCTATAACAGATTCCACTCTTTTGGGAAGGCTTTCCATGGGATTTTGGAATATTTCTGTGGCAAATTTTGCCCATTCATCCAGTACAGCATTTGTGAGGTCAGGCACTGATGTTGGAAAAGAAGGCCTGGCTTGCAATATCTGTTCCAATTCATTCCAAAGATGTTAGATGGGGTTAAGGTCAGGGCTCTATGCGGGCAAGTCAAGTTCCTCACCAAATCATGTCTTTATGGACCTTGCTCTGTGCACTGGGACACGCTGGAATAGAAAAGGGCCTTCACAAAGTTGTAAGCATAGCATTATCCAAAATGTCTTGGTATGCTAAAGCATTAAGGTTTCACTTCACTGGAAGTAAACGCCCTAGCCGAGGGGTGTCCAAGTTTTTTCTGCAGTGGGCTACTTCATCAGAAATGTATGTATGCGTGGGCCGCACTCATTTTTCATTGAGAGAAAATATGGCCTTTTAGCTTTATAATGCATATTAATACAGGGTTAATTTGGCGATAATGAAAAAAGCAGTGGACAAGCAGTTATAAGGCCTCCAGGAATGCCGTATACCCCTATATGCCACTCTGGTTAAAAGGCATATCATGGGACAGAGTGGCATATAAGGGGGTATAAGGCATTTCTGGAGCCATAGTGGCATATAGGGGGTTAAAAGGCATTTCTGGAGGCAGAGTGGCATATAGGGGGTTAAAAGGCATTTCTGGAGGCAGAGTGGCATAAAGGGGGTTAAAAGGCATATCATGGGGCACTCTACTTCCAGAAAAGCCTTATGCCCCCCCCCTATAACACCCCCGACTTACCAGTGCTTCTGACTCCCTGTTGTCTAGTGGGGGCAGCCGGTGGAGGCTGGCATTAGTTCCGCAGGGGTTAACCGGAAGGTTTATAGAAGCCCTGGCGGAAGTGCCAGCAGTAGTGGGGGTTGTCTATGTCCATCGAGCAGATGTTTGCCGGCTGCAAGAAAAGAGAATTCCCAGTATGCGCAATGCACGTAGACAACCACCGCTGCTGCCCGCGCTTTCGCCGGCGCTCGTTGATAGAATCCCCGGTGGTGCCGGCAGCAGCGGAGGTTACCAGACAGGAGGCTCCTGGGGGATCTGGATCTTAGTCTCATAGTCAGAACTCTATTTGAGATCTGGTTATAAGACGACCTCGATTATAAGATAAAGAGTATTTTTCAGAGCATTTGCTCTGAAAAAAACCTCATGTTATAATCGAGCAAATACGATTCTTTTGCTTCTTCCCCTGCTCACTGCTCTTCTCCCCGTGACGAGGAACTCTTCCGTTTGATCCCGCCCCCCTTGAGTGTCACGTCGCATCTTCAACGGGGCAGGACGAAGAGCCTCATCAAGGCACTGGGTGTCATGGTGCTTGTACGCCGGCCGCTTCAAAATCATTAAGCAGACGGCGGAGGCAGCCGCTAGCATCTCCCAGTTTCCCGGAGGGCCAGCCTGGCCTTGCTCACGGGCCCGGCACCTCGAAGTCCGGCAGGCCGCATTTGGCCTGTGGGCCGCACGTTGGACGCCACTGCCCTAGCCCAACCCGCCCTCCACCCAACTTTACAAGCACAATGCAGTCAGGGAGGTAACATTTTCCTGGCATCCGACAAACCCAGACTCGCCCATCAGACTGCTAAACTAAGAAGTGTGGTTCTTCACTCCACAAAACACGTTTCCGCTGTTCCAGTGTCCTGTGACGGCATGCTTTACTCGATCTGGCACTTGGCATTGTACTTGATGATGTGAGGCTTAAATGCAGCTGGTCAGCCATGGAAATTCATTCCATGAAGCTCGTGACGCAAAGAGCGTTTGCGACTTTTATGCACCATGACTCGTGACCAGGCCCGGACTGGCCATCGGGCACACCGGGCATTTGCCCGGTGGGACGGGCCGCAGCAGGGCCGGATTGACTTAGGGGCTGATGGAGCTGCAGCTCCAGGCCCCTACCTTAAAATAGGCCCAGTCAGGACCGGACTGACTGGGCATATTCGGCCTCTACGGCCCCATTAACGCAGGACCCCTTAAGCCCCCTTAAGCCCCGGGTGTGCGGCCACACAGGGTTTAAATTAAAACATCGGGGGGTTTTTTTTTTTTTTTTTTTTACTTTATTTAACATCCTCCATGTTAAATAAAGTTTTTTTAACTTTATTTAACATTGAGGAAGTTAAATAAAGTTAAAAAAAAAACCCTGATGTTTTAATTTAAGCCCTGTGTGGCCGCAGAACCCTAAGGCGGACCCGGTCGCAGTCGCGGCGGAATTAAGGAGCCCTCCGTTAATGCGGCCGTATAGGCCCAGTCAGTCCGACCCTGACTGGCCTTATTTTAAGGTAGGGGCCTGGAGCTGCAGCTCCATCAGCCCCTAAGTCAATCCGGCCCTGCCGCGGGCCCGGTTGCAGTTGCTGCTTGCTTCGGCAACAAGGTAAGTAGGGTGAGGGAGGGGGGTGCAGTGAGAAGGGGCAGAGGGGGGTTAGATAGTGAGAAAGGGGGAGAGGGGATAGATAGTGAGAGGGAGTACATATTGAGAAGTGGGGAAGGGGGTACATAGTGAAAAGGGGGAACATAGTGAGAAGGGGCAGATAAGATGGGGAGAGGGGGTAGTGTGAATGCGTATTAGAATGAATGAATAAATGTGTGGATGAATTGTGTGAATGCGTATGACAATTAATGAATTCATGTGTGGATGAATTGCTTGAATGATTTGTGAGACTGCATTAATGAATGTGTTAATGATTTGTGTGAATGAGTCAGTAAATACAAAGATGGTACATGAAGGGTGGGCTTTAACAAAAAATAAATAAATAAATAAAAATGGGCTTCTCAGGCTTAAATGCCCGGGCCTATTTTTTGTCCCAGTCCAGGCCTGCTTGTGACCCAGCTCCAGAGCCGGCCTTAGGTGTTCCGGCGCCCTGTGCGAACTACTCCTCTGGCGCCCCCCCTCACTACCCCCCCTCTGCCCCTTCAAACTACCCCCCGTCTGCCCCTTCAAACTACCCCCCCCTCTGCCCCTTCAAACTACCCCCCGTCTGCCCCTTCAAACTACCCCCCCTCTGCCCCTTCAAACTACCCCCCCCTCTGCCCCTTCAAACTACCCCCCCCTCTGCCCCTTCAAACTATCCCCCCTCTGCCCCTTCAAACTACCCCCCCTCTGCCCCTTCAAACTACCCCCCCTCTGCCCCTTCAAACTACCCCCCCTCTGCCCCTTCAAACTACCCCCCCCTCTGCCCCTTCAAACTACCCCCCCCCTCTGCCCCTTCAAACTACCCCCCTCTGCCCCTTCAAACTACCCCCCCTGCCCCGGCGGCGGCGGCGGTGGCGGAGGACCCCGTGGCGGCGGAGGACCCCGTGGCGGCGGCAGCGGCGGCGGCGGCGCCCCCTGGAGTGTGGCGCCCTGTGCGGTCGCACAGGTCGCACACCCCAAAGGCCGGCCCTGCCCAGCTCTATGACTTTATGTGGTCTTCCGCTTCATGGTGGAGTTGCTGCTGTTCCTAAAAACTTTGTCTTTCGAATAACACCAATTACAGTTGGCCACGCAATATGTAGCAGGGATGACAAGGTGTAGACTGCATGGCTAGGTTCTTGATTTTATACACATGTGACAACACCTGAATTCAACAATTAAGAGGTGTGTCCCAATACTTTTGTCCATAGAGTGTATATGTTTTGCTTGTTTTGGTATAGATACTTTAGGAAATTATTCTGCTTTACTGATGGATGCCTCTTTACCACTGGAGTCAGCTTTCCTTTTGGTGAACTTACCATAATAAACCCTGAGCCACAGTGACGTCAATATTACCTGCTCAACAACATTCTGGATTATATTATGCAAAAACTAGAACTGTTTAAAAAAGAAAACAGTATTTTTGAAAACGTATTTTTAATCCAACACTAGCAATAAACATTATCTTTACACTAAGTTTATGAGCAAGGATGTGGGCATTAAACATATTTAATTTATTCATGTAATCAAAACCCTACTTTTATTTTATTGTTGTTTACTTTCAATTTCTTAAAAATAAGACATTCCTGTTGCATTTGTATGTTATGTTACAAGGTTGGGATAAAGTTTATACACTAGAGTAACACTTTTGCACCCTAGCATTAGGTATTTTCCTCAATCTTCAATGATCTTGCAGGACAAAGTATTACTTGGCTTGGCTTAGAGAGAAAAGCAATACTTTTCTGTGTGTAGCAGATATGCCAGAAACCAAGCAAGTATTTAATGTGCACTGGTTTATATCAACTGATGTTAAAGGGCATCAACACACACCCGGGACCTCTCCAGGAATTCCCTGGAGGCCTTATGAATCAGAGCTGATCAGTAGGCCTTTTGGGCAGTTTGACCTCAGGTAAGAAGTAGTGGTACCTGCCCCCCCCCATTCTGCTTATTCCATCTCCCTACCATGACTATTGCAATGTAGCTCTGCACCTATATGACTGGGCATAACTCCTCACAGGTCGAGAAAGAACACTGGAGGAACAGCAGTAGAAATATCATTAAAATAACTTCTGGATTTTTCCTGCTGGTTATTATGGTGATAAATCAACTTTAAAGACTTTGCAAAATAGTTGTTCTCTTTAACCCCATGTAATTGTACGCAGCTTACAAAAGGCTTAATTGTAACACTCCACTCATTTCATCGAAAGCCAATAAACTCTGAAAAAATAATGTTGTGTAATAGGAAAATTGTAGACTGGAACAAAATACATAGAAAAAAGGAAGTGAATGGGGGAGTAAAATAATATTCCTGCATGGTGGATACACCCTCCCACCCACACCTGAATGAATGGTTGACAGGGCGTGATGATGTAGGAACAATGATACTTTTACTAAATGGATACTATGTGTCAGCCAATATGGAGGGGAAATCAAATGAAAAGTTCATGTATGAACTACAGGGATTGCAGCGGTCCCAGCTGCGACATAGGCTGTGCCGCTTGTTTCTGTTACCCCATACTTTTTCAAAATAGTTTAGAAACTTTCTGAACTATTTTGGACTGGCACATGGAGACCGGATTGTTTCAGGGTCACGTTACATCACTTGACCCCACAGTGAAACCGAAACTGCCCGCACAGTGTGCGAGCAGCCAAACAGCAAGTTGCAGGAGCAATGAGAGGTAAGCAGGGGAGGGGGTGAGGGAGTATGTATGTATAAGTGTGTGAGCATGTATTTGTAAGTGGAGTGAGATAGAGTGTGTGTTAGTAAGTATGAGTGTATGTAATTTGTGTAAGTGTGTCTACAAACGTGTGCCAGAGTGCATGTTGGAAGGGGGGGTAAGGTGCAAAAAGGCACAGACCAGCTGTTTGGGGCAAAGATGGAGCAGATAAGATGGTTGGGGCACTGACAAGCTGAGGACAAAGATAGCACAAAAAGGCTCTTTGGGGGTTAGGTTAACACTGATATGCTGCTTGGAGCAAAGGCGCTCACAAGCTGTTTAGGGCAAAGGTGGCACTATGAGACATGTTGCTTGGGGGGCAATTTTCATATCAGGGACATGTGGTTTCTAGCTTGAGAAATTCAATAATATATTTGAAAACAATATTTATAGAAATAACACTTGGTGTTTAAGTTCAATTACTCATGGTAATATACACAAATCAATCAAGTGGTTTCATACCAGTGCTTGAGCTTGTTGGCAGTCTTTGTAGTCTCACATCGTACCTGTTGACAGTATTGATACTGGAGGTCTTTTTGTCCTATTTTCAGTGGTAAAGACTATGGTATATACCACTACATATATAAATGCGTGTAATAAAGCACACAACTAATTAAGTTAAATTGTCAGACTTTCTTGGACAATGTAAATTTCGGCTATACTCTATATGTATGCAGAAAATGCTTAAATAAACTGACCACACAACCAAATTACTTTTAATATCGACTGCAGGTATTCACTATGTCTGTCTAGATATGTTGTTAGGAGTCAACGTGGGCAGGTGAACAACTGACAGTACATGGGAAATGTCATGGATGGCTGTGTGCCTGGGGCTCCTGTAGGCCAGCCTCTTTCCTACAGGCCCTGGTTCTGTTTCTGGGGAGGTGGGTACAGCGGGTCCATTAGGACTACTTCTTACCCCTGGTACAGAGTGTCATTTTTCCCCAAATACCAGATACTCTAAAGAATGTGGGGCACCTGCATTTTGGGAGGGGGTTTATGTGTGGTGTGTTTTTCTTCATCGGGTCACAACTGACAAAACAGAGACCTCCATGGCCACTATTTGCACAAACATTAAAGGTCCCCAGACCATGGAATCATCATAGGGAGACCACAGAAGATCATGGAAATGCTGATTTAACATTGTCTCTGTTTTAGTCTATTTCAGATTTTTGTGCTTATGAGAATTTGAAAAAAAAATTCATGAAAAAAAATTCTCTGAAAATCACATGATATATCTTCAATAGCTTGTACTTTTAAGCTGGTTCTTTCTGTGACCGATAGGAAGCAATACTTACGTAAAGTAAATAAAGACTTCCTTTCTTATCACAGTTCATAAGCCACTAACAATCCATGTGTACCTATTGTGCTTAGTTACCTTGATGTCCTATTGCAGAATGAAAAGGCAGCTTAAATAGAGGAAAGTTCAACAATTCTATAAATAGCAACCAAGGCAAACAAAAATAACTGCAAGGCCAACCACACCCTTTTCCACTCTATTATCTGTAATTAACGATTAAAGACAATGTGAAACTTCTTTTTTTCTAGTAGATACGGTAGATTAAATTACTAGAATATTAAGTGGATGTAGGGATTTAAGTTGAGTCTCTATAGAATGAGAATTGTTGGTTTTACTAGGTTGGAGTGTACTTTTCTACGTCAGGGCAATTTTATTTAAGGCCTAAGGCTACTAAACGTTGGCTAACATTTTTTTGAATATCTCTCTATCTGCTTCACAATTACATGCAGAGTGGGATTAATACTGCACCAGAGACAGATCACTCACATCAAGAACTCGCCTGTGACCTGGCTTGGCTTCTTACACATACAACGTTGGTGCTGTGGAATGTTAGGATATGGAGAGTGTGGGTAGGAAGAGGTTAACTGTTTTCTGCAATTTGGTGATAAGAGTCTGATGCACTGGGAGGTAGTATTGTTCTGTAGAGGAACATGATATATAAAGTAGAGGGCATAGATCAAATTACACAAACTGAATTAGCTGGTGAGAAACTGGACCATAAGTGTAAAATCGGGGTCAACTTCAGGGCACAGGATGTCTGCTTTAAATAACTGAAACCCCACCCATATCATACATATTAATGTTATGTAGGTTAGGTTTTTGCCTTTTATGGTAAACCCAGAGATATTACAATTTTGCCAGCCTTTAGTAGGAGTTTACTTATTTTCAATGTATATATAGTGTGTGAAAATGTAAAGCTGTCAGATTTGCCTGCTTTTGTGCAGATCTCCCTGCAGCTGCTTGTATCCCGAATAAACTTTTATACATTCAAAGAAGTCTGGTGGTCAGCACAACGTTTGATTTCCACAACAGTGCCAACTCCTGAGCAACAATTAAAGACACGTAAAGGAGCCTGTAATGGTGATGCTGCCACTGGATAATCCTGCTGTGCTGGTTGCAGTGGCATCAGTAATCTCAAGTAATCAGATGAAGGAACAGGCTGTTTCGGGTCCAATAGATCCCTCCCCAGTGGTGGGTCCTGCGGATCCCAATGTGTTTTTAAATCCCTATGCAGGTCCTTCTACCAGCCATGAGAGTCTAATTCCTGTGGGAGACCTTGAGAGCAGTGAAAAGTCCAGCAGTGAGATCTCACCATCAAGCCCGGAACAAGCGTTAACTACAGCTGTTGTAGAGGAGACCGTCCAATCCCTAATATCCATTAACCCTCCGCATACCATTGCTCTGATGGAAGCAGATGTGCAGTATCCAGCTCGTCCTATGCCTAAGAGGGGGAGGTCTGACAGTGAATGCTGTTTGGCACCCCCTTCTGGGGGCTGAAGTGGAGATCCTGGGAGATAACGCGGAGGAGGAATCCAAAGTAGTGTTTTCAGGGAGTCAGAGCAAGGAGACCTTCCGGAGTCATCTGTCCATCTCCCCCAAAATCTGGCAAATACAACCTGGCCAATATAGTCCATTCTGACCCCTTGTTGCCAGGCTTAGTTTCTCAACGTCTTTAGACAATATCTATATCCTTTGTCATGTTGTGTACCCACACAAAATATATTTTGTTTTTTTCATGACAAATAAAGCTTTCTTTTTAAACCATATTTATCTATATAATCTATCATTTAGTATGACATTTTAAAAAATTGAGATTTTTTTTTTAAAAAAAAGGGTTTAACAGTCTTACCTATTATAAATTGTACACAACTAGTGCAAATGAGAAAAAATCCCTATCTATATTGATAAAGCTGTCCTGTGTATGGATACACCTCATAGTCTAGAATTTTCATTTATTTTCACAATTATAGAGTAAATTTTAAAATGCACGCATTGTTTTTTTCAGAATGTCATCTTTTAAAGTTTAGTATTCTGAGTCTCTAACTTCAATGGTCCAGATTTTAAAAACGCTAAATAAATCTATATGTTTTTGAAAAGTAGACAACCCAATGTTGACATATTTCGTGCATTCCTTTTGCACATCAATCTTATTCAGTGTATCAATGTGTTTCTTTACATCTCCTTTTTGATCTAAGATTCCACAAGGCTATGATTACGAAACCATGAAACTAGTACCCTCAACTTCATAATACAAAGCACACATTGACCACTGTTAGTATGCATGCATGATTGTAGATTTGTTTTTGTGTTGTAACTCATAACATCGCCCTTTACGTTGTGAAGATCTATTGCTCATCTTAAAATGTTTTCCTTCATTGCATCATTGAATTTCACCACTTTCAATGCTGTCATTCAATTTTGTATGATGTAGTAGATCTTGCCACACACACACACACACACACACACACACACACACACACACACATATATATATATATATATATTTACATACAAAATGCAACTTTTAAAGCTCTGCCATGGATGCCATTTTCGCAGAGATGTGGATGAAGAAAAAAACACAGAAAAGGGTAGAACAAGACGATAAAAAGGGTGCTAGAGAAGAAGCGAAAGTGGTCAGGGAGAAGGTAGGGAGACAATCAGAGTGCGTGAGAAAAATAGTAAATAAGAATTACAGTCTGAGTAAATATGGGCATCGGGCAAATAATTTTGTTTCCGAATTTGGTTGATGTCAGAGGAGGCCCCTGCAGGCAACCAATAGAGTCGCTTGCACGGCCCTTTAACTCCTGACAGCTGAACTTGGCCTGCGGAGGTCTCCCCACTCCAAGAATTAAAGGTCCTCTTGGAGCGGCCCTGGCAAAGTTGCTGCACCAGAATTTTCGTACGAGCTACTATATTGGTTGCCAGCAGGGCGCTCGTCTGCCATCAACCAATGAAGTGAACATGAAGAATGTACACGAATATTTGTGGAATACAAAGGTCCCCCCCCCCACAAAGACTAACACTAAGAGTTGGCTGGCGCCCATGTCTACTTGCTACAGTCCGACAGCTAGATAGTGCCGTAGTAAAAGACACCATAACCATACAAGCACTACTCTAGACCCCTGCCACAGCTGCCATGTTTGACCCCTTAAATCGAATCGAAAAAATCGAATCTCCAAACCTTCCTGGACCCCAGTGTACCAAATTTCCAACCAAATGTTGTTCAAATGAAAACCATCTGGCAGCAGCAAGCTGCCCCCATCATCCTCCAACATGCCAGGACTCTGCTCCCGTGACCCGGAGGTCTCCAGGCAAAACCCTGAGAGTTCGAAGGTATACTCAGGTATTCCTCCAAGCTCCCTGGCACTGCAGAGATGAAGGCCTGTCAGTTTTACACATAAACCCATTAACTTCTCCCTTACTGACACCTCGCTGCTTAACCCAAAGCCTTCCAGGTCAGACTTGCCTTGTCATGCAGTCCCTGTGCCTCCATCTCCAAGGCTCACTTTCACATTATGCTATAACCTATTCCAGGGGTGTCCAAGTTTTTTCTGCAGTGGGCCACTTCATCAGAATTGTATACGTGCGCGGGCCGCACTCATTTTTCACTGTGAGAAAATATGGCCTTTAATAAAATATGCAGATTAAAATAAAGTAAATGACACAAAACTGTTACTTTTCCTCTCACTGATTTCTGGGCCTAGAAAGTGTTGTGACTACAAATTCAGGATAATTAAAAATGAAATAGTTCTATTTATTCTAGGGATGCACCAAAATGAAACTTCTGGACCAAAACATTCACTTAGCCAAAACTGAAAATGACCCCCACCTTTAAAAATAATAATAAAACTCAAATTTTTAATAAAAGTAGGTAACACACCACAATCACAGTCCCATCATGCCTAGGTTCCAGCACTTACATATCCAACCAGTAAATGCTAGAACCTAGGCATGATGGGACTGTGATTGCTGTTAGCAATCACACTCCTATCATGCCAAGTCAGCCAGTACATGCTGGTACAGGGTGGCTGTAAGTGATGTGCAGACCCCATATTGCTGGCAGCATCAATACACAAGGGGGGCAGCTAGCTAGGTTTCAGCATGCACTGGCTGACTTGGCATGATAGGAGTGTGATTGCTAACAGCAATCACAGTCCCATCATGCCTAGGTTCCAGCACTTACACATCCAACCAGCAAATGCTGGAACCTAGGCATGATGGCACTGTCATTGCTGTTAGCAATCACACTCCTATCATGCCAAGTCAGTCAGTACATGCTGGCACAGGGTGGCTGTAAGTGATGTGCAGACCCCATATTGCTGGCAGCATCAATACACAAGGGGGGTAGCTAGCTAGGTTTCAGCATGCACTGGCTGACTTGGCATGATAGGAGTGTGATTGCTAACAGCAATCACAGTCCCATCATGCCTAGGTTCCAGCACTTACACATCCAACCAGTAAATGCTGGAACCTAGGAATGATGGCACTGTCATTGCTGTTAGCAATCACACTCCTATCATGCCAAGTCAGCCAGTACATGCTGGCACAGGGTGGCTGTAAGTGATGTGCAGACCCCATACTGCTGGCAGCATCAATACACAAGGGGGGCAGCTAGCTAGGTTTCAGCATGTACTGGCTGACTTGGCATGAAAGGAGTGTGATTGCTAACAGCAATCACAGTCCCATCATGCCTAGGTTCCAGCACTTACACATCCATGCTATCACACACACTCATTCATTCATATACTCATTCATTCACAGATTAATTCCCTCAATTACGCATACTCATTCAAACACCCTCCTTACCTGCACTGCAGCTCCTCGATGCCGCTCACAGACTTCAGCAGGGGGTGCGGCCTCCCTCTGCGTTCTCTCGTACTGCACAGAGGAAGCAGGACTGGAGCAGAGTCATGTGATGTCACGCGAACTCTGCTGGGTTCCGCTTCCTCTTTGCAGTGCAAAAGACCCTCCCACAGGTAAGTAGCAGGGCTCTTGTTGTAGCAGGGCTCGAGGTACGGCCCGCGTAAGATCGGTTGCCCTGGCCGCATGTTGGACGCCCCTGACCTATTCTTATTTTGTTAAAATAGTATAAAATGTGTTTTCAGGGAAAAGAAAAAATGTCGGTGCGCTAAGCTAGTCTCAGGCTCAAATAATACAAATGTATAATATGAGGCCTACCAAACAGGTGTAAGCATGCTGCAAGAAACAGTGTATTGGCTGTACAATGTATACAAAAAACAAAAACTGTCTGCGCTTCTTACCCTAATAAAGTTGGCAACAAATATGTAAACATTTTTTTAAAATGTGTTTTCTAATAATAAAAACAAATAATTTTGTGCATAAAAAATAGATTTGTTCATATAAATACACTTTTATCATCTCTTTTCTATTTAAAAATATGAGAAAACAGAAAACAGTCTATAAAAAAACATGTTGCCCTGATAAAGGTTCTTTCTAAACCCATCTCTTGATCAAAGGGGACTTGTCCAGATTAAGTTAGTTGTTGAGTAAATTTGCAGACACCATACCTCCCAACATTTCAAAATGTGAAAGAGGGACAATTTTTAAAAAAAAAATACCAATACGAGCAATTGCACTTTAAAATGTTGCACTTGCATTGCCACTTAAAACACGCTTCATTTTTATTAAAAATAACCAACAGATTGAATTGAATTTCCATAAGGCTCAGCCAGACATACTACTTCCGTGATGCTGGCTGAGCATCATGGGAAGTGCAGCCACAGTAAAGCTGCAGATGTTAGCTGTGAACTATAATTCCTATGATTCTCAGCCAGCCAGGTGTCCACCATAATGCTGACTGAGTGTCATTGGAAGAGTAGTCTACAGCAGCAGAGATTTTTTTAATTAAAAAAGGCTAATGTTAACCTCCCTCCCAGGACCCCTAAAAACTGCCTTTACACACACCTGCCCATAAACACACATATACACATACACTGCCTTTACACACACACATATACACATACACTGCCCTTGCACGCACACATATACATGTACACTGCCCTTACAAATACATATACACGTACACTGCCCTTACACACACACATATACACAGACACTGCCCTTACACACACACACATACATGTACACTGCCCTCCCACACACACATATACACTGCCCTTACACACACACACATATACATGTACACTGCGCTTTGATTTTGGAATCAAAACATTTGCTACTGCAGGCAGAGTGGCATATAGGGGTTAAAAGGCATTTCTGGAGACAGAGTGGCACAAAGGGGGTTGAAAGGCATATCATGGGGCACTCTGCTGCCAGAAAAGCATTATGCCCCTATATAACACCCCCCCAACTTATCACTGCTTGTGACTCCCTGGTGTCTGGTGGTGGCAGTGGGTGGAGGCTGGTGTTCATGAAATTAAAGGGGCTGGCGTGCATGCACCGCGCCGCCCAATGGCCGATGAGCTGAGGCAGGGCCATCGGGCGGCGCGGTGCGTGCACGCCAGCTCCTTTAATTTCATTAGGCACCGGCGGCCAGAAGAGGCTTTCAGTCCCGCTCGTAGCCACTCAGCGGCTGTTTTGCATGTTCGTCTGCCGGCTGCCTGGCCCACGGACCTGCCGGCCCACCAGGAAATTTCCAGGTATCCGGCCCTGGCCTCACCCTTCCTCTGCCCCTGCAAAGCGGGACAGAGGAAGGGATAAATCTGGACAGTTGGGGGGGGCATGACGACACCCACAACTGAGGTAGATCAAAGGTGAAGACAACTGAAATTAATTTGGCTTGTATTATATTAAAATAGCAACCAGCTGATCAAGCATTACATTAGAAGTCCCTTCAAATTACTTTCTTGATGTGTACCGGGAAGTAGTGATTCAGCTTTGCACAATTCAGATTTTCCCAAGCAAGTATGTAGTTTGTATACACTTAAATTTCTAATGCCCTATTCTTTGTTGCATCAACTAGGAATTTTCAGGCAAACGTTTAGGTGACAAAAAGGACAATGTTTAAATATATCTGACCTGTCACCAGACACACCCAGAAAAAATTAAAGAGCAAATGTAGTGATAATCAAGAAGAAGTCTATGGGGTTATAATTTTCTGTGTGCGCCAAATCTCTCATAACATGTTTTTAAAAGTGCAGAAACGTGAGGCATACTGATAATAAAATAAGCATACACAGAGTAAAATATGTGTGAGGCTAAGATAGTGTCATAAATGCTAATATGGGGGTTACAGCTCCAAGAAATTAGGTTATATAGGTTATCTTACAACCAAGGCCTAGGGTTTCTAACTTTAGTGTTAATGTGAGCATATGTCCCCAAAATGCACATCAGTTAGGTTGTATCAATATGTAAATTAAAATTAAGACCCTATTATTATCAGTTCATTCGAAGCAAATCTTCAGTGGGATTACTATAGATTTCATAGTCATTCAGCTCATAGAATCCTAAACTTTCTAGAGGTCTTCTCTGTTAATAATAGCAATAATTATTAGTACATGCATAGTAAGCATCTGTAAGTGGGGAAGATAAAGTCTGCCTAATGGTAAGCAAGCAGTCATAATAATATCAACATATCAGCTTTTAAACAATGCAGTGTAGACTGGGCAAACAAACTGATAATGTATCGGCCCCAGGATTCATAAATCCCTTTAAAGTTCCAGGTGAGTAACATATCCTTTTAATTAAATAATAATTTAAATGATTTCTGCCCCAACATGTCTTAGAGCGTGTAAAGTTTTCAACATCATTAGTCAAAGTCATAAGATGATTTTAATGAAAAAAAAAAACACAGCCACCCAGAAATTAATGTTTAAATTAGAAACTACTAAAAATATTGCAAAAATTTTCAAATTTATAATCCGATTATTTTAATAAAAATGGTAGCCACTCAGTAATAAATCTTCTAATAAAAATTCATGGCTATAGTCGTAGAACTCAAAAATGAAAAATTGTAAAATGTTGGCATTGATTTTGAAAATATGACTGATCATGCAAAAAAGAAAAAACATAATAACAGATATCACCGAAATGGCCCTGATCAAAGTTTATATACCCTTGAATGTTTGGCCTTGTTAGAGACACACAAGGTCACACACACACAGGTTAAAATGGCAATTAAAGGTTAATTTCCCACACCTGTAGCTTTTTAAATTGTAATTGTAAATAGTCAATTGGGTTGTTTCTCTCTCGTGGATGCATTGAACAGGCTAGATACTGAGCCATAGGGAGCAGAAAAGAACTGGCAAAAGCCCCGCGTAACAAGGTAATCAAACTTTATAATGATGGAAAAGGCTATAAAAAGATATCCGAAGCCTTGAAAATGCCGGGGATCTCTTGATACCAAGCCAAGGTCAGGTAGACCAAGAAAGATTTCAGCCACAACTGCCAGAAGAATTGTTCAGGATACTAAGACAATCCCACAGGTAACCTAAGGAGAAATACAGGCTGCTCTGGAAAAAGACAATGTTGTTGTTTAAAGGTGCGCAATATGATGATACTTGAACAACAATGAGCTGCATGGTCGAGCTGTCAAAAAAGAAGCCTTTACTGCGTCAATGCCACCAAGAAGCCAGGTTACAATATGCCCGACAACACCTTGCCAGGCCTCACATCTTCTGGAACTCTGTAATTTGGAGTGACAAGACCAAAATATAGCTTTATAGTCACAACCATAAGTGCTATGTTTGGAGAGGTCTCAACAAACCCTATAGCGAAAAGAATACGATCCCCACTGTAAAG
The DNA here is from genome assembly GCF_027358695.1 of Spea bombifrons. Taxonomy (NCBI): domain Eukaryota; kingdom Metazoa; phylum Chordata; class Amphibia; order Anura; family Pelobatidae; genus Spea; species Spea bombifrons. The sequence continues at coordinate 53,285,817 of NC_071087.1, forward strand.
CATGGTGGTGGTCCACTGATGTTTTTTGGGGGTGTGAGCTCTAAAGGCACAGGGAATTTTGTGAAAGTTGATGGCAAGATGAATGCAGCATGTTATCAGAAAATACTGACAGATAATTTGCATTCATCTTTTCATCACAAGAATGACCCTAAGCTGAAGGCCAAGTTGATCCTCCAGTGGTTACAGCAGAAAAAGGTGAAGGTTATGGAGTGGCCATCACAGTCTCCTGACCTTAATATCATCGAGCCACTCTGGGGAGATCTCAAATATGCAGACTTTGCATGACCTGGGCAGCTATACCACCTGCAAGAATTTGGGGCCTCATAGACAACTATTACAAAAGACTGCACACTGGCATTGATGCTAAAGGGGGCAATACACAGTATTAAGAACTAAGGGTATGCAGACTTTTGAAAAGGGGTGATTTCATTTTTTCTTTGTTGCCATGATTTGTTTTATGATTGTGCCATTCTGTTATAACCTACAGTTGAATATGAATCCCATAAGAAATAAAAGAAATGTGTTTTACCTGCTCACTCATGTTTTCTTTAAAAATGGTACATATATTACCAATTCTCCAAGGGTATGCAAACTTTTGATCACAACTGTATATAAAATATCCTAACCTTTCTCATGAACTCACTCACCTATTGTATACAAAGTACCATAATGATCCAGTTTAACCAGTAACACAGCAACATAGGCGGGTGTTGTCTGGTTCCCACGGACTGATGAACTTTGTTGCTAAATAATCTTGAACAGTCCAGCCTATCTAATTATAGACTTCTTGTGACTATTTACATATGTACCCTTTTTAATGCTCTTGTTTACAAAGAATTTTGTGTCAGTTGCGCCTTTACAATTTTGTAATATAACCACATCCTTTGATTGTTTTTTAACAATTTTATTTCTTCTTAGTTTATTTATTTTTTTGTTTACTTTAGTGGTGCAAATTGCATTATTTGGTAACTAAAACAACGTTATGTTGCACTTTTATTTATTTTTATTTTAATATATGTTTTATTTCCGATTTCCACTGGCCAGACAGTTTTGGAGAATCAGATGTTGCTTGTATTCCAAAACTATACAGATGAGAAATTTAAAGGAAAGATGGGAGCGTGATATCATCATTGTTAAGGTTAAAATGTACTGCAAATAACATGTTGAGCTGTTAATATAATATCTAATCACCAATGGCCATGCAACATTTTTGACTGTTCCTAAAATGATCTTAAACTGATTGCAAAGTGTGTTATTTTTACAGCATAATAAGAAGCAGAACATGTTTTATCCATTTGGGGTCGGTGGTGTGAGCTGGGAAGTTTGCTCTGAAAAAACCTTGTCTTATAATTGAGCAAATACGGTACATTTGAAAAAATATATATAAGGTATAAGTCCAGATATATGTACATCTACAAGAAGTACTAGAAAAATAAATACACACCGGAGCTTTTGTTCTTAAGTAACTTGTCACTTTTCTAACCATTCAGCCACTACCGTTTTCATTGACGTTCTTCCCCACCAAAATAAACATGTAGCTAATTTTAACAAGAACACTCCAAATAGAACAGCAGTTATTTTTTAATGAATGACATCTGATTCAAAACAGTTCTAAGTTCTAAGTTAATATAGCATTTTACCACATGTCCCGGATTGCCCGGGATAGTCCCCCAATGGCACTTTAAGTCCCGGGTCCCGGGCAGCCTCAATCCGGGACAATGCATTGTCCCGGAATTGAAGCGCCGTCTTTTTTTCGCTCATTAAGTTTTCAGCAACCGCTCGGCACCCCTCAGTCTCCTCTGCGAGGCTTCTAGCTAGGTCGTGATGCCAGCATGTCATGCTGAGCGCCGGAATATGACGTCATATTCCGGTGCTCAGCAGCGAAACAGCCTGCACTGTGGTAGTGACCAGTATGAGAGAGTGTGAGAGCGATAACACAAAATTTAACACACCTGCTCCCCATTCACACCTGAGACCTGGTCACATGACACTGGGGAGGGGAAATGACCAATTGGGGTATACTCACTTTTGTTGTCAAGGTTTAGAGATTAATGGCGGTGTGTTGAGTTATTTTGAGGCGACAGCAAATTTACACTGTTATACGGGCTGTACACTCACTACTTTACACTGTAGCAGAGTGTCAGTTCTTCAGTGTTGTCACGTGAAAAGATATAATGACATATTTACAAAAATGTGAGGGGTGTACTCACTTTTGTGAGATACTTTGTGTGTGTGTGTGTGTATATATATATATATATATATATATATATATATATATATACACTTATGTGTGTGATTTCATGCGCTTCATAGTGTGTCCCTGAATGGCAGAAATAAAATGTGGTCACCCTACATTGGGAGTGGTATGTGATGCAAGAAGAGCTGGTTTCAGAAAGGATTCAATGCATTGTCTAACTTTACACAATAATATATACGAAATTGAAATCTAAAATATGCAATGTATAGCAAAAACATTCTAGACATGAATATCAAACATGTACAAGTTTCAACAATTTAAAGAAAGCAAGAGAATATGTAATGTAATACGATCGTGGTAATCATGGCAACCGGAACACAGCCACAATATAAGCAATAGAGACGTAAGCAAAAACATAGCCAGTCCTCTCTGATCCTTAGGATACATATCAGAATCATATGAATAATATCCATAATGGCATGCATGTTTCAAAAACATATACATACATCTACATGAACATAAAAGTGTGTCCACCTTACCCATTGGCCCATTTAACCACCGTTATTTATGTTAATCTGAAGAAGTCAAAAATAGTAAACCTTTCTTTTTACCATAAATAAGTCAGGTATATACAGATGAGACCATGCTAGCTTCTGTGTTAAATCTTTAATATATCATTTCACAAGGGTGGATTTTCTGAATCAAAAATTACTTGGTTACCCAGTTTTGAACCATTCCTGAGCATTGGACAGGCTGAGGTTTCCCTTTGGAACAAACTCTGATCTGGCTGAGCTTATTTAGAGAAGTATGACTTTTCTTACTGGTGACAATCTGTAATGAATAACAAAATATGCTCGCCATTAAATAATGAATTAAACATAGGGTGATATAGATATTATTTTAGCATAGCATGTATTGTTTATCATTACATTTAGAGGCTTCAAAGCATCACAATAACATAATAGGGTATATAGAATGTTGGTAGTTTTTTTTTTTGTTTTTTTTTACTTTGCCTACCTTTGTCTAATAACTATGGCTATGGTTTAGCTGAAAAGGAATTTTGTTTTCTGCACTAGCACGAAATTTGATCTTTATGAAAGCTTAGTTCACACACAAGGAAGATAAACTCTGTGCAAGTTTAGACATACATGTTTCAACAAAGTCGGCAATTTGTGACATCCGTGTAAGTATTCATCGAAAGATTGCTCCATTTAAGTAGGTGGGATATGACTCAATTACGCATTTGTTTAAATTCAGTTGAACATGTAATCAAAACAGTCCATATCCTTTATAGTATGTCATAGGCTAAATCCTGTTTAACCAAAACTTCCCATATAGTGGTTACCCCTGTTGACTTTAGACGTCAAGTTTAGAAGAAAGAGACAGTTGCATGATTTTTGTTAGGCATTACAGTGTGATGTAATGAAATGCACAAACATTACAGGTAGAAAGCTACCAATTCAAAATGGAATCTTAAACAGGATCCAAAACATGTTCTAAGTAGGCTTCTACATAGTATACATATTTCACATTGTCTGTAGTCATTTCTTTTGTTAATATACCAGAGTGCTGCCCAACCTTTGTAAAATGAAGGGCTACATACGTCATTAAATGTGTAGAATAGGGTTTCAGAGACTGGGATTCATGAAATCCTTAGAAGGCTACCACTAACATGTGGGCTGCCATGTTGATATCAATGCTGTGCAGTATCACACACATATCATATTCATTATTTCATTATTAATTTGAGAAAGTAAGCTTATATTTTTCTATTGACATACTGTACTCTTGTGCATTTAGTTTTTACACCTACATTTTTTAAGCCTAGATTATGGTTACCTACATTCCTGCCATTGTGTGGAACTGTACGTGTTCTGGCATTCTATGCTTTCATCATATGCAGTATTATGCAAAGTGTAAATTACATGAGCAGCTTGGAATGTTCAGGGCAAACTATGCCATGTAAATTATTGCTTTACGAAATGTAATCAATGATCATACTTGCCAAAAAAGGGCTTTTAAATTCTAAATGCATTTACAGGCCTGTAACTTTGTCAAGTTGAACCTTGCAATGCTTTTTAATATCCTTTTTAAATCAGGCTAGGCCTCCGTGCCAGAAACACCAAATAAATGACTGAAAGAACTGCTTTGATTTTTCTTGGTTGCCAGGTTACAAACCCAACAACAGCCCAAATGACAGCAGGTGTAGCTACAATAGTAGTTTGGTGCATCTCAACCATATAAGTAGAAGATTAAGTGTGCTTATCTAGAAAAAGTACTAGAAAAACAAAAACAGACAAACTGGAGCTTTTTTCTTTAGTAACTTGTCACTTTTCTATCCATTCAACCATTACCGTTTTCATTGATTTTCTTCCCACCAAAGCAAACATGTAGCTAATTTTAGCAAGAACACTCCAAATAGAACAGCATTTAATGAATGACATCTGATCCATAACAGTTCTAATGACTTGCTTACGGTTAATATGGTATTTTCTACCCCAAGGATCTATTATGTATATTGGTAGGGGCATGTGATGCAAGAAGAGCTGGTTTCCGAAGGATTTAATGCATTGTCTAATTTTACACAATAATATATACACAACATTGAAATCTAAAATCAAGGACTTAATCTTGTATGCATTCAGAGATTAGCCCCAAATTGATCTACCGTATTTATCGGCGTATAACACGCACTGGTGTATAACACGCACCCCCATTTTTGAACAAAAAAACTGAACAAAAAAACTTCATCAGAATCACTGCTATCTGGGAAACCACACACACACAGTAAGACACACACACAGTAAGACACACACACACTAAGACACACACACCCTAACCCCCCTTCTCAGGATCTCCCCTCTCTCTCCCTAACCCCATCCCGGTCACTTACCTTCAACTCCTGTGTTGGAAGCGTGAGGCGTTTGTCTCGGGTGCCGGCGCTTCACTGCTGAGCGCCGGCACCCGAGACAAACGCCTCACGCTTCCAACACAAGAGTTGAAGCGCTGAGGCAGGCGGCGGCGGCGGCAGAGGCTGAGGCAGGCGGCAGGCGGCGGAGGCAGGCGGCAGGCGGCAGGCGGCGGAGGCTGAGGCAGGCGGCAGGCGGCGGAGGCTGAGGCAGGCGGCGGCGGCTGAGGCAGGCGGCAGGCGGCGGAGGCTGAGGCAGGCGGCAGGCGGCGGAGGCTGAGGCAGGCGGCGGCGGCTGAGGCAGGCGGCAGGCGGCGGGCGGCGGCGGCTGAGGCAGGCGGCGGCGGCCGCCGCCAGCAGAGGAGTCCTGGATTTCTGTCAGTCAGGGGGGCCCGAGAGTTGCCGAGCGGTCGTCTTCAGCAACCGCTCGGCACCCCTTGGGCCCCCCCTGACTGGCAGAACTCCAGGGCCCGGTCGCAGTTGCGACCCCGGTAGTTCCGCCACTGGCTCTAGGATTTATCGGCGTATAACACGCAGGTAGGATTTCAGCTTCAAATTTTAGTTAAAAAAGTGCGTGTTATACGCCGATAAATACGGTAATTCACATCCTAGGATGCACAATTAAAAACATAGAAATAAAAAAATGATTTTATGCTTGGAACCAGATGAACCATACTTCATTTCGTTTTCATGGACATAGAGGAAATTTATATGTATATTTCTATAACAATCCAGTATCCCAATTGAATATGTATGCAAATTATTTCTAGAACTACATATGCTTCATTGGGTGCACCAGATTGTTTAGCACGTCTTAACCAAATATATTAAATACCAGAGTGTAGTGTTGCTTTGTACTTTTTGCATAGTATGTTGCCTTAGGTATAGTGATTCACTCATAGCAGGACATACTACTAACTGAATGAAGACAGGCATTTGACAACAGTCAGTGTCAATCTTTACAAAGTGGACCAGCACATCATCAAAAAATAGTCTGCCACATTGTAAAATGTAATCCTTAAATGAACCGCAATAACCACAATTTCAGTCATTCTGTCAACGTTATTTTCTACTTTTGCGTCACAGTTTTGGCTCCAGTTCACCTGAATTGATATCTGCCTTAGAGAAAAAAAAATCACTTACTGGTATTTCTGTTTATGATAAGTGCGCTGAAGTGTATAGAACACCAAAAACATGACCTTAAGGTTAATACAAGACATTCTCAACCCTGGTTGTCATAGGTTAGTATACGACTATACTACCTTTGGTAGACCAAAAAAGTGTGAGATACCTGTGTGGATCTGAGGTATATATTTATCTTTATATTTAATGTAACAAATCTGATTCCATTTATACATCCCATTCAACAGTTTAAAGCAAAGTTCCAAAGCTCTGTGTCTGCTTACTAAATTATTTGGTGTCGCATGAAGGGGACGCAGCTGGCAATGAAGTTCAGGTGGATTTATCTGGAGCACTAACAAGAGTGTGGCTGTAGCTAGTTCAGAAGACGGTGGACCATTAAAATAAAGGCCAGTTAGCTCCATGTTTACTCAACTGGTTTGAATGCAATAGCCATGACCCATGCACCTCACACTATCATTTTGGCTCTACATCCTTAATTTTGGATTTAGAATTGGCCACGGCATTCTTTTATAAAATACCGCGACATTGTTTATTACACAAACTTTAACAGCATTATATAAAATCTTACGCATCCTAAATTCCGTATTTTAAATCGTAGCTTAATCGACCACCAGCCTCGCCAAATACCACGGGTCGTTATGGGTTGGGGCAATAAAACACCTTGAATGTCGTAACTGTATGGTCATCACTCTAACATCTCACCCCACAACAGGAATGTATGCCCATACCACGCCCTTATGGCGAAAACTAGATCAAGATCATCTGGCTCACTCCGCAAGGTCCCCCATCCAATACATCATTCAGTCGCTGTACACCTGGACTTGTGGTGAGAATCTTCTCTTCTCTGGTATAGCAGTTGAAATAATAAATATTATTATGTTCACATATATTTATACAGTATATTTTCCCGCCAAAATAAACCCCACCCCAGCTGATGACTGAATAACTGACCGGTGTTTGACCCCAAGCATCCCCTGGTTCCTTCCTGAGTGCATGGCTGGGTCATGTAACCCCTTCTGCCTATATGTCTCCAGGGGTCTTTTTAAGATTTGTTTTAGAACAGTAAACAGTTTGGTCAATAGTGAATCTAGGGGGTAATTAAAATGTCACTATTACTGGTTAGGAAACTATGATCAAACTTAATCAAAACCAGCCAAATAATCATTACTGAATACTTGAATTCTTGCAAAGTGTTTTGAGACTCACACAATTACTATTTAAATAAAAAAGATTTAGATAAAGAATTTGAGTAAAAAACAAACAAAGGGTTAGTATGAACAGTAAAGGGTAACTAATACTAGGTTCAGCAAAAAACATTTGCGAGGGAAGTTACTGAATGTAGTGTTTGATTGTTTTGGTTTTTTTTCTTCAAATGACACTGAATTAAGTAATGAACTGAACCTTTTCTTTAGACACATTACAATAAACAGGAGGCTGAAAAATGAAATTAGTTGATGCAGTATATTGTATTTTAAGATAAAAAAAAAAGTTAATGGCTGCTTATTGGGTAAATCTATGGGAAAACCAGCTAGGAGTAGTTTTGACAAAGACATACAACTATGCTCAGTTTCAGACAGTGGGGGCTTGTTGTCCTAACATGAATTAAAAGGGAGATAAGTGTGGATTTAATATAGCCTTTTCTTCTAAATTCTTGGTAAGTCATCGCCTTGAATCCTAGCACATTACGACAGTGCTTCTGCTTTTTCTCTCACTTTCTGCGCATTAGTATAAGGAACCATTACAAAGGTTGCTGAGAAGCTTATCGTGTGTTTTTGGCTTGGATTATTAATATTATTATATTAACCCAATGTTAACGGTTATATATATATATATATATATATATATATATATATATATATATATACACCTATGACCCATAACATTATGAGCCCAATTTGGACATTTCCACTTAGGAGTGTACTCACTTTTGTTGCCAAGGTTTAGACGTTAATGGCGGTGTGTTGAGTTATTTTGAGGGGACAGCAAATTTACACTGTAGCAGAGTGTCATTTCTTCAGTGCTGTCACATGAAAAGATATAATGACATATTTACAAAAATGTGAGGGATGTACTCACTTTTGTGAGATACTGTATATATATATATATATATATATATATATATATATCCAAAAGAGCACTTATGGGACTTCATTTCACAAGATTAATGATGCGTAATGCGGTTTATTATAGCAACATTCCAATCCTTATAGCAAGAACGTTAATTAAGATAAAACTTGATAAACATTTTTGAAGAAAATTGACATTAAACTGCACATTGCATCATTAATCATAAGTGCTCTTTTGGATTGATTTGTACTGTTAACCTTTGTGAAACTGGGGCACAGAGATGGAGGAGTTAAGTACAAAGCAATTTTATATTATTTTATATTATTATCTTTTCTTTATATAGCACAAACAATTTATGCAGAACTTTATGACAGTAGCCTAAGTCACAATAGAAGTGAGAAAATCTTTCACTTTCTAGGTTTGTTTTTGGCTCTTGTTTCTCTTCGTCTAATGAGCTGGACAAAGTTAGGGAGTGGGCTCAGAACCATGCTGGTTTGCCATTCTTTAGATTGATCTATTTGTCCCCTAGATCCTGTGCTCATGTTAAGCCTCACAAGTATGATCAAACCACCAACAGTCACTCAATCTAGATAATAACTTTTTCGACCCAATTTTAAATCATGAAATAAAAACAAAGTCAACCTTCATAAAAAGACCCAGAACACAGTTTAATGTCTCATGGTTTTAAGTGAGCATAGTTCCAGTGACTACATTTGTATTTAACATTTTAATAAACAAAGCAAAATTCACATATATTTGCTTTAGAAAAATAACCCCGTCAGAACTGTCTACCAATAAAGGTCATACTGAAGTAGTTTTTTACCACTGGAGACTCTGACAAAATGAGAGATTAATCTATAGGCAAAATACACTGAATGTGCAAACACAGAAATAGCTGTTAGATTACATCAGTGAATAACTTCTATCCACAGACATTGTTTTGTTTCCTTTTTTTCTCTTTTTACGTAAACCAGACACACAGGATGTAAAATAGTGGATAATAATGTTGATCTGCTGATGTTTCAGGGTGTGTGCTTAGAGGATCTTTTTGGATCTCTTAGTTTTCTTGTGTGGTAATGCTGAAGTGTTCTGAAATTTCAAGGTGTTACCTGCTTTAACCTTTAAAGGACCAGAGCATTTTTTGTTTGTTTTTACTATGTACGTGTGCGAAACGCGTCCTGCATGAAGTCTGATCCTGCAAGCTGATGTTGTCGATTGCTGCTGTCAATGGACAGGAATAAAGTTTCTAGATTTTACTGGTTTTTCTGCCGTTTTGATTTCCGCTCATATGAGAGTTTGACTTATTTGAAAACCACCCTATATTCCTATATCATTTTCATTCGTATTACATTTTGTATGTTTTTTTTTAAATGTAACCCTTAACTAACCTTAAACCTAACCCTATCTTTATTACCCATTAACTAACACCATGTACTAACTACCCAGTGTGCAATAATATTACCTATAACAAACTTGACAGAAACTTTCCAGCATTGACAGTTGAAAGGTATACAAAATAGAGGATCTTTTGGCTCTATTGACTTAAAAATTGAGTGCTCAGTCATGTTAAGGCTTAAGCTTAACACTCTAAACATGTGAGTTTTTTGTGAGTACATGCAAGTTGTTTTATTTTTTTGCAAGTGCTCATGTGAGTTGATTTTGGTAAGTTTGCAAATTGGACTCTTGTCAAACTCATGTGAGTTTGCTATAGCAAATACTCACAGCTAAGTGAATAGACCTACTTGCAGTGATTACTTGTTTAGATATGGACTGTCACTCAGCTTCATATTTTTTTTTCATGTTTTATATTACAAGCTAGTAAGCTTTTATATATAAGGGTATTATTGAATTATTTAAATTAAAGCAATTCAGCTTTAGTTGCCCATGATAACATGACGGGGATGGCCATCACATCCTGTCTTTGATCTGTTTAATGGTTCTGGCTGATTCTGGTGGGGGGATTGGCAGCCTTTATAAGCCTTTATAAGCAATGAGCTACAGGACTAAGTCCCACCCTTCTCTCCCTATGCTCGTTTTGTGCTCTTGGCTGGTGGGTCTTGAGACATTCTGCTCTGGTGTGTAGGTTGTAGGTGGACAGCCAGCCCAGGTTGCATTGGCTCAAATGGGGGGCTTGGTGAGGAGGTGTATCCACGTGTGGCGTGCCCCTGGAGTTGTCTTGGCCATACACTGCTGCTTTGGGTATGACAGCATGTAATATCCAACATGTGAAGATAATTTATGCCCTCATCAGACCTCCCAAAAATGAGGACCAACGTACCGTAATTTGAGTTTATTGATGTCATTTAGAGTTTATTCTAAATTAAAAAATATGATTGTCATTGGCTGTTATTGGGTTTTCAATAAACACTTTGGCCTTGTTAACTTATTTGTTTGCAAAGGGGATGCCTGCCTTGGCTCTTCCTTCCATTTTGAACTTTAACATTGACATTATGAAAAATAACAGGACAAATATTAAAACTTTGTTTATGCTCATGACAGCCAAGGTGATAAGAGGGTATATGCTTTTATTATCAGGGCTAAACATAGTTTTTTATTACCTAACATCTTACGTCTAAAGCTTTGGTGTGCTTTTGTGCTTTTTGTATCTAAGATAAACCTACAAAAAGGTGTTGCATCTTAAAGGGAGTTGAACAGAGTACAATGCCTATAAATGAGCTTGTAAAATGTAAACTATGCAGGCAGGCTAGAGGAGAGGTGACATTGGTTTCTTTACTCTGCATGTTAAGGTTAATAGATATGTGATGCATAAAACAGGAATGTAAAATAACAGCTGCAACCGTATATTGGGTTATTCCCCTCTCCGGCTATAACAGCCTCCACTCTTCTGGGGAGGCTTTTCACAAGATTTTGCAGTGTGTCTGTGGGAACAAGTACCCATTCCGAAAAAAGTGCATTTGTGAGGTCAGGCACTGATGTTGGACAAAAAGGCCTGGCTTGCAATCAATGTTCCATTCCACTGTAAAGCCGTTCAGTGCAATTACAACAAATTCATCAAACCACATATTTATGGACCTTGCCTTGTACACAGGGTCACGGTCATGCTGGAACAGAAAAGCTGCCTTCCCCAAATTGGTGCCACATAACTGGAAACACACAATTGCCTAAAATGTCTTGGAATGCTCTAGCATTAACATTACTCTTCATTGGAAATAAGGGGCCTAGCCCCTATGTTTATCTGTCAAGATGTCATGCCTAAATGCTTGATATTTTACACTTTTTAGCCATGAACATTGTTGAACACCTAAACTGAATAATTAGGAGGGGGATAGGGAAAAAACAAATGATAAAATCAAACAACTACAAAGTGGGTGCAATGTTTAAATCAAAGTATCTCTGAACACTCACATACCAATAAATTTTGTGATTTATGGTGTGCAGCTTAAGAATTATGTAATATTGAGCATTTGGTGTTAGTATGAGTGGATTCTATTAGCCTGTGCATGTACATGTGAGTGTTACTGTATGATGTTAGCATGAGTGTCTGTATGCTAGTTTATGATGTTAAGGTGTGTGTATGTCAGTGCATCCCATTAGTGTGAGTGTGTTTGTCAGCGGTTAGCCTATGGTTAGTGGTGCAAGGGAGGGAGGTAGTGTACAAGTATGGTGCAGAGTGAGTGGTTGTTAGAGTGGCTACAATGAGATGGTAGCTTTTCAATTTTATGTGCATTATATCAACATAAGCTACACTATAACAGAACGACACACTCAGGTGGTTTATTAAATTTGAGGTCTTCAGTACTTAATGGCATTATCCAGAGGCAGTGTTTTATAATTTATTTGATTATGCTGTAATTAATGAACCTTTCATGTGAATAACATGAAAAGGCCTCTGATAATTGATGGTACATACACCCGCTAACCTTTACTTCTGCTGATATCACCACATTGCAGCTGCTGGATTTCCATCGACAGCTTGCAGTTTCTGCATATGACCACATGGTTTGGATGGAAAAACAAACATATGTTCTTTAAGCAAGAGGCATGTTATTGTCATAGTAACATAATACAAAAGATATTTAGGTTTTTAAAAAAATACAAGTTACTCAATCATGTTCATGCCCAAAAGAAGGCAAAACCCCCACATTTAAGTGATTTCCAATGGTGTCTCAAAAAGGAGGACACATTTTGTCTATAGTGATTTCTCACTGAATCAACAATCTATATCTAATCATGTCATTAACATATAACATGTTATATCCCTGTAAATTATTTCTATGCTATAAAATAATCCAGCCAATACTATGTTGTGAATTCCACATATTTACTGTTATTGCAGGAAATAATCCTTTTGCTACATGTTTTTCTTCAGGTCTAAATTAAAAACCTATTTTCATGTTAATGAACAAGTAATCGGAGAGTGGTTTGTATTCTCCTTATATGACTTTGTGCCTTGACTTGCAGTGCATGTTCAAAGATGGGGTGTTGTCACCTACACAGAGGCAAAATATTTTAATAAATTGAGTCAATTCTATTATTAAGATTATAATATTTTACTGGCCCTTATGGCTACTGACTGACATTGAACACTGTTGCTAAGTTTATTACTGTCAGAGACCTGTGCCTCTCCTCCTGCACCCTCCTCTGATGCTTCCCAAATGGGCATCCCTATGCGTGTGCGCTGTAACAGCCACCTTTATTCATCCCTCAAGTGGAGGCGACGGGGAGCACGTCTGGATGATGTCACATATGGGGCGGAGCCTACATGAGCGGCAACTATAAAACCCAATACTGAGTTTCACTCAGTGCTCGGTTATTGTGCCATATAGGGCTTCTCACTGCTTGCAGTTTGTTTGTGTGCCATCTCGGATTCCCTATTGACCTTCATGACTTCCGTGAACCAGACCCTGGCTACCATATTGACCTCGGCTTCCTATCTGATGTGGTTCGTCTTCCTGGCTGCTTCAGTATCATCGTCCGGACCTTGGCCAGTAGACTATTCCTATTTGTGTCTGATACTCTGCGGGTTCCTCTCAGAGTTGAGGCTGCTAAGCTCTGGGTAACATACCATTCATGGTTCAGCTGGAGAGTGTGTAGTTATTCAGGTAAAAAAACCTCTCCCTCTCTGTCTAGTTCCCTGGAGAGGTGTCCTACACCTCCCTACCTTTCATCCGAACTACTAGCTACATCCAAGCCGTTGCCATCCTGCATACCTGACTCACAGTTGTCTACAGCTAAGTCCTTCTCATTTAATGGTTTCCCTAAGAGTACCCCCTTTATAATTTACACCCCCCAAAAAATGCATAACTTTGTATTTCTCAATATTAACTCTCATCTGACACTTGGCAGCTCAGACCTCCTATTTGACCAAATCTTTCTGCCGGAAAGTAATGTCTAGTTCATACATTAACTTATCTAATGTGTCATCTGCAAACACTAAAACATGGCTTTCAATATACAGTGCAAGATCATTAGATCTAAGTGGTCTTTAAGTGGTCTTAAAAGACCTAAGTGATCTTAATGATCATTACGATCATTAAGATCACTTAGAGACAGGCAACGTGATATTTCATACCTACAAAACTGTAAGTTAAGGACAGAGATCATAATATTATGTCCTCTGCTACACCAATTGCCATGAACAATAGGAGTGATCATTATGAAAGGCACTTGATGACCCCTCCCACTCCCATGAGTGAAAGCTGTCATAGAGAAAGAGGGGTCATTCAAGGTAAAAAGAAAAAAAAACACATAGATTATTAATGCAAAAGGAAAACTGTATTTTTATAAAGGCCATGCAGGAGGTAAGAGGAAAAGGGAGGATGAAGAGAAATGTGATAGGAAAACAGGGAAGGCTGCAAGAGATCAAGAGAAGGACAGCTTTGGTAGGGAAAGATGAGAGAGAGGGATATCAAGTGAGGGGAAAGCTGTGAGAGGAAGATCAAGAGAAGGAAATATTTGAGGAGCCGGAGAGCTGTGATGGAGACGGAGAGTTGGGGGCCATTAGAGGGAGTGCTGTGATGAAGAGAGAAAGATGGAAAGCCATAGGAGGGAGAGCTGTGCTGGTGTGAGAGAGATGCAGAGCATATTTCACTGGCCACATTCCAGCTGCACAACACACTGGAGTGACAAGGACCCTGGGGAACTACTGCAGAAGTCTCATGATAGAAGGGGGCGCTCTGATATGAGGAGAGAAGCCACAAGCACACTAGTATGTTGTAAAGCAGCTCTGGGGGGTATATAGGGCATTGAGATTATTTTAACTACTGCACAGCTAGTTGTCTGTTCCCAGAAACCTCCTCCTGGTGCCCTGATTTCCAATCACTTCCGAAACTTAGAGGTGGTGGGGAGAGGAGAGGAGTACACAGCTTGCTTGGAAATGTAGCTGATGTGGATTTATCCCAAGTGGACTCTTCATAAGTGGGAAGTTATGAGTTACACTGGACTATCCAGACATCCATCCCTGGTCTCATGCTTTCATCCAACTACTACTCTGGCAATCACTAATGTCTGCCATATCTCATTCTCTTACAGGTATGACTCACACCTTTCACCTGAACCCCTCATTTACTGCTGTTACCCCTGTTTTCCACCCGGTATGTCTTTATCCTGCATGTCTCCATACCCTGCTGCTCCCAAAGGGTTAAATTTGATGCCCTCTAGTCTAGCTTAATTGCATTTGTTAGCCAAGGTGTGAAACATCTGCCTCCTTATCTGATCACTTGTGAGGCAGCCCTATAAATTCCTAGGCCTCGCTTGGAAACTTGCTGCTGCTGTGGCCTTACCCTATGTGGACTCTTCATAAGTGGACAGATAAGAGTTACACTGGAGTTAAACTGGAGGGAAACTACATACCAAGTACCACTGCAGAAAGCAGGATTTCACCCATGCCGCACCCCTCCTGTTGAATTCCCTTCCCTTTCCGTCACACTCTCTACCTCGTACACAACTTTTAAAACCTCTCTGAAAACCCACCTGTTCAGGGAAGCGTACAACATTCCTTCCCATTACTCCCAACCATCATAATCAAGCCATCTGAACAATAACAATCTCAACACATAATTGGAACCAGATCAATTCATCCCCATCCAAGCAGGCCTCTCCTTTTGTTCACTTCCCCCTCAACCACCGGCTAGAATGTAAGCTCGCAACAGCAGGGCCCTCCACTCCTTTGCACTGGTTTGTTATTGTATTTCTTTTTGTATGTGAAATTTTTCTACTGACTGTAACAGCACTGCAGAATCCACAGGCACAGCACACACGAACACAGTCTGCTAGTCTGACACTAAGGCATTTTTTTTAATTGACTCCAATGTAAACTAGATGCATTCAGTTTAATTCCTCTTCTGGCTGTCCATACTTAGACCAGAAAGCACTAGTATGTACCCTTCATGCACATGCCCAGTAGCTCTTCTGAACCAGCAGCCAATCACATGAATGCTAAGTAATACAAGCGTACCTGGATGATCTCTGGGTGAAGCGCTGCTTCACCGGTTCTCCGGGTCAAGACCCGAATCCTCCGGGTCACAGGAGCAGGGGGGTTGTTTCCCCCTAACGAATGCCCCCCAACGTCAGCAGGAACGCCTCCGACTTCAGCGGGAACTCCCACCGACATCAGCGGGACATCCCACCGACGTCAGTGAGCAGTCCAGGCCGCCTCCCACAAGGGAAGGCTCCGGGTAGCCGGAGCTCAGAAGTTCCCAGGTATTAATACAAGTGATGGCTGCCGCTACTCCCATTGATTGACTAAAAGGGAATTTCTACCGAGCATGTGTGAAAAAGCATACTGAGATATGCTTTTATGGGACCAGTACCTGCACTGATATGCATGCGCTAAAATGTACTGTGTAGCAGTGATTACAGATTAAAATTAACTGTGTATTTTGGATCCTACCCCACTTGCATGCTTCCCGGGGGAAGGAAATTGAAGCTAAAAGCTGCTCTAGAAGGAGACATGGGCAGAAAAGAGAGGTATGGAGTTCAATTCATGTATTCCTCAATGTAGAAAATAAAACTAAATTATTTAATTATATTTTAATGCACATTTTGGGGTTATATTTATGCTAAAAGGTATTGCATAACTGTTCTATTATAATTCAAAAGAATTACCACACCTTGCTTACATTTTAACATGCCTGAAATATTTTAGGCATTCCCCCGTGTTTACTTTCTGAAAGGCTGGCACTTTAGGGATCAGAAGCTTTGCTTCTAATCTGACATCCTTTTGTATCAACTGGCCTAAGCAAGTAATTAACATTTTTATCTTGTAATGGATCTACCCAATAATAAAGCAAGCAACTAAACCTGTGCATGGCTTCGTGCCTGAAACCTGTGAATTAGTATAAAAAAGACTTCAATAAGAAAGGGCAAGGCTGGTCCATGCGTCACAGCTCGGTCTGTTTAAAGATTTGCTAAAAGTTTGTGTGCCTACATTTAGTCAGGGCTCGTAAGGCTCTTAAATAAATCGTATGCCCTTCAACAACCCCCCCCCTGTGATTGTTGCAATCTGACTTACCGCCTAGCCAGCCACCCAGTTACATATATTTTTCATATAATTACTTCAAATCTAAAATAATATAAAAAAAATTAATCATGTTCCCTATATTATTGAACGATAGTTAAAGAAACACTTAACCTTTTTCTGTTAGTAAAACATTTTATTCCATTTTACTCATAGGCACCTATAGTCTCTATAGACTTTATTTTTGGTGCCACCACAAATCGTTTGGACTCTTGTTGATGAGGTAAACGAGGAGGAAATGTATATAGTAGTATATCAAAAGTAGCGCAAAAAAATGGGGTGGGGTTTCTCATTGATGGTAATGACTATGATTGATGCGGCCAACAGCCAATGGGAGCCTTTCCTTTTTCTTTTTTCTGATTCATGAAAACTGCTTGACCTGTATTGACGGTAACAGAACCATAATACATTAGATGAAATGGGCAGCCAACTTAAGATTCTGCTCTTATTTAAAAAATTTGAGTAATCAGAAAAAGTTTTCCATTTGCATCTTGTAGATTACGATATAACTTTTTACCTTAACTGCTCGTACATTGTTTACACATGAATTGTCACAAGGCATTATTATGCCTTGTGCTTTAAAGAAGGTATCTATATGCATGTCATATGCATTTTTATGTTTAGTGTGCTTGGAATTTATTATTACACCACTGGACTTTCAAGGTTCAATGCACCTTAGTTAGAGTTTAACTTTAGTGAGTCAGAAGTTCTGGGTTTGCTTGTGTAGGAAGAGTGGGAACACACAAAATGAAAAGCATGTTAAAGGTTTTTGTAACTCCAAAAACATTTATGTGTTATTATGCGGGCTAGTGGGATGCTTAAATAGCCTTCTTCCTTATGCCAGACACCCCCTAAAAAAGTTGTACATAACCAGATGAAAATGGCTGCCATGTTTGTTCATTAAACAATACATCGATTATGAGGACTTTGCTAGCACAATATAGTGCAGTTCAGATTCTGGGAAATAGAATCCCTACTTTTGTTCTTCTCTTTTACCACCATTCTCTCTTCTCTCCTATAGTCACACCTCGACCATGCCCCAGACAAACCACTCAACCAGGAGATGGTTCAGCATAAGATGGCAACTCTAGGGCAGTCCCTTGTTCTTACTTCCAGTGTGGATTCCTTCCAGTATCCAGTTTGAGGTCAGCCTCAAACTCTAAACATGCTTCTGTGAAGTCACTTATTAGAGTTCAGTCCTAAGGCCAGACAGTTATGGCAGGAGCAAGGAAGCGGAGAGAAGCACAAGGAGGTGCAGGGGCATTGTTGCTAGACAGGTAAATGAACACTGGCAAAATGCCCCTCTTGCTCTGTGCCCTACAACAGATATGGCCCTACTTTGCAGATAATTAACATTACATTTTCAGTGAATTGAGGCTGTTACAGCCTGCTTTGGCCAGAAACTCTGAACTATTACATTTTAGGAAAACATTATTTCCCCTCCAGCTCCACCCACACTATTCATTATTTCTTAATGCTATACTCCCCTTTCCTATTTTCAATTGCTCCCAAGGGCATATAATGACAAGAAAAAGTGAGTGAACCCTTTGGAATTACCAGAAGTTATGTATATATTTATCTTAATCTATGAGATGATTTTCATCTAAATTATAATAATGAACTATCACAATCACACAATCTGTTAAACTAATAACACACAAACTATTGTATTGTTCTTGTCCATATTGCATATATCATTCAAACATTCGTGTTAGAAAAAGTATGTAAAACCCAAGGCTATTCACTTCAACTAAAGATAATTGGCGTAAGGAGTTAGCAAACCTGGTATCCAATCAATGAAATAGGACTGGAGGTGTGTTTTACAATCATAAGTGATCTAAATAAACTGATACAAATACATGAAATTGGGCATATACTCAAGAAAAGGCACAAGAGTTAGGCATCTGTCTTCCTCAAGCTTTCTAAAGACTCAATGTTTTGTTAAAATATTACAATATGTTCCAATAACATCTAGCTATAGATTTTTTGAAGGCCACGCTTTATCATAATTATGATTACTAAAAAATGTTCTAATTATTAATGTGTTTCCATGTTATGACCAATGAAGCCATTAAATACATGTGGAGACATTAAGTTAATTTAAATACAAAACATGTTTTATTTAAACAATAACAAATATATTAAAATATATAGACAATACATTAAATATTTTAAATATAAAATAAATAGTTTTCTTATTTCATTTATAAAAAATATATATACTTTTTACATCATAACAAGCATTGAACAGTATCTTCTAGTTTCCAGCCCATGGAGGTTTGGCAGTGTTTTTCTTTATTTTTCCCATCTTTTGAGATTCTATAAGAAAGGCAAAATAGTATTAGATTAGGTTTTGTCAGCACATGAATTTGTTTTTTCTGTCTTTAGATAAATAGCTAACAGTAAGGTGATTAATATCTGCTTTAAAATATACTTTTTCCAATAATAATACAATTAATAGTAATTAAAATAATAATATCCCTACGCTATCTACCATTTACTGAGCTACCTAATATATCATCATATATGATGCCATATTCAGGGTCTCTGCCATAGAAAGATGGTCTGTATCAGGTAAGGTAACATAGCCTGTTACAAGGGATATGTCCAATTTCACCAATGGCCCATTGGGCAGCAGCACCTTTGGGGAAAGAAAATGTGCTACCCCAAGATCTACTGCCCAAGAAAACGCCAGTGAGTGCACTCATATACAGGGGTAGTCTTCCACGGACACTAGTTCACAAATCATTGGTGATGAGACATTTACTGAATCCTCAATGCCCCTTCACCCACATAATCTAAAATGAAATCAGGCAGGAGATAAGATTAAAATGTACATACTTACCATTTTCTTTACACATCAATTTCTTCACTTCCATTCTCTTGCCCTAATCTTTTCTTTTCTTCCACTTCATAGCTATTTTTTTCTCGGTTGCTTTAAGATAATACAAAAATAAACATATGAATAAAACACATTATAACAAATACCTTTCATTTATTTATTTAGGGTGCAAATACCACTCGCTGCCTGGTCAATGGTTCAATATATGAATTATTGGGATCATGCTCAAATAACCATTGGCTCTGTGTATTAATGCTTTATACAGTGAATTAGCTCTACGGAGTAACATAAAACAGAGCAGGATTTTGCTACTGGAAATATTTAATGTGTTGTTTCATTAAAACGGACAAAGGTCCAATTTTCTGCAGCTGCACTGCTCTGGAGAATTATGGAAATGGTAGTTTAATAACACATGGAGACATTTTATCTGATTCTATCACTGGTCAAGGTTCTTAACCTTTGGGCTGAACAGTAGCTTTTACACTTAAGGGTTATAAAATAGCCAAATTAAAAAAAAGGAGCACTTACTGCACAATGATGATAATGATGATGGCAATAATGCTGATGGCTGAGAGTAAAACTGCCGCCACGGCCAATGCTATAGTTGAGACCTCTCCAAAATCCCCATTGTTTTGTGTTTTCATATATTGTTCATCACATCTTTCACCAAAATAGTCCTTCACACATCTGGAGTAATGATAAGAAAACAAAGATTATATACCTTCAAACGCCTTGCTGAAGTAAGTCTTCTAAAAATTGTCTTTACATATACATGAATAGTTAATGATATTGCGAAACTGTCAAAAAAGCTCTAAAAAAAACAGGCCGGAAGTAGTGAGTAACAAAAGACCAGCATGTTTCCAGCAAAAGGATTGTCATCTGTGGAATGCAATTTGATATCACCTAACTTCTGGCAATAGCACAGCTTGACTCTTTTCTACAAAGACTCGAAATACAGGACTATTCATTTCAGAGAGTAAATAATTTTATTAGATAATACATTTTCTTTCGGGGTTTTAAAAAGGGAATTCTTTATTAAAAATACCAAATAGGTAATGTAATTACTACTAATGAGCACATATCTCCCAAAATCTGAGGTGGCCAACGAAAGACAGTTGTTTTAAGGGCTGTGTTTAGAGGTACAGCTAGGGAATGGGGCATTACCAATACTTTTTTTTATACGACTTTGTAAACTGTTGGTATCTATGTATGTAACAGGGTAATTATACATTATACGGATAATAATCTATTTTATTTACATACTTTAATTCATAAACCTCTTAACTGCTTTTTATAGACATAATGGGATATATATATATATATATATATATATATATATATATATATATATATATAATTCCTGTGCAAAGTTTAAGAAGTGGTTTAATCGCTATAGCAAGCAATGGACATATCCAGTAAACTCACCTGCATGTCACTTCATCAATTCTCTCTAAGTATTTACATTCTCCATTAAAACAGAAATCCTTGTGTGTTGTTAGGCATGGATTCTTCTTCTTCTTCCTCCTTTTCTTCTTGTCATTTTCCCCTTTTTTGTTTTTCTTATCACCTTTTTTCGTTTTCTCCTTTTTCTGTGTTTCGTCAGGCTTCACTACTGGTTGTACTGATCCAATAAGGAAAAAAGTTACGTTTAGTTAACATGTCGTAAATTAAATCTGTTCTTTGTATAGCTAATTTGTTTTCTTTTTTTTGGTTCAGTAAACAGTTATGCATGCTTTGTTCATAAAGTTATCCCATACTTTGCAGAAACAATAATTATTTCCAAAAAATGCCCAAAGCTTATTGTGGTATCATAGGATTTTGGCAGCAGAGTAACATTATTGTAATATTGCATGGGAAATGATGAAACTATTGTATAAGCTTGTTAAAGTTAACCATACGGTACTGCCATAGCAATTCATATTTCAGACGGCAATGGTATTTAAGTAATATATCCAGATATTCACCAATATTCACCCAAATCTACGTTATTGTATTACAATTGTAACAATGTCCTTTCTGACAGTTCTTGGTATGCTATTGCAACTGCTTGCACCATGTGATGGTAAACAGTGAAATCCGGCATTCATAACATTCTGGAATGCTTACTACTTACTAATTAAGTTTTCAGTTCAGACCTCTTTCTTTCTTCAGACCTCTTTTTTTTCTAATTTCACCTTCACGGTTTTGAACATTGGTTGAAAAATATAATAATATATGTCCCCCGCCCCAGGAAGTGGCACATTTACACTTATTAGATGCAATGTATCAAGCTATACACTTAAGCCCCGAAGGAAAGGTTTGGGAATGGAGCCATACCATTCATAAATGGTGCATGTAAGGCATGTTTCATTAAGGTGAGTCACTGAGGTGAGGCACTGCAACACATAGTTACTAGCGTGATATGGTTCAGTGCAATAGGTCAACCCTTCTCTAGCCTGCATTTGCCACTCTGCACTTTTATATCCCAAATGTGCTGTTCACTAAAACATGAATGTTACAATGCAGCCGAACATTCAAGCTTTGCTTAGAATGGTCAAGTCTTACTAAAGTGGATAGTCCTGCAGTAAGGCCTCTATACCCCACTTAGTACTTCTAGGGTACAGAATAACCTTCCAAATGAAGGAATACACATGTACCACATCTGCACCAGTGGATGACCATCAAAGGACCAGTTCCTCAGATGGGGAGCCACTGATTGTCTAGCCTGACTGATGAACACGTTATCAAAATCAGAAACATTCAGCCTATATTTTTAACCCCCCATAAATTGTTTTATAAATAATAAAAAATGTAATAATATACTTTGAAATTCTAGTATTGAGATGCAATATGTTCAAATCAACAGCCTATCTGCAACTGAGTAACAGCAATAAGTTTGACACATGGTGCCTCAATGCAGACATGACAAATTAGCAATGAATCAGTTCTGGCAGCGCTGGAAACCCCTGCAATGTGTTTTCAGGCCCACACAGCTCTCTGTGATGAAGTAATGGGTGGCAGAAGTCTGATCTCAACAACACTAGATAAACTACAGCAAGTTAAATCTTTTTTTCATCCCTGCCGCACAGTTCAAAGACATATTTTCCGTGGGATGCGGTGAATATCATATACATTTCCCCACAAAGTTTATACACTCTTCAGATCTGTCTGGATGTCTGAATATCCAGATGTGAAAAAAAAGCCATTCTGCTTCTACGCATTGCTTAGTCCTAAATTGGTGATATGGCAAAATCACCTAACTTTTAATAATTGGTGGCACTATAAATGCACTAAAACAAAACAAAGTATCGGTTTCTCTTTTGATGGGATTTAGGTTTAATATTTAAGCTCTATTTGGATGAAAATATATGTCAAGAGAGCACTTATTTTGGCAATTTAGAAAAATTGGTTTGCGTTTCAGCGTAACAAACACTTCCATTGCCAAAGCAGCGATCAACAATAACAAATATGGTATTCATTAGAAATTGTAAAGCAGTTGCTAATTTACAATAGAACATCAAGGCTTGTGGACCTCTAAAAACCTGTTAAGTTACAGACAGAACTTCGAGCACATGCGCCATGGAACAATGGAAATATTTGTTTTATAGTTGGATACTGCAGTTTATTTAATGACAGTAGAAAAAAAAAATCATGCCAACTTACCCAGAATAGAGTCATCCGTAAAAAATCCTGCAATTGAAAAATCTTCCTCATTGCCTTCCTCGTCGTCCTCATCTTCCTCGTGGACCTGTATACTCTCTGTTTCGTTAGAGATGGGATGATCTCCAGGTAATGTGGCATTGGTTTTGATTTCAGTCGTGTTAGACTCAGAGCAAAGTACTTGGTATTGGTATACTGCAAATATAAGATAATTTAACAGTTAACAACCCTGTCATAATCAGTACACATGGTGGAGACTGGTCAAAGTGGGTAATCCACTGTAACGTTTTTGTGTCTTCACAAGCCTCTTCACCTTAGATATTTACTGGATCTACTTACCACGCAGAGCGAGACTTGCCACACTTTCATACTCTATAGAGCATAACTGGAGATCTTTTGCCCTCATTGTAAAACTACAACACGCAACCGAAATGTTGCTCTGAAAAACATCCACATTTTCTATCTCTAATTTATTGCAATGCCTCCATTTATGGCAAGGAAATCAAGCATGGGTGGATTTGCAGAATTTACAATAAATAAACCATTAATATACAATCAACGTTTCCCTGTTAATGGCAAATCCAACTCCTTAAGTGTTAAAAAGGATTTCTGTGGTTCTTCATACTTGAACTAATAAACCTTAGTCACATAACAAACTTGTCAAGCCTAACTAAACACACTACTGAAGGACTCATTCATAAACCTGTCAGTATTCTTTCGCGCAATTCATTTCACAGACATACACTCCTCTCAGTGACAGGGTACATCCTAGACAAGTATGCACATGTTACTGTTCACAGGCTTACGTCATCACAGTGTCCTTTAATTACAATTAGTGCAACGCTGCCACTGTTTCCGGAACACTCCATCTTGCTTAATACAAATATATATATATATATCTTATGCAAATAGAATGCTTGTATGCTGGGCCATCTTTACCTAATGTAACAGTTTGCCTTAGTCTGTCAGTTCTAGTTTTCTCATTAGCCTTTGAATGTAAGTGTTGCGTAAATTGTTGGCGCTATATGAATAAGATAAGTAATATATATATATAATAATATAATATTTATCAATATTTGTTCATGCAGCAAGTAAAATACAATGGAACTGTATACATACATTGAGATACACTGTAGAACTACTAATAACAAAAAAATAATTATATTAAATTAGTACAACCTGGGTAAGTTTATATTACATGGTCAATGTGTTTTTAAAGCAGACAAAGTCATAGTTCCAACAATGCTGCAAAAAACTAGAAGAACCTTTTTGTGCTGGTTTTATGAATTATAAAACAGCATGTCAAACAAAATGCAAGCTCTTAAATGCTAATGGGATACTTTATGATAATTAAATTAAATTGGAAATTATGCTAAATCAGATAAAATAAGGCTGTCATCAGTCCAATGTTCATCAAAATTGAAAAAAACCTCTTCTATACATTTTTAATAAGAGTTCTTATACAGGCAGTTCTAGCTGTTCTTCATAAATGAAGGTATATAGTTATCTACCTCTAGAAAGCTTGCAGCATTGCATACAAATAACTTAGAATAAGCATATTAAAATGAATGAATGATTACACTTGTAATTCCTTACATTTGATTATTAAGAAAATACCTTTAATACATCGGATTCTTACCTATAGAGAAGAGCACTGTCATGCACAGGAGCAGGGACGATTTTGGAGACATTACTGAACAGAGTATTTTCAAGTGAAGCAGCAGCTGGAAGGGTCTCTGGAGTCCTTTATGTCACTAATCAGTGTCTCGTGTCAGGCTTGGTACACAGTTAGTGTGTGTTGGTGAATGAATGCCTGCACCCTGCTGCTCCAGCAGACCTCAGTGATTTCGTCTCAGGGATTCATGATCCGTCCCTATATAGGGAAGGGAGGGAAGGACTGAATGACGAAGGGATGACTAAGAATTGCAAAGAAGGAGGAGGGGGGAGAGTGCACCTGTATGTGGAGAGCTAGAAACAGCACTCATTATTTCAAGAGACACAAAAGTAACACATAAAAAGAATAGCCTTTTGGCGTGTCACACAAAGCAAGAAGGGTGTGGGAAACATGTAAAACCCTCACTCCTTTCCTAAATTGGAACATTTCTAAGGAAAACTGCGGGATCGGTTTATCAAATATCATACATATCGTATCATAGGATATGTCTATCAATTCATTTTCAAAAACAGTTACTAAAGGTTATATATAAAACGTTTAAACTATTGAAAAGTTTTCTTATAATCATCCTGTAATGGTCCAATTAATAGGAACATCCATTTGGGTACTATGGTGATAGCACCGGTTTAGTCACTGTCTATTCACAATCTCCACTGATTTTCTTATGGGATTATCTACATTTTTAAGAAGGCGGCTGAAAAAATTTAGCTCAAGTGGCAAGTTCAGACTGGTAACCCACTGAGTACTATCTTATCCAGTCCTTTTTCAACTCACATTCCTCAAGAGAAGTGCATTGAAAATCAAAAAGGTGTAAATTCTGCCTAAAGTGATTTTTACCTAATACACCATAAGATACACTAGTAGCTATATTTGAAATTGCAAGAAAACTCCCCATGCCTGGAGAAGACAAGAAGCATAAAAGGCAACAGAACAGAATTTGACTTAAAATGAAAAATATATGACAAGAAGAATTTTGCTTTTCACCCATTTACAACATGCTCACACAATGCTGAAACAATGCAGAACAAAAAGCAAATATAATTTCTCTGCGTTGACAATACCCTGAGGCCATAAGACTGATGAAAAGATATTAAGAATGAATGTACAATAGTAACCTAGGAATGATTATGGGGTTCACCGAAGGTTAGGATTTAACGTCATGATTCAATTTTAGTTGTAAATCCAAGGAAAGCACTAACTAAAAAGGAAATGTGGAAAAATGACAAAGAGAAAGAGAGCTGCTGTACACAGGAAGCTAGAATAGAACTGCAACTATGCCTGCCCCCATGCCCAGTAGCTATAGATCAATGTCATCAATGTCATTGTTGCTGGCAGGAAGTAATTTTTTTTTGTTTCTTTAGAAGACAACCCTCTTCCTCGTCCAACATCCCAAGATCAGTTGAGGGCATATGTTAGTTTTTGACACTTGAACATTATACACAGAATATAACATTCTTAACATTGTCATTTAATAAGTCATTTTCTGAGCCTTGTATTGGAATTCATGGAAGTATGTCCGTATATATATAAGGGTTATAACTTTTCTCTAGACAGATAATATTTAGAAACTCAATCATATTGACAGGTTAATTAAAATATACTACACAGAACATATTATACTGATAAGAATATTGTATTTTAAGTGTGTGAAACAAGTACAATTAGTTGCTAAGTAAAGTTAAGCCTGTCCTGATTCCCATAGAACAGGAGAGGATAGTCATGAATCCAATTGGTTGTCTGCCCTTAGGCGGAACATGGACAGTAACATGGACAGTATAGACACAGCTTATTGGTTGCCATTCCTATCATAGACTATCATATTGATTGTAGGCATTGCTCTAGAAACAACTCATTCCCCTTTGGCTGCTTTAACCTTGCCTTGGGAACAAGTGCTAACACATGTACACCATTATTCATAGTTGTTCTGTGTGACCCCTCAATGTTTATTGGTTGTTATGTCCTAATGCCAAATTTGAATCATTGCTTGGTTAATTTGTTACACAGTTCATAAGGTTAAAAAAAGACCTAAGTTCATCAAGTTCAACCCTCCTACCTAACCTTCCTATTCTTGATCCAAAAGAAGGCAAAAAAAAACCCCTAATTAAGCTACTTCGAATTCTGCCATCAGGGAAAAAAAGAGTATATAATTTTAACTTTTTTAGTCTCTCTTCATAACTAGTATCTCCCAATCCCATTATTATGTTATTATGTTGTTGATGTGCTTTAATCTGTACAAATAAAAAAAAAATAAAGTGTCTTATTCTTGAATCACATTTCCATTAGTTCTTGGATGGACCTGTATAATCCTATACAGCAGTGGTCAGCAGAAGAGCTTCTTTGATATGAAAAAGGGGAGATACTTTTAGGTCCGTAAGTATTTGGACACTGAGAGGACATTGAAGTGCAGACTTTCATCTTTAATTCAAATTCAAGAAATATTGTATGAAACATTTATGAATTGCCGTATTCATACACAGTCTCCTTATTACAGGGGCTCAAATTGAATTTATTTATTTGAGTTTATTTTGAATACTTTGTCGAGAATCCTTTGTAGGCAATGACTGCTTGAAGTGTGGAATGCAAGGACATCACCAAACACTGGGCTTCCTCCTTTGTGATGCTTTGCCAGGCCTTTACTGTAGCTATTTTCAGTTGTTTGTGGGTCTTTCTACCGTAAGTAGTTTGTCTTCAGCAAGTGAAATACATGCTTGATCGGGTTGAGATCAGGCGATTGACTCAGACGTTGCAGAATATTATACTTTTTTGTCTCCTGGGTTGATTTCACAGTATGTTTTGGGTCATTGCTCCGTCCAACCAGCTTCGCTGAATTAGGTTGAATCTGAGAAGACACTTCAGAATGAATCCAGCTGCTTTGTCTTCTGTCACATCCTCCATAAACACTAGTGACCCAGTGCCGTTGAAAGCCATGCATGCCCATGCCATCACACTGCCTCCACCGTGTTTTAATGACGATGTGGTATGCTTTAAATAATGAGCCGTTCTAAGCCTTCTCCATACTTTTTTCTTCCCATCATTCTGGTACAGGTTGATCTTAGTTTTCATCTGTCCAAAGAATGCTGCTCCAGACTGGGCTGGCTTTTTTTTTTTTTTTTTTAGATGTTTTTGGCAAAGTTTAATCTGGCCTTTTTATTCTTGAGACCTATTAAGGATTTATACCTTGTGGTGAACCCTCTGTATTTGCTCTTGTGAAGTCTTCTCTTTAGGGTAGACTTGAATAGTGACATGCATACCTCCTGGAGAGTATCCTTCACAGTATGGCAGGATGTTGTGAAAGGGTTTTTCTTTACCATGGAAAAGGTCCTACGATCATCCACCACTGGTGTCTTCTGTGGACATCAAGGCCTTTTTGTGTTGCAGGGCTAACCAGTGCCTTCTTTTTTCTTAGAATATACCAAAATGTTGATTGTCCCTGCTATCTTTCTGATGGATTTTTTTTCTTTTTTTGCAGCCTAAGAATGACCTGTTTCACTTGCATTTAGAGCTCCTTTGACCGCAGCAACAGCTTTCATATGCGAATGCCACACCTTGAATCAGCTCCAGACATTTTACCTGCTTAATTGGTGAAGAACTAACCAAGAAATAGCCCACACTTGTCAATAAAACAGCTTTTGAGTCAATTGTGCAGTTACTTTTGGTCCCCTGAAAAAGACGGGGCTACATATTACAGTGAGGTGATTCCTAAACCCTTTATCCAAATTGGATATAAATACCCTCAAATTAAAGCTGGGAGACTGCACTTTAAGCCCATATTAATTATTTAACTGTAAATTGAATTAAAAAAAAATTGTGTCAGTGTCCAAATATTTCCAGAATTAACAATATAATAATAATGAGGAGAGACTGCGAGAGATAAAGAAAGAAGAGAGATACAAAGAAAAGAGAGGAGCCCCCTACAAGCACCAATAGGCTCACTTGCACGGCCCTTTAACTCCTGACGGCGCAACTTGGCCTGGGGAGACCCTGCTCCAAGAGTTAAAGGTCCGTACAAGCGACTCTATTGGTCGTTCGTACGGTCCTTTAACTCTTGGAGCCAAGTTGCGGCACCAGGATTTAACAAAGTCTGTACGAGCGACTCTATTGTGATAAAAACAGAACAAAAAATCTGTAGTGTAAAAGGTACATGGGCACTTCACACTTGGTTTAACATTAAAATTCTAGTCTTCACTGGAGGATCATGTGACATGAGAGAAAAAAAGGCTGCACTAAATGGCCAGACTATACCCCTGATAAGGGAAAATGTGAGGTCAGAGCTGCTGATTAGGTGAAAGGGCCATCAAGCTATAAAAGGTGGGGCCAATCAGCTTTGTTTCAAACATAAGAGCAGTGAAGTAAAAAAAAAAAAGGCATCATCGTCTTTCAAGATTGATTAGTTTACTTTACAATATTTGCCGACAATGGAGACAGGCGTAACATCCATGTAAACAACTTTTGCTGCATCCTGTAGACTTCGAGCTGCGTAACTTCTACCTTGTCTAGGTTTACTGCCTTAGGGGAGTATACTGTAACAGTGCAGACGACGTTCATTCAAGTTTCCTCAGGAAAGTCAGCAAACATCTATGTTTGGCACAATGTCAATGAAGTGAATAGTCGGTCAGTCATTAAAGCTATTACTTAGTAGTCTTATAAAACAGAGTTGCAAACAAAATGCTGGATAACTGGATTTTACATAATAAAAGATGAAATCTCTACTAATGGGTAGTTATTTATAGTGTATCATTTTGGCAATAATGGAACATTTATTGGCGCTTGTAGAATTTGAATTAAACAATACAATTTTGCGTGAATAAAAAATACACAAATTAACATTTCACTGAACATTAATCTATAACAGATCAACAGATAATGTTACCATTGTACAGGGTTTTTTGGCAATTTTTTTTCAAAATATTGGCTTTAACTCTGCTGTAAACAACAAGAACACACACACACACACACACACATATATATATATATATATATATATATATCAGCATACTTTACACAAGTGTGACACCCTTTTTGTACCTTTTGTGATTGCTACAACTCCCATCACTCTCATAATTTTTAGTATGGGTCATTTGAGTTGTAATCCATAAATTCTCATTACTTTGTTATTAATAATATAAATAAAAGTGTGCACCTGTGATATCAAAATAAATATCTGCATACTGGAAGGGATCAGACTTTTTTACATGCATGCTTGATTTAACAATAGTTTAGCTGTCAGCATTTAGTTTGTACCGTTGTTTATCATGGAAGCAGTCAGCCATTTTAGGCTGCCCCCTCCTTGACCTGATCGATAATTGAAGGCATGGATCATATTTTTAATTTGCTTTTTAATGACTAATCAACGGCTCAGCATTTGCACTTCATTGTAAACGTGAGTCTTTGCTTTATAACACAATTCTTATGTGTATACACTTAAGATTTACATTTCAGATAGAAGACGTGGTCCTACTATCCTTCAGAAAGTTTTTAGGATGTTGCTACCAAATATGGGACACGTGGTTAGAGTCCTAGGTTCACATTGTCACATATTCCCATACGTTATTGACACTGAAAGGGTTAAAACCTTCTTGCAGGGTAGAAGCTCAGATTTGTAGTTTTAGGTGGCACAACTAACACACCAAAACAATCAAGTGGAAAAAATAGGTATTTTTTGTACCAGAAATTGATTACATAACAGGGAGCTCAGTTTTCATCTAAATTTCTCCTGAAACAATAATACTAATAACAAACAAAAACACACACGCTACTGTATAGGTCGTTTTAATAAATTTACTAAGTTATGGTAAAAGCTGTAAAGGTAGCTTTCCTTAATCCTGAAATTCTGATTATTATGAAAATATGACAAAAATTGTATCATTAAAAGATTCAATTAATAAATGTATCATTCATGCCTGAAGACATCCCGGTGAGTAGAGTAAACACAGGACAGGAAAACAGACATGTGAGACTCATTTTTCAAAATTTCAAAAAAGTTTCAGAAATTGAAAGATCCGAAAGTTGTTAATATCAGATACAAACATACATTTTTGTATTGCAGACCCCTCAACCCATGTGATTCTTTAAAACTGAAGTGCATCAGCTAGACAAATGTCTCCCTATAAGAACTCAGGTGTCCTGGACCAATTCTATGGTGCATTCTGGATATTTAGTTAAATGACATGAGATTATTGACGAACATAAATCAA
Source organism: Spea bombifrons (assembly GCF_027358695.1). NCBI lineage: Eukaryota > Metazoa > Chordata > Amphibia > Anura > Pelobatidae > Spea > Spea bombifrons. The sequence goes on from NC_071087.1 coordinate 53,316,961, forward strand.
TCATCACTTCTTGACCTTGCGTTACCTGCATCAACCCATTCTCAGAGATAGGCAAAAATCTCCTAATGCAGAGTGAGAGGTAATTTGTCATTAGCTGGTTATTTGAAATGAAGAATGAGGTTTGGTTGCATTGCAATACAGAAAGGAATAGATATTATTAGATAACAAATTATATTTTAGGTAGTGGGATGCATAAAGAAAAAACTATGGGTAGACCTGTAGTCAATGGCTTGTATATTAGAAATTAGTTTGTGCATCTCTAACTAGTAGGTACAATACAAAGTCCAGCTTTCTCTCTTTTGACCACTTCATTAAGTCCTCATAATTGAAACTTTTTTTGTATTTTATATTATTAAAAGGTTACTCCACAGATCCTCTCATGGTTTGAAGACATTGACATTTCGGTGCTCTGCACAAGGACTTTTGGTCATATATACCTTTTAGTACAGTAACTTTATGGATGTTAAGTATACTTTAAAATATGTGCTTTAGCGCTCCACCTACCTAACTGAATTAAATTATTTCTTTCCTTCTTATAATAAATAGTATCTCCTTAACAAACAAATGAATCATTCCTTGCTGAAGTTAAATGGAAAAAAAGAACTTTCTTTCTATATTTAGTCATCTTGGAATATACTTTGACTAACTGCTCACCCACGATACATTCTGTGAAACTTACTGTGTCTTTCCTGTTTTTATCACATATGGATTATATTTAGAAATAAAAGTAGGATCAAAATATAAAAGGCACCTACATCACACACTGTCCTATGGCATAAGTTGTTAATATGGTATTCTCATCTGTTTATTAAAGGCTAAGTGAATAATCGACCAATGGGTATTTAGTTGTATAAACTAATATTCTGCATTATTGCATACATAACATATGTATGCAGTGCCATGGTTTTGTTACGCGCGCTGCCGCGGCTCCCTCTCCGGCTACCGCCGGCAACCCCACCTCCGTCCCGCATGCGGGTTGCCGACGGGTGACACGCGCTGCCGCTGCACTCACCTTGGCCGCTGGGTCCCCCGACGTCGGTGGTTCCGCCTCCGGTGCTGCCGCGGTGACTCGAGGGGCTCGTGGTTCCTCTTCGTCGGGCGCGCGCACCCGCTCACGCTCGAGGCACGTCGCCACGCGCACACGCCGGGAAACCGGCGGAAGTGCGCCATCTGGTGGTGGTTCCAGATATCGCACCTAATATCAAATTAGGGCGCGACACGCTCTACGGCGCGGCTGATGACGTGAGTGTTACCTTTCCTATTTAAACCCCATTCGTTTGCCTTGTCTTTGCCCGTTCTAAACGTTCTCTAGCGTTGGGTGTGCTATTGTTCTTCTTCCAGTTTGATCTCTGCTTTGTGTACCGAACCCTTGCCTGTTTATACGACCACGATTCTTCTCTGCCTGCCTACGTACCCGGACCTGTTTACCGTTTTGCACCTGATCTACCTGCCCTGACCTCGGATTGTTTTTGACCTTGCTGCCTGCCGTTGCCCTCGACCTCGGACTGTGTTCTGGACTTTCTTTAGCTGTGCTTACCTGCATTGTTGGATCCCTCGTCTACCTGACCGTAACAGTAGAACGGGCCAACACATGGATCCCGCGGATATGGCACGGCTGCAAGCCCGACAGGATCTCCAAGACCAGCGTCTTGCCGCACAGTCTACACAGCTCCAAACGCTGGAACAAAAGGTCGACGCCATGACCGATCTTCTGCGTTCTCTGACCGCCCTCCCGTCGGTTCATAGGGAGGCCTCCCACGAGGGCATGGGGGCTGTTGCTAGGTTCCCGCTACCCGAGAAGTATTCCGGGGACCCGAAGGAATGTCGCGGTTTCCTCAACCAGTGTATGCTCCACTTCCGGAACCATCCCCAGGCGTTCCAAACATCATCCAAGAGGGTATCATTTATCATATCCCTACTTAAGGGTGATGCATTGCTATGGGCCTCGCCTCTGGTGGAGCAAGAATCCTATCTGCTTGAGGACTGTCCCGCTTTTATGGAAGCCATACGAACTGTTTTTGATGCTCCGTGTCGTAAGGAAACCGCCGAGTCCTCTCTGCTTGACCTCCAGCAAGGCCGTAAAACCTTGGCCCAATACACTGTGGAGTTTCGCACCCTTGCCCATGAGACCAACTGGGAAGAAGGCGCCCTCAAGGCCGCCTACAGAAAAGGGCTCAACGAAAAGATCAAAGACGCCCTAGTGTACCACGACACACCTATGGATCTCGAAGAGTACATCGCCCTCTGTCTCAGGGTGGACAAACGAATCCAGGAAAGGTCATCAGAACACAACAGAGGAAAAAGACCGGGGTCCTACACTCCAGGCCCCACAAGATCTTCTTCGTCTCCTCTTCCGTCCGTTTCCGCTTCAGATGAGCCCATGGAAATAGGAACCGTCCGCAAACTCTCCGAGGCCGAGAAAAGATACAGAAGAATACAAGGACTCTGTCTCTATTGCGGTCAAGCCGATCACCTGTTGCCTACCTGTCCTCTCAGACCGGTAAAAGAGAACGCTTAGGGATCACAGGAGGAAGCTCCCTAAGCGCATGCCGTTTCCCTATTCCTCCCAAAACACGCATGACAGTACCCATAACGCTCTGTTGGGAGAACCACTCCGTGGCCACAAGGGCCTTCCTTGACTCCGGAGCAGCTGGCGTTTTTATGGACCAGCAATGGGCACTGACACATCACATACCACTCCGCACCAAGGAAGCACCCTCTCTGGTGGCTTCTGTCGACGGCTCTCTCTTGGGAACAGGGATCGTCACTCAAGAGTCCGAACCATTGACCCTGCAAGTAGGGGTCACACACCAGGAACGACTCACGTTTGAGTTAATCAAATCACCTCACGCTCCTCTTATCCTGGGATATCCGTGGCTCCGTTACCACAACCCGATCATAGACTGGCAAAGAGACGAGATCTTATCATGGAGTCACCAGTGTCACAACCACTGCATCATACCTTGTCGACGCCTTAATCTCATACTCGAGATCGCTCCTACTGACCCCAGGTCTCTCGTTCCAAGACACTACTGGGACTATTTGGATGTGTTCTCCAAAAAAGACGCGGAGAGACTACCTCCACATCGGGCCTACGATTGCGCCATCAACCTGTTGCCAGGCTCCGATCCACCACGGGGCCGCACCTATCCGCTGTCTGAACCGGAGAACAAGGCTTTAGAACAGTACATCAAAGAAAGTCTGGAAAAAGGCTTCATTCGTCCGTCCTCATCCCCTGCTGGAGCCGGGTTTTTCTTCGTGGCCAAAAAGGAAGGCTCATTGCGGCCATGCATCGACTACCGGGGATTAAATCGCATCACTATAAAAAATCGTTACCCGCTTCCCCTCATCACAGAGATCTATGACCTCCTAAAAGGAGCAAAGATCTTCACCAAGTTGGATCTCAGAGGTGCGTACAATTTAATCCGTGTCAAGTCTGGAGACGAATGGAAGACGGCATTCAACACCAGATTCGGGCATTACGAATACACCGTTATGCCCTTCGGGTTATGTAACGCTCCTGCTATATTTCAGACTTTCGTCAATGACGTTTTCAGGGATATGCTCCTGTCCCACGTCATCGTGTACTTAGACGATATCCTCGTGTACTCTCCTACGCTTGAAACCCATCGACATCATCTGAGGGCCGTGTTACAGAGACTACGGGAGAACGGTCTGTACGCCAAGGCCGAGAAATGCGCCTTTGAGAAAACCAGTCTGCCCTTCCTTGGATATATAGTCTCTTCCGACGGTCTCCATATGGATCCGGCTAAACTTGAGGCCATCACAGCATGGCCTCTCCCTCGTACTCTCAAAGCCATCCAACGATTTCTTGGCTTTGCTAATTACTACCGGCGCTTCATCCGGAATTACTCCGCCATAGCGGCTCCCATCACCGCCATGACTAAAAAGGGGGTTGACCCAACCCTCTGGACTCAAGAAGCCAGAAAGGCATTTGAGAACCTGAAACAAGCCTTCATCTCGGCTCCTGTCCTTCTACGTCCGGACCCTACAAAACAGTATCTCCTGGAAGTCGATGCCTCTGAAACCGGTGCCGGGGCTATATTGTCACAACGCAAAGAACAAACCACTAAATACCATCCCTGTGCCTTCTTCTCCAAGCGTTTTTCCGCAGCTGAACAAAACTATGACGTCGGCAACCGTGAGCTTCTGGCCATCAAAATGGCATTTGAGGAGTGGCGTCACTTACTAGAAGGTACCGAACAACCTGTGGTCGTTGTGACAGACCACAAGAACCTTGCGTACATTGAAAGTGCTAAACGATTATGTCCTCGTCAGGCACGGTGGTCGCTCTTTTTCACACGTTTCAACTTCTACATCACCTACAGGCCAGGAACCAAGAACATCAAAGCTGACGCTCTATCCCGTCAATTCGATTCTCAACACGATCGGCGCTGCAACGACCCCATCATACCCTCCACGCGGCTCATCGCCAGCTTATCTACGCACATGATGAGCCGAATCCGTATGTCCCAAAGGACCATCCCGGCCAATGAACGTCCTCCTCCAGGTCGTCTCCATGTGCCTCCCAAATATCGCACGGACGTCCTTCGCTGGGCTCACGATTCCCTCCTGGCGGGTCACTCTGGCTTCCGGAAAACGATGTTCCTCATCCGTCGTTCCTTCTGGTGGCCGTCCCTGGCCAGGGATATCCGGTCTTATCTCGCTGCCTGTCATACATGTGCACGACAGAAGTCCCCCCGGACGCGTCCACAGGGCCTCCTGCATCCACTTCCCGTTCCTACGGCTCCCTGGACACACGTCTCTCTGGACTTTGTTGTGGATCTACCTAGGTCCCAAGGAAACACCACCATCCTGGTGGTTGTTGACCGCTTCTCCAAGCAGGCTCACTTTATCCCTTTGCCGCGCCTGCCTACCTCTATGCAACTGGCTGACATCTTCATCAAAGACATTGTCCGCATACACGGTCTTCCTCTACACATGGTGTCCGATCGAGGCACACAGTTCGTATCCAGCTATTGGAAACACCTTTGCCGTAAGCTCGGCATACAACTCCACTTGTCGTCAGCCTACCACCCAGAGACCAATGGGCAAACGGAAAGAACGAACCAAACCCTCAAGCAATACCTGAGGATGTACAGCAATGTACGACAAGACAACTGGTCATCTCTTCTCCCGCTCGCTGAGATGACGTACAACGGGTCCCTGCACGAATCCATCGGCAGTACCCCGTTCTTTGCGGCATTGGGTTACCACCCGGTGATCCTGCCTCCTCCGTCTTCTCGTTCCTCCTCTGCTGTGCCGGCGGTCGACCGTCGAGTGACTGACATGCGGAAACATTGGAGTTCCCTTCGCAATGTTCTCTCCAATGCACAGCATCGCTGTAAGCGAGCGGCTGACGCCAAACGATCGTCTCCCCCGGATTACAAAGTGGGTGACATGGTGTGGTTGTCGACTCGCAACATCCGCTTGCGTCAACCATCCAGGTCCTTGGGGCCCCGTTACATCGGGCCCTTTCGCATCAGTAAACGTCTTAACGACGTGTCCGTGTCCCTTGACCTCCCCCCTACCATGCGGATTCCTCGGTCCTTTCATGTCTCCCTGCTCAAGCCTTGCGTCTCCAACCGTCACTCCGTTCCTTTCCAGCCCCCTGCTCCGCTTGTCGTCCGGGGCCATGACGAGTACGTTGTCGAGCGGATCCTCGATTCCCGTCGCGTGCGGAATGGTATCCAGTACCTTGTTGCCTGGAAGGGGTACGGTCCTGAGGAGCGGACGTGGGTGCCTGCTCGTTTTGTTCACGCTCCCCGCTGCGTCGCTCGTTTTCATGCTCTTTGCCCCCTTCGTCCCGCTCCGTCGCGCGCTCCTGGAGGGGGGGGTACTGTTACGCGCGCTGCCGCGGCTCCCTCTCCGGCTACCGCCGGCAACCCCACCTCCGTCCCGCATGCGGGTTGCCGACGGGTGACACGCGCTGCCGCTGCACTCACCTTGGCCGCTGGGTCCCCCGACGTCGGTGGTTCCGCCTCCGGTGCTGCCGCGGTGACTCGAGGGGCTCGTGGTTCCTCTTCGTCGGGCGCGCGCACCCGCTCACGCTCGAGGCACGTCGCCACGCGCACACGCCGGGAAACCGGCGGAAGTGCGCCATCTGGTGGTGGTTCCAGATATCGCACCTAATATCAAATTAGGGCGCGACACGCTCTACGGCGCGGCTGATGACGTGAGTGTTACCTTTCCTATTTAAACCCCATTCGTTTGCCTTGTCTTTGCCCGTTCTAAACGTTCTCTAGCGTTGGGTGTGCTATTGTTCTTCTTCCAGTTTGATCTCTGCTTTGTGTACCGAACCCTTGCCTGTTTATACGACCACGATTCTTCTCTGCCTGCCTACGTACCCGGACCTGTTTACCGTTTTGCACCTGATCTACCTGCCCTGACCTCGGATTGTTTTTGACCTTGCTGCCTGCCGTTGCCCTCGACCTCGGACTGTGTTCTGGACTTTCTTTAGCTGTGCTTACCTGCATTGTTGGATCCCTCGTCTACCTGACCGTAACAGGTTTAAGATGCTTTGCTTTATCAGGAACTGTATACCTTATCATGCAAGAGAAAGTCAGGTCATATAATCATTATTTTATCATGAAATAAGACAACAATCCAAAACATCCCAGCAAGTCTACATAAGGAAAAAGAATGTTCTAATCAATAGACCTAACCCTATTGACGTGTTGTGGCAAAACCTGAAACAAGCAACTCATGTGCTTTGAGGCACCGATTAATAACTACAGAAGAAGTTTAATTGCAGTTATTGGTGCTACAAGTGGCTTAACTAGGTCTTGAGTTTTAATGTTTTTATCTTTTTACATGGAATATATTTCTGTAATAAGTAAATGAAACAAGTATTAAAATGATGTTTTGTGTTTTCATTTAGAGTCACCTTTATATAACAGGTTTTGGTTGAAGATTTAAAAGCTAGACTTGCTCACGAGGCTAAAAATAATAACAGGCAAATTTTTCATTTTGTTTTACTTTTATGAGATGGGGGTAGATATCCTCTCAGCAGAAGAAACTTGAGGTCCACAGAACCCCTGAGGTTTTTTTTTATTTTTATTTTCCTCATCTTTGGTGTTTTGGCTAAAAATGTTAAGCATATTATTAAAAGTTTAGTTCCGTTTAGTTTAAAGAAATCTGAGTTTTTTCAGTATAGATATGTGTGGCGTTGCAACGTTTAACGTAAGTCTTTTTATTCTTTTGCTGTATGTAATCTCTTGCACCCTGGTCTTAATTGTTGCATTTGCTAATACTTAATGAGCAGCACCTGTTACATTTATTGGACTCCTAAATGCTTAACAAGTGTGTAACCACTTTGAACCTTAACCCCATTTTCTGGGAATGCTGCCCAAACTGCCAATCATTGCTAGTTTAAGCCTGTCTGACCCCAGCAAAAGTAACATCTTGTAATTACTGGTAAAGGTCCTAGAAAATGTGTAAGAGGAAGTGCTAACTCATCTATTGCAGGCAAACAGACATTTTGGAGGTTATGCCATTCATTTTGTCTTGTTTCCTTGGTGGGATCCTTCTCGTAATTGGAGGTTCATAGGAAGGCACAAAACAGGCAATTTGCATAATAAAACAAGTTTGTACGAATCCAAATACCCATATTCTCACTGTCCACCAGCTAACAGCTGTCTGGAGTGTCATCTCTTACACATGGCCAACCGCTCCCCAAAATAGGGAAAGCTCTGGGTAGCCTGCTTTGTAAAGTTCCCAAGCATCCTTAATTAAGCAATTCTATGCTATCACTATGGACATTTTAATTAAGAACAGCACATTGCTTCTTACTAACACACAATGTAGTAATGTATAATGTAATAATGTAACCTCTCCGCCACAGCTCTAATAAACTTTTTCCTGTGACGCACAGATGGCATCCCAGATCACAGGGAAGTGGAAGTGTGGGAGGATTTTGCTTCATTTATGGGTTTAATAGTCTGTAAAACGTATTAAAACAACTCTGTTGTAATAAGTAAACAGAAACAGAAACAGTTATCATAACTATTTTGGTGACATAATTACAAAGTTCTTAATCCCCTCGAGGGAATTGCAGGGGCTTGAAGTACGACATGCCTATGCATAAATCAAGCTACCGCTCATTGGGAGGCGCTTCTGACATCTTCTTGCATTCGTCGATATATAGAACATTATATATATATTAACAAATATAGACTTTCTTTAACAACCAATACAAATGAGTCAGGGTTTGGCTCATTGATAAACAAAAAGAGAACAACTGCTTGGTATTTCGGATCACACCACCCACAGAATATTGCAGAACGCTCATAGAGATGATTCCTTCGTAACAGTCAATCTGAGAATGGCTGTAACCCACAAACGTTGTAAGCTTATACGAAACAAAAAGGTGACCTTATTTATTTGCCTCTTCCTAGAATCTTTAAAGTGCACTGGAAACATTGCACATTTCATTTCGATGGCAGGATTATTTTTAGGCATGACCATATCGACATAAATGTTTTTTTGCTTACTGAACAATGGAGGGCTTTGCATGCATAGGCCACAGATGTTTCTGTCTTGCACTGATGAGATATAATAAAGCAATTTTTTTTTGCACAAGGGCTTCACCAACTTGTGATATACTAAGAAGATTTGTGTCGTCCATATAGGCTTTAATTGTTTTTTCTTTTCCTTTCTGGGTGTGGTGATGTGATATCTATATCTTAATACCTGAGAAACATAAAAGCCACATCCATGGGAAAGATTCCTGGGTATTATTCTTGTTCGTTTATCAAAACTCATTGTAACAGTATTCATAGGTGGTACACAGATCATATATGTGAAAACATAAATTACAATGTTTTAGATGTATAAACAGCGCAGAATTAACAATGGATATTATCTCTGTGACTGTTAAGAGCCGTAAGTAAAACTGTATGACAGGTTTTTGAAAAACGTCTTCTAGAGTCCATGTTTTTCTATGGAACTGATTTGATCATAATAGTTATTATTCTTTTTAACTTGTTTGTGTACTACTTTGATCTAGATATATTTAGATACAGGAACCTGTATGGTGAATCACTTTATAAATACAGGTATCGCTTTAGAAAATCAACTACATGCATTTCTCTCTCTAAATTTGTTTTGCTTCCAGGAAATAAAACATATTTAACATATCTATCATTATCCAGCTGGTTTGAAGAAAAAGCCAGTATCAACTATTTGGGCAAAGAAATCAATATCCTTAATTACCCTAAAAATACCAAAACAGTCATAATATGAAGGGAAATAGTAGATCAAAGCGTTTCAGTTATCTCATTTGTGGGAGGCAAAGGACTTAACTGTTTTAGAGAACATCTTCATTCCTCCCTATGAGATAAAATAGACACAACTGGTACTTAACTCACATTTTAGACGTACATACCTTTTAATGAATAAGCATTTATCATTTGTTAAGCCAAGTGACAGCATACATAGGTAATTGATGCAAACATATCTTCTACTGTATGACCAGGAATGGAACACTTACATAGACATAGCTGTTATACTCTTAAATCATTTAGATAACTGTCTGGGGTAATTTATCCTCGCGATCAGAATGGAACAAAATAACTGAATGTGGGAAAGCATTTCAGCTCAAGTGAGTCAGGACTCCATGGTTGTAGGGAGGGGAGTTGGGGTCGTTTAGTAGACAGGTCTGGACACTTTAGGTGAGTCTGATAGCATTCCATACAACTGAAGCAGCCCTAGTATAGCCTTAAAGCTATGTAACTGGATTGCTCTGCTCCCGAGGCAAGCACATGTGGATATTCCCAGAAGTTTAAAAGCTTTAATAGATTGGCTTAGAAAAACATGGCTTCTGGTAACATGAAAAAATCATATTGGGACATTGTACAGTGACACATGCTGCTAGTAGGAAGCATGTGATATTTGGATATCGTCTGTCAATGGAAATGGATGTTCAAAATGTAATTAAATTAAACATATATGATTTTGGATATAAAGTATACCACCTACCCTGTGTCCCAATAAGTGCATGGAGCGTACATAATCTACCTCTGTTCTTTTCATATTCATTTTTGCTGTTCAGATATCCTCATTCTATTGCTTATTCTGTGACTCCAGTGTTACAAAAATAGTGTCATTCTTACTCTTTGTTGTCCATGAGAAAGTTAAGGGCACACACTTAGGGGTTCATTCACTCCTTATAGGAGTTGGCATATCATGTTACAAACTTTTCAGGGATGACCCTTCTTGATTCATATGGCAGTCTGGGATTTGAAATAACAATTTGTCTGCAAATTCCCACATTTGTGAATAAACCCCACTAGAAGAAAACCCGTTCTATCTATGGAAGCTTACTCATATAGACATTTTTTATGCCCTTTTGTTTAATTTTTTTTTATCAGGTGGCACGTCCACTTTATGTTCTGTTTTAAACAAGAATGTTTATAAGCCAAAGCATTTTCAAAGAAAGTGCTATTGTTTGTCTCAATAAATCTCCAAGAGAGCTATCTGTTGGAATCCATCAAGAGTAAGTCATGCAGTTTTAGTTTGACCATTGTACTAAAGTATTTTCTGCTGATACCAGTAACGTCAGCATTGACTGAACTTAAACTATAAATACCTTCTTATCAGGGAGAAAATAAAAGACTTGCGTAATCTGTAGTATTATCATCTAGATTCAGTAGCATGTTCAGAATACTATTGTGCAATTTTTATTCTTCAACATGTAGTTTAAAGTCAGTTACAGTTATTTATGAAATGATAGCTAGTTGTACCCACCTTTAACTATAAAGGTAAAACTTTTGTTTATGTAACAAATATCTGTCGACCCTTTCGGACTATTATGTTGTTTTTCCCTTGGCAACCAATTACAGTTGTCCTCAGACTTAACTCTTTATCCAGCCTATCCCTCTACTATCTTATCTATAAACGAATCGCAAACTTTGTCCTGGTGTTCCATTTCCATTTTATCTCTCATGCAACCACATCATCCTTTCTTTCACCAATTATTTTCTTTTTTTTTTACTGAAATACAGGTGCATGATGATATTACATTAGGGTAGCTAGGCAATGAACATTTAAAAATTCAAATATGAATATTGAATTTTCCATTAAGCAGACTAGACACTTTCCTAGACAGACACACTTACTTTTAAGTATTCTTTGTTTAACAAGCCCCAGATTTCTTTTTTTTAATATAGAAACAAAGAATCAATTAATGTTTCAGGTATTTAAAAATAAAAATTATACATTATGAGACAGCTGACATCTGTAACACAATATGTAAACAGTGTGGCTAACATATTTCTATATTATTATAGAACAACATAGAAATAAATGAAGGATAAAAATAAACATAATGGAGAAAGGAGTAATCAATAAAAATCTTAGGACATAAAACTTGTAAGGAGAGGCACAAGTGTGTGTAGATTTGTTGGTTTAAACCTCCAAGGAAGAAGCCGAGCACTGAAAAGTTTTCTATAAAGACGTGAAAGTCTCGGTCTACAAACATAAAAATGATTCTTCTTGTTAATCCATACACGGGACACTGCCTCCAGTTAGCCAGAGTGAAATCAAGAACAGGTGTAGCTAGCGCAACATGTATTTGTTATAATAATGCCTAACACTAATTAGTCTTGTCTTACATACATTTACCAAAGAGAAATGCATATAAATATTATAGGATACTGTAGTGTGATATGTCCCCTATATGTATACATGAGACTTCTATCTGTTTACATAAACACATAAATGTCGAGACTTCCTCTGGAGAAAAGAAAAATCAACAGATTGGTATGTTACACTCACATTAACATACCCAGACACACACATGAATATATTCAGAGACGCACACGCTAACATACCCACACACACTATCATACCCAGACATATACAGACACTAGCATTCCAAGACAAGACATAACCAGACAGACACTAACTTACACAGACATACATACATGTAAATCACACTAACGTAGTCAGACACCTGACTAATGCACACACAGATACTCACACTAAGATAACCATACACTCACACTAACACACATGGACATACCAGCACATACACCCAGACACGGACACTAACACAACCACTTACACTAACACACACTAACACAGACCCTTACATTAGCACACATGCACCTATACACTAACATACCCACACACAAACATAATAGAACAGATACATGACATCACACACATTCTTACATACCTATATAAAACACAGTACATACCCAAGCCCACACATGCTAACAAACTCAAACATACACACTAAAACACCAAAACATACAAACATGCTAACATACCCAGACCTGTACATGGTAACATACCCAGACCCACACACACATACCTAAACACACACATGCTAACACGTATGCATACACTAACATACCCTGACACAGAAACTAACATACCCAGACACGTATGTACTGTAACTCGCTTAACCTGCGTGAAGCCGCAGCTTTTTTTTAAATGCAGCTCTTGCTCCACTGAACCCCTCCTTCCTCTGGAAATTTGTCTGGATCGTGGGCCTTACCTCTTTATTCTGGGGCTGTCCTGGTTCCTGGAGAGGGATAATTGCCCCAGGACTGTACTGGCCATTTGGCAAACTAGCTGTACCCACACTTATCTTTATTGCTGCTCCAATGGCAGATAGGAAGTTTCAGTGCTTAGCCTCAGGCTAGATATGCATAGCCACATGCTTCTAAAGTGTGAGTGGGTGGCAGCATGTATCCAGCCAGCACCTGCATGTACATCATTGTACAGCCAATCCTGTCCTGATGGGGGCCTATCTGTTGGTTACCCCACATTCAATCAATTGTTCCGCCAAAGTTAGTGGAAAAAAGGCCCAGTGTAGCACTAGTGCTACAACTTTAGCTAAATTGGGATTATGCTGCATGTAATTTAATATGCAAAACATAAAATAATGTAAATAACACAAAAATAAAGAATATAGAAAACATGGAAAAAACTATTTTTACAATAATATCTTAAAAAAGCAAATACTACTCATAATTTTATGTAGAACGTATGCTTTAAAAAGCAATTTAGTGCTTAATAAAACAGCACATGATTTGGACATTCCAACTTTGTCTGTGGCTTCCTGTTCACATAAATATGTTTAGTAAATAATGTCAGCTTATCACTTTAGTTTGTGTGCTTCTCCCAGAAGGCTGATTCAAGATTCCACTTATACACATGGAGCAAAGAACCTCACTGATGTTTAGTTGAAGGATCGCATACAAATCCTGTTTACGTAAGAAAGCTGTGACAGTAACTAGTCATATAAAGGTTAATTTAAATTCACAGACTCAGTCAAGTTGCCTCATCAAAACATTACAACTGATGGGACTTTTCCAAAGTATTTTTGCCCGGTGTTGCAAGCCTGTTATTGTTCCTCTTTCTGCTATAATTATTAAGAGATGCAAATCAGTGTTCTAGAATTAGAATTGTGCGAGAATGTACACATATTGAATTAAAAAGTGATGGATTATCCTACTTACCTCCAACAGACATATGTCTGTACATATACTCCGGTTATTAAACCACCTTTTGCTGCCTCATGGGATTTTTGTCTTTAGTAGCAGATGGACCTTCTGATTCAATGCATCATTTTATATTATTGGAAGTTGTGAATTAATTCAGAAGTAGTTGTTTCAGGACCCTGAACTTGTTTGTTAAATATTTCAATGGAATGAAATCCAGAGTCACAAAAATATATAAAAAATACTTTCTTGCTTTTACTTTTTTGCTTTATTTTTTTTCCCCTAAAGATGTACTTGATAAAGTTGATATAAGGTGTTATAAGAAATATTTTGGATATTTTTATGTCTGATATGTGAGATTGCTTTGTGATTGTGGCCTAAGCCGAGTAGGCCCAGGATAGCAGGTCCAGGGTGTGGCAGCCCTTCTGGCATTATACAGTGGGCGGCAGCACCTCTGGCATTGTTCAATGGGCTGGTTAAAAGGGAGATTGCTGATTTCCCAAACCGATCCACTAACTATGTGTGACTGTTCCAAGCAGACAGACTCCATAGTTCACTTTCGCCCTGTGCCGCTCATCCTTAAACGGTGGAGCACCAGGGTACAATGTCAGTAAGGAAAACAACATGGAAGGGGCATCTGGTGGTGCTGCACTGAGTTAGGAGTAGGGCAGCGATGAAGATAGATACACCACTGCTCAAAAGATGTGCTTATGAGAGGATCATAAAGTAGACTGGGTGGATGGAACATGGATATATCAGCAGGCTGATTGGAGGGGCTTGAGGAACATTGCTTTAATTTTGTACCAAGACCCATGATATCTAATGAGGGCCCTGCATAGGCATCAGGCAGTGAAGCCTGTACCCATCTCCATAAGGGGGCAAAGACCACCCCTACTTTCCCCACTTAATGCATGGTAGTATAATGAAAAAAGCCTTGAACGAAGTTTGCATTTTTAGTAAATCCCTTAGAGCAGGGGTGGGCAATTAATTTTCCCATGGGGCCACATGAGAAATTGGAATGGTTTTAGAGGGCCAGACCTCTACAAACTACAAACTCCGAAGCCTTGTCCATTTTGTTAACTTATGTGCTGTTTAATAAAGTTATTCAAGCCTACGTCATTGGTAGAGGTGCTTGAATAAGTAAGGCCTGAATAACTATTAGCACAGCACAGAAGTGAACAAAATGAACAAGGCTTCGGAGTGCATACCGTATTTTTCGCTCTATAAGACGCACCTGCTGATAAGACGCACCTAGATTTTAGAGGAGAAAAAAAAGGAAAAAATATTTTGAGCTAAAAAATGGGCTAAAATATTTATTACAATAACTGAATAAGCTATGAACACAGTAAGACACACGCAGTAAGACACACACAGACACAGTAAGACACACACAGACACAGTAAGACACACACAGACACAGTGAGACACACACAGACACAGTAAGACACCGGACTCATTGGTGAGTCACCAGGACACTCTTTGCGGGCCGGTCCGAGCTATTCAGTGGGCCGGATGTGGCCCTCGGGCCGTGCTTTGCCCAGGTCTGCCTTAGAGGATTTGGTGTGCAGCTCATAAATCAGTACCATTTCTTTGCAAAAAAGCATATGCTGTCAGCTCCTTTTCTTAGTATAGGGACAGAACCTGTCATTTTAAATCTGCCATATGATATGTTGTGTCTATCACAATTAAAATGGGTGAGATTGGTAAAACCAGTTATTCACTTATTGTGCATTTATATCGATCTACACCTATATGAGTACACATGAACATTTAATTAGCATGAATCACACATGAAATTATATTTGGTATTATTACATTTATATCACAGATACATCATAAATAAATTATTAAATATAAAATGTTATATAAATCCATTTATCATTAATAACATGTAATTTGGTAGTAAAAAATAGCAAGAGCAGTGGCAAAGACCCACAATGTCGTCCTTAAAATCTGGCCTGCCCTAGCCCTTTTTTTAAAGGGTTTTATCACCCTCTGCAGTCCAATTGGAAGATCGGCTGTGGACATTCACGGGAGAGAAAGATAGTACCCATTGGAAAAGGGGGCTTGGTTTATCCTCCTCTCCCACTATATGTGATGAGATACAATGTTTATAACCTCTGAGACATCTGGATTTCTTATTAGGCCTGAAGAACCAAATCATTGTATTTATAATATGTGCATCCATACTGGCACCTATGGATGTACATTCCACTGAAAGGTTCAGATTTGCATTGCAAGCAGTGGCTATGACATTGATGTGCAAAATTCTCTGCAATAAAGGAATGCAGGCTTCAGATTTGTGTTACCTTTTTTGGTGATGTTACTCGCCATGGGAAACTATGAGTAGAAGCACTGTTTTTGATGTTAAAGTTTCCATAGCAATTTACTCTTTTTTGCATGACATTACATAGTCTATTTCACACACTTACGCAACCATCACCAAACGCTTAGGTCCTGGATATGTGTCCAATGTAATAAGTAAACATGTAATGCTTTAAGATGAGACCTGGATGAATGAGGGGTGCATTAAGTCAAGCCTCTAGGTACTACGATACCAGAAAGACTGGACAGACCAGCACAGAAACCAATGAAGGCTGGATAGACAGATTGGCAAATAATTATAAGGGCAGAAATAGGCCAAAGTTAGAGATAAAGAAGAGCATAGACAAAGAGAAACATTTGCAATAGGGCAGGCTAAGGACAGGATTCCAATTTTCAGGAGCCATACAGGCTGGAACATAAAGCACAGTCTGGATAGCCAGGGTCATGTAACAACATTATCATAAAGCAAGGCGTGGGGTCTGTGTCATTCCAAAGAGAAGTTTGGATGCCCTAAGCGCTTCTAAATTAATTTTACCCCTCATATGACCATAGGATTGATTGGTTAAGATGAAGGCACATGGTGGGGTCTGTGGCTTCCATAGGGAATATTAATACATTTTTAACCCACTCATTTTATTCAACATAGGTTAGGGGGTATTGGAGAGCTGTATATCCCCAGAGGTTTATATGATGTGATTTTCAGTCACACAGGCCAATATTTACAACCCTCACCCAGCATAATCATGTGAGTCTGTGTATAAGCGTACGTATTAGTCTGTGTGTGTTAGCGTTTGTGTGGGTTGTTTATAATGGTGTGGGACAGCACTTTGCTGTAGGTGTCCCCTGGTCAAGAAGGTACAAGTCCTCCCCTGCCAATGTACTGTACCTTTGATATTGGTCTTCTTCCCCCCAAAACCTACAACAGATGATTTAAAGTATCAACAAGGTCAGATAGTGATCAAAGTAATGAGTATGCATTCTAATTATAACATAAATCTGCACAAGACTTACGCTGAAGCAAATATACACATGCCATCTTTTGCCCTATGACTACTGCTTTTTCAACTTCAAATTTGGGCCTACCAGGAAGTAGCCAAGTAATATTACTTCTAGAATGCTTTTTACCCCAATTAGCTGCTACCCAACTGTTTCATTTGAATTGTTTCAATAACCAACTTCCTACAATAAATGAACTACTACATCAAGTTGCACAAGGCGTGTTACAGCTCATAAAAAATATGTAGATATGCATACACATGTTCTCCAAAGTGAATAGCATGAGATAAGTTGTCAGAAGGAGGAAAAGGTGGAAGGATGAATATTAAGGCAGTAAATTACTTCTAACAATGTCAGTCCTTCCCTTAACTTTGATCTGATGCCTAACCCATTCCAAGGTGCTCTGACAAATCCAATTACTCACCAATATTAATCTCAAGAAATAGGAAGGAATTTATGATAAAGTGAAAACTAATGTTGTGGAGAGAAAACTTCTGCTTTGGAGTAAGGTATATAATACTATAGTTTACTACAGGCAGACCTGGCTGTAGGTTCTAGGATACAAGATTTTAGGGGAAAACCTGGAAAGCAAAAAAAGTTAGCAAGTGATGGAAAAATAAAATTAGCAACAAAATACTTATGATAACCAGTATCACATTGCAGTGATATATTATTTTTAATAATAAAATTTTCTTCTCGCCTCTCCCAAATCTTCTTGGTAGGCTTTTAGACCGATGAAGATACTAAGCTGCTTTAACTGCTTTTATAATAATACCACCTCTGATCAGAGGGGAGCCAATGCATGGCTGCTCAGGACCCCATCCTTTTGAAATTGTTAGGCTGATTATTGAGGAAATTTTCACCTTTGGAGTCAAGATAACAAATTCTTGAGTTTCATTTCAATTGTCATTTTAAGTGATACAGGTGTAAAACTTTCAACCCAAGCCAGTTCTGTAATATTTTTTATAATGAAACTTAAATTGATTAAAAACATTGTTTGCTAATGACATAGATAGCGAGAGGGGGTTTTCTGTTATGTTGGACAAGTTTCAGTTGAGGACACAACAATGTTCTGAAAAGTGACATGGAAACATAGAATGTGTTGGCAGATACAAACCATTCTGCCTATCTAGTCTGTCCAATTTCGGGCTAGTTTAGTCTTTGGCCTTATCTTAGATCTATGATAGCCCCATGCTTCCTTAAACTCCATCACTGTATTTACTTCTATCACTAATGCTGGAAGGTGTTTCATGCATCCACCGTTTTCTCTGTAAAGTAATATTGCCTGATATGTAGGTTTAAACTTTTACCATGCTAATTTAAGATAATATACCCTTGTTGTGGTAGTTTTACTTTGTTTAAATGTACTCTCCTCCTTTATTGTGTTATTTCCCTTCCCATTCAATGTGTCTTTCTTCTAAGCTACACATGTTAATATCTGAAGACCTTCTCTGAACTTTCTCCAAAGTATCTATATCCTTCTGGAGATATGGTCTCCAGTACTGTACACAAGACTCCAAGTGAGGTCTCACCAGTGCTCTGTACAACGGCATGAGCACTTCCCTCTTTCTACTGCTAATACCCCTCACTATACAACCAAGCACTCTACTAGCATTTCCTGCTGCTCTACTGCATTATCTACCTACCTTTAAGTCCTCTGAAATAATGACCCCTAAATCCCTTTCCTTTCACGTTGAGGTTAGGACTGTAATATCCTATACTCTGCCCTAGGATAAGGATAGAGAGTTTGCACTTATACAGATTACATGTTGGCACAGCTCAGACAAGTTTTTCCAGTTTACCTAAAGTAACAGGCCTGTTCTCTAGTAAATTAATTTTGGGGTAATTAAATAAGTCTCAAAATTGGAACAACACATGTACCTTGCAGTTTTCTACTGACTGTGTGTTGCTCAGTCAGTGTATTCATTATCATCTTTTGTGCAATCAGCAATCAGCCTGACTCAGAGCATTCTTTCCTCACCTACCTCAGGCTACACATCCTTTGTTCTGGACAATGTGGCACACCACTGTGCTCAATATGTCGTGCAAAAGATACATTGCATCATTTGCACAGCTGTAATAAAAAAAAAATTACCTGTGGTTTTTTTTGTTTAATCAACCAAAGTACCGTTGTGAAGATTAGGTAGGCAACCTGAAGGTCTCCCTCTTCTGGTGGAATGACTTCACAAAGAGGCAGATCTAGCCACAAGTGAGGGCAGAACTAGGCACAAATAAGGTTAGGACTATACCGAAGACAGGCTTTTATAAATGGAAGATGGGAGGGTGCCAGATATGGAGACTATATTACCTCATTTTCAATGCATGTAATAACAGATTACAAGACTTGAAAATGATTTGGACCATTTTTAGTTTTGTTTCTGATGAATTTCCGGACAACAGATTTCGTGTCTTTTCGATTCTCACTCGGGAATGAGGAAGAGGCTGTCCCTGTTGCAAAAGTACTACACCGGGCCGGAATAATGGAGACAGATCCATGGAGAAAGTGAAATGTAGAAACTGCTCTCTGCTTAGTAGACTTGTGAATTTGTTTTGGTACAAACTTCATTTTTAACAAAAATTGCATGTTTCGTGTTCGATCTCCAACGAAACTAACGAAAACAAATTGCAATAGTGACGAAAATTTCTTTGAATCTGTTACATTCGTTTCCAGGTGTAGCCGCCATTATAAGCCATTTTTGCATCATTACAAGCCATTTTGGCGCTCCATGATGAGGTAAAGTGGGAGGGACAAGGGACTGTGTATAGAAGGGTACATATCTACAACTGATAGTAGCAGATAGTAGCAAATAGTAGATACAGACTGATAAGAGTTGAAGTGTGAGAAAGTGACATTTATCTTAGCAGAGGCTGAGATTGATGCTCATTACCCATATACAATACTGCAAGTTAACCAATAGTTTATTTTAGTGCAGAAAATGTACTGTTGTAGGCAGTGGCGGAACTACCGGGGTCGCAGGGGTCGCGACTGCGACCAGGCCCTGGGGTTCTGCCAGTCACGGGGGCCCAAGGGCTGCCGAGCGGTGGTTTTCAGCAACCACTCGTCACCCCTTCTGTCTCCTCTGCTCCCTGCCACCGCTGCCTGCCTCAGCGCTGCCCCGGCTGCAGTGATGGGAGCGTGAGGCGTCTGTCCCGGGTGCCGGCGCTTCATGGTGAGCGCCAGCATATGACGTCATATGCCGGCTCTCAGCAGTGAAGCCGTGCGCACCGTGGCAGAGCAGCGAGACAGAGGCCTCGCGCCCCCACCACAGGACTGCACGGTAAGTGACCTACAAAGGGGGGTAGGGAGAGGGTAGATAGTGAGAAGGGGGGTAGGGAGAGGGTAGATAGTGAGAAGGGGGCAGGGAGAGGGTAGATAGTGAGAAGGGGGGTAGAAAGAGGGTAGATAGTGAGAAGGGGGGGTAGGGAGAGGGTAGATAGTGAGAATGGGGGGTAGGGAGAGGGTAGATAGTGAGAAGGGGAGAGGGGGTAGATAGTGAGAATGGGGGGTAGGGAGAAAGTAGATAGTGAGAATGGGGGGGTAGGGAGAGAGTAGATAGTGAGAATTGGGGGGGTAGGGAGAGGGTAGATAGTGAGAAGGGAGGGAGAGGGGGTACATAGCCTGAGAAGGGTGGGAGAGGGGGTAGATAGTGTGCGAAGGGGGTAGATTGGGTTGGCGGTGGGGGGGCCCTTAACAGATTCTCGCACTGGGGCCCTGAGGCTTCTAGTTACGCCCCTGGTTGTAGGGTGGATTGGTGAATCTGTAGTGACTACTGTAGTGTATTACAGGGACTGCAGCAGACACTTCTCCCCTTTTCCTGAGTAGAGTTTAATTGATTAAGACAGTTGCCCATTTATGCTACCAGCCAAACACCTAATTTGTAACTTTTTTTCATATGATCTATTAGTCTTCATTAAAAAATAAATATTGGCGACAAAACCAGGCATTATAATATTAATATTGGGGAAATCATCTGCCAGTGTCTACCTACCCATGCCTTGTGCTCTACTACTACTGCTGCTGTACCTCTTTGACTGTCCTTACTCTGAGAGAACCCTTTTTTTCCAAATCAAAAAAGACCTCTTAATTTTGTCAGAGCGAAGAACCGGAAAAACGTAATTCGTTGCCCGAAAATGAACGGCACAAAAAAACAAACAAAAATTTAGTTTGAAACGAATTTGGCTCGCCGTGCACACGTATACTGCTTAGTTTTATTTTGTTTTGTTGGCGAACCTCCTTGTTTCCAGACATTTGCGGCAAATTTTGTTAAAATTTGTACGAATTCAAATGCACAAGTCTACATATTACTATCCTGCTCTTAACTTTAGTTTGTTGACAGAACCATTTTACACCAAAAGGAGAGAGGGTAACCTTTAAAAATTGACATGTTTTTCTCATTGTAAAATGGCTATTTCCAATAACAAACATATAAGAAGAATTACAATTGATTGATTAATTTAATATGTTATCACTATTACATTTATTTAGTAAATATACTTAAATTATATATTATGAAAGATTATATTATTAAGATTTGGGAAATCAATTATTCTATTATAAATAAACTTGAAGCAATGGGCAATTTTGCAAGTGTTTTATATTTTGAAAATGTCATATCCTCCTGTAAGTTATCTTTCCAGACGTGCTGATACCAGTGCTTAAAATAACTATAATTCGCTTCCTTGGTGATATTTATATTACTTAACAGAAACCACCCACAACTTTCTGTGAGTTGCATCTTTCAATGTTGACGCAGAAACAGGAAGCATTAAACATCACATAGGATATTGAAATCATGCTGGAAAAAGAACAAAGAATAAAAGAAAAAAATCCTTAATCATTTTAAAATATATGAAGATTTAGTATTTTTGCCATTAGGTATAAAGAAGGACAGTTAACTCTCGGCAAACTCACACTCTGTCTCGCTTTCTCATGCTGTCATTCACACTTTCTCAAGCTCTCTCTCAATGTCTCCTCTTCTAAGCCGACCATTTCCGTGTGAATGAGAAAGTGTGAAAGAGCAGGAAAGAGTGAATAAGGGTAAGTAACGACAAATTTTGGTTGTGAATGTAAAAAGCCCTTCGAATTTCATCTGAACCGAAAGGCCAAGAAACTTAATCAGTTGTCCGATAATGAATAGTCCCAAAGATGAAAGGGCCTGAAAATAAAAAAATGTACATTGTGCTAGCCAAATTCTATCCAAAAGATTTTCAGCGCTGATGTGGATCAGTTGCATACTTCCCAAGTGTCCCATGTATCCTTCAAGATACTCTTAATTTCTGGGCACTGTCCTACTGTCATGTGTAGCTACCCTATTTTTGTGGGCAATGGGGATCTTGGGCCACTTGGGAAGATCCTCTGACATACCCTGACCCAGGGCTGGCCTTAGGGGTGTGCGACCTGTGCCACCTGTGCGACCGCACAGGGCGCCATGGTAGCAGGGGCGCCTGCCCGGGACTTAACTTAAAACATAGTTTTTCTTTTTTTGTTGTTTTTTTTAAAACTTTATTTAACATCATTCATGTTAAATAAAGTTTAAAAAAAACCAGATGCTTTAATCTAAGTCCCGGGCAGGGGCACGGAGCGGTTGCTCGTGAAGTTCTCAGCAACTGCTCCGCGCCCCTTACTCTCCGTGATTCCGTTGTGGTGCCGGCATCTCATGTTGAGCGCCGGAGTATTCCGGCGCTCAACATGAAATGCCGGCACCGCGGCAGAGCGAGAAGACGGATGCTCTCCCGCTCTCACCACAGGACTCCGGCAACAAGGTAAGTGTGGGGGTAGTTTGAAGGGGCAGAGGGGGGCGGGTGTAGTTTGAATGGGCAGGAGGGGGTGTAGTTTGAAGGGGCAGAGGGGGGGGTGTAGTTTGAAGGGACAGTGGGGGGGTGTAGTTTGAAGGGGCAGAGGGGGGGGGTGTAGTTTGAAGGGGCAGGGGGTGTAGTTTGAAGGGGCAGAGGGGTGGGTGTAGTTTGAAGGGGCAGAGGGGGGTGTAGTTTGAAGGGGCAGAGGGGGTGTAGTTTGAAGGGGCAGAGGGGGGTGTAGTTTGAAGGGGCAGGGGGGGTAGTTTGAAGGGGCAGGGGGGGTAGTTTGAAGGGGCAGAGGGAGGGGTAGTTTGAGGGGGGGTAGTTTGAAGGGGCAGAGAGGGGGGGTAGTGAGGGGGGCGCCAGAGGAGTAGTCCGCACAGGGCACCACAACGCCTAAGGCCGGCTCTGCCCTGACCAGTCCATGTTACTGTAAAATCATCAGAGGTCTGTACTGTTGCATCACAGACCTGCATTACAGCTCCCACCTGGCCACTTCACGGTGCTCTGTAACTGAGCGCATAGTTTGCTATAGTTGCATTTGGGTGATACGTTTGTAAGCAGTTTTACTTTACCAAGGGAACCCTATATATTTTTTTATTCATACATGCCCCATCAAACTGTATATGACATCACATGATACATGGGACTAAATAAAAAATGCATTACTTCCCAATTTATGACAACCTAAATTATAAAAGTATAAAATATTTTTCTTAAATGGCCTGACCCCCTATTCATAAAATTACCCTGTATTTTATACAAAGCACATGTATATGCACTACAGAAACACCATCTAGGGAGAAAATACAGATAGAAGTATGGATCTACAATTATGACACCCATTTTATACATCTGGTGCACCTGATTTTGTGGCCTTGAACTCCCATGATCCTCATCATCATTCTTGGGACACTTACTTTCTTACATTGATGAGTTATGCATCCATCTTGGGAAATGTTAGCACCAATTGTGTGATTGAGGTAGCAGATGTGTGATCCTATGGTGCTGATAAGACAACAGGCGGAATAGGACAACAAAATTGTGATTTCTCACAAAAGATATTCCACTAATTATTGCAAAGAAAACGTATGCTTTGTTAATGCATGTGTGATGAACAGTTTAATGCAGAACAACATTATTGTGTGCAGTGACAGGTTGCATCCCTCTCCCTTCAGATGACCAAAGAAAACAGAAGGGAAATGTTGGCTTGTCCAAATTGGGTGAGAAAAAGTATTAAATGTACAGTATTTTAGCAAACAAATACCTTTTTTATTTAAGAATTACCGTATTGGCTCGAATATAGGCCGCACTTTTTTCCCCCACTTTAAGTTTTTAAAGTGGGGGTGCGGCCTATATTCGGGCTCTAGCGCCCGACGCCCGGGACATGCAGTCCCGGGCGCCGGGCAGGCAGCGGGGTTAAGATACAGATCCCCCGCAGCGGTGCAGGGGACCTGCATCCTTATCCCCGATACGCTCAGACAGCCTCCCCTGCCAGCACTTCCCACGGGGGGGGTGCCGGCACGGGAGGTTATCTAAGCGTTTTACCTCTGCCCCCCCCTCCTCGACTTACCGGAGCAGACTCCCGGGTGTCTTGCGGGGCCGGCGGGAGACATTTACGCAATACGCTCATGCAACTTCCGGTACCGGAAGTTGCATACGCGTATTGCGTACATGTCCCTCGCCGGCCCCGCAAGACACCCGGGAGTCTGCTCCGGTAAGTCGAGGAGGGGGGGGCAGAGGAGGACAGCGGCAGCGGATCGCGGGGAGGGAGGACAGCGGCAGCGGATCGCGGGGAGGGAGCGCAGCGGATCGCGGGGAGGGAGGACAGCGGCAGCGGATCGCGGGGAGGGAGGACAGCGGCAGCGGATCGCGGGGAGGGAGGACAGCGGCAGCGGATCTCGGGGAGGGAGGACAGCGGCAGCGGATCTCGGGGAGGGAGGACAGCGGCAGCGGATCTCGGGGAGGGAGGACAGCGGATCTCGGGGAGGGAGGACAGCGGCAGCGGATCTCGGGGAGGGAGAACAGTGGCAGCATATCTCGGGGAGGGAGGACAGAGTGGCAGCATGTTTTTTGGTGCTTTTTTAAAGAAAAAAAACTTTTTCTTTAAAAAAGCACCAAACTTTTAGGGTGCGGCCTATATACGGGGGCGGCCTATATCCGAGCCAATACGGTATATAATTATGATTACTAAAGTCCACTAAATTACCTTCTGTCGAGGGTTACTTTCTGTGAGCTAGTGGCTTATGATAGGTCATTTGACAGGTATACGAAAAGTAATTTGAATCCATAAACAACAAAAGCTAAAAGCAATCAAACTCCTATCATGCCCAGGTTCTAGCATGTACTGGTTGCCTGGGCATGATGAGAGTGTGATTGCTGTTAGCAAGCATATACCGTATTTGCTCGATTATGAGACTAGGTTTTTTCCAGAAAAAATACCCCTCGTCTTATAATCGGGGTCATCTTATAATCAGACCACAAATAGGTCTGACTATGAGACTAGGATCCAGATCCCCTGCAGCGCTGCAGACCTTCCCCAACTGTCAGAGATCAGAGTTCCCCGCACCGGTATAATGCCTTATACCTCCCTATATGCCACTCTGCCCCATAATATGCCTTTTAACCCCCTAAAAGTGGCATATAGGGGTATAGGGCATTTCTGGAGGCAGAGTGGCACATAGGGGGTCAAAATGCATATCACTCTGGCATTTAGGGGGTTAAAAGGCATATTATGGGGCAGAGTGGCATATAGGGAGGTATAAGGCATTTCAGGAGGCAGAGTGGCGTATAGAGGGTTATAAGGCATTTCTGGAGGCAGAGTGGCATTAAGGGTGTTAAAAGGCATTTCACAGAGCACTCTGCCATAGTCCGGACAACGCCTGCGGGAACTCTGATGTCTGACAGCCGGGGAAGGTCTGCGCGATGGACGCAGACAACCCCCACTGCTAAACGCACCTCCTCCCGGCTGCAGATTAACTGGCTCAATAATCACTGTACCGGCATAGGATGTCTTATATAAAGAGGATGGAAAGAAAAGAGAGATACGAATGGGGAGAGAAAGAGGAAAGGGCGTAATAAGAAAGGGGATCAAAAGAATAGTTAGGAAGATAAGGGAAAAGAAGAGTATCAGAGAGAAGCAAATGGATAAAGATAAATGGGGTAATTAGAAATATAAAATATAATTAAAATGGGGGACATTATAGTTGCTGGGCAAGTCTTGTGGATGCAATCTGGGTGGCAGGATTGGTCTTTTGGAGTGTGCAACCGGTCATCTATGCATTATTTGATACACACCTTCTATGCTGAGTTTCCATCTGACTTTTCAGTTGATCTATACATGCCACAGGTTTGTTTTCATGTTTTATTTATTTACGCTATACTTGCAATGCTGTTTTTTCCCTGTGTTTATTAGATCTATACCTAACCTCCTAAAAGGAGGAGGAAAAGTGATTTGGTAGGAATGCCTACCCTCACAAAAGTACCATGGAAACTGTAAATATCCACTTTAAACCATGTGTGATGTAAGTTGCCAAAGAAAATCTTGACAGTGCTGAGAATGCGAGATGCCATGTTGAACACAGGCAAAAAAAATTGCCCACCTCTACTCACCATCATATTGTATATAGTATTACTATTGTTCACTTTGGGTGCTGAGATCAACAATTTTTATACTCATCACCAATAAAATTATAGGACAGCACATCAACAATATACTTGTAATAAAATCAGGTGGAAAGTAGTGTCTGGCGCATCATTTTATTTAAATACAATACAATGCAATAATTTTTTCAAGTACCAGAACACCAAATTTATTGGTGTACATTACATTTGACTTGCACTGATAAAATGTTTGGACTTCATAAAGTGAGTCTTTAAAAGGGCACAAGGGTATGCAACTATAACCGTATGCCCTTGTGCCTTGGCAAAAACCCACCTTATTGAGTCTCCTATTGGATAACTCCCTCTCCTGGATTTACTTAAACTAGGGTGAACCATCAATACTGTTCTTTATGCAAATTGTTTAAGTCATCCAACATCATAATATCTTTTTCAGAAACGTGCCTTTTTATGCAATTCATGTCTAAACACCTTACAAAAGATTGTATGCTCCAAAGTTAGGCAAGTGGCACTCAAAATTAACATTACTTAAAATATTGCATCATACCAAAATGCTGTTCCGTATCACAACCTCCGCATTCATATAGAGTTTGCATAGCTTTTTGAAGACAATATTAATCATAAATAAAAAACGTCTTAAACAGATTTTAAACACAAATGTCAAAAATATAAATATTCATAAAAATATAAATTTCCCACAATACAAAATTGCTCTGTTTGTTTTGTAAAATATTTACATACATTTCTACACATGTTAGGACATGTACTGTTAAGGCTTCTCAGAATAACACATGTAGTATTAGCAACAACAAATAATATTAATGATAAAAACATGCACACTCAATATTGACCTTCATTTGCTCCCAAGCAATTACATATAATGTAAAAAAAAATAAAAGTTATAATCCCATGTTAATAAACTTTACTCATCAAGGTCAAATAGTCCACAGGGGCAATTCAGGATCACGGGGGTCTGTTTATACGAGCATGGATGGATATGCTAACAGGCACAAAGCACTGACATGAAGCAGGTGTACATATGAAAAATCCCTGTGCTGTTCTTGCGGTACCAAATATGTAATGCTGATTAAAGTCTTAACAGAAGGTGTTGGTTATACATTTTGTGTATTAACTTCTTTGTATTCCTTGATGGGCTCTCTTAGTTTCTTGATTTTATACCTGAAAATAGAAGACAGAATCCATTTATTAAAAAAGCAAACAAAAACAAAATAAACAATTAATCAATTTCTGTTCAGCAACATCTCCTGATTACAGTCAAGAGGGCCACACCCATCCTTTGAATATTACCTTATATCACATTTTTAATACTATTGGCTTAGAGGGTTTGTTGGTAGTGATATAAAGATAGATGTATATCTCTCGGCACCGACACCTAAGGTATTCCATGTATAATGGTGTGCCAGTGCTCGCACCAACCACCATAACACAATATAGATTGTCACAAAGCCAGTGATGATGGCTACTGCAGACAAGGGAGTCTAGGCTGTCAATAGAGACGTCCTTGCTGCTGCAACAGAGTCAGTACATACTGGTGGGTGTTTTGGCACAGCTTTTAAGGATGTACCGGTACATCATAAGGGCACAAACGGGCTAAAGTGAAAGAAAAATGAAGAAAAAATGAAAACAAACCACAGCAGCTGCCTTCCTCCTCAATAGTCAGATTGTTCTTGCCACCGATTGGCAATGGGGTAGACTTTCCACACATACTCACTGAGGTATGAACAGAGCCTGCAGTGTTTGCCTAGTGCCTAGTATCTCACGTGCAGGGAATTTAGTTGGGGGGGGGGGGTACAAATGCATTTAGGGGATTCTGCAGAATCACCTAATGCATTTGCAAAACAGCATATGATGTGTACCTTTAAGCATGTTGGGCAACTCAATGGGCTATGTATATACAGCAATTCTGGGGCATTATTTGGCTGACTTTATCATTTGAGCTAAAATTTCTTAATATGACCTCAAGCAAGAGAATACTTACCATTTGTATGCAAAAAATGCTGCAACAGCAATTGCCATGATGAGCAGTAAAGATAAGAAAATTGTCAGAGCCAAATACTCTTCACTTAAAGGCTTCCTGGTGAGCTCAGCAAATGTACAACGGACCCCACTATAGCCTTTTACACACCTAGAGAGGGAAAAACATAACAAAAAAAGTTATGTTATGAAATTAGTTTGAAGCGGTGCTTTTGAATGTCAAGACCTTTACCAGAAGTAATTATCAAATCATGTTCATAATTTTGCTAGGAAAACGTAACTGGCGAGTGGCATAAAAGCAGGTACCGATATGTTATTGCCATATACACTGAACTAGCTTAATCACTTTCAGTATTGGTTTTATGTGACTAAACCTTCAGAGGAACAAATAAAAGGATATATCTTATAAGGTTTAATTGCCTAGCACAATAGAAAATGCAAATCATGTTTGTGTAAGTTTTAAAAGCACCATGCTTTTTGTCTATACCACGCTTCAGCTGTCTTAGCCACAGTTATTAATTACCATGTAAAATGGACCTTTAATATGCATTATTTGTATGAAGCAGTGCAATGCAGCATTTGTTAGATTTAATGAGTGTTGGTGACACAGTTTGGGAGAAAAGTTTTAATTTAAATCTGTACCCAGGTGTAATAATCATTTTTACACCTTTTTCATTAAATGACTACATTAATTATAGCCGACAACTAAATATGGTTATTGTGTAAGAATGCAGCTAAGGGTTGTAAAGAATTGTGAATATCTATTCACTCTTGCTATATTTGACACTTCTAGTGCTAATTTTACTAACTAACCTATAACTATAGTGAAATTTAGTGCAATTAAATAAAAATGAAATAGTGCAATTAAATCCTTGTGGGGACATTGCGTATCAAAGTTTTTATAATTCCCAATGTTACCTGCAGTAGTGTTCATCAATGTCCACAAGGTACATACACTGACCATTCCAACAGTAGCCTTCCATTTCCGCATCACATTTCACTATTCTGACTGGTGCCACACGTGGACTTTTCTTTGTTTGCACTAAAGAAATAGATAAAAATGTTATTCCCCTTAGTATGTGTTATTACCCAGTACTTTTTAAATATCCACCAAAAAGGTTCTAAACATTAGTATAAATCTTCTATCCATCAATAAAAAAAAATAGGTAATCTTTCAAGTCAAAGATTTTGGGTGTCAACTTAAGAACTATAAAATAAAAATAAAATATATTTTAAGGGTTAACTAAGCCCACACACAAAAACATGTAAGGTGCAGCCGGTTCTGAAAGCATGTCTCGCATACTGCCGATTTGAAATCAAGTGTAGAAACATGCGAGTGCTGCACACACAATAGGGATTAAAAGTACTTTCCCTCTTGTTAATGCAGAATCTTTAGTCTTTTTTAGGCAACTATCACATAGGAGAGAATATAGAACAAGAGTTCATAGTGCAGTAAACTTGCAATAAAATATTAAATGAATGTACAGTCAGAAAGTGAACTCATTATTTTCAGTGCATCTAAAATAATAGAGATGTCAACTTTTAAATATAAGTGTACTATGAAAGCCAGTGCATAATTTTACACAAGACAATCGATAAGGTATAGTATAATTTTACACCAGTCAATCATACAATTTATCTTACCCATTGCTGTTGTGCAATTGTCCACAGATTCCCCTGATTTACATAAAGGTACTACTGTTGTTCCGTACACAAGCTGTAGCATATGAAAGCCTATAAAAAATAAATAAAAAACACATTAATACTCACATATTTCACTAAAGTTAACATCTGAAGATATGCAATATAACATTTCGGACAATATTTTGTTCCTAGCTTATACAATGCGTATTCAGTAAAAATTGGGGCAAGCTTGGAAATAACAGTTCTGAAAGAAATGAAGAGCAGTCATCATGGAAGCGAACGTGCCCTTACAAATAAAACTTATGTATAATAATAAAAAAAAGAAATCACATTACCATAGAATTATTATTTTTTTTAGTTATAACTACCCTTCCCTTAAAAATCCAGAAAGCATGTTCAATAACGTTGATTTTACAAATCGGAAGCACACATAATGTGCAACAAAAGCAAACAGTTGGCTTTGTAGATAAAAGTAGATAGTGAGCGGGTGTGTCATTTCAGCAATCAGTCATATAATCCATAGTCCACCCACTAGCAAGTTTCTAATAATCCAACACAAATAATACTAATACTCAATATATACTCTTGACAGGGAGCAGCTTTAAAACCTCAAATACCATAGTAAACATGTGAAAAAATAAAGAAAAAAATGCTTAGAAGGATAAAAGTATGCTGGAACAAAACCACCAGAATCCAACAAAAGTTCCTATGGCCATAAAAGACGCGTCACCTGCTTACCCTGAGGTCCTTGAAGGCAACATTCTTGTCTTTTACACATTTCATTACATTCCAGGAACTTGTTATTGCAATAATATCTCTTGAATTAGCATATTAATCATAGAAATTTTCAGTGTTTTGGAATAAGGTTGGGTCATTTGTATCTCTGCAGCTGGTTTTTTTATGTAACATTATTTTTTAGTAGAACCTTTTGGGTATAACTAACCATGCTCGCCCAGTGTCTTCGTATAGCAGCAGTATAGTTATAATTTCCTTTTGCTAAAGAACACCGCCATTCCTACAAGCCGCCCCACAGAAGGGCAACTCCTGGTTTTGACTCACTGTTCTATTATGGTATTATCTTAACTATTGCTGGGTCTAAGCCCAGACTTGTCCTTCATGCATTGATCAACTACATCTGTTTAATATCAATACATACAGTGTTTTATATTGCTACAAGTATTATTTCTGCATTGCCTATCACGGTTCCATATATTCACAAACTACGGTTCTACATATTGGAATTGCTCATCATACCTATTATTTAATATTGAAAATGTTCTGATAGACGACAGCACGAATGCCTGTGGGCTGCTGCTCATGATGACCCCTACATATCACTTTAATGCATTTAAGGAATACTTTGATTTAGACACAGTAATTTTAGTGCTATGATAATTTTTGAATTAATATATTAACAAACATATTAACCATAATTATCTTACAAATCTTTTTTCTATATTGGAATTATTATTGGGTTAATAATTAAAGCACAATCGGAAAGGTAAATCAATTCTGCATCCTAATCTTTTTAGTCCAAAGGAAATATTGGCTCCACACTGTATAAGCAATAACATTGCTCTCCATAGTAACTAGTGGAAGACATTTATTAACCCTTTCTTTACTGAGGGTTTTTTCATGAACACACACAAATTATATATGTAAATATATAATTGTAAGATGTACTATTCTTACTAAATGTTGGACTAAAATAATGATTTTTTTGGGGGAAAAAAGGCAAACAGATTTTTCTATTTTAATATAAGAACAAACCAATTTAGCTGACCAAAAGACAGTAATGAAAGTATCTTGAATTTAAAAAAAATACGCATATTTTTTTAAATGTTTTTAGGAAGTTACGTGGCACAAAATGGAACTTGCCCATTACTTTTAAAAACCTTCATAAAACCATCATAATACCATCATAAAAGTATATGTATTTGGAGAGAAGATAACCCAGGGTATTGTCACTAAACCCAGTTGGTCACTAAACTTTCCGTTTGTTTTGGGTTTTTTTTAAGGATTGTTTGCACATATTACATGTGACTGCACTTTTCAAAACTGTTGAAAAGATGAATGATTTTAATACCATTAGGGCTGCAACAACAAATCGATAAAATCGATAATAATCGATAATGAAAATCGTGGACAACGATTTTCGTTATCGATTAGTCGAATCAATTTTTATCGATTATAAAAAGAGTTTTTTTTCAGACTTCTTGTAGCTTTTATTATGTCAGTAAAATAAGACGGTGAATAGAGAAATGCCATTGTGATAAAGAGATGAAAGTGTAAATTGTAAGTTTTTTATTACATTATTTAAAAAAAAAAATGCATTTTTTATCCGATTAATTGATTAATCGAAAAAATAATCGGCCAACTAATCGATTATTAAAATGATTGTTAGTTGCAGCCCTAAATACCATGCATTCTGGATTTAAGTCACATATTTACGTGTAAAGATTTTATAGAATTTTTCACAAAATATTGAGAAAAAGAAAACGTTCACCAAGTTAATAGGACATTAACCAACTATTAGAGATGCCAAATTTAGCTTGTGCCTTGAGTAATCACAGCAGTGAAAGCAGCGTCATCTTAATGTCAGAAGGACAGCTACAGGGTGAGCCCAAACTGTGAACCAAGCCCAGTTTCTAGTCTTTAGTGATGGAGATTTGTCAGCACTTTAAAGCGTCTGAGAAAACACAACAGTCATATGTGGGCCAGCCCCAGGCCACTCGATCTGTGGTTTGGGTAAATTGTTCATATGGCGACAGTTTTATGCAACTCTGAGAGCCGTTTATAAACGCAAACTTACCAAGTATATCTTACTTTTCTTTAAATTACAATAAAATGTTATTTAACCCCATTAGAAGTTAAAGGACAACCATATTTGATCCCATGGTCATAGTTAGGAGATTTGCATATCATTTTGTCACAATCAGACATTAGATCACAGCCTTTACAATTTTTCTACATGAACCTTAGACATGAATATATCAATTTAATGAAAATAAATGAACTATTGCAGCCGCTATAAATAACTTTTTAAAGTGTACACCTATTTTAAAAAGTCCTTTTATCCTGCAAGGACAAAATATTGTGGCAGAATTTTTTTAAAATAATAATAATAATAATAAAAACCACACAGGTCAAGAAAGCAAACCAGGAGGGGGGAAAATGATATTTATGCTACAGATACAATATAAATGAATCCCCAACTGTTAGTGTTACATCACTAGCAAGCATTACAAAATGTGTATATGTGTATATATATATATATATATATATATATATATATATATATATATATATATATATATATATATATATATATACACACACACACACACACACACACGTTATAGAATGAATATATGGGTAGCTAATCATTAGCTCTGGAGGTATGTTGTAAATAGAATTTCTAAAATCCTTTGTCATGCCAGGCTGGCATGTAATAATGGATGTTAAAGTTCAATAACAGTAAAGTAAGCTTTAGGTTGGCTACCCCATAAGATAAAGTTGTTAGGTAATAGAATCCCTGTAATACAATGTCATTGTTAGCCACCCAGCAAAAATGTATGTGGTATTGTGGAACGATATTACAATGCCTGGATTATAGTCTTTAGGAGTTACAAAGAGAAGCCTGGTAACACCATTCCTGAAATAAGAGGGACTCTGAGTCCTACAGCCAAATATTGGGTAAGATCAAAGCAAATGTTTGACCATTACCATCACAGAATATATATGACAGTTTTATCTTTCAAGGTTGTCCTATTCTGTGATGTGATAGGTAGTAAATATCTCAATGTGAAAAGAGCTAATTTCAGCCAAAAAACACCTCTGCTGGTTTGTGATTTTTCTTTTAACGGAACCAACAACAGATACATTTTATTCTCTGCTGATGTCAGACATTACAAAGGTTAAAGCGTTGCCATTCCTTACAAGAAACTGCATTAATCTTCTCGCATACTGGTGTTTGGCTTTTTCGTAAGTTAACACCAGTTCTGCTGGTTTATTATGCTGTGGAATGTAAAATACAAATGGCACTCCTGGGATATTTAACAACTTGCAGTTCACCAAGATCACATTACAGAGGTTTTTACATTGTCCTGCTAAGGTATGACAACAACTCTGGAATGCCAACTCCGACTCCTTAAGTGAACCAACCCAAGCTATTTATAAAGTATCCTTTACTGGCCAGAATTTAGAAAACAAAAGTAACAACATTGTAAGAGTCATTGTATGCAAACTGGGTAAGTATATGATAGTGGTAGATCATGTAAGACAATTTACTAAATTATTGTTTAAGTCGTTCGAATAATGTGCTTTCTTTGGTGACTTACATGCTATCCAAGATTTAAAATGGTAAGCAACAACCAGAGCTTACAGTATCTATAGGAAGAGTGCAGAATCCAAAGCCAGTTCTCAACTGCACATAGTGTGGGCAAGGAGTGTCGTCCCATGAATTTTAGCACAGGTGGCATGTATTGCATCACCAGCTTTTTTTTTACAACACAGGATAAGGTGTTCTGCTGTGCTAAGATGTACAAAGGTCCCTCCATTAAACTAACGGTAGAACCTGTCAAGCTTACACTCATACCACAAGAGGAAGAATGCTTATTTTACTTTTGTGATCCATAAAGATTTCTTCAGTCCGATATTGCCATCACTGAACTGCTAAGTCATGGGCGACTCTATATGTAGCAGCAGTGGCTAGGTGTTAGGTTAAGTCTGATCCAAGCATGGTATTGTGACCATAGCAACCAACACACTGTTCTTCCTGGCCGGACCATTCTACTTGTTGCTATGGCGAGAAGACCACTTTTGAAATGTTACACCAGAAATATTTGCTCTATATCAAAGCCACTTCTCAATGCCAGGTTCTTTTAGCTTCTAAATTAGATTGCAGGACAAATAGCCCTGGATTCACTGTACCTGAACATTGCAGTGTATGGCCATGAGAACTATGTCAGCTTAACATAGATATAATTAAAAGGTCACAAGCAATTAAACCCGGATAAATGCAACACAGACACAATTGCAATAGGCAAGTGTCTATAATTAGAATGAAATAATGACACCTTTATCCAAACTCATTTGGAATGTGCCGGGAAATGCTGGTTCTAACGTCCTTCTCAAAAGGCAGGGCGTATTTGCCTTAAAAGATATTTTAGGTGTATGATTACACAGGCTGGACATCCACTGTAAGTCATGGTCATTGAGCTATGCAAATACACCTGCTATGATGTAATTTATTTCAACAGCAAAAAACGACAATATATTATTTTGGATTTGCTAGTATTTAGTATATTATAATTATACCTCTCCTAATAAGACCCAGAAAATATTATTAGTATTATTATTCATCATCAATACAATTTCACGCCATGTCTTATAAAATAATTAAGTGTCCACCCTGAGTTACCATGGAGTGGCCAAGAACGCAACTATAAACATTACTGGGAGCACCGACGAAATGTTAACTTAAATGACAGTCTACTGTCTCACTCATGACGAATGCATATAAAAAGTACTTAGTATGTAGTTTAATACAATCCTTCCTGCTAAACCTAGCCATAAAAGTGTATCTACCTAATGAAGAAGCTTCAGCTCTAGAGCTCCAGCTTACCATGCCCTCTTTGGCTGCTTAAAACAGCCAATCGCCAGAAGGAAAGCACTTAGTCTGAGATAAACAGGAGAGCAACAGAAGCATGTGAATGGGCAGTCTGGTTAGACCCCCAAGAAATCTAACACAGTCTAGTGCTGATGTTGACTGGGTATCCGCATGTGGGCATTGCTAAGCAGCTGTGTCCTGCTAATAGGTAAGGGACAAATGCATAGAGAATGCCGACTAATCCATCTACGCATTTGGATAAAAAAAAGGAAAATATAAAGTAACATTCAGTTATCATATGTATTAATGAACATATGATGGCCGTTTATCCAGGGCAACACATACTGGTGCAATAGAGTTTAAGCTTCACAGCCTTATGCAAGGGAAGATGTAATTTTTAATATTCTACCTATTACTTTTGATTTCTATATCATTAATCCTATTCTGTAGTGCTGCCCCCATATATATAAACCTACTACTGAAAATTACTTTACACTATATGCACAACACATGACTCTAAAAAAGCTGAGCATAGGTGTGATGCAAGATATAGATAATATTGAAAAGCAAACACTTAGCTTTAAAAGCGATCTTATTACCATAGCACCATTATAGAATGCGCCTGCTGAATGAACTATTGAAATGGTTGCTATGGTGATAACACTACTTTTCATACATTGTCAAAGAATATATATTTTTTTAAATACTTAAATAACCCTGACAGGCCTCCTAGACTCTGTCATTGCATATAACTCAACTGGTATTTTTAAAATTGTTTAATATTAATTATCAAAAACATTTAAACATGAAATTACAAAAAAAATTCTATAATATTATATATCTATATATACCTATATATATTACTCTATAGGTGTACAATAAAAAGTATACTTACACAAGAAAAGCACCAGACTAGACACTGTCCTCCAGAAATTCATTATGACAGGTAGGATGGGAGTTCTCACCGGCAGCCCAGACTCTTCTGATCCTGTAAGTGTGACTCTTCAGTTCCACAGACTTGGCGTGGAGTGGAGTGGAGTGGAAGGCAGCCACGCTCTACCTACTTGAGACAGTGATTAACAGGGATATGCGTTCGGGCAGGTTTCCCCTCTCACTGAGGAATGTTACCTTTAACTCCCCAGCTTTGCTGTGACCTCTGAGCCACCGCGTCATTTATATAACCAGCCCTTCCAATTAAGACGTAAGTGAAGAGGAGGAGAGATTTTTTTTCTTTCATAATTTTTTTTTTTGTATTTTCAGCCCACCAGCGGAAGTTAATTCCTTAAACCGTGTTTTTTTTCCTACTTAAGCCTCGAACACGGGTAATAAAACACTGGTGGGTGGACTACTCTCCTCAGATACTTCGTACTTTCACCCCCTGTTCTTTTTTTTCTGTTTTACTTTCTCACACACCCACACCGACACGGAATGCTTAGGATGAACTTAATGTATTTAACCATTGCCTAGCTTTCTAAGGTATACCGACCTCTAATCTCTGGCGGGCAATATAAAACCACCACTAGAAAGATAAAGAAAAGTATTGCATACACAGCACATCAAATGTTTTACAGTATGCTGAAAGAGACAGACATTAAAAGGGCATGTAATGTTATAGTAGAAATACTGATAGATATCATTTATTATAATCTAACATAGGGTGAGCAGACGTCCCTTTTTTCAGAGGCAGACTTCTGATCAAAGTTTCTGTAAGAAGCGCCAAAAGTAGCCCAGAGCAACCCTCTTAATGTGTCAGGTGCTGGAGTTGGGACACATCTTCACACATTTGCCCATGGTAATATTTAATAACCCTGACTCCATTTAGTAAGTTGAGACCTCATAAACTGCTTACACTTCATGTAGAAAAATCTATATATTTTTTGGACAAATTTAAGTTGAATTCAGGAGAGATCCTGTATGGAAGAATGGTCTCATATCCCTTGCCATGTAGTCTCCAGGCATCATAGGAGAAGCTGTTATCTTGGCAATGGGAGGTAGCACAACGTATTGACTAAAAGGATGCCAATAATTGTGCCACACATATATTTCACTTTTTTTCTTATAAGCCTATGTTGTGTTTGCAATTGTTTGATATCCATGAGAGTGTAATATTATCTTGCTATGCTAATGAGGTACATGAGTATGTACTAATAAAACTCAGATGCCAGTAGTGGGCAATACAAATAGAGTGATAGCCTCTTTCTTTCCCTGGCATATTTGTACTTTTTGGTCCATTCATTGTTGGACACTTAATTTTGTTTTGTTCACTTTTGTACCAGAAGTTCCTCCAATCGAGGGAGAGGGTATGCCCCCCTTTTGCTGAAGTGCCCCGGGAGGCCTGGTTCACGGAGAAGCGGACAAATAAAGAAGACTGAAAAACAAGAGACAAGAAAAGAAGCGGGAAAAGAAGACAGGGACACGGAAGCAGTTGGCGCAGAAGGTAGAGAGGCATTGAGAGAAAGTGTGAATGAGAGTGTGGGAGAGTATGAGAGAGTGTGAGAGAAGGCATGAATATGTGTGATTTAGTGTGAAAAAACTAATAAAATGCAAAGAAAAATTCAGAGCTCTTTGCTTCGATAGGGCACATCACCCCCTACAAAAAAATAGTGTAGACTTTTAGGAGCTTTTCACAATGTATAAGCTATACTTATGCAATAAAATAAGCTAAAACAATGATAAATAATTGTTACTGCCACATTTGCGTGGAAACCGACCGCAGCCCACTGACTTTACTGAAGTTTAATGGAAGGAAGCGTCACATGACTGCGATTGATTCTTTTTTGACTGCTTGGTAGATTTCACAGTGAAATGTTAAGGTAAAAAAAACAGGTAACAAATATATCCTGCGCACATACATTAATAAATAAATGGTGGATTTTATTATGTCTTGTAGATCACATATGGTTCCAGTATCAGTCCTTATCAGTTTAACTGGTTAATTATATATTAATACGTGGAATCCTGTAAGCTTTACAGAACAATGGTACAGATGATATACTGTAGTTCTATAATAATTATGACATAGAATATAAAGTCAACGTGATAAAACTAGAACTCATATTTCCCATGGTCATATATCTATATATCAAGAGGGTTATAGGAGTGTAGTGATGGGAAGATAAAGATGGGATGTGGCTGTGGAGACAATGCTAATGACAAAGAGGATGAATGAAGACAAAGTGCGTTATAACGCATAAGAGGAAGTACTTCATCACTTTCCCTCTTTCTGTTGCCACATTTTATGTTTGATGGCTTAGGTTGTACCTAAGGGGAAAATCTATGCTGTATCATTTTAGTCAACACGGTGCCTATTTAAATTCTGACATTTTACATAGAAAAATTGGAAAGTTTACAGGAGCATTTACCCTAGTTATTTTCATTTTTTCATAAAAAAGAAAATTGTTGCCTATTTAGAGGTAATCCTTGCCCAGATACTTTCAGTAAGACCACTTAGATGTGGTGCTGGGGGGCCTTGTGGACAGAAGTTGGTGACCACTTCAACTGATGTTTTTTTTTCTATAACATGATACAGGATATTGACATAAATGGTGTCTAGCCATCTAGTGCAGTGTATTTAGCATTACTTCAACAGGGCACGTTTTTAATATCTTCATGGAGCATGGAATATCTGTCTTTCAGAATGAGTAACCTTTTACATCGTTTTGCACAGGTACATAAGATTATGTACATGCAGTGAAGAACAGATGACCTAGTCATGAAAGGCATATTAAAGAAATAAAGGGGCAAATAGTATGAAGTGTGCAATAACTGAAAAGTATTGGCTCAGCGAAAAATCTTCCATTGTTTGTAAAACTATTTGTTTTTAATAAATGTATACTAAATTGCCAGGCATGTCACAAAATGTAGTGCTGGATTGCAACATAGTAGATGATGCAAACAATTATATTTATTTGTGATTTCCTGTTTGCTTTATATTTATGACATCCTGGAATTCCCTAAATGCGAGCATAACTATATTTATATAGCATCATTTATTGATTTCATCAACTACTTTTATTGCAGAATATTTAGACGTTTGGGGTTATTTTAGCAAAAAAAAAGTTCAAAATACATCTTTCTATAGTCTGGTCTTCTGGAAAAATATGATACAGTCAATTGAACCAGAATTCCTCCACTATTCTGTGTTCAGTTTGAATTTTTGAAGGGTAACCATGTTCTATGTTGGAATAATACTAAA
Source organism: Spea bombifrons (assembly GCF_027358695.1). Taxonomy (NCBI): domain Eukaryota; kingdom Metazoa; phylum Chordata; class Amphibia; order Anura; family Pelobatidae; genus Spea; species Spea bombifrons. Next base: position 53,356,616 of record NC_071087.1, read on the forward strand.
GATATATGGTTTCCAGTTGCTAATGAGCCTTTTCTTGAAATGTCCACAAGAAAGACTGTTGTTGCCTATCTATAGTTTAGACTTTATACGCTGGATGAATACTGCACCCCTAGGTTCTTTGGAAGTTTGGAAATGCCTTGAGTCCCATTTGTGGATTTAAAACAGATAGGTATTGTGTTTCACAATAATCATATTCTCCATTTTTTTAAAAAAATAAGATAAAGTTTACACATTTCACTTCACATTTTGCCACAGTTCATCACAGTATATTGAAGCTTCAGTAGATCCAATGTGTTGAGGTGCCATGCAGTTTATTTCCTTTGATTGCTTTTGTAAATTGAGCAAAGTTTGGATAACCTGGAAAAGTTTAGAATGGAAAGAGGAATTTGCTATTTGTAGAATATGTAATTAGAAATACCTTTGTTCATTCCCAACTCCCTTGGACTAAAAACATTGATCATGCATTTAGATAAGGTTGCAGAAGTTGACAGGTAATCAACAAAAGTCATTATGTTGCAACTTTCTTGTATATAAGGTGTGCATTTGTCCACTAACCCCCCCCACCCCCACCTTATTAGTGGGATGGTTGAGATTTAAACCTTTCTGCTCCATCCTGAACCCAAATAACAATGTATAGGAAATCAGCAGTTTTATTTAGGGAATCCTCTCACTCGGGGGCATGGTTGGGCATACTGTAATAATGAATACCAAGTTGTAACTTTGAAGGCAAGCTGTAGAATTCTAATGTATATACTCCTTTTCAATTATATATAATAGCAGATCAATACAAAAATTGGAGCTCATGTAGCAGCGGTAAAGCAATCACAAATATGTGGTGTCTTTATTTGCATGTATCTATGAGCATTTTGGAGCTTTTACAGTTTTGTGAATTCAGAGTATTTTTTTTTCTTAACTATTTCTAATTTGCTTGCTCTTTCGTATTGTTCTCTCTCTCTTTTTTAGTTCTTAACCTCAAAACACACAGAATGTCCAACCTAGGGCACTTCACTTTAAGCTGTAAAGACAGTGGCCCTGGAGTTCTGCCAGTCAGGGGGGCCCAACGGGTGCCGAGCTGTTGTTTTCAGTAACCGTTCGGCGCCCCTCTGTCTCCTCTGGGAGAGGGTAGATAGTGAGGAGGGCGGGTAGGGAGAGGGTAGATAGTCAGAAGGGTGGGTAGGGAGAGGCTAGATAGTGAGAAGGGGGTAGGGAGAGGGTGGATAGTGAGAAGGGGGTAGGGATAGGATAGATAGTGAGATGGGGGTAGGGAGAGGGTAAATAGTGAGAAGGGGGGTAGGGAGAGGGTAGATAGTGAGAATGGCGAGGTAGGGAGAGGGTAGATAGTGAGAAGGGAGGGAGAGGGGGTAGATAGCCTGAGAAGGGGGGGAGAGGGGGTAGATAGTGAGAATGGGGAGTAGGGAGAGGGTAGATAGTGAGAAGGACGGGTAGGGAGAGAGGGTAGATAGTGTGAGAAGGGGGTAGATTTATATATACAGTATACTGTATACAGATTTGGTTTTCCCATCAAAATAACTCAACACACAGCCATTAATGTCTAAACCCTGGCAACAAAAGTGAGTACACCCCTAAGTGGAAATGTCCAAATTGGGCCCAAATTGTCAATATTTTGTGTGGCCACCATTATTTTGCAGCACTGCCTTAACCCTCTTGGGCATGGAGTTCAACAGAGCTTCACAGGTTGCCACTGGAGTCCTCTTCCACTCCTCCATGACAACATCACAGAGCTGGTGGATGTTAGAGACCTTGCGCTCCCCCACCTTACGTTTTAGGATACCCCACAGATGCTCAATAGGGTTTAGGTCTGGAGACATGCATGGCCAGTTTATCACTTTTACCCTCAGCTTCTTTAGCAAGGCAGTGGTCGTCTTGGAGGTGTGTCTGGGGTCATTATGTTGGACAACTGCCCTGCGGCCCAGTCTCCAAAGGGAGGGGGATCATGCTCTGCATCAGTATATCACAGTACATGTTGGCATTCATGGTTCCCTTAATGAACTGTAGCTTCCCAGTGCCTGTAGCACTCATGCAGGCCCAGACCATGACACTCCCACCACCATGCTTGACTGTAGGCAAGACACACTTGTCTTTGTACTCCTCACCTGGTTGCCGCCACACACGCTTGACACCATCTGAACAAAATACGTTTATCTTGGTCTCATCGGACCACAGGACATGGTCCCAATAATCCATGTCCTTAGTTTGCTTGTCTTCAGCAAACCGTTGCGGGCTTTCTTGTGCATCATCTTTAGAAGAGGCTTCCTTCTGCATTCCGAGAAGTCATTTCTAATAGCAGTGTCAGTGAGGGAGACCTGATCGGTTTGCCACTTCGTCGGTCAGGTGAGATGTGTGGATTAGTCGAAACCATGGAGCCTTGGAACAATTGTTGCGTACCCCTCAGAACATTGGGACCCTGGAGCAATTGCTCTGTGTGGTCTGCCGTTAATCCAGCCATGCTCGTATATTATGAATTACACACAGTAAACCTTAATTACATTAAAAACTAATGATATAATATAATGAATGGTATATGGGTTATATATAACACAAAGGATGAGTGTGACACAATATAATTTTCTCTTTTTTCTGCAGTTTGTCTTTTGAAAAGTCAAAGACACTATTATGCGACCTATGCATTTACCTTCAGGTTTTTACTTGTCAAGAAAGTGTTGTAGGCGGAGAATAAAGAAAAGTACCCTGGAGGCTTCTCATTCACATCACAAAATGAAACTTAAGCTGAAGGCATAAACATGTAATCAATCTAATGTGCATAGGTAGACGTCTGGACTTATCTTTTTCTAACTGTGACAATCACAAATGTTTTAGATGTAGCATTAGTTGATAACTTAAACTGGCTTTCAAATGAAAATGCAAACTCAACAGTGGGTAAGGTTCAATTATGAGCTCGATGGACAGTGACTTTTAGGGTCAACATCCTTCCTAAAATTATACAAAAATAGGGGAGCGCATAACTTAAGAAGCATGACTATGGCATTGTCTTAGACCCCACTACTACCACCCCAGGTAGCTTGTTCTTCAAATTCGTAAGGTCCTGTTTTATCTGCCTCACCAATACCCTCCGTGGAACCCCAAATAATTACCCCAGCATAGAACAGCAAAACGTCTGGGGACTTCCCCGTTTCCAATAAATGAAACACCTCCACAATTACGTCCTTCCACCCAAAACCCTGAAACTGAAACAGTTTAATGTCATCTGTGCCTCCCGAAAGCTGCTGACCGCGATCCTGAACTTCAGTTCTTCTTTTGGCTCAAAAGTCATAGAATATCCCACAATCCTAAATGAGTGTGTCCCAAACTGTTACAGTTCCAAGCATAACTGCTCCAAACACAAGCGGGACAACTTTAACCCATTCTCATGCATTAAAAATGTGCCCTCATACAGATGCAGCCTGATGCAGAGATGGTGTTATCTCAACTTAAAGTTCTTTTTCAGATGGACTGGCTTGAGGTTTCCTTACATAAGAAATGCAAAGCTAAAATGTTGTTTAACAAATGGTCAGCTTTTATAGCTACCTTAGATAGACCCCCTAAAATGTCTGTATTGACCTCCTTTCAGGACACAAGACTGTTCTCAATGCAGATAACCAGTAGTAGGCAACCTATATATAGTAGGCAAGTCTATAGCCTAGGGTGTACATTGTGGAGTATTATCGTGTGCATTGTTGTGTAGAAATACATCCGCGCAGCCCTTGCTTTACTTTGTTTTGTTCTGTTCCGGATTGATATCGTACACTGATCTAATGGGGCTTTCGGGACCATTTGTGATACCTCAGCTAAAAGTCACACTATTTTTTTGAGGCATAATTGAAATTCTACACATTCCATTGGCATGTTTATGAATGTTCGAATTTCATTGTATACGGTATCTATTTGATTCATACTAACAGGACTTAATCCTGGATTTATGGTCGTTATCCTGATTTACGGCAATTAGCGTAAGAAGTAGACTATCTTCATACTATCGTCATTACACGTCACCCATTTTTCATCTATAGTTTTCCCACTTATGTGTTTAGACCATTTTTTTGTATATGAGTGTGTAGTAGGCCACACATGTAGTATGTATTTTCCAATCAATCACATAGCAGTATTCAAATTGTGACATGATACCGTATTTGCTCGATTATAAGACGAGGTTTTTTCCAGAGCAAATGCTCTGAAAAATACCCCTCGTCTTATAATCAGGGTCGTCTTATAATCAGACCTCAAATAGGTCTGATTGTGAGACTAAGATCCAGATCCCCCGCAGCGATGCAGAGGACCTGGATCCTCCTGTGTTAACCCCCCCCAACTTACCGGTGCTTCTGAGTCCCAGGTGCTTAGTCCGGGCTGCGTGTAGAGCTCTACGCGATACAATCGCGTAGAGCTCTACACGCTTCCCGGACTAAGCACTGGGGACCCAGATGCAGGGGACCTGGATCCTCCTGTGTTAACCCCCGACCCAACTTACCGGTGCATCTGAGTCCCCGGTGCTTAGTCCGGGCTGCGTGTAGAGCTCTACGCGATATAATCGCGTAGAGCTCTACACAATACAATCGCGTAGAGCTCTACACGCTGCCCGAACTAAGCACTGGGGACTCAGAAGCACCGGTAAGTTGGAGGGGGGGGCCATAACACAGGAGGATGCAGGGGACCTGCATCCTCCTGTGTTATGCCCCCTCCAACTTACCGGTGCTTCTGAGTCCCCGGTGCTTAGTCCGGGCAGCGTGTAGAGCTCTATGCGATTCGCGTGGAGCTCTACATGCTGCCCGGACTAAGCACCTGGGGCTCAGATGCAGGGGACCTGGACCCTCCTGTGTTATGCGCCCCCCCCAACTCAGAAGCACCGGTAAGTTTGGAGGAGGGAGGGGGAGTGTTAAATGGGGGGTGTAAGGCATTTCTGGAGGCAGAGTGCTCTGTGAAATGCCTTTTAACCCCTTTAATGCCACTCTGCCTCCTGAAATGCCTTTTACCTTCCTATATGCCACTCTGCCCCATAATATGCCTTTTAACGCTCTAAGTGCCAGAGTGGCATACAGGGTTAAAAGGCATATCATGGGGCACAGTGGCATATAGGGTTAAAAGGCATATCATGGGGCACTGTGACATTTAGAGGGTTAAAAGGCATATCATGGGGCACAGTGGCATATAGGGGGTATAAGGCACTTCTGGGGCAGATGTGCATAACTGGGGGGCAGGTTGGAAAATAGAAGGAAATAAAACCAAAATATTTTTCTCAAGCATAGCTTTTATTAAAAAAAGTGTTTAAATGAATTAACATTTACTGGTAAAACTTTTTTCCTATAGGGTCGTCTTATATTCGGGCTTTTTCTTTTTTTCCTAAATTAATATTAAGATTTGGGGGGTCGTCTTATAATCAGGGTCATCTTATAATCGAGCAAATACGGTATATACATCAGTTGAGGCAGATGAAATATGGTAGTCTCTCTGTGAGCAATAGTTATTTACACATCTCTGCTGTTGTATGATAAAAGTGTTTTGCCAGTTGGGTGACTGCATTTTTTACAGCTGAAATCACAAAACTAAATTAACTGTAGTGCAGTTTTTAAAAAAAAAAGGCAACAAAGCTTAGTTAGACATGCATCTATCTATCATCATGTGTGCATTGGTTAGGTGGAGATACATATGGGCCAAGGTTTGTTGCTTTTTGATGCTTTACCCAAATATAGACATAGATATGGAAATTTGTCTTCTACGGATAGAGAATTTTCAAAAACTGAAACTTGTGTTGCTCAAAAGAAAAAAATATATAAGCACAAACACTGTATTTTCTGTTGGCTGGCCCATTCATACTCTCACAATGCTCCCACTCTTCAAGCACTTTTCCATTGTTTTTAGAGCCATCTCTATCAGTTCATTTCAAAATATGACGTGCGTGCATTACTTAAAGCAGGATTCCTTTCCTGTGTGGTAAAGGTTATGTGTGCCTAAAATGCCATACTTATCTAGTACGCAGACAGTGTGATATAAAATGGGAATAATTCATGCCAACAAGTAATAGCCTGGCTTTGTTTCTGGCAACTTTAAGTAGTCTAGCATTTTGTGAGTAAAGTTAAAATATTTAACAGGATATGGGAGTACATGAAGAACATATGTTTTTTTTTAATTGATTATATATTATGCTCAAAGCACATGTACTTTATCTATAGATTGTGTGTACTTGATCATTGTAGGAGCTTGTTGCCTCCCTTGCTGTAAGTTTGTAGAAAGTAGAATGGCAACCCATTTGTGCAGGCTTTAATGGAAGCAAACACACTTCAGATAAAGGACTAGGCAAAAGCTGTAGTTAAAATTGAGAATGTTGATAATCCTTAATGGGGGTTTATAGAGCTAGAGAGAGACCAAAGTAAATTTACCTTATACAGGTTAAAAGTATTTCCTAAAAATATTTTACCATCTAATTATTAAATTAAAGCTTTAGGATTGCATGATCTTTCTTAACTATACACCTTGAGATGTATCACTATGTTTTATATCTAGACCACAAGTAACATCAAAATAAACTTTGAACTGCTATCATCAGTGCATTCCACTAATAAAACACAATGCTCCATATTCTAACTGATGATTTCACAAATTGTAGCAGTTGAAGTTTATTTTGATGTTCATGCTTGATGATGGATCATGCTTCGTAATTTCTGACCTCTAAAAAGCAGATTAAGATGTTGGCATTAAAGTTGGGGTCTGTGAAAAGATTTACAAGTCATACTCTATAGCAATGATGTCTGTGCAATTATCTATTTTGAGAGTCTTTACATGACTAAATTCTCTTGAAGTTATCAGCATAGCAGTATCACAGAAACTAGCAAAAATTCACTTACACGCCCAAGGGAAAAAAATATTTATAGAGCAATATAATTGTTTATTAAAAAAACATGGTCATGATATTTCTTTCTTCTTTATACTGTTTAAATATAAGCACTTTGAAACTGAATTTGTATACTTAAGACTTTAATGAGTCAACAAAGATGTCAGAATTCAAGACACTGTGACTAATTGTTGTGACTTTACCAGTCGTAATGAAGTCCTGCCAGAATTGGAGGGGGCTATTGCTGCTGTCTGCTTGTTATGCCTATTCATTACAAAATAAAGCAAAGTAGGGAAATAGCATGGACACTAGCATGGAAGCATTGCTTCTCTGGTTCTCTGGGTCAACACCTGAATCCTCCGGGTTGCGGGAGAGGGGTCTTAACATGCCCTGTTCCCCACCCATTTTCCCTTTAAATGGGGGTGTTTTCCAGTGATATCAGCAGGAACGCTGTTGCTACTGTCTGCCTGTTATGCCTTTAAAGCAAACTAGGGAAATAGCATGGATACTAGCATTCCTGAATTAGCTGGGCAAGTTCCAACAAATGGACAAGGTATCGGTGTTTAAGTATTAAGGGGGAGGTTATGGGTTGCAGCATAGTACCATAAAGATTCTCCTTGCCATTATAAAAACATAGTGATATTTCTGGAGTTAAAGACAGCAAAGGTGTTTTTTTTTAAAAACAATGACACAACTATAAAATTCTGGAGATAAGCAGAATATCGGTTGAATTAATTAAGAATAAACTGTTTAACTGATGACTGGGGATCAACACTAAATGTACGTCACCCAGGTAAAACAAGCTCTCCAAGATGATTGTAGCCCAAACTGTCTGCCAGGAGACAACTGGGCAGCCCCTGCTATAGGGCAACCCCCCTCTACCCCACCACCAAGGCAGAAGCTACAATCTGCAATAAACATGAGACAGGAAGAAAAGGGGACAAGGGTGAGAATCCAAAGAGGAAGCAAAGAGGCAGGAGGTTTCTAATAAAAACCTTTTATAGACACTTCTTTCCATTGACCAGATTCCCACCCCTGCTAAGGCCCTAACTCTCCTTAACCCTGCTTTGACCACCTCGAGCTTATGTTCATATCCTAGAATATAATCATTGCATACATTTAAATGCTGTTATGGCCTTTGCATTGTCACAAATCTTTGTAACGTCATGACTTTTGCCGCAACACAGTGGAGCGTGATATGTTGTCACTTTCCACATTATAGGGCAGAGTAATATTTCAAATTTTTATTAATTAACCTCTCAGCTGTGAGAAACCTGCCCTGGAATGCTTATTCCATGTACTTAAATAAATACCATATCTTCAGAGGTGGAACAACAGGGATTGTAGCCAGTGCAAGGCATCATGGCCCGCTCCCCCAAATCTACAAACCTTGTTATAATTGCCAAGTCTCCTCAACTTTGTCTGGTCAGGTGTATGACTCTCTGCCTATAAAAGCAGCTTCCTGTCACTATACCATTGCCAGATTATTGTGGTACCTGCCTGCATTAGATCAAGCCTGCTACTGATCTCTACTTACCTGTTATCAATCCTGGACCGCCTGACTACGCTGCTTTCTACCAAGAGACCTTGGCTTGCCTGACTACGCTTCTACATTCTGTCCCAACCTCTCAGCTCTTCTAAAAACCAGATTGCCATTCAAAGCTCAGGGACTCAGCCACCTTGGTAACGAGTGGTTACTTCTGGCAGAAGACCTTACTGATCTGGCTGCTGGACTCCAAAACCTCCTCGCATCAGTATCATTACACAGTGTGGGAGCTAATAAGATCACTCTTCACTGGTCCCATTGGCATAATGGATGCCCCTGCATTGCCGCAAAACCCCTCTCCAGGCCTAGCATACTGCTGGGCCAGTGGGCCGCTGCCTCACTCCATCAATCCTCCATGAGCACCCTCTCTATTGGTGCTCTCTCCGTCCTGGAGTCTTGGCTGCTGGATATGACATAATTTAGGCAGAGTGTAAGGATTGCAATAAAGCAGCAGAGCTGCCACTGGCCAGTGGACTACCCCATCCTGAGCCAACAATGGTAGGGATGTGTGTAAGTATGTTAGTGTATGTAAGTATGTTTTTGTGTGTGTGTGTGTGTGTGTGTGTAGGTATGTGTGTGTGTGTAAGCGATGTTTAAAGTGTGAAACGTGTTAAGTTTCTTCCCACTGATTCAGAACATGTATTGGCAGTTTAACCCTGATTTTAAGACAACCTTCCAAACTTTGGATGTTAAGAACTTTGTTGCTCTCACACTTTCATTCACTCTCTCTCTCACTCTCTCTAACATCTCTCTCTAACACCTCTCACTTTCTCACACTCTGTTAATGTCTCCCTACCTTCTCCAACTGAACACTTCTGTGTCTGTGTCTCATTTTTCTCAGCTTTGCTTCTCCTTCTTCACCCACTTCTGCATGATATCAGCTCCATTATCTAGGTATTTCTGCAAAAGGGCAGAGCCTCTGCGCACACCTTCTCCCCGATTCGAGGCTGTCCCAGTGGTGCACACAGTGGCTCCACCCTTTTGCGGCTGTACTCCTAAAGCCCAGACTATTGCCCACAGATTCGCTGAGAACAAGAAGAGTTTCTGCTCTTCTCTTTCTATACAAATACACTAAGTCTTGGTCTTGGATATATAATTACATCTAACAGAGGGCTGTGGATAAAGCAGGGGACAGAGGATCTGAGATGGGCTGTGTGTATGTGATAGGAGCAAGAGATTTGACGGAAGGAAATATGATAGGGGATCAAGGGAGATTGATACAAAAATGATAGAAAAGTAAACTGGCAGTGGTATCATAGACAAAGGAGAATGGTTAACATTATTATTATTTATTGTTTTATATAACGCCAGCATTTTACATAGAACTGCACAAGGGGTAAATAGGACATAACAAGTAATATGTAACATAATTTCACATACAGTAACAAAAGGTGAGGAGGGCAGTGCTCAAACAAGCTCACAATCTAGATGTTAACAAAAAATATATGAGGGGATAAATAAATAATATATAATAATATATATGCAAAAGAGTAAGAGATAGGAATAGAATTTCAAGATAAGTGTAGGAGAATTTGAAAACTGAGGCCAAAATAGCTGAGTTAGGAAAATCTCCAGTTTAGCTGCCATTCCAGTCCATTTCTGGCCTCAATTCTGCAATTCTCTTGCATATCCCTTGACATTGTCACCTATTCTTAGTGAATAGATTAATTAAAAAACCCAACATTTTATTTATTTATATTTTATTCAGTTTTTATAGTAAATTATATTTGTATCTTCTGTTTAATGCAATACTAATGTCTTATTGCAAAAACTGTTTTTGTGTGTGTGGCTGCAAGTTCCGCCACCACTTACTTTGACAGGTGAGAAATGTATTCAGTGGTTTCAGTATGAACTTCCACTAGTTGTTTGTTTCATCAACCCGAAAGCCATAAAAATACTCAGGAAAAGTTCAATGAGTGGGTGGGTGGGAAGGAATGTTTGTTTCAAAGCTTTTACACTTCTTATTGGTTATATACTATAACAATATAAACTATAAACGCAGGAGGCATAAACTACCAGCAGTGCATTCAATTTTGAATAGAATACATTCTTTCAACAGGCATATTTAAGATATTGTTTACCTAAACCCTCTGAGCTGGAAGAACTTGGAAGATAAGAACCATTCTGCCCATATAGTCTACCCATTTTTCCTAGACCTATGACCTTAATCAGTCCCTGGTCTTGTTTTAGATTCAGGATAACATTATGTCTATCCAATGCATGTTTAAATTCACTTACTTTATTAATGCCTTAAGGACAATGGGCGGTCCCTAAACCCATTGAAAACAATGCATTTTGAGCCCATACATGTACGGGCTTTGTCATTAAGGGGTTAACCTTTACCACTATTGATGGGGATCTGCTCCACTTATCTACCACCCTCTCAATGAAGTGAAACTTCCTCGTATTACATCTGAACCACTTTTGAAACAAACTTTCCTCCTTTGTTAAATCCCTGTAAGTATTTAAATGTTTCTATCAGATCTCCTTTCTCTTTTTTTTTCTCCAAGCCATACATATTGAGTTCACTCATGCTTTCATGATTTTTATCCTGCAAACCATTCACAATTTTAGTAACCCTCCTTTACACTCTCTACAAAATGTGAACATCTTTCTGGAGATGGGGTCTCCAAAGCTAGACACAATGCTCTAGGTGAGGTCTGACCAGAGATCTGTAGAGTGGCAGAACCACCTCCGTCTTCTTGCCAATAATGCCTCTAAGCTAAACAACCTAGCAACCTGCTTCATATTTCATATAATCAATGGGACCACTGACGTTAGTATATGTGTGGGCATCATTACATGTTGCTACCTGAATATTGCTTCATCAGAATGAAATGAATATGTGCCCCACTTCCATCCAAAAATTCCTCTGTTGATCATTAACACGCATTTACATGAAATCCTTCCCGCTAGATAATCCACACCCAAGTGGAGTGAATCCACATCACCATTCTTATATAGTTTTAATATGTATCTTTTTTGTTATTTTACACTCCCATTTTGTCTTTAACTAAAGTAACAACAACATGAGGTATGTACAAATAAACTATAGGTTGTACAATATTAACCCCGTTAAGGACCAGAACAATCTTTGTTATTTTGCAACAATAGTTTCCCTGCCCTAAATCTTACATTATTTTTATTAACCCCTTAAGGACAATGGGCGGTCCCTAAACCCATTGAAAACAATGCATTTTGAGCCCGTACATGTTAATGTTGTATCATAGGATTGGAGGGCAGCAATATGCCCAAACCGTGCATATTTCATGTATCCTTTTTGGAACTGTGTTGGCCTTTTCTCATCCTATCAAGCTGCCTTCTACCATTATTATTCAGGATCAAGAGGAATATGGTGACCACTGACCAAGGGCACTTGGGCAAGTGCCTCTTTTGCCCCATTTTCCACCCCTTACAAAATTAATTCTGCAGTTAGAGAATAACCAGGAGATGAAATGTGCTCTGTTTGGATGTGTTTTGCATGAAAGCTTGATCAAAGATAATGACACCAGTCAGTACAAGGTATTCATTCGAATTATCTTTATTTTTTGGTAAAGAGACACTAAATCCTACTTGAATCATTTTGTATTATATGCAAAAGGTCATTGCGATAAGTCATTTTTTTAAAAATAAATACAGTATACGAGTAACATTTTCTGTTTTGAACAACTATACCAAGGTTAAGTATTTTTTCTACAAAACGTGTTCATTTTGCTTTAATATACTGAAAAACGTAAAGCTAAAGCTTTTGAATTACAAGCAGCGGAAGTGTTGTTTTGCATAATAATTATTTTGCATCACAGTTGCATCACCCTATTTACAACTTATCCTGCATACATTTTATATATATATAAAAAAAACAGATTTCTAAAATGTTGAAAATATGTTCTATACAAATAAATACTCAGAAAAAAAACTGAAAATGAAATAAATGTTAATAAATTATACGGATACAACAATTGCATGCTTACTGATTTAAACAGAGAACCACTGCTATAGAATAAATTATTTTTTTAAATGTGGTTGTTTGCATAAAATGTGCTACTGTAGATGGGGAATTTGTTATCCATTCTAGTAAATAAGCTTTTTAGCTGCCATCAGGGTGTTCTTCAAAAGCATGGCAACTGTCATTGGTCCTACACCTCCTGGGACGGGTGTGATAAAACCCGCCTTTTCCTTTACCCCTAAAAAGAGCGAAAAAAACACAACAGCTTGTTACAAAACCAAAGTTATTTGCTGTCAGTAATAAAATACATGCTTCAATGAAATGAAAGGATTTAACTTCTGTGGTAAATGTTGCGCACACTGATAATCAAAGCATAATTTTTTAAGTAAATGTAAAATAACCTAGTACTGCCACACTACTTTTATGACATTGCATTCTAAATACATAGATATTAATATGAAGTTAATTCCCCTTTTACAGCTATAACAGCTTCCACTCTTCTGGGAAGGTTTTCATCAGGTTCTGGAGTGTTTCTGTGGGAATCTTTTGCCCATTCACCCGTTCATTAGAGCATTTGTGAGGACAGGCAGTGGTGCTGAACGAGAAGGCCTGGCTCGCAATCTCCGTTCCAGTTCATCCCAAAGGTGCTGGGGTTGAGGTCTTCTGGGAAATAATAATAGAAAAAGGCTCCAGGCACTCATGGGTTCCATCAGGCAGATTTATTGGAAGAGATGAACAACAACGTTTCAACCTCACGATGAGGTCTTTATCAAGTTGAACTTGATAAAGACCTCATCGTGAGGTCGAAACGTTGTTGTTCATCTCTTCCAATAAATCTGCCTGATGGAACCCATGAGTGCCTGGAGCCTTTTTCTATTTTGATTTACTGGGGAGCTGGCCCAGCTAAGCACCTGAGTTCCTGTGGGGAGTGAGTGCAGATTCCTGATTCTGGTGACTTTCTGGGAAATAATGTCATATTCAAGAAATTTGCTTCTGTACCATTTGATTATAATAAATACTGGGCACCAGTAGTTGTAGATATTTATACATTACATGATTACATTTTATTAATAGAGATTCTGTAGCACTATTACAATAATGGGAAAGTGAAAACTGACAATTATAGACAATACTGGCACATAAGCTGAAGAGGGCTCTGCACTTGCGAATTTACAATATATTAGGAAGGTTGAGGGGGGAATGAGACTGCATGCGTAAAAGTGATGTGAATGTAGTAGGGGGTTGTGGAGAAGCTAGTTGCATGCAGATATCAAAGGTGGTTTCTTTCCAGATGTAGGTTTGTGGTATTAGGCATATAGATTGTGTGCTTCTCTGAAAAGGTTTTATATACACACACCACCCATTGGGAGCACTTCAATTCCAATGAGCACTTTAATACTTTTTGCAGCATTTCCCTCACTGTATGTTTTATTCACATATGAATAATAATATCTATTTTCAAAATTAAAATGAGATATTTACTCAACCCCACTTTGGTCATTAGCTTAAAAAGACCTGAAATGTTTCCCTAGTGTTTGTCCAGTGTGAGTCACATTGACTTCTGCTCGGGACAGACTGGGCTCTTTCACTTAACCTGTGGTGTTATAAGCCTGACAATTAGCAAAAATAATGATCAACCTCACATCGTGCACATATCAGAAGGATTTCATTAGTAGAATTTAGTTAACTGATCATTGAAAACATAAAAAAATATCTAGGCATGTGTATCAAAAGAGAATTGTACCGTCTAAGACAGGGGCGTCCAACATTTGATAAAATCTTTGTTTATGAATGCTTTGGTCCACTAAAAACTAAAGAAAATGATCTCCCCTAGAAATATATATATTACATGTAGTAGTGCTAGAAGATATAATACTCAATCTTGGTCAGTTTAATAATATGTGGATATAATCCTAATTACGTATATAAGGTTTACATGAAGAATTGCTTAACATGCTAAATAGCAGCTCGGGGCTTCCCTTTTCATTTTTTTACTGTTAAGGAACTGGCATTACTAATATAAGTAAAATGTAGGGAGGAGACATAAAAAAACCCTAAAAACTAAAGCATCCTGTTCAAGTAGTTTGAACATGTAAAAAAAATAGCAAATCCATGAAAATAATGAGTCATTGCAGTTTTGGTGCCAAATATTATCACACTGTATCTCAAATCATTTCCCAAGTTTTCTCCCTCACGTCTTTGCCTTTTGGCTGAGATCAAGTGAGTACCTGTGCGAGGGAGAAAATTCGAAACACTGGTCTTAAAGTGACACTTTAAGACACACGGTTATCGTATGCACTTTAATGGATATGTTAGCTGCATGGTTCCTTTAAATTTTCATCCAATATCATTTGCCCTACTCCCTACCCTTGAGCTAAATGTCCTTCAGGAAAGACATTTGGCTGAACAAATCTACCTGCACATGATCTACTAACATCCAGTCAGCTCCAGCTCTGATGAAAGCTGTGTGCAGGGGTCTGTGCACATGTATAAAGTTCTCCCATTGATTCATACCAAAAATTAACCACTTCATGCAGACAATCAGTGCCAAGAAATGTCAGATTATGGAGGAAGAAGGTTTTGCAGCATGGCTTTTTTTCTCATTTTGGAAGAATGTATATTAAAGTATTCTGTAAGGACCCTGTTCCAGGCTGTGTTTTTGCCTTAGTCCAGCTAAAATGGCTGTGACACCCTTGGAATTGGGGTTTCCTGAGTTTGTATCAACAGTCTTTTGTGTGTACATCCTGCAAATTGCAGACTAACTACAGAAGGACTTCAGTTAGCTGCTACATCTGTGGTAGTGCTTCCTGCTGGACTATGGCTATAGGAAGCGATCATGTTAGAGTGCCTAGTGTGACCTGGCTTGCAGTAATGACAGTTCTGACTTTTTCAATCCTGACCTAGGCTAGTTCCTGTTGTTGCCTGATTGCTGTCTGTACTGACTTTTGGCATGATTCCTGACATTCCGTATCTCTCCATTCCTGAACCTGGCCTTGACGGGGAACCATTTGGAGGGCATACTCCTCGACACCAAAATTGAGATTTTGGTCTCGAGGAGTACATACCTTGGAACCAGGATGCATCCATGGAGGCCCCACCTCGCAATTTACAGGATTTAAAGGATCTGCTGCTAACATCTTGGTGCCAGATACCACAGCACACCGTCAGAGGTCTAGTGGAGTCTATGTCTTGACGGGTCAGGGCTTTTTGGCCTCCATGGATGCATCCTGGTGCCATGTGTTTTCCAGGTAAGCAACACGCACGCACTCGGCCATCCACGTGATTTTAAATAAAACATGATTCATCAGACCAGGACACCCTCTTCCAGTGCTCCGTGGTCCAGTTCTTATGCTTGTGTGCCCATTGTAGGTGCTTTCGGCAGTGGACAGGAGTCAGCATTGGCACCCTGGCTGCTCTACAGCTACACATCCACATATGCAACAAACTGCAATGAACTGTGTGCTCTGACACCCTTCTCTCAGAACCAGCATTACCATTTTGGATTTGACCACACGGGCCAACCTTCACCCCCCATGTGCATCAATGAGCCTTGGCGAACCATGACCCTGTGGCTAGCCATCACAATTTTGCCTGTGTCAAGGTCGCTCAGATACTTATACTTGCCCATTTTTTCTGCTTCTAACACATCAACTTTGAGGAAAAAATATTCACTTGCTGCCTAATGTATCCCATCTGCTGACAGGTGCCATGAAAACAAGATTATCAGTGTTATTTACGTCACCTGTCAGTGGTCATAATGTTATGGCTGATCGCTATATATATATATATATATTTTTTTTTTTTTTTGATACCTCTGTAAGAGAGTTTAATTTTATAGCAGAGGTAACATGCCTAAATTAATATCTCACAAACATCTCACCTTTTGGTAATATACAACAAAGAAAGAGAAACATAGGATGAGGTTTACAGAGACATAACATAATGGAACCTGTTTATTCTTCGTATTTCTGCTAATAGATAAATGCATGTAAAAGTCCCTGGCAACAAAATACTTATAGGCTCACACGTGTAATACAGGATATGAGCCTGTTGCATAATTACAAAATAGTCCTAGAAGGGCATGTTAAGATCAGAGAAACTATGTGCTGCACATTAGCTTGCCCTGTGAACCAGTAATTAGTCATAAATGATTTTTTAAAATATGGGAATTGTGACTGAAACACCGTTAGAAGCTGCTCCTTAAGCCCAGGATAGGAACCAGAGATCAGGCATACGAAGGGTTAAACGAATAGAGCTCTTTGCACATTACCCCAAGCACAAGACACAACTGGTGAAACGGGCCTGAGGTTTATTGAAAACACACTGACGTAAATACACGCAGTAATCTTGATAAGAGCATGATCCTATTAGCAAACAACACTCAGACACCCTGGAGCCGCAGTCAGGCCACTACAGCCAGCAATACTCACATAACACAAAGTCACTGGTTTCGGGTGTTCCTGGGGGAATGGGGGCAATCCCGGGGTACAGATGGATAGCTTGGAGTCCCAAGGTCCGAGGGCGGGTCTCAGAACGCCAGTGACATGATAGGGTAATAATATCATGCTCTTATCTTGGTAGATTTACATAACAAAAACACTATAAATATATAAAATCATAAAGGAATCACAGCAAAATTGTCTTTGCAGCCCTATATCTGTGACATCAACAAAAACTGCAGTATTGTAATTAAAATCAATGAGCATATGCTATACAAAGGAGTTAATAGTATATGAAAGTCACAGGAAGACACAGATATCTAATGCTCCCAACTAGATTAAATAGTCTAGGATATCGATGTGGCACAGCCATGTATTTTAAAATCAAACATGACTATGAAGAGATCAGCTTTCCAAAAATGTGTGAAAGCAAAGGAAGCTTGCTTCTGCCTCTAGAGCCCCAAGTCAAACAATACACCCCTATAGAATGTAAACTTCCTCCTCACCTGTTGTTCTGTAAGTCAAAGTGTTATGTTATATACTACTTGTTATGTTCTGTCTAGCCATTGTACAGCGATACGCTAACCTTAAGAGTTGTTGAAGCAGTGGCGTAACCACAGGAGTTGCAGCAGTCGCAACATGTGAGTTGGCCCGTCTCTCAGAGGCAACCACCTCCGGTCCAGCTCGGAAGGGTCTTTCTACACAATTGTGACGCAGCACGAAGAGAGACAGGCGCGCAGGAGTGGTTCCATGTCTGTTCTTTCCTTCTTCTGTCTCAGCGGTAGAAGCGCCTCCCCTCAAAGAGCATTAGTGACTGGAGGACCAGCGGTAGAGAGCCTTATGTAGGGATGGCTGTTGTACATGTTTATTTGGGGGGCTTGCCTGTAGAGAGCATATAGATGCCAGGGAGGGTTGCAAGGAGATCTCAAGCCAAGGAAGTCTTGTGAACAATTTCTCCATTGGTGGGCAAGGCAATGATAATGAGCCTGCCTATATAAATAACACAGGGTGGCATATGACTAGCACATTGTGGCCTGTAGCAAGTAGGGCCAAGTGGCTCAGACATTCTTAGTCCATACACTAATACACTCACGCTAACACTGTACATTAACACATTCACTCGTACCTTGATCTGGATCTCAGAGCAGCTTACACACAATTCGGACTGTCCCTTTTTGAAGAATTCATACTAGTTGATACTCGGTTACAGAGGTGTCTGAATGCACCTGCCGCACCTGCCTCATCGCACCCATAGATCCATCACTACACCAATCACATCTCAATGTCTATGAGGCTGTGATGTCAATGTTACGAACACAGAGCAGGGATGTAGCTTTATATATATATATATATATATATATATATATATATATATATATATATATATATATATATATATATATATATATACACATACATACACAAACACACATTAGACTAGAATGTATAATTATGAATTTGTTAAATTTGTTAATGTGAATGTCCGGAATAAACAAAAAAACTAAACAAAAGAGGAAGGTCCGAATTTTTGTTTGAAACCTATGGCTTTTTCCCTCATCATTTCCGTGTCTCTGCTTCTATGTACGCATATTGTTCAGTAAAAGTATTCTGTTGCCTTATTAAAAACAGTGTGCATGGGATTTCCTTGTGTAACATCCAAGTTACAAAAAAACACATTAAAATAAATATTGCTGTTCTTGCCAAGTGTTATACTTTGTGGGCAACAGTTTTCAAAATTAAATTGTATGTCCTGGATTAGTTACCTTCAAAATCCACGTCACCAACTAACATTGGTCTTCCTGTAATTGGATCATCTATATGATTAATCCCCACATCAATTATAGCAGCACCTTCTTTAATCATGTCAGCTGTGATTAATTTTGGAATACCTGTAATAATAATTTAAAAAAAAGTTACCATAGCATAACAAATTTTTCAAGCTACTGGTGCGAATTATCTGGCTGGCAGGTTGTGCATACATGTCACCAATGCTACTTTGGCAATAGTTGTATTTTTTTTTCTTTTATCAGTTTCGTTTTGTATTTGTGTTTGTTATAATATTTGCCTTGAAGGTAAGAATAATTTTTTTCTACTTTTTATATTAACCTATATTGATCTCTATCAACACACCTTAAAAAAATCATAGATGGCTCCTAAATCATGTACTGTCTGGCTACTAAATGATACAGTTATGTATCCCCGGAGTGTATCAACTGTATTTGCTGTATATATATATCATATATATATATATATGATATTCTAAAGGCCATGAGGTCCCAGAACCAAGGAGCAAAACTTGACACTTAAAAGGCATCGTTCTCTGGGCCATAACAGTATGGAATCCCTTTGGGCTACTAATCTGTAGTGAATTTTTCCACTGAATACAGTCAGTATTTGTGATGGAACCCTCCATCACTGGGGCCGCTGGAGAGGCCTGACAGCCAGCCTCCTCCCTATTGACTATGGGCCCTGGCTTTGTCTTTACCCCCAGAAGTATATCATCTCATCATCTCAAGCTATTGGCGTCTTTCATAAATGATACTCACTGTCCTTTGGTTATTTTGAGCCTATCAATCACTTCACAATAACATTAGCTATCTCATATTCCCTGGGTTCTATAAATTAACAGAGACATCTAAAAGTTTCTGTCTGGCTCCCATTCACCCTCTACATATCACTTTCTATCCCTGCAAAATTATTGAATTAGTATATACAAACACATATTGGCTTCCAACTGTGTACTCATTAAGAAAATGACTTCATTGCTTTTTAATTGTGTCTCTGGGCACATGAACCTATCAATAAAGTGCCAGGAGAGATTCTAACAAATAAAATATCACAAGGGTATGATGCAATATCAAAGAATAATTGGTGTGTTTTACTGATACATAGGAATTGAGCTAGCGTTCCTACTGTCCTTGGCACAAACTGACGGAAAATGAAAAAGCATATTTGGTTTCGCTACACAACCCATATATCAAGACTTGCAGGTTGGGCAGATCCTGGGAATATACTTTCCAACAGTATTTAAAGAACTTTAAGACCCACACCTTCTTCCAGTAAACTAATTCAAATAAGTGCCCTACCTACTGGACAAGAACATTGAAGCACATGAAGATTAAGTTTGATATTACACAGCTGGGGCTGTTCTGTGCCAAAAAGAAATGAATATAAGTGTTAGTCTTATTAGCATATTTATTTTCTATTTAAGCCATAACATTTATGACATATATGCCTGCAGTATCTTACCTACACAGTCTGCAGTACTTACACAGTCTGGTGGAATTTTTAAACAGTCACTAGGAAATATTGTTTGTATGTAATATTGTGTTTACATAGAAATGACCAGAATGCAAACAAACCCTGTAGGATGAGCTCATCTGCATAGTTGGTGAGGTGACTGTCACCATTATAGCTACAACTGTGTGTTTCCCTGCAAGTGCTGTATAGGAAAGCATCTGCTCTTGGACTTGGTGCATGTGAACCCTAATCATCTGATACAGATTATGTTGTCCTATTTTAATTGCCTCGAGAACATTCTCAAAATATCGCCTTGGCCTCTGTGTGTCTTACTTATCTGGATTGTTTTCTTAGACATTTTCATGCACAATTAGGAGTTCTATAACCTTTATTTCTGCCTGTTGTGCAGCTGTGTTCACTGCCTTTCTTACCTTTCTTTCAGCAAGGCTATATGCTTTCCTGATCTTTCTGATTGCTTAAAAACTTGGCTATCTTTGACTTTCAAAGTCATGTTTTTCATTGTCATCATATATATAAATATACAGTGGTCACTCTAGTCTTTGCAAGGTTTATGCATGCAATATACATCACAAAGACTAGTAAATACTACCACAACTTAAGACGACTTGTTGAGTTCCTACTTCCCAGTTCTGGGACTAAGATACTCACTTTACATCATTGATCTGCTAGACCTTCTATATCTTCTCCTGAAATCCACCAACTTAAAACCTTATAGCTGAATCTGAGCTACCTGCCACAGCCTTCTCTGTTCTTTTCAGTACCTTATGTTGTAGTAAAACAAAACTATGTTGTAAGGTCCTAGCAATAACATAATCTTACAGTTTGTAGAACTGTGGCTGATACAGGTGTTATCTGCTAATTTAGCTCCTTGTCACCGCCATCTATTCTGTCAACAGCTAACTGCGCATAAACTAGTACAGACTAACCATCCTAACTTAATTTCTGTTTTTTTTAGAAACCTATCAGTTTCTGTATCTAACTTAGGGCAGCGACACATGAAACTCTTAGTTATTTCATTCTGGCTCTACACAGATCACTGTAAATCCTACACAGTTGCTCAATCTCCTCAAATGGTAGAGCCATCTTTGGATGGGGTGAAGACAAAATAGATGTTATACTGTAATTTCCATGCACAGATCACTAATACGATAGAACAGGCTTCCTCAAACTTTGGGTCAGGGCACACTACTGAGTTGCAGCAGGGCTCTCATACTGTTGAGCTCTGGGATGTTATGCTTCTTCATGGCATGCAATATCAAGTGAGCAATGTAAGGGACCTACTGGTCACTGAGGGAGAGACTTGCAAGAATGTGCTATTTTACTAAAATGAAGGATGCAAAAAATATATATATATATAATATAAAGTCACAAGCAACAACTTGCAGGTTGTTATTGGTTTTGTTGTTAGAAAATACAAGCAATGATAATTTTCCTCTGATTGATTACTGTCTGCCAAAAGTGTTACACATTAAAAAACAGGCTCTGTAATGGCTCTGTATTGTTAAACAAAACTACTACAAGGAGAAATCTGAAATTTGAATTCTATTTCTCCTCCTTTCATTAAACCCTTCGTGACAAAGGCTGATTTTACTTTTTGTACCCTTCGTGACAATGGCCGTTTTAACATTCCTGCGCTGCTCGTGTTTAGCTGTAATTTTCTTCTTTCCCGTTTACTGAACCCACACACATTATAAATTGTTTTTTTTTCAGGACAAGAAGGGCTTTCTTTAGATGACTGTTTTGATTGTATCATATTATTTACTATTAAAAAAAGTATGGTGAAAAATTTAGAAAAAAAAAATGACTTTCTAACTTTTAGTTGAAAAATCTTTTACTCATCTATAAAAGGTAATGAAAAAAACTGCTAAATAGATTCTTCTATTTGTCCTGAGTTTAGAAATACCCAATGTTTTTATGTTTTTTTGCTTTTTTTTCTACACATTATGGGGCAATAAGTACAGGCAGCGTTTTGCTATTTCAAAGCCATTTTTTCCAAATCTGGTAATTCTTCCCCCCATGTGCCATTTCGGGTATATTTGAAGCCAGCCAATGAAATTTGCCCCATCAAGTCATATATTTTTGAAAACTAGACAGCCCAGGGTATTCCAGATGCTAGTATTTTTCAACCCTTTCCAAGCACTAATTCTACCATCAGCCTTTGTCAAACTTTATGGTAGTAATTTTTTTTGCATTTGTTTTGTCACACACATTTTACTTCAGGTATGAATAAAAAGGTTCTCGTATATGTCACTATCACAAAACACCCCAATATGTGTTTGGCAACATCTCCTGAGTACAGCGATACCTCACATGAATGATTTTGCATGGCTGTTTTGGGGCAAAAGGGCCACATTTGGGACATGCGCATTTTTCAATGTTGAACTTTGGCATTTGGGGATCCACTGCCCATGCCCTATTTGGTACATCTTTGAGCTGGGCCATTTCAGTGTGCCCAACAAAACCATATATTTTTGAAAACTAGACACACCAGAGTATTTCAAATGCTGGTATTTTAACTCTTTGCATGCACACATTTTACCACCAGAATTTTTTCAAAGTTCAAAGCATGGGTTTGTCATTTTTGAGGGGAACTAAAAGGCCACATTTGGTACGTGTGCATTTTTCTAATTGGAAATTAGATGTGTGGCCATCCTTCCCCCCCGTGTTAATTGGGACATTGTTGAACCTGGCCAATTCAATTTATTTCCCATTAAATCATACATTTTTTAAAAGTAGACACCCCATGGGCATTTAATATGCCAGTATTTTAACTCTTTCCATGCGAGAATTGTTTTAAGCTAATGTGCTAATTTTAGGACTTGCTCACAAAAATATATTTTTTATATATATATTTTATGTTTTTTTGCCTTTTTAAAAAAATGTTTTAAAATTTTTTTTTCAACTTGAAGGTTCCCCTGATAGTGACATCAGTGGGAAATAATTTTTACATTTTACAGGTTTTTTTTACTATTTTTTTTCTAATTATTATTAATTTTATTTTATTTTTTAATTTATTTTTACTAATCACACTGTGATTAGAAAGCTGGGCTCCATTGACTTGCATGGTTGAATGCAGTACCTGTATTCAACCTGCTAGTGGAGCCAGAGTTCTCTAGAGGGTCTGGAGACCATCTAGCGAACTTTTTCATCTTTATTATTTTTTTTCTCGGGCCGCCGCCATCTTGCTGATGGCGAAGATCTCCGGAGCGGTCACAGTCCATCCAAATGTAAGTGTTTGGTGTCGCTGGATGTCTCCTGATCGAGGCATTCCAGCGACACCATTTAAGTTTAGGAGGTGATTGTTGATCGCCTCCTAAACGCTTTTAAAACGGGCGTCCGCCGGCATACAATGTATGGCGGTTGTTGACGCCCCGGGGAGGGGCCAGACACGGCACCTGGTGCCGATCGTGTCGTTGCTGAATGCCTCGACGTCGAGGCATTACAGCAATGCCGTTTGGGTGCAGAAAGCGAACGTAGATCGCTTTCTGCACCCGTTTAAAGACGTGCCGGTTCTGGCACGTCATTTGTCGTAAACGACTTGTTTTTCCGTGCCGTGCCAGAAACGGCAATTGTCATTAAGGGGTTAAACTTTATTTTTCCACTGGAAATTCTTACCTGCAGCTACGATTACAATATCTGCTAGCTGTGTGTGTCTCTTCAGAAGGTCTTTTGGGGTATACCTATGAGTAATTGTCACTGTAGCATCACCTGAAGATGAAAAAACACATAAATTATATACATAAAGTACTTTTTCTGGTCACGTCTTCCCACATGCCAAGCATAATTTTCTAGTACAGGACTTGCACAATTAAAAAAGCCATATGCAGGAAAGAGTATAGAATATAATTGCTGAACAGAATAGTAATGTGCAACACTTACACTGTCCTCTGAATGCCTAACTTCATTATGCTTCACTTTATCTAATTCTTAATGTAACATCATTATTGGATGGGCTTGCCGTAGCTGTGCTATCCAACCGCTTGTAATTCCACCTCCCTCTAGCTACTGAAACTGGTAAATAGCATCAACCAGTGGCGGAACATCCAGGGTCGCGACTGCGACCGGGCCCTGGAGTTCTGCCAGTCAGGGGGGGGCCAAGAGGTGCAGAGCGGTAGTTTTCAGCAACCGCTCGGCGTCCTTCTGCCTCCTCTGCTCCCTGCCGCCACCCCAACTGCAGTGTTGGGAGCGTGAGGCGTCTGTCTGTATGACATCATATACCGGCGCTCAGCAGTGAAGCCGCGCACACCGCGCCAGAGCAGCGGGACAGAGGCCTCGCGCTCTCACCACAGGACTGCACGGTAAGTGACCTACAAAGGGGAGTAGGGAGAGGCTAGATAGTGAGAAGGGAGGGGGGTAGGGAGAGGGTAGATAGTGAGAAGGGAGGGAGGTAGGGAGAGTGTAGATAGTGAGAAGGGAGGGGGTAGGAAGAGGGGTAGATAGTGTGAGAGGGGGACAGGGGTAGATAGTGTGACAAGGGGGGGTAGATAGTGTGAGAAGGGGGTAGATAGTGTGAGGGGAAAAAATCATGTTTTTTTTGGGGGGGTGCCCTTAACAGATTCTCGCACCGGGGCCCTGAGGCTTCTAGTTACGCCCCTGGTAATGCTGCTTGAGAGTTTCATTTGGGTTAAAAGGCAGTGCAGTGCCACTGACTCAGCTCATTGGTTAGCAATATGGTCATGAAAAAATAGAATGCATTCACCAAACTTGGGGTACCTCGGTGCAGTGGAGGGTTAAGAAATAAAAAAAACCCTAATAAAGTTGGCAACAAATATATAAACATAATATAAATGAGAGGTTTTGGTTATACGAATTGGCCAAAGCATAATTAAGCTCACCCGCCACGTCAAGGCACACTCTCAATAGGGTGAGAACCTACTCTCACCTCCTACATAGTGGGCACACAAAGCAGTTTATACTGCTACCAAAACCTTATTAATGTGTTGGGGGAGGTGCAATTAAACCTCCTCCCTATTAACCCCTGGACAGCAAGCTGCAACCAGACTAATGAGGAGCCAACAACCTCAAAAATGTGCAAACATGGAAAGGAAAAAAAGTCGGTGCGCTAAGCTAGTCTCAGGCTCAAATAATACAAATGTATAATATGAGGCCTACCAAACAGTGTGAGCATGCTGCAAAAACAGTGTATTGGCTGTACAATGTATACAAAAAAACAAAATACCGTTAAGAAATATATGTCACATAGTGTGACGGAATCCCCAATATTAATGCCTTAGATGGGCGTTTTTTGAATATTATTTGCTGGTATGCTCTGAATTCTTGCTTTGTTTCGTGTATTTATTGGTCATAATTATTCTAGCAGCAACCTGGAAATCTGAATGTGCATGCCTTTTATGCTTTTTAGGTTGTGCGCTCCCCCAATGAATAAATATATGAACATAAATCTTGTATGACCTATTCTCTACCTATATACCAAATACAAATATACAAAATATACAAATATACAAAAACAATAATAATTAGTGCAAAAATTGAGAATTTGGGAATATTGAAGATATTCAAGTGAGTCAATTAGGAAAGAAAGGGAGCATTAAAAGAATTTCAAGCTCATTTAATTGAACAGGTCTATGTCTACAAGAAAGTGGACCTGCGAACAGTAAATTTATATGTTGTCACTAACTTATTGTTTTGTAACCATTCATTTCAATCTTCTATCATAATGATGCTGCCAATTGTGATATAGATTTACGAGTACCCAAAAAAACTACAGTAATTAAATTTCACAGTTGTGCAATATCTTATTTTAATGTCTGAAAAGTAGTTACAATTGTTTGCTATGGTGATGAAAACACTTTTCAACCTTTGCACCAGAACTAAGTTTTGCACATAACCCTCATAGAATCACATAAAATGCAAGTGGTCTATGTAATTCATTAACTAGTTTATGGCATGGTGTATGCTAATTAATTGCATTTACTCTGCCAAGTCATGTAGTAATAAATTGAATGCGATGCTATATAACTTACCTCCAGGTCTCTCATGTTTCCCGTCCGTGTGCAGCAGCATTGATATTGGCATGCCCACATTCTTAGATCTTCCGGCAACTACTACATTTTTCCCAAATGTTTCTATCCCTTGCAAGATGATATTTGAGAATATCTGTTAGTGCAGTGAATCAAGTGCAAAAAAACCCATCTGTTACAATGTACAAAAATATTTACTTACAGTTTAGAACAATTAATTTTTTGGACATGTATCAAAAAGATGTACCGTATTTGCTCGATTATAAGACGACCCTGATTATAAGACGACCGCCCAAAATCTGAATAATAATTAATGAAAAAAGAATATAAGACGACCCTATAGGAAAAAAGGTTTTACCAGTAAATGTTAATTCATGTAAACTATGTGAACAATTGTTTGTTAATAAAAGCTATGGTTGAGAAAAATATTTTGTTTTTATTTCCTTTTTTTCAACCTGCCCCCCAGTTATGCACATCTGCCCCCAGGCTTGCCACTCTGCCCCAGAAATGCCTTATACCCCTATATGCCACTGTGCCCCATGATATGCCTTTTAACCCTCTAAATGCCACTGTGCCCCATGATATGCCTTTTAACCCTCTATATGCCACTGTGCCCCATGATATGTCTTTTGACCCCCTATGTTCCACTCTGCCTCCAGAATTGCCTTAAACCCCTATATGCCACTCTGGCATTTAGGGGGTTAAAAGGCATATTATGGGGCAGAGTATCATATAGGGAGGTATAAGGCATTTCAGGAGTGGCGTATAGACGGTTAAAAGGCATTTCTGGAGGCAGAGTGGCATTAAGGGGGTTAAAAGGCATTTCACAGAGCACTCTGCCTCCAGAAATGCCTTATGCCCCCCCATTTAACACTCCCTCCCCCTCCCTCCCTCCTCCAAACTTACCGGTGCTTGAGCGGAAGTTGTCTACACGAATCGCGTAGAGCTCTACACGCTGCCCGGACTAAGCACCGGGTACTCAGAAGCACCGGTAAGTTGGGGGGGGGCATAACACAGGAGGATCCAAGTCTTAGATCTGGATCTTAGTCTCATAGTCAGACCTATTTGAGGTCTGATTATAAGACGACCCCGATTATAAGACAAGGGATATTTTTCAGGGCATTTGCTCGGGCAAATACGGTAGATTGTCTATGGATAATGTGTTCATATGGGTCTTTAAACATACGATATGTATTTCTCATATGAACAATTGCATGGAATTGTCAAATATGAATATGTGCATAGATGTTTGGTAGAAAAGCACTAACTTGAAAAGCAAATGCAGAAGCAAATATTGAATTGCTTAAAAAGACCCTCAAACAAAGAAACTCAGGAGAGAAAGACATGTGAGCTAGGACTTTAACAACATTTACATTTTATACCACCATTTTAAAGATCACCTGATTTAATCCACCTATAAAAAACGATTTGGTACACTGATAAACCCAATAACATATCAAACTGTGTCAATAAGTGATTTGGCAGGACTGAGCAGAAGATCACAGATCAAAAATGTTGCCCTGGTCATTTTCATAGGGGAATGTCATTATTACAATCCATATGTTGATGGCTTGTGGAAGCCAGAACTGAAATAAGTACATACAGTACATTTATTCTTGAAGGGGGGGGGGGGTGAAATATTGATTTTAACTTTGGGTGAGATATTGCTAATATGACATGTTGATGACATTGGATCAAAGTAGAACTGTCACATTTTCAAAATCCTATACTTCACAGTTCCATAGACTAAATAAATCTTTGCAGTTGTGTTTACATGTTACAGGGGGTTACAAGGCATATCATGGAGCACAGCGACATATAGGAGGGTATAAGGCATATCAGGGAGGCAGAGTGGCATATAGGGGGTATAAGGCAATTCTTGGGGCGAGTAGCAAGCCTGGGGGCAGATGTGCATAACTTGGGGGCAGGTTGGCAAATAAAAGGACATAAAAACAAAAAAAATATTTTTCTCAATCATAGCTTTCATTAAATATGAAAAAATAGTTTACATGAATTAATATTTACTGGTAAAACTTTTCCTATAGGGTAGTCTTATATTCAGGCTTTTTCTATTTTTTCCAAATTAATATTCAGATTTTGGGGGTTCGTCTTATAATCAGGGTCGTCTTATAATTGAGCAAACACGGTATTTAGAATGAGATGTCATAAAAGCCTTGGTGTAATGGTCAGGTGTCCTGTAACGTTTTTATAGTGTTTTGTATAATATATATATATATATATATATATATATATATATATATATATATATATATATATCTCACAGATCCTCTCCTGATAACATAGGAATGAATTGTGATAAGGTAAGATGAAGAACTCTTCAGTTCCTAGGTGTCTCTTTATCCATATCGTCTTTATCCTTTTGCATGTTTATACCCTATCACATACATAGGCACAGACCCATACATCCTACGATCTATAACATAAGTAAAACAGAGCTGTCAACTGCACACATCTTCCTTTCCTTACCTGTTCTTTTAATAATTTCCCAGACTGCCCCAGCAGTGGCAGGGATGATGGAATTCTGGTCCAGGCAAAGTCTTCCAATATTTACAATGTGGAAACCATCAACATCTTTTTCTGGTGCAACAGCATTGCATACTGCTCGCTCATTGATGTGATCTAAAACAGATGAGAGAATTTATTCAAATATATATATATATATATATATATATATATATATACACATATATTCTAATATATGGCGCCAACAATTTTAGCAGGGCAAGAAACAGTTTTCCAAGAAATACTTGGTTATAACTTTATAACTCAGTTTTTTTGCCATTTTTCTGTTTACATATGTTTAAGTTATTATTTAAGTAAACATACAGTGCAGTTTTTCCATAATTTATTCTCGTTAAACCTTTTCTATTCTCATGGCTCCAGAAAGGACATTTCTAGTATTTTAGTGCTTGCTAAATTACACCAAAGCAATAAGGCATATCCATAAATTATGTGATTATATTTTAAATGCTCCATTATGTAGGATGTAGTTGACACATACATGTGTTTTAAGATGTTTTAAACCTTCACATATTTAGCATTTATAGTCATTTTACTAGCTAACACTGATAACAGTATTTTGCTAAAATAGAGTTTGTAATAAATAGCCAACTGGAGAACTTAAATCTGCTGAGCAGATGCCCTTGAAACCTCTCTCCCTTGGTTCTTTGTGTTCCAGGAAACCTAGTTTGACCAAGGAAAACAATGTAATTTCTGCTAGGGGTCAGGACACTAGCTTTGGGGACACAAGCTGTGTTATATTCTTGCCTGGAACGGCAGCCCCTATAACTATAACTCCTGTTGAACAAATTTCTATCATTACCGTAAATGTGTTTTATTAATGGGTCAATTATCTGGGTTTGACAAAAAACACCCACCCTCCCCTGAAGGCACATAGATAGGGTGGTGAGTATATGACATATTAATATACTGGGTCATGGGAAAACGTTTGAGGAACATTTGTTTAAAGCAATATTATCATGTACAAGCTTTTTATATAGCATTGTGAAACTTTTCTGATAGGTGGAGGCATATGCTCCAGGAGTAAGGGAAAAAAGAGGTAAGTCTCGACATCTGGACTTACCTCTCTATCTCCCTAACGTCCAGGAGGAGGCAGGGATGACCCTGCGAGGGAAGTGGGAGTTGCATCGAGTGTTAGTGTGTGTATGCCTGGGTATACATGTTACTGTCTGCCTCCCTGGGTATGCATGTTAGTGTGTGCCTGCCAGGGTATGCATGTTAGTGTGGATTGGTATGTGTGTGTGTCTACCTGGGTATTTTAGTGTGTGTCTGGTTACGTATGTTCATGTCGTTTTGGGTATGTATGTTAGTGTATGCATGTGTGTCTGCCTGGGTATGTTAGTCTGTGTCTCCCTGAGCATGTTAGACTGGGTGTCTTGATATGTTAGAATGTGAACCTGTGTCTTTATGTGTGTTAAAATGGGTAGCTGGGTATGTTAGCATACAGGATATACCTGGGTATGTTAATGTGTAAACATGTGTCTTTAGGTATGTTAGTGAAAGCTTGTCTAGGTATGTTCGTATGTGTGGGTGCCTCTATGTTAATGCGTGTCTGGGTTTTATTCTGTGAGCATGTGTCTTTGGGTATGTTAGTGTGAGTGCCTAGGTATTTAAGTGTACATGTGTCTTTGTCTAGGTATGTTATTATATGTGTGTCTGGGTATGTTTGTGAGTGTGTGTGTGTGGGGGGGTATATTAATGTGTGAACATATGTCTTTGGTGATTTTAGTATGTGTGTGACTAGTAGTGTCAGTGTGAGTACCTGGGTATGTTAATGTGGGTGTCTGGGTGTGTATGTTAGTCTGCATGCACATGTATGTAAGTGATGAGTTTCTGAATGTGTTAGTGCTGAGTGTCTAGTTGTGTTGGTGTGTCAGGGTATATGTGTGTGGTAGCGCAAGTGTCAGGGTGTGTGTTAGTGTCCCTCCCAGCCTTGCTTCTTCCTCAGATAGTTTACACAGAGTTTATGAGTTACTTGTTAATGACAATTTCCATCTATACAGATATAATAAATAGCATCCAAAAAGCTATACTCATATGAATTATGCCATTCTCTTTGTGATAAGCTTAAAAGACCATAAGCATTGTGATAAGACCATAAAATATGAATGAATATAAAGGCAGAGCAGTCTATTGCTTTAACAGTCCCAATTATAATATAGATGATAATCTGCCAATCTCACAACTTTATCTCTGGATCCTATTCTGTCTGGGGATCTTCCTCTTAGACATCCTGGTTTAGTGAATAGTGATTCAATAATTGTAACAAATTATCTTCTAATAGTTATTTTCAAGTCACCTCAATCCTTAGTGATGTTAGATACTTTTAAAAGGGCAGCAGCAATTCAGGGCTGCCAGCATGTTTGGGAGGGTGGCTGTAAGAGCTAGACCGTTGAATGTGAGACATGGAGGGGTGGTGTCGGTCCCAAAGCTAAAATTGAAATTTAAATTGGATAATGAGGTGTCCTCGAGGTATTGGGGAACAAATGTAGCACATACTGTCTCCAGTGCACCCCATTTTATTTGATGCTCTACCGAGTGCTATAGCTATTAATGGAGTCATGCATGGACGTTTTCTTAGAAAGAAAACACGCATGAGTTAATTTAATGGAATGATGAGAATGTGTAGGCAGATTCAGAGATGTACCTAGACATCAAGAGTGAAGGTTTTTTTTATAATTAAAATAAAATTAAAAATCAGCAGTGGCAGATAAAGAGCAGGTAGGGCCCTGGAGCAGCACTCCAGGAGTAGTCATTAGAAGTCCTCAGAATGCACCAATAGAGATGGCAAAATTTAAAATGTACAGGTTCTGCTGTCAGCCTACCAGTTTTGACTCCAGTGTACTACTTTTGGGTCAACAGAGGAACATTTTGCATCATAATTATAACAGCCTGGCAAAACAGTTCTGACAGACGATATTTTTTATTCTGTTCATGTGTAGGCTAAATTATAAAAAAAAAAATGTATGAGAGCCTAGGAAATAGGCATGAGGAACTTACCTCCAAATATGTAAAGACACATAGTAGTAGGGATGCAAGATGAAATAACATTTAATGAACCAGGGTCAGGTTAACTCCTAATTAGTTGTTAGTAGCAGACCTCTTCTGTCATTACAACATACAGTTTTACCCAGGCTTTGTGTCTACGTTAAATGGAGGTGCTTCTATATAAGACGGTTTGTGTTGACCCAGTGTATTATTACAATATAATGCTACAGCACTAGAATGTACACATGTGAATAATACCTCAGATGAGGTGGTTTACCCCTTAATGACAAAGCCCATACATGTACAGGCTCAAAATGCATTGTTTTCAATGGGTTTAGGGACCACCCATTGTCCTTAAGGGGTTAAGTTCCTTCTCCTTCTAGATAATCTCCAGTGATAAAGTGCATGTATGTATGTTAACATTATATTGATAAACAAGAGGCCATTTTTAAACAATGTTACCAATACCAATCATAGACTGTATGCGTATCCAGTGCTGACATCATCAAGGTTTATGTGTGAGGTTTTGCATATCTGGTTTGAATAGACTAATCTGTCAAAATAAAGACAAACCCTGAAAATCAAGGTCTGACTCCAGCTGAGGCTCAGCCAGATGGGAATCAGAGATGGGAGTGAGATGAGTCACTGACTGCTGTTACACACACCTACTATTAAACAAGCTACAGGTTATTTCAAGACTTCAAAAGAAACAAAATACCTACAATACAATGCCAATACAAATACAACTTTCTTTAAGCCATTAAAATAGCTGACATTGTTATAATGTAAATATTTCTAAATTTTACTTTAATACATTAATAAAATTGTGCAATCTGTCAGTATTTGGCATGTTTTATAGAATAGGGTGCAGATATGTCTTTTTTGATATGTCTGGGTCACACTGCCATTCTTGCTAATTAGATATCTATAGATATTAGTTGTAAAGTACAATTCTAGTAAAATGTATTAAATGTGGTCTTTTCACCATAGCAACCAATAGAATGTTCCTGGTCATTTTGGCTAACACACTGGTTGCTGTGGTAATAAGACCATTTCTTAAAACCTGGAGCTGGAATTACTTGTTATAAGTATCCCTAAATTGTGTTATTGTAATCGGAAAGGCCTTTATTGTTTTTTTCATATATAGTGCATGCATTGAAAATCGTATTCAAAATATTTGCAATCCTATAAGTGGTATATTCTGGCCTTGCTTCAATCAGCTTTCAATGTTCAATGTTTTCAAAACATAAAAAACTTAATTTTACATACAAGATAGGATCTGTTTCTCAAGCAGTATTTTTCTTGTCTTGTCTGATTATTAAACGAGGTAGCATTTACAAAGTCTTTCCTTCTTTTGTATGTCATTTTTTGTGTGCATTATGTCATCACCTTCTAGTAACATATATTGACAGAAGGTTGCTTTTGTGTAACATGGGAACATACTGTACTCCCTCTAAGAAAAATGTTGTCATAATGTTTGCATTGTATTACTTTTGCAACCAGTAACATACCAGGTATGTAAAAAGATGGTCCTAAATGACCCATGACATGCCTGTTAAGACATTGGTTTCACTAAGGAGGTATATTTCTATATTTAATTATTTGTTTATATTGTGTATTTAGTTTGATGAGTGGTTAGTGAGTGGGCAGTGGCGGAACTACCGGGGTCGCGACTGCGACCGGGCCCTGGAGTTCTGCCAGTCAGGGGGGGCCCAAGGGGTGCCGAGTGGTTGCTGAAAACGACCGCTCGGCAACTCTTGGGCCCCCCTGACTGACAGAAACTCAAGATGCCTCTGGGTTGTCCCCGCCGCTGCTGCTGTCGCCGCCGCCGCGCTGCCCAGCGTGCAGTGTTGGGAACCGGCACTTCACGCTAAACGCCAGCATATGACGTCATATGCCGGCGCTCAGCAGTGAAGCGCCGGCACCCGAGACAAACGCCTCACGCTCCCAACACAGGAGTTGATGGTAAGTAACCTACAAAGGGGGGGTAGGGAGGGAGTGGTAGATCGTGAGAAGGGGGGGAGGGAGTGGGTAGATCGTGAGAAGGGGGAGGGAGAGGGTAGATCGTGAGAAGGGGGGAGGGAGTGGTAGGGAGGGAGAGGGTAGATCGTGGGAAGGGGGTGGTAGGGAGGGAGAGGGTAGATCTTAAGAAGGGGAGGGAGAGGGTAGATCGTGAGAAGTGGGGGGAGGGAGAGGGTAGATCTTGAGAAGGGGGGTGGGGAGGGAGAGGGTAGATCGTGAGAAGTGGGGGTAGGGAGGGAGAGGGTAGATCGTGAGAAGGGGGGTAGGGAGGGAGAGGGTAGACCATGAGAAGGGGGTAGGGAGGGAGAGGGGAGATCGTGAGAGGGGGGGTAGGGAGAGGGAAGATAGTGGGGAGGGAGAGAGGAGATAGTGAGAAAGGGATAGATGGGTTGGGGTTAGGGGTGGGGGGGGGCCCTTAACAGATTCTCGCACCGGGGCCCTGAGGTTTCTAGTTACGCCCCTGTGAGTGGGGATTTGGTTAGATGGAAAAAATGGAAATAACAACTTAGACAACGTATAATAAGTCAAAATCATATAAGAATATAGGGTGGTTTCTAAATCAGGCAAGAATTTTCCCCAGTTATATAAACTGTGTACAAAGCCGGCCTTAGGTGTTCTGGCGCCCTGTGCGGACTACTCCTCTGGCGCCCCCCCATCCCAAAAAAAGAAAGGAATAAAAACTTGTAACAAAACTTGTAACAAAACCCCAATCACTATATACTACGCCAAACATTGATGTGGTGTAGGCGTACCACTTCATTGTCTGGCTTAGAAACAAATTCTGGACTGAAACCGAAAGTGCAGCATTTACCTGGCCAAAACCGAATATGACCCCCCCACCATAAAAAAATCTAACACTTTTATTTAAAGTAAGTAACACACCAAAATAGGACAAAACAATTAAATAACAATATTATATATATATGTATATATATATATATATATATATATATATAATTAACAGCAATCACATTCCTATCATGCCCAGGCATACCCAGATTCCAGGATGTACTCGCAGACTTGGCATGATAGGAGTATGATTGCCCTATCTAACCCTTCTCACTCCCTTCTCCCTATCTACCCCCTTTCCCCTGTCTCACTCCCTTCTCCCTATCTACCCCATCTAACTATCTACCCTTTCCCTCTTTGAAGTTCACTTACCTTTCAGGAGTCCTGCAGTGGGGGTGCAAGGCCTCTGCCTTTCAGCTCTGCCACTGTATGGAACAGTATAGAGTGATGGGAGTTATGATGTACTTTTAGAGCATAATTAGATCATGAAAAAGACATTGGAAATGGTACAGCATAACACCCATCACTCTCACACACTTACCAATCCACACATATACCAATCCACATGCATACCAATCCACACGTATGCCAATCAACACGTATGCCAATCAACACGTATACCAATCCACACGTATACCAATCCACACGTATACACTAATCCACACGTATACCAATCCACACGTATACACCAATCCACACGTATACACCAATCCACACGTATACACCAATCCACACGTATACACTAATCCACACACATACACTAATCCACACGTATACACTAATCCACACGTATACACTAATCCACACATATATACCGATCCACACACATACCCATCCACACACATACCCATCCACACACATACCCATCCACACACATACCCATCCACACACATACCCATCCACACACATACCCATCCACACACATACCCATCCACACACATACCAATCCACACACATACCAATCCACACACATACCAATCCACTCTCACTGAATGCTTTCCTACCTTTCCTCTTTTCTCCTTACAGCTCCTTTTCCTTCTCTTCGCTCCTCTTCTTCAGTTCTTCTGTCTTCTTCCGGGTCAGAGGGCACGGACAGCGGTGGGCGCGGCTTCAGTGTTGTGCGCCGGGATCTGACAACAAACCCCGGCGCACAACAGCTGTTGCCGCGCGGATCACAAGGGAGCTGTATCGGAGATCCTTGAACCGGCTTAAAATCACTCAAGGGAGCGGGAGGTCTGTTAAAGACCTCCGATACCGCTCCCTTGCGAGCCTGCTCCTCCAGCGGCGGACATTACTGTCTGTCTCTGGAGGAGCAGGCTCGCAAGGGAGCGGTATTGGAGGTCGCCAGTGGCGTACCTAGCGGCGGCGGCTTTCCACACCGGGTGCCCCCCTGTTTATAGGTTTTTGAAATGTGTATGCACTAGATATCTGAGATTGCTATAGCTAGTTGAGAAGAGACCAGACAGCATACTTGGTCATCATGATAGACCATGAAGCAATCAAATATCAGTACAGACACCATCATGAGCTCTACGCAAGGATTTTATCATCAATTTCTTGGGACATGTTCTTGTACATATAGCCTATATATGCAGAGCCAACTGTGCACAAAAACTTCCCCCCTTTTTTTGTATTTTGTCACATTGTATCCTGTCCAGAATCTGCTGGTGCTCTATAAATAAATGTAATGTAAAAACACCTTCCTTTGTTTGTTAATAATTATATAAACCATTAGCAGCAAATACAAACTGTGATAGTTGCGCATTAAAAAAGCATTAGGGTCACCCATGCACAACAATGGGCAACGTTCTTTTTTATCTATTACATTTTCTCTTGTGTATGGATGTATAAACTTCTGTTTTAACTATTTTGCAGGATAGAATTGAAAAAGAGAGAAACATCACTATATTATTAGGTGTAAAGCATTTACTTAAAATAAAAAAGACATCAGGTATACATGCTCAATATTCTGTTCCATCATATATGATTGGAGCGCCATCTAGAGTTCTGTTGTATATTAAAAAGAACGGTTCACTCAATGCAGTGTTTCTGTGGACTTATTTGTAATTTGGATAATAAGTTTAAAAAGGGATCTTTTTAGTCTTCAGTCCAAGGTTATATTTCTGAATAGTTGGACAAAACAGATAACATTATATAGTAGTACATTTTACAGTAGTTGGAGTCCAGTATTTCTTACACTGTAATCTCAATAGCATGATGTCAACCAGCATATGGATCTACCTCGTAAGTAGAATAGGTAGCTGCTATGTGTCCCAAGCCAAACACTATTGCTTTGTGGAGTGCCAACCTTAACACATTACCATGTGCAAATGAGACGATAGTCACATTTATAGGCCAGGAGGGGTACATGCTATCAGAGTTGTGCTTATTATAAGAGGCAGTGCTGTCAGAGGACATGTGATAACAAAACACGTAAAACAACAAGAGTAGTGGGTACAGTGTCTTGCAAAATTATTCACCCACTTGGCATGTTTCCTATTTTTTTGCATTACAACCTGGAATTAAAATTGAGTTTTATTTGGATTTTATGTAATGGGTATACCCCATATAACATTTTCAAAAAAAATCTAAAAAATAAAAAAGTGGTTCACGCAAATGTATTCACCCCCCTTTGCTATGAAGCCCCTAAATAAGATCTTGTGCAACCAATTACCTTCAGAAGTCACAATAAAGTCCACCTGTGTGCAATCCAAGTGTCACATGATCAGGTCACATGATCTAAGTATAAATAACCTGTTCTGAAAGGCCCCAGAGTCTGCAACACCACTGTACAAGGGACACCACCAAGCAAGCTGCACCATGAAGACCAGGGAGCTCTTCATGCAGGTCACGAGAGCTCCACAGCGGAGATTGGAGTATATGTCCATAGGACCACTTTAAGCCCTACACTCCACAGAGCTCGGCTTGATGGAAGAGTGGACAAGCCTCCAAGACTTTGCTTGAAGAAAAAAATAAGCAAACATGTTTGTAGTTTACCAAAAGGCACGTGGGAGACTCGCCAAACATATGGAAGAAGGCACTATGGTCAGATGAGACTAAAGTCGAGGTTTTTGGACATCAAGGAAAATACCTCCCGTCACCCCAATTGGTTGATGCCAGAGGAGGCCCCTGCAGGGCGACCAATAGGCTCACTCGCACAGCCTTTTAAAATCATGGTGCAGCAACTTGGCCGGCAGAGACCACTGGTCTCCCTGCTCCAAAAGTTAAAAGTCAGTACGAACGACCAATAAAGTCGCTTGTACGGACCTTTAACTGTTGGAGCAGGGAGACCAGTGGTCTCTGTTGGCCAAGTTGCTGCACCAGGATTTTAAAAGTCAGTACGAGCGACTCTATTGGTCGCCAGCAAGGATCATCTGGCATCAACCAATGAAATACAGGTGCACTTCATTGGTTAATGGCAGAGGAGGCCCCTGCAAAATAGTTATTGTCAGGACTCGGGTGATCAGATCGGGTAGGAGCCCATGTGCAGGGGATACTTGGGGTTCAGTCTGTAACCCACGGTGCATGATTATGCAAACAAAGCCACCACAAGCAGAAATCCAGGCAAAGCAGTATATTTTATGTATATAACAGGACCAGCAAATAAGGGTAATACAGTCTAAGCAAGAAACCGGACGTACGGCAAAATAAAATACCGGTAAGAAGTCTTTTGGCAGGGAGCACGCTTGGAAGGGCACGAAAGGCAGAGAGCCCGCTTGGAAGGGCATGAAAGGCAGAAAGCCCGCTTGGAAGGGCACGAAAGGCAGAGAGCCCGCTTGGGAGGGCACGAAAGGCAGAGAGCCCGCTTGGAAGGGCACACAGCCCGCTTGGAAGGGTACGAAAGGCTTGGAAGGACACAAAGCAGGGAATCCACTTGGAAGGACACAAAGCAGGGAATCCACTTGATCAGGACACAAAGCAGGGAACCAGGAACAGTACAGGTGCAGAGCCACAGCAGAAAGGTCCATAGACTTCAATAAAAAGGAACTGACTCTAGGGCAGGGCAGGTTCATAAAGGCAGGGTAATCCAGGTAACAAGGCCCAGCTGGATGTATTGACTAGGGCTCAACCCAGGTAACAAGGCACACTTGATCCCAGTAATTGAGTTCTGAGTGCTCCAGAGGGCGGAGGGCGGCCACTAGTGGTAACAGATTTAAATGCCACAGGTATGAAAAAGCCATGGTTCAGGCAGCGAAAAAGTGGTTCCTGACAGTTATATTAAATTGCCCCTTTCCATCCCTTCCTGATCAGTGATAAACTGTGATCTGTGGTATTTTTATAACCTATTTTTTGACATTTAATGTTTTTGTTTAAACTTTAATTTAACCCTTGCAGCCATGTGGTATTGTTTGGGTTGCTCTGGTCAGTACATTGTACTGATCAGATTTTATTTTCAATTTTCTTTGTGGCAATCTTGTTTTTTTATTTTATTGGTTAGTTAGGTGGGTGATTATGTGGGATAAGTTGGTTAGTTTTTGGTTGGAAGTTATAAATAAAATAATGTTTTTTAAAAAAACAATAAAAAACAGATTTATAGTTCTATTTTCAAAGTGCTCCTAATGTATAGTGTGGAGGAGGCTTACGCCCGTCTGGCATCCAATTTTGTGCAACCAGACATACCCCCATTCACGACAAACCCTGGCATTACAATAAATAACAGATAAATAATAAATAAAATGACTGGGCAAAGATTTGAACTGCTCCTCTGCTTCAATGACAACGCTCAGTGTCTGCCAAAAAATGATCCCTCATATGGCAGGCTCTATAAGCTAAGGCCCCTTCTAACTGCTCTATATATATGTGAGATAACATTTGTATTGATGAATCACTTACGCTATTTAAAGGCAGATTGCTTTTCAAGCAATACATACTATTTAAATAGAGTATAAAATTCAGCAAAGTTTGCCAAAGTGGCACAGGTTATACTTTTGACTTTAGTGTTTATGAGGGAAGCTTCCTATCTGGATCATCCAGGGTGACTTCGAACAGATGGAAAAGTGTTTTAAAAAATCTATAGTTTGATCTGGTAAATTGATGGATGCAGGATGACCAGATGCCAAAATTGAAATGCACATGTCCCAAATGTGACCGTTTAACCCCTCAAACAACCTGGCAAACCCATGCATGGTTGGTATCACTGTATTTAGGAGATTTGTGTGTGGAAAAAAATACAAATTTAGGCTGGTGGTACAAATATGGCATGGGAAGTATTAAATACCACCATTTGAAATACACTGGGATATCTAGTTTTCAGAAATATATCTCAGAGGAATCATCACAGCAGGAAGAGAAATGCAGTAAGTGCTCACTTACAAATTGGACAAAGTCATCATCTTCTGTGCAGATTACCGATCTGTGAGATAACTTGTCCAGATGTGTGAGAACATGCAAAAGCTTGGAGGAGAGACTTTCAAAAGTAAAGTGGAGCTGTGATTGTAGAGAATCAGAAATCTCACCTTTGAAAGGAAAGTACGGGTGTTAAAAAAAAACAAATACCGCATTTTGCAGTTTACGGCTCGGGCATGGCTTGACTGTCGGCAAGGCGATTGATTTCTTAATTTGGTATCTTGCTTAATTATTTATTAATTTTCATGATATATTTTTATATTTATATTATATAAAGGTTAACATCCTTCAAGGGATTCCAATTGGCTTGGGACCTATTGAATGCTGCTTTGTGATTGCATTGAAAACAATGGTGCAAGGACCAAGAGGAAACTGGGTGAGATTTTTACCACATTTGTTGTTTGCTTATTGGAATGTGCCCTAGGAATCCAATGGGTTCTCCCTTTTTGAATCACTTCATGGCAAAACAAGCTTTGTGGTTCACACTGATGCTTCAAGATTTGAAGCCCCTCGTGGCAGGGGAAAATGGACGCTTATTGCGCTGGAGCTTGGCACTAAAGCCCTAAAGTTTCACTATCTAAAACCAAAAGGCACAAGCTCCTGGTAATGCAGATGGGCTGTCTAGGTAGGAGGATGCCTAAGACTTTTTTGACTACTGCAGCACAGACTTGAACAGAGTCAGGCCCCAAATTGCCATCTTGTGGTGCGCGAGAAATGTCACAAGTTAGGACTAGTCTAACTACATTGTTTTATGTTAATGAGTTCCTGTTGAAATACACTCTAGGTAAGGATTAAGACACTTAATTTGTCACCTTTGTCACGTTATCCTGAACCAGACACCCTGACATCACGTTTGAATACCAGTATTTACTTTGAAAGGAGGCACCACAATTGGCATATGTGGGACAGCTCCATCCTTAGCAAATGGACAATGCCTTCATTTCATTTGGACATTGGCTAATTTGTAAGGGAACACCAACTTTAGGGTGTTAGACTTGCACTGTGCACGTCCTCCTATGTGACCCACAAGCCCAGAGGGCACTAAGGAAATTTACCAGTAGTCTGATCAAGCAGCAAAATGACACACCATAGACAGTCATTCAGTGAAGTCTCTCCTAAGAACATTTATGTTTTCCAAAGGTTGTTTAAATATAGATACTGCCCACAGTGCACGATGGAGGGGAGATGTCACTTTACGTGTTCTGACAGTGCCAATTTGCATGGGTTTTGTTGGGAGCAATGTAGTTTGAACTCAAGAACTCCTTCCAGGAGCAAACATGATGGGTGCCATGCTTGGTGATTAAGGTGCTGTTAAAAGGATGTTGGTAGTGACAGGAATTGCCTGGTTTTGAAGCGGGAGCAGGTGGTAATCTAAAGCTTTCACAAGCTAATCCACAGCCTGTTAACAATCTACTCTATAATTGCCAGTCTAGAGGAAGAGGACTAGACTCACTATCTTCCTGTTTCACTCACTATTTCAAACTTAATTTATCCCACCTCAGCCTATACTCAGCACCCATCCCTGTCACACCATCACCCTCTCTCCCAAAGTCTTCTCTTAATGTCTCAAACTATATTTTATGTGTGTTCTCTACAAAATGGTACTGTAATCTTCGGTAATCTTGACTTTATATTAAATATAAATATATTATGCCCTGTGTTGCAGTACTTACGTACGTATGAAATATTCTGTTTTCTTTATATAGCATTTTTATTTGATACTGTAATTTTTTTTAATAACTAATTTTTCTATAAAAAATGGGACATGGCCTACCATGAAGTACATACCTGGCAAAGGTAACTGTACCAGCAGCCCACTAACACTGGATTCATTGTTTAACTTTGCTATAACTTTCAATAGTTCTTCCTGAGAAACATTACTGGGTCTTTGTATAACTTCATTTGAGATGCCTGAAACAAAGAACATTATGATTGAGTCATTTAAATAAACTTTCTGTATTGTGCTAATGTCATCTGTAGAAATACTGACTTTAATTACCATATGTCCTGCATTGCCATCAGCCCACAGTGCAGTCATAAATTTTAAATTCTTACCACAATATTACTATTTTATTTAATCATGGTGAAAAAAAAATATTTTTCCTACCACCTTAACATATGTTCCCTATTTTTTATGTTATTAGAATTCTGTGGAATAAGTGAATGTTTTGTTGCTGCAAAGGTCTCCATAAGCGAGTAATTGAACAGTGTTGTTCATGATTAGGAGATTATTTCTAACATATCCTCAGCAAATGATGAGATATATCACAATATGTTGACATTCTTTCTTAATTAAAAGAAAAAAAATGTCACCCAACAACTTTTGATCATTAATATAAACCACCTGTAGTCTGCAATTGTGTTTCAATACGAGATACTATTTTGCTCAGTGTAATTAAATGTAGTGCCACCAGAAGTTATTCCCTGCTGAAATGCATGTGCATGGAACACAGGCATAAAATACGGTATCATAATGGTCATGTGTATGGCCTGTGAGGAAGCAGGGAACATAGGGAACATTAGTTGTAAGTGATACAGGGTGACCTGGGCCCCTGAAGTAACTGCTGCCCTGGGAGATTACATATTCTTTCTTGTTTCTTTTAAAACGCATCTTCACACATTTCTTTTCTAGTTAAATATATTTTGAATTTGAAAGCAAGCTTCACTTAAGAAGGTATGACTAATGTTTGGCTTGTTTTGACCATAATTACATATACCTTGCCCTGTGATATGTGCGCCCTATAAGCACCATTTCTTTTCACGACAGTGTAGTAATTACCTACAAAGTTTGCGGCTTTGATCTTATTCTTAACATAGGTGTGGCTTGCAGGGCTTTCTCCCACCAGGATCACACTGAGATGAGGTCTTTTGTTTCCAAGTGTCAGCCAGCATTCTACCTCTTTCTGGACTTCTTTGTGTATTTCTTTGGCAAGTTTGGTTCCTGAGATAATTGTTGCCATGGACCTGAAAATGACCATGGGTTTTGGGAGGAAAAGTTAAACATTTTTTCTGGGTCCTTGAAATACATAAAATATCAACAAATCATAATATACAAGACAAAAGTTCTTATTCACTAAACCACTAGTGCTTGCAAGTTGGCAAAAAATGTGAATTCGGGTCTAACTGCTACATTAACTAAAGCAACTTTTAAACTTCTAAAGTAACTTTTAATACAATTGCATGCAGGGTAGTTAAGCATATCTAAGTTGATGGCAATTGAAAAAAGCAAGCAACTGGCAGATTCATTAACCCATGAGTTGCCCAAAAGTTTCAAATGCGACTTGGAACTAACCCTAGGAGGTTGTGAGCTCACTTGGGAGCCCCTGTCATCCCCAAACATAAAGTAAAAATAAAGAAAAAAACCCCACAAAGTTTGGAGTCCCCAGGTCCCTCTAGCAGTGGCGTCGGCAGGGGGGGGCCAGAGGGGGCCATGGCCCCCCCAACATCATGCTGTGCCCCCCCAATTGAAACGCCGGCTTTTT
The DNA here is from genome assembly GCF_027358695.1 of Spea bombifrons. NCBI lineage: Eukaryota > Metazoa > Chordata > Amphibia > Anura > Pelobatidae > Spea > Spea bombifrons. Next base: position 53,399,798 of record NC_071087.1, read on the forward strand.
TTTTTAATAGACCCGGAGGAGAGAAAGAGAGGCGCCGAGCGGTCGCTGAGGATTAAGTTCTCAGCAACCGTTCGGCGCCTCTCACTCTTCTCCGCGACCGCGAGGACTCTGCCTTGGTCGCAGTGCCGGCATTTCAAGCCGGGCGCCGGTATATGTCGTCATATCCGGCGCCCGGCAGTGAAGCCACGCACACTGCAGAACCAGGGATACAGAGACCTCGCGATCTCACCGCTGGACAAGCCCAAGGTAAGTGAACTTCAAAGGGGGGGTAGAAAGTTAGGAGGGGGTTAGAGAGTCAGAAGAGGTAGATAGGAAGTGAGAAGGGGTAGATAGGTATAGATTGGGAGGGAGAGGGGATAGATAGGATAGATTGGGAGGGAGAGGGGGTAGATGGGATAGATATGATAGATAGGGAGGGAGATGGGGGTAGATGGGATAGATATGATAGATAGGGAGGGAGATGGGGGTAGATGGGATAGATTGGGAGGGAGAGGGGGGTAGATGGGATAGATAGGGAGGGAGAGGGGGTAGATGGGATAGATTGGGAGGGAGAGGGGGTAGATGGGATAGATTGGGAGGGAGAGGGGGGTACATAGGATAGATTGGGAGGGAGAGTAGGTATATAGGGAGGCAGAGGTGGTAGATAGGGAGGGAGAGGGGGTAGATAGGATAGATTGGGAGGGAGAGGGGGTAGATAGGATAGATTAGGAGGGAGAGGTGTTTATGGGACAAACTTGGCGTACGTTCAGCTGTTTGGGGACAAAGTTGACACAATATATAATTTGGGTGCTGGTCGGGTTTTAGGTGGGCAGTGTGGACACCAGGGTTGGCTTTGGGGTGTGTGACCAGTGATCTATGCCTGTAATTTAGGGTGTTTTATCTATACCTTTAATGCAGAGTTTATATGTAATTTCCAATTGATATATACCTGCAAAGCTGGGTTTTGTGTCATTCTGTTCATCTGTATCGGCTATATTTCCATACATTATTTATGTTTACCTGCTAGTATAGGATTTGTATGTCTTATTCAGTTGATCAATACCTGGAGTGCTGTTTCCATGTGTTGTTTATTTGATCTATACCTTCAGTGCTGAGTGTACATGTGATTTCCAGTTGATCTATACCTGCAATGCTGGGTTTGTGTGTTCTGTTGGTTTATAACTGCAATGCTATGTTTCCATACATTATTTATGTATACCTGCAAATACAAGTTTTTTTTTTATATATCTCATTTAGTTGCATGTGCTGTTTCCATGTGTTGTTTATTTCATCTATACCTGAACTACAGGGTGTAAGTAAAAGAGCGGTATGGTTTAGTGAATGAGGGGATAAAGGGACTCTGGGGATGATTACAGGGGAGAGGACCTCTCAATGTCACGGTGCAGGACTGACTCTCACGGTCTTTCCCTGATCTGCAGTCAGTGTAGGAAATATTTCTTTTTTTTGTTGTGGTAGCGGAGGGAGTGATTGCATGCAAGGAAGCGTTGAGCGGGGCCCAAGGAACTGCTTGGATAGGGTCCAATTTTTTCACTATAAAATATATTGGCAGCAGGGGCAAATATTTATATATGTTTTGGCAGCAGGGGCTAATATTTATATATTGGCAACAGGGTCTAATATTAATATATATATTGGCTGCAGGGGCTAATATTAATATATATAGGAAGCAGGGACCAATACTATATATATCGGCAGCAGGGTCTAATATTAATATATATCGGCAGCAGGGTCCAATATTAATATATACCAGCAGCAGGGGCTAATATCAATATATATCGGCAGCAGGGGCTAATATATATTGGCAGCAGGAGCTAATATTAACATATATTGGCAGCAGGAGCTAATATTAACATATATTGGCAGCAGGGTCTAGTATTTATATTCATATTGGCAGCAGGGTCTAGTATTTATATATATATCGGCAGCAGGGGTTAATATTAATATATATTGGCTGCAGGGGTTAATTATATATATTGGCTGCAGGGACTAATAATATATATTGGCAGTAGGGGCTAATATTAATAGATACTGGTAGCAGGGTCAAATATTTATATATATCAGCAGCAGGGTATAATTTTTATGTATATCAGCAGCAGGGTATAATATAAGTATATATCCGCAGCAGGGGCTAATATCAACATATATCCCCAGCAGGGGTTAATATTAATATATATCAGAAGCAGGGTGTAATATTTCTATATATCGGCAGCACGGTCTAATATTTATTTGTATTGTCAGCAGGGGCTAACTTCAAAGAGATAAGTGCATATTATGTAGTTAAAAATGCACGTCTAACGTGTGTGTGTGTATATATATATATATATATATATATATATATATATATATATATATATTTTGTGAGACTGTGAACCCCAGGGAGTTGATTGGCATGGCATCTGGGTACAGCTGCTATGCAGATTATACATATGGGTCCCTGGGGTGGAGCAATTGGAGAGCAGGGTGGGCCAATGCTCCATTTCCCCATTTTGTGGAAATTCCATGCCAGGTTTTCCAGGAGGCAAGAAGTCCACACGATCCGGCCCGGGATTCCTATGGGGCCGGCATTAGGCACAGGTGCTGGACATTAAAAACCCCTGGAGCCTGATACTCAGAGAGACTGTTGGGGGAAGAGGAAGTTCCCTGTGCTCCCAGGGCAAGGAGAGGCCCTGAAGAAGACAATCCCTGAGCCAAGTGAGGCAATACCTGCCTGGACATTTTGTGTGTTGTCTGGGGGAGGTTTTCCAGAGCCTGGCGTAGCTGGGTCTGGCTGGGAGGTTGAGGTAGTGGGTGATTAGGCTGGTCAGTCTAGACCAGCATAGTTAAGTTAGAGAGGGCTCCAATTGGGAGCTAGGTTTTATTTTTATGATTTGGTTTTTGGGGTTTCAGCAATTAAGAATAAAGTGCTGTTTTGTTCAAAGCTGCTGTTCCTGACTCTGATTGCCCTAGAGGACTGTGCTTAGGACCCCTAAAAGTGACATGTATTGCCCTCATGCTATAGGGTTTGTCACAATATATATATATAGTGTATATGTACAGTTTTATAATTGGCCCCCCTACTTTGGTCCCTGGCCCCCCATGTGCCCCCCCTAAATATGAAAGCTGGAGACGCCACTGCCCTCTAGTATCCATGCCCCTCATGCCTCCTGTGTGCAATGGGGCTGGGGTAATTTAATCAGTAGGAATATAATACTCAGGTGTACATCTCACCCCATCCCTTGCATCCTTTTCTAAAATTACGGTATGGGAAATAAGGAGCCAAACACATGCCTTCCCCTCACCCCTATCCTTTCCAAGTGCAATTGGTCATGTATTATCTCATGAGAACCTTAAAACCATTCTCCATAGGTTGTACATTGATACAACTCCCAATCTCTCACATAGCCCAAATCGAAGTATTTGTGTGGATAACTAATAGCTAGGAATAAACCGGATATGCTTCTCCTTTGACCTGTCCCCTCATCACAAGATATTTCCAAAAGGGTTTGTGTCTATTAGGTGTATGATCCATCTGTACAGATCGCTAAGTTGAAAGTATGTAAGTCAGGAAATTGACTTAAACTGTCACAAAACCCAGAAAGTGGCAGGTAAACCAAGGCTCCCTTCCAATCGACATCCATAATTTTGTCCATCCCCTTATATTCCCATTTGCCCCAAAGATTGTGAGTGGTCTGAATCAGGGTAATAGTAGACCCTTTAAACACCAAGTTGTGTCTTAGCCCTTCAGAGTCGAAGCAAGAGTGCATGAGAGTGTCTTGGAATACAAATGGGTAACATCCAAGGGACTGGCTTCAGAAAATGTTCCTCTAAATACATCCAAAATATGTGTAAATTCACATTCCCCATATAAAATGTTGTAATGTGTGATGAGAATAATTTGACCTGCAGAAATCTGTAAACTCTCAGGAATCCTAGACCCCTAGAATATTAGTAGCTTTCTGGGACTGCTTAAATTTTAAATTAATGTACAGTTGTGTGAAAAACAAAGTACGCCTTCTTTGAATACTATGGTTTTACATATCAGGACATAATAACAATAATCTGTTCCTTAGCAGGTCTAAAAATTAGGGAAATACAACAACAATCAGAAGAACAACACATGGCATATTATACCATGTCATGATTTATACAACAAAAATAAAGCCAAAATGGAGAAACCATGTGTGAAAAACTATATACACCCTTAGAGCTTCTTTACTCCACTGCTACCAAATCTGCTATGAGCTCAAGCCCTGGATCTTTTGGAGACCGTACAATGCCCCTGAACCCCTGAGTGAAAATGTTTGCTGCCATGTTGAGGTAGAAGTTAATGCCCTTAAATATCCGAAAAGTAGCAGCAGGCAAAAACTATTTTAATAAAAAAATAAGTGTTGCTGCTGCCTTTTACATCATTCTTCACAAAAAGCAGCAGAGAAAAAGAAATGTTATTAGTGAGTGGACCCATTGTCTTTTCATACCAAGTAAAAATAAGGTTATATTGCAAATGCAGAAATATATGTGTACATTAGCATCAACAATATTAGTTTCATACATGTCATGAAAATGACAATTACTTTGGATATTGCCAGGACACATTCATTCTTTTCTTAGTTCTTCAGTGTAAGCGTTTGTCCAGAGTGGACACTTGCAAGAAGGGCCTATTGTATGTAATTGGTTTATTTTTGTCAATTCTAGTTTCGGCATTCCCCATGAATGCTTGTACAAAGCACTAGGTAAATTGTTGGCACTATATAAATAAAAGACAATCAGAATAATTGTTACTTGGCTTTCAAGGACGATTTATGCTTTTTTCTGTTTAGGGGCATTGTAAACCGGTTCCATAAATCAAGAACATCTGAAACTGATTACAGCATTAGATAAGCCCTATGAACCTTGAATTACCTGACAACTAAGGACATATTGCTTGCTTCCCAAATGAGTTTCTATATAGGTATGATTACATTAGAATCATCTGTAGTATCATACATAGGTCTGAGAGGTCTGAAGCAAATATAGGGAAGCATTTTCAATAGGCTCCTTATTTGATGTATGGTTCACATTGAAGTACATATGTGCTTCTGCATAATTCCTTGTCATATACAGTAAAAAAAAAGCAGAATATTGATTTCTTTGCATATGCAAGCATTAATCACTGAGGTGAAAAGAGACATTTTAGCCCATGTATACTGTACATTTATCATTTATCATATATATACATAAACATACAATGTTTTCTCATTTTTCCTGATTCAGACCAATGTGGAAATTAAGCTAAATTTAGAATAGCAAAAATAAAGAAGAAAAGCTAATAAAATGGAGGTCATGTTGTAAATAATAGTGCGGCCATATGGAGAGGATGTGCCTACATTTCTAGCACTGCAGTCATCAGTTAAAACTAGTGAAGTGTGAAAGGAAGGAGAGGCTGCAGCTGTAATACATATAACTGCTGAAACCATCATTATCCCTAATCTGTTTCTGAAAGACAAAGGGATCACCAAACAGTAACAATGGCAAACGGTAGGACAGAGAAAGCTGAAGGTCACACACATTCTGACCCCATACATTCATTCACACCTTTCTATCATACAAAAACGACTAGCATATTCTACGGAGCTGTGGAGTATTTATTTGGACAGCGTGTTTTTGGAACACTATTTTTGTTTTAGCCAGAAAAAAATCTATAAAAGTACTAGACTATTGCTAGTTTTGAGACAATTAAATTATTATGTTTATTATTTATTTGGAAAGCGTGCAATTAATTAGCTGGAATAATTATGTTTACTGTACATAAGTTATATTTCAATGTATCTTTAACCATAAATCCTAATAATTGTTATAAGATTTAGGGGCTAATGATACATTTCTATGTTTTAGTAGTTGTCAATAAATCAGAGACCAAAGGTACAAAGGTACCTGATTCATCTGTGATTTGATGATTTCATCATCTTCATTTGATTGTTTAATTGTTTCTTTTTCAAAAATAACAGAACGCACATGCTTTTATCTGAAATCCCAAAATGTATGTCCCCTTAACTCCTCCAGTGCCAGAGCTGTGGTGCATGATCATCTTGCCTGTCTGATTTTCATGAAATTTTATTTTTGTGGGCAGTATATGGACCTTTCAAGTACTACATGAAACCTACTGTCACATACCACAACCTATTACTATGTCATTTATATATGGCCCTTTGAAGGGGATTAAAAACAGCCCCTGATGTTTTTATCTTCAGCTTATACTGCCCTATAAAATCTTTGATTTAGCATAATTGTTCTGTAATTTATTTTCAGTAATTTCCAAACAAGAATCAAAAAAGATAATGCTGCTTTCCTTGTGAATAACTATCATTATTAGGCAAATTAAAAAACAAACACAATTCTCATAGCAAACTCATAATACCAATAAAAATATGAAAATGTGAAAAACCACACTGCTTTTCATCTATCAATAAACCTTCCAAAATAATATATCTACACTTATATACAGGATTATAACATTCCTATGGATGTATTAATGCATTAGCATTATTTTGCAAAATACACACCAAACCTATTTAAACCCATATATAAAGGAAAAACAAGAAAAAAAGTAATTTTTCCCCTTTGACCCCCAATATTTTGCAATGTTATGTCAGGATGTGACTCATATTGCTTATCAGACACCTGATCTCACCTGCTCCATCCCATGTGCATATAGCAGTTTATCCTCCACTTGTCTGCGCTGGGTCCTGCAGTTGCAGACAGTGTCCTTTTTAGTATGTGAAGGGTATTGGAAACTGAAGAAATCATGGCCACTGCTTATTTGAGGATAAGGACATGTAAAGGGTTGTAGTTTATCTCCCCAGCAGAAGCAGCATCATTTGCAGTGTGATCAGTAGGACCACTGACTAGTCAGCGCTGGAGAACTGTACAGAGTGACTATGTAGAGAAGAACCTCCTCCTAATGCGGTGATTGGATGCAGCCCACCCTCACCTGCACAAAGGCTGAAATGTCATTGGTCAAGTAAGAAGAAGCACAGAAGGTGGAAGTGTAGTTTAATCCCAGGCTGGTTCATATAATACGGTAATATGGATTTGCACTTGATAACTGTTTTAAACTTATTGGTGTTGGGGAAAAGCAAACTAAATGTTTTATAGTGTGAAAAGTGCAGTGTTTTTAAATAACTGCTAAAGGATCCATGAACAATAAACAGAAACATAATATCACACTGTGGAGAATATTATTTTTGTTTTTACTGAAAGAATAACATTTCGTTTATTGTGAAACCCACATATGTTACGCAAAAATACAGGTAATTACAGAAAACTGATTCTGGAGCAAACCTGAAAACATGCTGTGGCTGCTGATTAGACTATTCAGTTGTTTCCCATGGTGATAAGACTGTGTATTTTTGATTTTGCACCCAAATCAATTCCTATAGATAACAACCATTGAACTGTCTTACAACTTGATTGATAGGTACGAGAAAGATCAAAAGACTCAAACCTTAACCTCTTGAGGATGCAGCTATTTTACACTTGAGGACGCAAGGGGTTTCAGCCGGAGAATGAAACATGTCCCCGAATCCTTGTGTTCCGTTGAGCTCTACTACTGTCCCACAAAGAAAGACAGAGGTAGAGCTTGGCGGTACAGTGGGATAGAGTAACAAAATCAGGACAGTAGGTAGGCATGCAAGATTACCCAGGAAGGTTGACACTTTATAAGCAGCTATTTTACTCTTAATCTCTGATAACAATTGTGGTAATATCTTTTTGTCATTTTTCACAAACATGCTGTAGTATAACACTACATTTGTGCAAATGTAGAAGAAACTCTAAATTTGCAGTCAGTAACATTCCCTGGTTGCATCCATGTCCTGCATGCATAGTTATATTAGGTTTTTGATATTTTAAATAAAGTGGTACCCGCGTCCCCTCACAGGCCTGCTCTTTTGTAAAGTGTGCCGGTAAAGGAAAATCTTATGATCTCCCTTACCTGGCTTCTTGAGGAGTGTGGGGCCTGGAGTGCACCCTTGGTAAGTGAGGGCCTGTGTGGAATGCACCTGCTGCACATGCCTTGGCATACCCCTTGTGAGTTCTCAGGGCGAGATATCCAGAAGGTACAATTTATTTCTCTGCCTTATGGGGAAAATTATATGGCCATTTTTGATGATGATGTTGATAATGACAATGACCTGGATTTACATTATGAGCCAGACTTGGAGTCAAGCGGCAGCAGCAGTGTACCTATGCAACGGGTTCCCCTTCATGCACTGGCAGCGCAACCACATCACAACCATCACGAATACAACAGCAAAAAAACACTAATACCACTGCTATCTCATCTGGTGGGAGATGGGCGCAGTGCAAGTTGAGTCGTAAGGTAGTGAGCAGGGGTAAGGTGAAATAACATTTCACCAATTCTCGGATGACTCAACATCTACGTACACAGCACAGAGCAGTTTTGCTTCACAGGGAAACTGAAGGCATTGGCGACAACAGCATACCCACAACGGCCTCCAGCAGCAGAAGCTGCCAGACCAAAGGTCGTGGTGAGGCATCAGCCTTCTCGAGTAGTGTGACTGATTCCCAGAGACAGGTAGGGCACATATATCCACTTCATCAGCCTACCATAGAACACTTTGGGGCTTTCCATTCAAGGGGGATGTGAAAGCAGCAGTCACATAAGGTGACACGACTACTTGGTCAACTTATCACCGTTGGAGGTGCGTCATTCTCCATGGTTCAGGGGGAGCCCTAGAGGCTCTCAATCCCCACTACCATCTCCCCTGTCGCACCACCTTCAGCAGGGCTGTAGTGTCCTCTCTTTACCTGTCTGGGGTGTCATTGTTGAAGACCAAGCTGTCCAAGACAGCTGGACAAACAATCCACTTCACCTCTGACATATAGAGTGCCACTAGTGCACAGCATGCTTTTCTATCACTGATGACACACTGTTGGCTACCCAAATATTTAGAGGACAAGGACAGGACCACTGTTGCCGATGTAGGCAGAAGCACATGAGTAAAAAGAGGGGCGGGACAGGAGCAGAAGGGCAGCAGAATTATAGATCCTTTCTACTCCATGCGGAGGTTATGGATGAGCAGCACACATCAGCTCACATTTTGGCAGCTCTTAGGAAGATGCTGGTGCAGTGGATTGGACCACAGGCAGGAACAGCAGCTCCACAGGGCTGCATGTGCCTCTGCCACTGTCTGCCTGCCTAGGCCCAGTGCTCTACTACTACTACTGCTGCTGCCCCTCTTTGACTCTGCTTACTCTATAATCTATAATTTGGGGGTAATCCAGACCTGCTCTGCAGGGCTACGTGATCTGCTAGCTTCTGCCTGCCTGTCCTTAAACATATGTATTTTTTTAAAAAATATCTATAACATTAGGGAAATCCAGTCCTGTTCCATGAGGCTACACGTGCCGATGATGTACGAGTGCCTGCCTTTATTTTTTTTTTAAATAAAAGGTGAGTCCCGAAGGTGTCAGGGACTTCAGGTTTCCCTCTCCGCCAAGAGTGACTTCTCCCTTCAGGACAATAATTCCCCGCAATCCGTAGGCAATATCCCCAAGCAAAGTAAAGGGATATCGCTAGCCAGTACCCAAATAACCAGGCAAGACTAGTCTTAAGGTACAACAAGAGGTGAACTGATTTATTTTAGACACAGACGGCTGGATATATCCAGCAAAACACACATTAACATAAAACAAGATACTGAGATACAAACCGCCCCTTAATCTGCATCCCAGATACAACAGGGCAGTAAAGGGATTATGATGATGTTCCGAATAAAAAAAGACCCCTGAATTTTGGCCCAAATGCAAGGCCAGAAAATAAAATGTGTTGTCCAAAAACAAATGTGGGAAAAACAAAACAAAAATGCATCTAAATTGATTTTGTTCGCTGTGCTCACGGCTAATATTTTGTCAGCTGGAGTCTGAGGGGCTATTTCATAATAAGCAAGATTTACTCACAGATCTAGTGAATTACTTCACATTGTTTTGTGTTAGTAAATGTTTTCTGCTCAGTTGTTTTAAAACATGTTTCATTGTTTTCCTGATATGGAAGTGAATAGGAAGGGCAGATAATATATTTAATTTCTATATCTCTAAACTTTTGGTAGGTGGAGACCTTAGTTGACGTCTTTTTTTTTTGAGCCAACATAGAAAATGTTATAGATTCACATAGGCTTTGGGACCTCCGTAAAGTTTAGATGTAATGCACTAATTCTAGAAACAGAATTGTAAAATGATGCGTGTAGTATGACAAATGACCACAAGATGGCATTATTATATTATATATTATATTATTATATAACATTATTATAAACTAAGTAAAACTGTTACACAAACACGTTTTTCATTAAAAGCATAGTCATTCTGTTTAATAAAAGCAAGTTGGAAGACTTAATCAGTTACTAGCTCTTAAAGTGATTTTAAGATTTAAGACATTCTATGGCACTTTGAAATTAAGTATGTTTTAAAGTTGAATATTTAGGAAAGTGGAACGATTGATAGGTAATTGTTGTAAATTATTCTAATAGCTATGGAGGACAGAATTAAAAATTGGTTGAAATCCCCATTTAGATTAAATCTTAACTTTACTGCCTCCTAAGAGAAGATTAAGCATGCAGGCATGCAGGTAGTTTTCCCCTTCTTAAATGGTATCAGGCAGCTGAGTTAAAAGTAGTATCTGCCCTCAAACAAAAAGTGGTTGTGTATTAATATAAAATAAATGATACATTAAATATAGTTATTGAATATGTTACATTATATTTTATCTGGCATGTTGATGAAGAGGGAAACTACATTATATGAACAAAGGTAGGATATTACATCTAATTATTGAGTTTAGGTGTTTCAGCCACATCTATTGCTAACAGCTATATAAAGTTAAGCACGTAGGCATGTAATCTCAATTGACAAACATCGGCACTGGAATGGGGCATACTGAAGAGCTTTGGTGAATTTAAACATGGTACTGTCATAGGATGCCGCCTTTGCCACAAGACAATTCATGAAATTTCTGCCAAGGTAGATTTGCCCCAGGTGATGAGGAGGAACATTAGCTCAGAAGTGGTAGACTTTGGTTTTTCTATGAAATTTTCAAATGTCCAAAAACAAGAGAGGGACCCCAACAAAACAAACAAAAATGAAGCAGAGAGCTCCAAATGTTTTTCATTCTAACTCTCACACACTTTCTCATGTTCTCTGTCAATGTATCCCTATCTTCTCTGTATCTCCGGTTCTTGTTTTCTGTTTCTAAAATCTAAAAGTGTGTCCAAATCATTTTCAATGAATCAATGTGTCCTTGAATGATCAAGCACTGTTTGTTAGGAGCTTCATGAAATTTGTTTTCATGGCCGAGCAGCTGCACACAAGCCAAAAATCACTGTGCGCTATGACAAGTGTCAGCTGAGGTGCTGGAAAACACGCCACCAGTGGACTCTGAAACAGTGGAAACATGTTCTTTGGAGTTAGACAATAGGTGAATCTGAGTTTGGTGGATGCCAGGAGAACACTACCTACTGTAGTGCATAATGCCTACTGTTTGCTGGAGAAGGGATAATGGTCTAGGGCTATTTTTCAGAGTTTGGGCTAGGCCCCTTAGACAATTTTATGCTTCCACCTTTGTGGCCCTATACCCCTGTGTAGAAAGCAAGATCCATGAAGATATGGTTTGAAGAATTTAGTGGGGATGAATTTGACTTGCCTGCACATAGCGCTGACCTTAATCCCTTTGAAGCCCTTTGAGATGAATTGAAATGCCAATCGTGAGCTAGGCATTCTTGTACAACATTGATGTCTGACACCACAAAATCTTGTGAAAAACCTTCCTGGAAGAGTGGCTAAAGTTTTCCACTTAAGATGCCTTCATCTGAAGTAATTGGACAGTGTGGAGGGCATGTTACATTTTTACAGACCTTGGGAAGGAATATAGTTTTGCTATAGTAAGTATAGTTGGCATTAAGGATTTAGTTTATGATTTCTTCAAGATATTTTCTATTATGCTTCTATTAAGTTTTATCTTGGTTAATAAACAATACCATTTTTTAATATTAGTTATAGATTTAAATCTTTAACCCATTGGAAGACCTCCAGGTACAAATAAAGGACCTTTGTCTAACATAAAGATATAATAGCCAAAAGGTTATGTTTGCATCTTGTACCCCTGTTTTAGGCTGCTATTCGAACCAGACGATGAACTTGATTTTCTTGAGTAATTTGAAGAGATACTTTTCTTTGAATCCCATATGATTCTGTGAATGCATATCAGATGGACTACTACTGTATAGACCCTATGTGTTCTTGGATGTGTAAAATTCAGAATTTTACGATTCTGGACAGGTAGTAGAAGATACGGCTGAATAACATTGGTGAAACATCTTTTGAGTTTCTGATGCAATACAACGGAGGATTAGGGTTAAGATCAAATCTAATAAGCCTCAAACCAGGTGTAAATGCTTATATGGGATGCACACATGTGCAGGCTGACCCAGGAGCTTCTGCTGTAAAGTACACAAGACCAGCAGGGAGTGCTACATGATGGCAAGGGAGCCAACTGTACACCCCCGGGTTGCCAGACGGCTGATGGTGTGTCACACTGCCAGCAGGACTTGTTGTAGAGAGCGCCCTCCAGGGGACAATCAGGATGGCATTTATGGAACCGGGAGATTAATTTGGGTGCATGAAGGTGGTCTGAGGGTTCCTTTCCACTAGATGAAGTACTGCAGTTGACCATGATGGCTGCGAGGATCTATAATCTTTTATACTTTGTATTCCTCTGGAAAAGATTAGTTACCTATGTATTCTTGTAAGGCAGGACAGGCTTAAGTGCTGGGTCGAAAGCGACACCTTGTCACCCACACTATATGCTTGTAGTGTGTATATGAGAGTTCAGTCTTATGTAGGGTGTCCCATTACAATAAAAAATATTGTCATAGTTCATGGATGTGAGCAAAGGAAACAGGTAGATTGATGGGAATGAGTGAACCAGGAAACCTTGTAGGGTGGAAGTGGTATGATGCAACGGGTACCCATTACATTTTTTTGTTGCACTTGCCGCGTTGAGTCTAAGTTTTACTCCATACGGAGCATCATACCTGGGCATCCTTTTGAAGCGCTTGGAGCCAATCTTCTGAGTGGAACCATTACATTGGAAATGTCCAAATTGGGCCCAAAGTGTCAATATTTTGTGTGGCCACCAATGTTTTCCAGCACTACCTTAACCCTCTTGGCAGTGGCGTCGCTACAGGGGGGCAAGGGGGGGCAATTGCCCCCCCTAGGTTAATCCTTGCCCCCCCTGTTGCCCCCTGCCGAATTTGGATCCCGAGAGAGAGGGTGCGGCCCGAGTAAGATCAGCAGCCAAGGCAACCGATCTTACGCGGGCCGCACCTCGAGCCCTGGTACTTACCTGTGGGAGGGTCTTCTGTACTGCATAGAGGAAGCGGAACCTAGCAGAGTTCACGTGACATTACATGACTCTGCTCCAGTCCCACTTCCTCTGTGCAGTGCCAGAGAATGCAGAGGGAGGCCGCGCCCTCTGCTGAAGTCTGTGAGCGGCGTGGAGGAGCTGCAGTGCAGGTAAGGGGTGGGGAGGGAGTTTGAATGAGAATGTGTGATTGAGGGAATGAATCTGTGAATGAATGAGTATATGAATGAATGAGTGTGTGTGTGTGATAGCATGGATGTGTAAGTGCTGGAACCTAGGCATGATGGGACTTTGATTGCTGTTAGCAATCAAACTCCTATCATGCCAAGTCAGCCAGTACATGCTGAAACCTAGCTAGCTGCCCCCCTTGTCTATTGATGCTGCCAGCAGTATGGGGTCTGCCCATCACTTACAGCCACCCTGTACCAGCATACACTGGCTGACTTGGCATGATAGGAGTGTGATTGCTAACAGCAATTACAGTCCCATCATGCCTAGGTTCCAGCATTTACTGGTTGGATGTGTAAGTGCTGGAACCTAGGCATGATGGGACTTTGATTGCAGCTAGCAATCACACTCCTATCATGCCAAGTCAGCCAGTACATGCTGAAACCTAGCTAGCTATCCCCCTTGTGTATTGATGCTGCCAGCAGTATGGGGTCTGCACATCACTTAAAGCCACCCTGTACCAGCATGTACTGGCTGACTTGGCATGATAGGAGTGTGATTGCTAACAGCAATCACAGTCCCATCATGTCTAGGTTCCGGCATTTACTGGTTGGATGTGTAAGTGCTGGAACCTAGGCATGATGGGACTTTGATTGCTGTTAGCAATCACACTCCTATCATGCCAAGTCAGCCAGTACATGCTAAAACCTAGCTAGCTGCCCCCTTGTGTATTGATGCTGCCAGCAGTATGGGGTCTACACATCACTTACAGCCACCCTGTACCAGCATGTACTGGCTGACCTGGCATGATAGGAGTGTGATTGGTAACAGCAATCACAGCAAGCACAGTCCCATAATGCCTAGGTACCAGCATTTACTGGTTGCCTGGGTATGATAGGAGTGTGATTGCTGTGTGGGCAGTGTGGACGGCAGGGCTGGCTTTGGGGTGTGCAACCTGTGATCTATGCCTGTAATTTAGGGGGTTTTAAATATACCGTTTAATGACGTGTTTTTATGTGAATTCCAATTGATCTTTACCTGCAAAGCTGGGTTTTTGTGTTATTCTGTAGATCCATATCTATATATTTCCATACATTCTTTACGTATACCTGCAAATACAGTGTTTGTATGTCTTATTCAGTTGATTAATACCTGCAATGCTGTTTCCATGTATTTATTTGATCTATACCTGCAATGCTACGTTTCATATACTATTGTATACCTGCAAATACAGGATTTGTATGTCTGATTCTGTTTATTTGATATATACCTAATACCTTCAGTGCTGAGATCACAAGTGAATTTCAGTTGAGCTATCCATGCAAAGCTTGGTTTGTGTGTTAGTGTGTTGATCTATACCTGCTATCAGCAACTGGGGCTAATATTAATATATATGAGCAGCAGGGGCAAAAACACTAAGGGGGGTATAAACGACAATGCAGTGTGAAAAATCCATCCTGATGCAGACGTCTGTGACGTGGATTGTGTCCTGCTGTTTGTGTGTTTTTGGTTATCAGTGTAGCAGAGCCTGTCCTCGGGTGTGTGTGTATAGGTTTTGGTGTTGCAGAGCCTGTCCTGGTGTGTGTGCTTGGGTGTTGGTGTGGCAGAGCCTGTCCTGGTGTGTGTGTTCAGTTGTCAGTGTGGCAGAGCCTGTCCTAGGGTGTGTGTTTGGGTGTCAGTGTGTCAGAGCCTGTCCGTGTGTGTGTGTGTGTGTGTGTGTGTTTGGATGTGGGTGTGGAAGAGCCTGTCCTGATGTGTGTGTGTTCAGTTGTCAGTGTGGCAGAGCCTGTCCTGGTGTGTGTGGGTGTCTGTGTGGCACAGCCTGTCCTGGTGTGTGTGTGTGTTTGGATGTGGCAAAGCCTGTCCTGATGTGTGTGGGTGTCTGTTTGGCAGAGCCTGTCCTGGTATGTGTGTGTATGTTTGGTTGTCGGTGTCGCAGAGCCTGTCCTGGTGTGTGTGTCTGAGTGTTGGTGTGACAGAGCCTGTGTTGGTGTGTGTGTCTGGGTGTCTGTGTGGCAGAGCCTGTCCTGGTGTGTGTGTGTATGTTTGGTTGTCGGTGTCGCAGAGCCTGTCCTGGTGTGTGTGTGTGTGTGTCTGAGTGTTGGTGTGACAGAGCCTGTGTTGGTGTGTGTGTCTGGGTGTTGGTGTGACAGAGCCTGTGTTGGTGTGTGTGTTTGGTCATCTGTTCCTGGCACTTAACTTACAGTAGGGATTATTTAATTAATATTTATCCAGAGATAAAATACCCTCCTGAAGTTGTAGTGACTTCAGGGGACAAAACGTTCAAGGCCCTGAAATCATTTAATGGAAAAGTTATTTATTGTGTTATAATATTTATTTCAAGGATTAGTCGCCTTCAGGCTTCCCATGTTGAATGATCAAGTATTATTTTAGCCCAATAACAAAAGTATAATTCCATAGCACATTACTTTTGGAAATTATGAATACCCCCCCAGTTTGACTGTGATATCTTGTGTGCCCCCCCATATATTGTTTCTAGAGTCGCCACTGCCTCTTGGGCATGGAGTTTACCGCCCAGGTATCTGAGAATGAGGGAATGAGGATCTGTGAATATGATATGGTGTGTGTATTTGGGTGTCGGTGTGGCAGAGCCTATCCTGGTGTGTGTTTGGGTGTTGGTGTGGCAGAGCCTGTACTGTGTGTTTGGGTGTCGGTGTGGCAGAGCCTTTCCTGGTGTGTGTGTTTGGTCATCTGTTTCCTGACATTTTTTTTACTGAAGGAATAAATTAAACTATGTCATTTTTACTTATCCAGAGATAAAACGATCCCCTGAATTTGTAGTCACTTCATAGGACAAAACTTTCTAGACCCAGAAATCAGTGAGAGGAAAACTAAGTTATTTACTCTATTTCAATCTGCATATTTTGTTAAAAAGGATTAGTGGCACTAAATTGTGGCTTCAGACGCCACACTGTATGATGACTTTTTTTGTGTACTGATGTACAATCCCATCACATCAATATGCATTAGAAAATAAGGAAAAGATGGGCATGGATGGTGAGCTGATCCGGTGGCGCAATGGGCCACTTGACTAGACTTGCCCCCCAGGCCTTATGCTGCCAGCTCTCCCCGTGTGTTATGTCCTTCTTTGTGACCTGGTCCTTACCAAACCTTCTGCAAAGAAGCTACAGCAAGACACCCGTCCTCCATTCGGTTTGAATCATTTTTCTGATTATCTATTTGGATTCAATTCTGTGCTTTTTTTGCATAGTATGATATTACTGTGTGTCTTTGCCACATAGGGCTGTAGCATAAGAAATATGTTAAAAAAATCTATTATTTGCTGCACCTGGATAATGTTTACTCAGGTTGGAGTGTCTGTTTAATGAGAAGAGGGAGTATTCTATCTAAAATGATTCAAAGCTCTCACAAGCAATTTCACTTGGTGTCATAAAGTCAATATATAGACTCATTCAAAAAGTCATTTCTGTGTGCCACAGAATTACGTTTCTGGAAGTTTCATTGTATTTACTTCTTTTTCATGTGGTGCCAATTATCATACCGTGTCATAAAGTTAAAACCCAAGGCATTTATTATCAAAGGGTCAGTAGATAACATTCTTGACAGCAAGCACATAAGTTCACCTCAAAACCCCAGAACATGTAAAGTATCATGTAAGTAACATGCCCCCCTCCCATCCACAGCAAACATTCAAAAATAAATATATATCCATTTGACCTCAATTATCAAAAGGAGCCTATGGCAATATGAGGGGGTGAAGAGAGGGTACAGGATGAGTCCTGTGGGACATTTTTATAACTTTTAAGCCCTAACCCATTGACCAGGAGGACATTTATTTCTTTATTTAATTAAAAGGTTGAAGATCGTACAAAAAATTGTACTAGTAGCGTTCACTCAATTAGTGAATATAGGTGCTGTTTTGCCAGTGTTGAATGAAGTTAAGTCTAGTCAGGCAAGTTAAGAGTCAATTTACCATATACATGATAACATATACATGATAAAAATAGCAATAAGGTAATTTTAACCCCTTAAGGATTAAGGATATTTGTTGTTAACTTGAGGACTAAATGGTTTTAATACTTTTACTATTTTGTTTTCAAGAATAATTTATCTCTCAATGAATTTAACTACACACATTGTATATATATATATTTCTTCAGAAGTAGGGCTTCTGTTTTGCTTTTAAGAAACCAAATCTAAAAAATAAAAATTTAGAAAAACAAGAATATGAACGGTTTGACCAAAACCAAAAAATATGCAAAGCTATTGCAGGTGAAAAAAATGTGTATAGATAGATTTAGTTATGTTATTTGTTTATGAAGTGTAAACAATGGGTAGCTGTACAAAGACTGCCGAACAAGCAGTTAAAAGTCAAAATAAACATTGTACTCACCCCAGTAGTCTTGGGTGGGATATAATATTATGTCCTCTGCCAACAGGCCACCAGCCTCCCTCTTCCTCCACCTTATGAGTGTTGTGGGTGGGAGGTAAGGAGCCCACCTACCTTCTACCTACCTCACCCCCCATCATGCACAGTAGGATGGTAAGGCTTGAAATTAAGAATCTGCCTCCTGCCTCTCATCCCCTCCCATGGGAGTTGGACTGGGGTTAAAATATCATGAACACTTTGGATAGGCAATGTCTCTAACTCTGGGATCGAGGGGGTTGTGTTTAAGTAAAAGGAAAAGCCAATACCTGCTTACAACACTTTTAATTACCCCATGTAGAGAATGAGGTCAATCCAAGCACTCTTTGGGTCCCAGGAGGGTGAACAATGAAAATTAAAAAAGTCCTTCAATGCTGATTTTGCTTGTGACTTTTCAGTTGATTTTTCAATGCTGTTTCCATGTAGAGTTTATTTGATCTATACCTGAACTACTTGAGGGGGGGATAGAGCACAGTGAAAAGATAGACAAAAGGCGTTATCAAAGCAGGGGGATTGTGTCATATTTATGATCTGTCTACATGACCCCGCCCTTATGGGAAGGGTACAAAGAGGAGGGACACAAGGGGTGTAGTCAAGGGAGTGACTAAACAAGGTTTTACCTAAGGTGGCAATAAATATTTGCACCAGCCGGGACTGACTACTCCATTTATTAATGAATAGACCCAAGTGGGTGCAATATCTTATAGAAAGGAGCAGGCATGTCAAAAATGATCTTTTTCATATGACTATTCTTTCAGTTGCACCAAAGGAACAGTATAAGTTATGTTAACTTAAGGAGCATAATTGAATACAAATAAAGTAATTACAGTTTAATGGTGAGGCTATATTTTCTTAACATTAAGTGAACAAACATGAACATGTGTTTTTAATGTGAGTCTGTCTGCTATTATGTTATTAACGCCTTTCTTTCCCATGACACTTGATCTCTTGGGGTATTTATCAATTTTCCAAGCTGCATTTAGATCTTATTTGTTGTTTGATGCTGTATTAAACTTCAACTTTTATTGAAGGCCCTTTAAGCTAGGATGAAAGTATTTTCACTATGTCATTGTTCAACTCCTTCCTTCTTTCACATTTAGTGTACCCACATAGATGATTGTGAAAGCACCAAACAAACTGGATGTTTCTAATCATCCACTGTATCCCTTTGCCCACCTTCTACACATTTTTCAGCTATACTTGCCTGCCTTTGTCTTTTACCTCCGGGGTGTTTACTCACTACAATTATTGCTGCCTGCCCCGACCCGTGCATGTTTGTCATTTATGAACCTTAAGATGCCTGCCTTGACCTTTGGGCCATCTGACCATTTTGTTGTCTCATTCCTAGTACTATGCATCTGATTCTGGACCTCCATGTCTCTACTGCTACTTGGGTAGCTCTGTCACACTGTTTTTTCATTGTTTCCATTTTGAGCAATAGTATATACAGTATGTGTGTATGGCTATGCCATCTATAGCATAGTCATGTATGGCTAAGCCATCTATAGCATAGTCATATATGGCTATGCTATAGATGAACCTTTCATCTATGAAGCTAACCTCAGATGAACTATGAAGCTGCAGCAGGCACGCAGTCCCTGTCACATTGTGGAGTAAGTGTCTGCCAGACAGCTCTGCTTTTTTATGACTAACTGGAGGTTTATTTAATTATTTTTCAATGTGAATGTGCCACCACCTGACTTGTTTCTTTAATAGAGAGTGTACAAATCCCAATCCGAACACTAGTTAATGTATATAAATCACAAGATATACTATTAATTGATATGATTATGTTTGTTTGATATTATTTAGGAGAATTAATTAATAAAAGTTATGATGTATATATATATATATATATATATATATATATATATATACACACATAACAATTTGCATATGGGTAACCCCCAGTGGATATTAACAATAGTTTGGCATTATTATATTTGGGCTGTTTCTAGTTAATTTTAATATTAGACAAAGATAACCCAGGTAAACATAACTTGCAGTTTGTAAATGATAATTTTCATATAAAGCTATCCAACACTACCTGGCCCTATGTGAAAAAGTAATTGCTCCCTGACAGAGTAAATAGAAAAGGGGGAGGGATTTGTTTATATACAAACCCTAAACTAAAGCCCATGAAAGCCGTGCATGGTGACAGTAATGTGGAGACACTGTGGGTGGAGATTATGCTACAAGCCACCAAACATTAGTAATGAAGGGGAAGATCAGCTGCTATTTCAAATAGGCTGCAAATAGGAATTGGTTTTTAATCATGGGAGATTAGAATTACCCAGATATAGATTGGAATAGTGAAACTAGTTCCACCAAGGGCAGCAAGTTTCTGAACCTGCTTAATGACCAATTTATGTCACAATTAGAAGAGACCCCAACCAGAATGGATGCCTGTCTGCATCTGGTAATAACTAACAATGAGGAACTTATCTCAAACATCAAAGTAAGAGAACACTTGGGGAATAGTGACCATAGCATGGTTTCTTTTGAGATTAAATCCAAAAAGCAAATGGGTAACTATTCTACCAAAACAATTAATTTCAGAAGGGCAAACTTTGAGGGGCAAAGGTGAACTATGGAATGTATAGACGGGGATGGATTGTTCTCTGAACTAAACACAGATGACAAATGGAATACCTTAGGGCACACATTGCAAAGTTATACATCTTAATATATACCTACAGTGGTGTTGCTACAGGGGGGCAAGGGGAGCAATTGCCCCCCCTAGGTTATTCCTTGCCCCCCCTGTTGCCCCCCCTGCCGAATTTGTAACCACCCAGGACAGTCCTTGACTGCTAACGACTCCGATCGCCTTTTGGTGTCAAGAAGGAATTTTTCCGCCTGATGGCAGGATTCGAAGTAGCTTAATTAGGGTTTTTTTGCCTTCGTTTGGATCAAGGATATGAAGGTTAGGTAGAAGAGTTTACCTTGATGGACTTAGGTATTTTTAGAACCTTATGTACTATGTAAGTTACTAAATCAACCAATTAACCAAGTTTAATTAGTAATAGTGATAAGTTTACTAGAAACAACAGGCATGATTACTGCCAGCCCTGTTGGATCTAAACATCGATCAAATAGAGCCTGTCTTGCATTGGGGTACCTACAGTATTTGGCACCCTCGGTAACTCACATACACACTCGCACACATTTTTAGACATACTCTTGTACTGTCCCAGATCCTAAGTACTCCACTCCTGTAAAAATGAAGCTAAAATGTCTAAAAAGAAAATGTTACAAAGCCATTTCTAAAGCTCTGGGACTCAATCGAAACCATTATTATGGAACAGTGACATCGGTTCCGTTACATCTGGCGTAAAGCTAACACAGCATTCCACAATAGGTCATACCAATAGTCAAACAGTGATAGTGTTTTGATCTGGGGCTGTGGGTGAAGCACAGCTTCACCAAAGCTCCAGGTCACCAAAGGGAAACTCAGGGTTGCAGGAGAAACGTTTGTGACACGCAACACTCCAGCCACCATATCCCCACTTGCTTCCCCTCCAACAATGTTTCATGTGTGTGTTTGGCTAGCCCACTGATGTCACCGGGACTGTCCACCGACATCAGCTGAACCGTCTACCTGCATTCTGTAAAGTGAGGTATTTTTATGCAAATAAGCAAAAACAAAAGAAATCGAGAAGGTAGAAAACACTTTTTCACAGCACTGTAAGATAATACATGCAGGTTTAAAGTATGATTCAAGTGCATCTAGAGGATTAAGTGAAACTATAGGATAGTAATATTCCATGGCATTTGGTGTGGTACATCAGGAAATTGGAAAGGTGTTTCAGTCTGTCGCTGCTTCCCATAGCAAGCTCTAAAACTTTTCTAGCTGCATGGGAAATTTGAAATATGACTTGTACCTCTCAACATTTGAAATTGCATAAAAATAATCTTTTTTGTGGCTTGGTTAGGGGGCAGGGCCTTGTCCTGAGTTTTTAGGTGACCTTGTGACCTATTAATAGCTATATTCTTCACTATGTTATGTAAAACCTCCTACATTTGAAACACATTAAGCTGTTAATATACTAAAGTCAAATACCTAAATGTAAATTCCTCTATAACCAATTGGTTATGTAAAAATGCAGACTAATGCTAATTTACTATAATGGACTTATAACATTTCTTGTATACATTGTACAGCCAATACACTGTTCCTTGCAGCATGCTTACACCTGTTTGGTAGGCCTCGTATTACACATTTGTATTATTTGAGCCTGTGACTAGCTTAGCGCACCGATATTTTTTCTTTTCCCTGTTTACACAATGGTGATACCAGAACCTATATGTGCTACCTGTTTGTGTATAATAAGGGCCCTCCACAGCAATGTTGCCTTCCCCAAACCACCATGGATGCTGAAAAACCAGATGTGAAATCCCTTAATGCATTTGATAAGGACCACATATCTTATACAAAGCTTAGGTTGGAGCGATCCGGTCAGAGACGCATTGCCCCATTATAATGCATGAAACAAGAGATCATGCAATTCACCTTTGTTTTGACCAATTTCTTTGAGATGACACATACATTCATTTGAGGGATGAAGATCTGGACCGATTTCAAGATTTTTGCTTACTAGGCAAAGTTTTTTCTGAGAGGGTTATAGAAACCCACCAGCCCCCAGACTGTCCAGAGTAGGAAGGGCTTTAGATTTCCTTGATAACTGCATCCTTTTATGGATTTTGACAGGAATGGAAACACACAGCTTAAGTTACTGTCCCAAAAGCTTTACATTTTCCCCTTGCCCCCTTGCCAGACTGCCCCTGGCTATATGGAACACATGTTCACTCTAATAATGACCCACAAGTTCTCCACATACATTTGCAAAGCTGGATTAAATAAGTGTCCAAGCATCTTATTGTTTACTTTCTTGGCTTTTCCAGAAACCACAAAAAGTCCTTAATTTCACAATAGATTGCAGCAAACCACAGCTGTTAACACTTCACTGTATGCTTCATACAATATTACTGTGTTATAACTTAATAAACATTATCTTACAACATCGCTGCATTGTCTTCTAGTTTAGAAGTGGTTTGAAGTAACATCATGATGAAGCCTGGAAGTGACACTGTGGCACTCACTGTGATTCAGCGTCGTGGCAGCCTCGCTAGCCAGGGAATCAAAAGCTGTGGTCTGATCATGTTTTACTGTAAAACCAGTTATCAAGGTCTCCCAGGGGGAAGTGTACCCTCCTCTAAAACTACCATAGCTGTTATTCGTTTAGATTTTTGCGTTCTATGAAAAGGATCATATGAAAGGTGTAGCCTTGACTGCAGGGCTATGCCATGCCCAATGGCCTCCAAAATCAACAAAAGACCATCATGTGGGTTGAAAAGGCCACAGATGGTTTATTTGAGGGCGCTATATAAAAGAATAAATAACTTGGCATTTCCCAGACTTCTACTATAACCTGCCCTGACCTTGCCACAGCACACTGTAACAACACTCTATCAACTGCACTTGACACACTTGCTCCCCCTCAACTTCGCAAAGCTCCACGTCGTCAGCTTCAGCCCTGGCACTCATTTAATCTCTCTCCTCTGACCCCAAACAACTTTTCTCCACCTTGCACTCTCTCCTCACCCCACCCACACCACCTCCCTCATCTGCCTTTAGTGCCCAAGATCTTGCAGACTATTTCCAAAAAAAAACACAATTCATCCGCAACCACGTTCCTCCTCCTTCCACGATCAACCCCTCTGCCTCTCTCCACTTCTTCCCCTCAACCACATTGAACGACGTTCACACTCTACTGTCTTCCTCATACCTCACTACATGCCCTCTCGACCCCATCCCATCATACCTAATTCCATCACTCTCCTCCAGCCTTTCTCCTGCCCTCATATCACCACTTCCATTAACATCGGAACTCTTAGAAAAACTAATCTACGACAGTCTAACCCACTTAGAACTCCCTGCTTGACCCCCTGCAATCTGGTTTCTGCCCACAGCACTCGACTAAAACTGCTCTCACCAAGCTCACAAACAACCTTCTATCTGCTAGAAACAATGGCCACTACTCTATCCTAATCTTACATGACCTCTCTGCTGCTTTCATCACCGTCGACCATCCCCTCCTCCTACAGACTCTCAGCTATCTTGGTCTCTGTGATAGTGCTCTCTCCTGGATCAACTCGTATCTTTCCAACAGATCCTTCTCTGTGTCTTTTGCTGGCTACTCCTCCTCTTCAATGCCTCTGTCTGTTGGAGTACCTCAAGGTTCTGTCCAAGGTCCTCTACTATTCGCCATCTACACTTCCTCACTTGGAAAAGGTATCGACAGCTTTGGCTTCAAATACCACCTCTATGCAGATGACACACAAATCTATCTCTCCACCCCAATCTCTCTGCATCTGTCCTCTCTCAGATCAGCAGCTGTCTATCTGGCATCTCTTCCTGGATGGCTTCGTTTGTAAGCCAGATGCCCCTCACCCGAGGGAAGAGTCCCTTCCTCGTCAGAGGTTACATCCCTTGAATAAGCAGATCTTGCCTATCAAACTATTTGCTAGGTTGTCCACCACGGCAAACTCCTGGTCTATCGTTGAGCTCTTTGTGAGGTTATCATGGGTTGTATGCAGCACAAATATTGTTATTGAGGCTGCTATGTTCTTAACTTTATGGTTTAGCCAAGTACCCATATTCCAATGTCCCAACCAATTCCCCCTGGTGTCAAGTAACAGTCATTGATGTTTTGTTATTTTTGGCAGATGAGGCAAATGATTGCCCTTCTTGCTGTTTCCCACCAAACCATTGTCCTCAATTGCAGTTATCAATACATCATCAGTATATTATTAATATTTAGCAGACCCCTGTCCTGAGTATTACTGATAGCATTGCACTTCATATATATACCATATATACCCTGTACAATTAAATATGTATATAGCTGTAACTCACTGGATTGATGTGATGTACAGCTACATCACAGAAATTCCATTGTAATCTCACAGGCTATAGATATTTAATCAAAAGATTTCCTGAAACATTGATAAACTGATAAGCGCATGGACAGAAAGAGGATGGACAAGAGCGGAAAATTACTGCTGATTAATATCCATCTGGCAACACTTTACAGACCGTGACATATAAACCTCTGGCTTTGAAATTGCAACATCTGTTTTTTGTAAGGATGCGTTAATCATCGGGCTTTTTGGATACCTTTTGTCCAAATTATTTGTGTAATATAAAGATGATAAACCCTACAGTACAATGCAGAAAAAAGCTTTTTTTTAAAAAACTAAATAGGCGCATATGATCAAAAAAAAAATGTGTGATTATGTAATGTGACACAGTTTTTTACCAGCAAAAGAAAAAAAATAAAATTTCTGGTATTATGGCAAATGACCATCACTTGGTAGCTAAAAAATAAATAAAAATGTACAGTCTGGGCCTGGGTGGTACCACATGCTTGCAGGGCATTGTTTTACAGTTAAATTAATAAATCGATTATATTAGATTAAAATTAAAAATGTAGTACAACATTTTTTTTTTTTTGGACTGATTATTGATACATTGTTACCATCAAGAGGATACTATTTATGTGGTTGTGCTGCCAGTGCTGCTAAATTATCTGTATGTACTACTACACTATCAGTCCGTTTTTTTTCTTTTTATTTTATTGCTATCTACTGGCATACACAAGCGCCCCCTAGTGGTCTTTTTTTTGTGTACTTCAAACACCTGGAGAGTGTTTTTTTACGGGCTGCAGCTGGGTATCCGGTCAACAAGAGAAAGGGAAGTATATATATATATTTCTTCCTCTGAATTTCCCTCTTCATACTGGTTTTCATCACTTTTCTTTTGGCATACATTCAACATATACAGATGTATACTGTAATACATCAATGTCAAAATATTACTAGACTTGTGCATTCGGATTCGTATGAATTGCAAATTTCTCTAATTTTGGTAAATTCGGTGATTTGGATGAAGCCCCAGATACGAAGCCAAACTCCGTACGAATCGGACAAAAATGTAAGCAAAAAGCTCAGAATTTTTGTCCAACATTTGTGGGTCTACATTCACTCATGCTTTCTCACACTCTTATTCTCTCACACTCGCATTCTTGTTCACTCTCTCTCTTAGACTTTCTGTTTCCCTACTTTATCTGACGATTTCTTCAGCTTCTGCCGACCACTTCTGCTTCTTCATCGTGTTCCATATATTCTTCATCGTGTCCCTTATCTGCTATGTTATTTCTTCGCCTCCATCTCCACGGACATAACCCAGCGGGAACTTCCGCCAAAATGGTGAAGTTTGCGGTGATGTCTTCCCCAATGTCACTGACAGCACCAACTGAGGGCAATATGGCAGCACTTGTACTTTTCTGATCCTCCAAATGGGGGAAAACACACCCTAAAAGAAGAGTGCAATGATGGCTAGCGCAACTTAAGCCGTTTGGAAGAAGTTGTGAAGTCTGTGGTATTAAGTCATAAGTAGCAAGTGTGACATATCTATGGATTTCATAAATTGCAAAAAAATAATAGATGCGAGAATTATCCTGGGGAACACATCTGTTTGGTGTAAATAATCTGTTTGTATGTACTGTGACTATTGTTTTAATAAATATTTCTTTATTAGGTTCTGCATTTGTCACATATATATATATATTGTGTTAAAGCATATTTTGTAGGTTTTTATTTGCTTGGGGGACTAAGGCACCCCATTTATAAATTGTCTTAGTGGTGGCAGCGTTATGATATTAGCTTTATCATTATAATTAAGTGTGCGTCTACGGCAGACAGGCAGTGAATTTTAACCCTTTCACCACCAGAATCAAGTCACACAAAGGCGCACCTGTGTCATACACTGCCCACATTTTTATTACACAGTCTTATCCTACCCCTCTTTCTGCCCATCATGTCCATCATCTACCCCATTTCTCACTGTCACCTACCCCTCTTTCTCCCCATCATCTAACCACCTTTTTCTAC
The DNA here is from genome assembly GCF_027358695.1 of Spea bombifrons. Classification (NCBI taxonomy): domain Eukaryota; kingdom Metazoa; phylum Chordata; class Amphibia; order Anura; family Pelobatidae; genus Spea; species Spea bombifrons. The sequence goes on from NC_071087.1 coordinate 53,426,719, forward strand.
ATCACCTACCTCCTTTGCATAGTGCTAGGGATCATGGAAGCAAAGGTCTGAAGTGTCACCAAATTACATTATAAAATGGCTCAATAAAACAAGGTAGAAAGAAACCATACATCAAACACTGTGTTGCATTGGCTGAACTCATAGTGCCTCTAATCTGTTTGGGTTCATAGAGGTATGGCTAATAATTTATTTGAGATTCAGGCGTATTGGTAAACAGATCATATAATAGAAAATAATAAAAGAAACTCACTCTTTGGCAGCTCAAATGGCCGATGAAGTCCTGTGAAATAATTCTGTATTTTAATACAACATTGGTATAATGTTTGCCATGAGCATCAGGAATTTGTTGCTATCAAAATTTATAATTGCTGCCAATATCCTAAGCATGTTGATCCTGTAAAAATAAAAAAGATAATCCTGGAAATCTTCTGTAGCATCTATCCACTTTTGCACAGGATAATGCAGCATAACACATGCCACATATTTAAATATGAATGCAAACGTATTAGATGTTACTTTTAAAATACAAACCCCTGCAGAAATAATATCATAGTCTACAATTTTAAGTGCATTCTTAGTTTTACTTGGCACAAGGAACAAAAGAACTCGAGGTCGTTGGATGCTAGAGTATTAGTCTAAAAGTAAATTAAATAAGAATGATTAAATACAGACAGTGACACATAAACTAAAATAGACATTCCCCAGTATTGAGCATAATGAAAAACATATACTGTATATTTACTTGGTCCATATACTTTGTGGGATGTGATATTTCTGAAAAATCAAGAAGTAATTTCATATGCATACTGAACTGAACTGGTAGAAATGAATTCTCAACTTGCAAACATCACCTTGCATCCCCAATACTTGTGAGCCCAGCCGTTGTATAAACAAGAACAGTCTTCCTCTGGCAGAGGAGGTCCCTGTAGGCGACCAATAGGCTCACTCGCACTGCCCTGTAACCCCTGACGGCGAACCTATGGATTTCCACTTCTGTCAACTCCCGCGATGCCGTGAAGATAAGGTAGGCTAGATGAGGAAGGGATCCGGGAGATTAGTAGATGAAGACGATCACAAAGATTCTTCGTGTTGTGTGTCTTCGTCTACGTTTTACCGCCGCTGTCTTCTCTTCTTCGTGTTCGTTTTCATGTTCGCCCGAAGACAAATGCATAAGTCTATCTAAAACCCCCTGAATTACAGGCATAGATCACAGCTTGCACACCCCAAAGCCAGCCCTAGCATCCACACGCCCCACATAGAACCTGACCAGCACCCAAACTACGCACACATAGGACGTGCCATCTTTGTCCCCAAACAGCCCAGAATGAGTCAACATTGTCCCCAAACAGGCGAGCGTATGCCATCTTTGTCCCATAAACACGCTACCTATGCCATCTTTGTCCCATAAACACCAAGCCTGTACTATCTTGGTCCCCAATGCTTACACGCCCTGCTTATACCATCTTTGCCTTTTTGACTAATCAATTATACACCTATGATTCACACAAACACTTTTACAGTCACTCACTAATTCACTTTCATTCACACAATAATCTATTATTTCACTCTTGCACACAAATTATTTACACATATTCATTAATGCATTCACATAAATTCATTATTTCTCTCACTCATTCACACAATTCATCCACACATTAATTCATTTATTCTCTCACTCATTCACACAATGCATCCACACATTAATTCATTCAATCTCTCTCATTCTGACTCTTTATATCAATATTCTTGCTAACCTCCTTTCTCACCATCTACCCCCTCTCCCTCCCTTCTCCTTATCTACCCCCTCTCCCTCCCTTGTCCCTATCTATCCCTTCTCCCTCCCTTCTGCCCTATCTACCCCATCTCCCTCCCTTCTGCCTTATCTACCCCTCCTCACTCCCTTCTGCCCTATCTATCCCATCTCCCCTCCCTTCTGCCCTATCTTCCCCTTCTAATTCCCTTCTGCCCTATCTACCCCTTCTCACTCCCTTCTGCCCTGTCTACCCATTCTCTCTCCCTTCTGCCCTGTTTACCCCTTCTCTCTCCCTTCTGCCCCTTCTCCATCCCTTCTGTTCTATCTATCCCATCTCCCTCCCTTTTGCCCTATCTTTCCCTTCTCCCTCCCTTCTGCCCTATCTTCCCCTTCTCCCTCCCTTCTGCCCTATCTGCCTCATCCCCCTCCCTTCTGCCCTATCTTCCCCTTCTCACTCACTTCTTCCCTATCTTCCCCTTTTTACTCCCTTCTGCCCTTTCTACCCCTTCTCACTCCCTTCTGTCCTATCTACTCCCTTCTCCCTATCTACCCCTTCCTCACTATCTACCCCCTTCTCCCTCCCTTCTCCCTATCTACCCCTTCTCCCTCCCTTCATCATATCTTCCCTTTCTCACTCCCTTATGCCCTATCTACCCCTTCTCACTCTCTTGTGCCTCATCTGCTCCTTCTCACTCCCTTCTCCCTATCTACTCCCTTTTGCCTATCTACCCATTCCTCACTATCTACCCCGCCCCCTCCTTCTCCCTATCTACCCTCACCCCCTGTCTCCCTATCTACCCCCCCCCGGCTCCCTATCTACCCTCTCCCCCGTTTGAAGTTCACTTACCTTGTAGAAGTCCTGTGGTGGGATCACGAGGCCTCAGTCTCCCTGCTCTGCCGCGGCGCACGCGGCTTCACTGCTGAGCGCCGGTATATGACATCATATGCCGGCGCTCAGCATGAAATGCCAGCACCGAGACAGAGGCGAGTGAGAGGCGGCGAGTGGTTGCGAATATGTATTCCTGAGCAACCGCTCGGCGCCTCTCTCTCTCCACTCCGACTGTGCAAAAATATGGCATTTCAATTGGGGGAGCACACATGGGGGGCACAGCATAATGTAGGGAGGGCCATGGCCCACCTCTGGCCCCCTCTGCCGACGCCACTATCTATGTTATATCTTCGGGCAAGCTGCAAAAGAAAATCCTGATTCATCTCCTGAGGAAGCCAGTTTGCATACAGAGTTACACTATTTTTTGTCAAAAATCTCTTTTTCCCCTATCTGGATGTGTGCCCCATTTGGAAGAGTTGTAAAGGTCTGCATAAAACAATAACAAATGGCTGTAACATATCATCTAATAGTGGAACCAATAGCCCATTTTGAGACTTGCTGTTCACTTAACTAAACTTTTTAGTAAACTGTCGGCCATGATAATGTGGCAGAGCATTTAATTTTGAGAAGGAATTTGAAACATATTAATTTTAATGAGTTCCATACAGAATATAGACATTTTGCTAATATTTCATTTAAATATGATACCTTTTCCATAGGTGACTGCCATTGGTATTAAATACCAAAAAGTACTTGTGCACATATCATTATTGCATTCTAATAACCTATTTACCCGTAAATCTGTGCATTTGATCAAATGCAAATTCTTCAGGTAAAGTATGTAAAATTCATAGAGGGGTAATATCACCTTGTGAAGCTTGGGCCATTACTTTAAAATCATTAGAATCTTCAGATCTGTATTTCCAAGCAAGCTCTGTCTCATATAAATATATCCATAGTTGATTTGCTGTAAAATTAAGGGCCCTATTACCGTATATTCCGGCGTATAAGACGACTTTTTAACCCCAGAAAATCTTCTCAAAAGTCGGGGGTCGTCTTATACGCCGGGTACTAACCGAGTACCGGGTACTTACGGAGCCGAGGTTCCCACGAAGCCACCAATCTCTAGGGGAGGGGCGAGCGGAGAAGCCGCCTCCCCTGGGCCGGTCTTCAGGGCCGCGCCGAGGTAGGTGCAAGATGGTGATCTCCCCAACTAGCCCTGATCAGCAGGGCTGGTTGGGGAGATCAAGACCTCCCTCTAACTAAACCAACATTAGGGAGCTTGAGGTCTGGCACTTCAGACCTCGGCTTCCCTGCTCCCTAATCACTATGTGCCGGCTATTGATGCCGAGCACGGGGATGACGTCATGTCCCGGCGCTCGGCATCAATTGCCAGCGCGTAATGATGAGGGAGCAGTAAAGCAGAGGTCTGAAGTGCCAGACCTCGCGCTCCCACAACTGGATGGAAGAAAGAAGATAGAAGATAAGGTAAGAGATGGGGAGAAAGGGGTGTGAGTGCAGTGTATGTATGTTGGTGTGAGATGGTCAGTGTATTTGTGTGTTTGTAAGCTGGTGTGTATATATATGTGTGTATATACATACATGTGTATATATATATACATACATGTGTATGTGTATACACACATATATACACACACGTGTATATGTATATATATATATATATATATATATATATACATGTGTATACATATATATGTGTGTGTGTGTGTAAAGGCAGGGGTGTGTGGTGAGGGCAGTGTATAACTGTGTATGTATGGACAGGCGTATGTGTAGATAGATATATATACATACGGGCAGTATAAGTCTGTATAACAACCAGCCAATCACCGGTAAGGTACATCGCTTGCCGTGATTGGCTGGTTGTTGTACGCTGGGTAGAGGGGTAGTCTTATACGGCGAGTATAGCCCAAACTCTATATTTGAACTGGAAAATTTGGGGGTCGTCTTATACGCCCAGTCGTCTTATACGCCGGAATATACGGTATATGACATGTATTTTTTTCCAATTCAGTAGAATGTTATTTTCAACTATTGCTCTGTACCTTGTTCCACGTTCAGTAAATGGTTCTTGCACCTGGGAAATCTAGATGAAATTCTCAGTTGGGAAATATTAACATTCTACATTATTGTTACAAATTTACCATGTACAGTACAAGAAGATATTTGGAATGGAGATGGTTTACCTGAAAAGGATTTCACTTTTTAAAAATTGTTGTTTGTGTATTATACCCTTTGGATCTTGACAAACTCTCCAAGGGCATCTTTTCCTTACCTTACATTATTATACACTCAGTCGTCAACTTGTATACTTTGTTTACCTAAATTGTCCCTATCCTTTTTGGATATCAAAAAATAGAATATTTATTCATCTGGAATAACTACACCAGTTAGCATCACATTTACAGACATTGCATTATTGTTACTCTGTAGTGTTTTATATGGTCATTTAGTATTAGAAACCAATTACAAGTATAAATTTCATAACTCTAGTTTTCTGTTTTAAAACAAATTATACAAGCATTCATTATCTTGTAACACATATACCATGTCTAATGTGCATTTATTTATGTTGATTAATTCAGTACATGTAGATACAAATAAATAATTCTAGATATCTTCATAGAAGACAGTACATAAACACATTACATGCAATACTGACAACTATAGTGATAACTAAGTAATTCCCTTTATCCTGTACTAGGTGCCTGTATTGAGACATTTTATAACTTTACATAATATTTTATAATATATAATAAGGGATAATGTCTGTATTAACTTCATCTCCCCAATATGCCTTATGGCTGGAGAGTATGGTAATTCTCTTTCAGATGTTACATTCCTGATTGTGTGTATTATTTGATCTGAACTTTGAACAAATTTATTTCATTTTCATCTATGTGTCCTTGAATTTTTTGTCTCTTTGTCTTATTATTGCAACAGACATTCTGTATAAGTCTCTTGTACGAAACTATCTGTCCCCTGAAAGTCTGTCTTTGATTCTTATTTTTAAGGGGAGGCAGTGATTGGAATGCAATATTTCACTTCTGTGTGTCCTTGTACATGACCTTGTTAACCACAGACACATTAATTTTAACCCTTTGATGTTTGAGTTATCTCCTGATCTTATTAATAAATGGTGTAGCTTCTTTAAGAGTTTGCACGTTTGAGGAAATTGCATTCTTGTGGGGTTCATACATTTTCAAAAAACTTGTATCATAAATCCTCAAGATTGTAAGCTTGCGAGCAGGGCTCTCTCCACCTAATGTATCGGTTTATCTTAGTCTGTCAGTTCTAGTCTTGTCATACCCCTTGAATATATGTATTGTATGAAGTGCTGCGTGAATTGTTGGTGATATATAAATAAAAGATAATAATAATAATAATAGAAGCAGAACATTCATCATCGAGGATTTGAAAAAAACCCTAAGCTGCTCAAATCTCATTAAGAATGAAAATGGATCTTCAGTAATAGCAGGCTGTAAATATTTTAGTATTTCACTTGTTGTATTTCCTGTTGCAAATTTTATTAACTGGATATATCTGTAAGCACTGCATACATTTACTATGTAAATATGATAATTTGTCTTGAGCATTCGTAAAATGAAATTTACTCCCACTTTCTCACACTCTCATTCACTCTCTTGAAATGTCTTGGAATGTCTACCTACCGTCTCCACCAAAAACCTTTGCTTCCATGTCTCGCAGCTTCACTTCTTCTATACCATCTTCTTCATCACCGTGTACTTTTCTCTTCTCTTTCTTCATCTGCATGTATGCTGCTGGTGACATCCTCTTCCTCAATTGGATGATAGGGAGAGAGGGTGGACCCAAAAGCTCTGCCATTTTACCCAATGATAACCACCCTTGAAATTCCACAAAATAGTGGAAACTCCATTTTGCCTAAAGATAGCCTCCCCTGAATGTCTGCAAAAATAGCGGACCCACCATTTTCCAGAAGATCCCTGGGAAGTCATATCTGTGGAGACGCGGACAAGGAAAGAAGACATAAGAGAGAAGAACATGAAGATTAGAAACAAGAAGATAGAGAGGATGCTATAGAAGAACCAGAGCTCTAAATTCTTCGATAAGCCATAAATCTGGTCTGTTAATAAATCGCATTTAAACATTCTTTTTCTGCCGTACATACATTTTTCAGGGCCTAAAGGGGCAGGGCTTTGTACTCTGTGTGACCTTGCAGGATTGAGTTCTAGACTACCCAGTACAAATACTTAATTTGGACTTGATGATACTAGCATACCTACCAACAGTCCAAATTTTCTGGGGCAGTTTGCAGGTATGCGAGTATCATCAAGGCCAGATTAAAGAGCTTCGGGCACTCGAGCAATTATACTGGAAGGGTCCCTTATTTTCGCTGCTTTGTTTTTTCTTCTGTTCTTTTTTTCCCTCCCTCTTTGGCAATTTATATTGCTCTAACTCTTTTGCACCTCGCTTCTCACTTCTGATATCTTTTTCTCACTTTTTCATCTTGTTTCCCCTTTTTCTACTAAATAAATAAAAAAGTAACATCTGCCATTAGTCAATTGTTGGGTCAATGGAGCAGGCAGCCAATATGGTTGCTTCCTACCAAGGTAACAAGTGACACAATCCTGAAACTTAGAGGACCAAAGCATGCTGCCAGCTTATCCAACGTGATATCAGATTGCTTGCATCTATAGATCAGGCAAGATGGCATCACAAATGCCCCTTAATTATCAGATCCGGCCTTAAGTGTTCTGGCGCCCTGTGCGGACTACTCCTCTGGTGCCCCCCCATCCCAAAAAAAAGAAAGGAAAAAAATCTCCCCCCTCTGCCCCTTCTCACTGCCTTCCCCCCTCTGCCACTTCTCACTGCCTTCCCCCTGCCCCTTCTCACTGCCTCCCCCCCGCCCCTTATCACTATCTCCCCCCCCGCCCCTTATCACTATCTCCCCCCCCTGCCTCTTATCACTATATCTACCCTCCCTGCCCCTTATCACTATATCTACCCCCTACCCTTACTTACCTTGTTGCCGGAGTCCTGCGTGGGAGGGGGAGGCTTCACAGCTGAGCGTCAGAATAATTCCGGCGCTTAGCACGAAAAACCGGCACCGCGACAGATTCACAGAGAGTGAGGGGCGCCGAGTGGTTGCTGAAAACTTCACGAGCAACCACTCGGCGCCCCTGCCCGGGACTTAAATGAAAACACCGTTTTTTTTGTTTAACTTTATTTAACATCCTTCATGTTAAATAAAGTTAAAAAAAAACTTTATTTAACATGGAGGATGTTAAATAAAGTTACCAAAAAAACGATGTTATAATTTAAGTCCCTGACGGCGCCCCTGTTGCCATGGCACGCTGCGTGGCCGCACAGGTCGCATACCCCTAAGGCCGGGCCTGATTATAAAACACCCCTCCCCAATCAGTAAAAAAAAAATAAGCACAAGAAGTGACAAACATTTATATACATTTTCAATTAAACATGGTTAGAGAAACATTTCAGATCATAACTCCTATCATATTCAGCTAGATTACTGATGAGAGTGATGGAAGTTGTGTTCCACAAAAGCATGTGAACCAGAGATGTGCGAAAAGTGTGCCATACATATGCTGTGTGCATTTTTTACTGATATTGTGTTTTTTTATATGTGTGTCTAAACTGCATTATATTGTGTTCTGTTACCCACATGGGCTACATGTACATCTACATCAATTGCTTTCACTGTTTAAGTTGGATTTGGGGGTAACAATGGAGGGAAATTATATATTTGTTTTTTTGCGTGTTTGACACTATTTTTTAAGTCTGCGTCTGTGGTTTGCTCTAAACTAGCTATTTATAAGTAATTTAACTTAAAGTATAGGTTTCCCTAAACTAGAGTATAACCTACTCTAGTTTAGGGAAACCTAAACTCTAAGATTATACCAAAATATAACTAGGACAGCCAGGGTGTCGTGCACATTACCTCATCCATTAGGGTCGGAAGGTTGGAACCTTTTAGAGAAGAGGAGAGTCCTTGAAAAAGAAGAACCTCTCAAAATTGGCAGTGCAGGAGGCATGGCAGACTCCGAATCAAAATCAATTTTGCACAGGATTGGAGGACCGGACAAGAGCCGTTAACACACAAGGGCCATAGGATCAGAACTGGTAAAAGTAGCCAAATTTGATTTGCCGAAAAGGAACAGGTAGTAAAAGGGTCTCAGGAAAGTAACTAGCAAAACCGTCCAAGACAAATGTATGGAAAGAAACAAAAGACAACCTGCACACAACTCAAGCAGATGACCAATGACAATGCAGAACAAGGGAAATAGCTAGTATCCAGGGATCCTTTGGAAAGAAGCTACAGTCTGTAACTAAATAAGTACAATCAAACAGTCCAAAATGCATGCCAAGTCTGAGTGGGGACAAGCAAACAGTAGTCTGCAATACTAGTGATTAGATTGTGTAATCCCACAGAGTAAAACAAAGTCAGAGGGGAAGGAGCAGATCAAGAATGCCAAGCCGCAGCAAATAGAGACTTCACGTGATTACCAAGTGCTTTAAGAAATTCCAGAGATTTAAATACCCTAATACACTGTTTTACATGTGATTTCCAGTTGATTTATACCTGCAAAACTGGGTTTGTGTGTTATTCTGTTGATCTTTATTTGCTATGATATGTTTCCATACATTATTTATGTATACCCGCAAATACAAGGTTTGCATCTATACGTGTTGATCTATACATGCAAGTGCTGTTTACATTTATTTGATCTCTATCAGAACTACAGAGAGGAATGAGAAGAGAGCCATGGCTTAGTGAATGAGGGGACAAAGGCACTTTGGTTCGGGAGTGGAGGGAGTGATTGCATGCTAGGGAGCGTGGAGCAGGACCCAAGGAAATGCTTGCCTAAGGTCAATATTTTTTCAATATTCAAAAATATGTTTGTTACAAAGATTAGCTGTTTTTTCCTATATTTAATGTATTAAATGTACATTATTTTTACCAGTGTTTCAAGACATATATTATTGTACTTGTTTGCAAAAAAGAGTTGGGGGAAAGTGGGGTAGGGGATAGTGAAGAAGGAGGTATCTGATGGGGTTTCTATACCCATGCTGGTGTGTGTATTTAGTCATCCGTTTCCTGGCACTTTTTTCTGTAGGAATAAATTGAACACATTTGATTTTTACTTATCCAGAGATAAAATGCCCTCCTGAATGTGTAGTCACTTCAGAGGACAAAACTTTCTAGGCCACCTTTGAAGAGGCGGCACTTTCCCGCCCCAAGTGCCTTTTCTTTTTTTTAAAGCGGAGGAGAGAGAGGTCCGCTGAGTGGTTTTCGCTTACCAAGTTGTCAGTACCCACTCAGCGCCCTTCTCGCTCGGTCCCGGTGCCTACTTGTAATGCTGAGTGCCCGAATATGACGTAAAGCAGTGCGCACCGTGTCAGAGCAGGGACTGCTGAAAGGTAAGTGAAGTACAAAGGGGGGATAGGGTAGATAATATGGAGGGAGAGGAAGGGTAGATAATAGGGAGGTAGGAAGGGAGGGAGAGGAAGGGTAGATAATGACCCCTGGCGTCGGCGGGGGGGGGGCTTAATTTTAAACTTCGCCCCAGGCGGCATTATGTCTTGGGCCGGCCCTGACCATCACATTACATCAATATGCGTTAGAAAATCAGGAAAAGCTGTGCATGGATGGTGGGCTGATTTGGTGGCGCAATGGGCCACTTGAACAGACTTGCCCCCCAGGCTTTAGGCTGCCACCCCTCCCCTGCTCCTGATGCTCTCACTTATAGTGCCCTACATTTCAGTCACAACCCTAGACCAAGAGACAAACAGTGGGTTGGTACCTTTTTTTTTCTCTCTCCTCACTCTCCCCATTGCCACCAGTTATCGCTCTCTCAATCTCTTTGCACCTCCCATCCTATCTCTTCTTTCAACTTCTCTGTCCAAGACATTTAAAACCATTTCAAAAACAGAATTATCCACATCAGGTATTACATCCCATTCGGTTTAGACGAAAATCAGGGGGTATTTTTAATTCCCGGAAGAATTGTTGCCCACATTCACTCTTACTATCCCACATTCTAATTCACTCTCTCACACTCTAGTTCACTCTCTGTCTCACGCTCTCTAAATGCTTCCCTACCTTCTCTGCCAACCACTTCCACTTCTGCCGACTACTTCTATCTTTTCTCTTTAATCCTTTTTTTATTTTAGTGTTTATCTTCTATGTTCATCTGCATCTTCAGGAACATAACCTGGCAAACTTCCAGTGATGTCCTCTGGCCCGATCACCCAAACGGATGGGAGGACATAATTGAAAGCAATTTTGATGATAGTTCACCTTAGGGCAAAATTTATGCGCTTTCGGTGATGTCCTCTCAATCGATTGGAGGATCAGACATAACCTGGCGCAAACTTTCGCCAAAATGGCAGCACCCCATGATGAACTTCCGCTAAAATCATGGTGCCTTCTGTGATGTCCTACCACCTGACTGGAGGAGTAGGTGAGAGGACTGCACTGGAAGCATGAACATTTTGGCAGAAGTTCGCCAGACCATGTCAAATCCTCCAACCAAGTTTGCGCCACGTAATGATATTGTTCACAAAGCAAGGTCCATAGCAACATGGTTTAACAGGTTTGGTGTGTAGGAACTCGCGTAGCCTGCACAGAGCCCCGACCTTAACCCCATTGAATACCTTTGGGATGAAACGGAAAGCTGTGAGCCAGGCCTTCTCCTCCATCATCTGTGCCTGACCTCACAAATACTCCTTTGGCTGAATGGGAACATATCCCCTCAGACCCACACCAAAATCTTGTGGAAAGCCATAAAGAGTGGATGCTTTAACAGCTGCAAGGGGGTGTAGCAACTCAATATTAATGCCCATGATTTTGGCATGGGATGAACCCTTTTACACTAAACTCTATGTAACATTCGACTTCTCCATTTCACGAGGCAATAATTATAGTTAACCCAAGAATAACAGTACCATAAAGAAGAATGAAAGAGCTTTAAACAAAAATGTTTTATTAAAATATTTTTTTTGCGTGTAATATTTTCAAAGTAAAAAAAAACATTATAAACAATCATGACAATATGCCATATAGTTCAAACAGTAATTTAAAATAATCGCAATGTTTATAAACATTCAAGAATATTGCACTATTACTATATGGATACAATATTATGATCAATACATAAAAAAAAGAAGAAATATCTACATTTTGGAGATTTAGTTTTGAACAACAGAAAGCAGAATTTGTCAATTGATCTTATTCCATTCAAAATATTTGGACAAGGTATCTTATTTCACATGATTTATAGTGGTTACTGTTTTCATTGCAATTAGTTTTGTGACATTTATGGTTTCCTTTTACTATATCATTGGCACCTAACCTTTAACAGAAAAAAAAGTAATCTGCTTAAAGTTTAAAGTTTTTTTTTTAAAAAGCACTATTTCCAAAGAACCCACTTTTAGGGTTTAGGTTTCAAAAACTAACACTTCCCAACAGCTGTAGATAATAAGCTTTAATGTATTATGTGTCACTGTAGGTCATAAGTAGTTTACATTGTAGTGCTTGTGAATGGAAAACTAAATGCAGTGACATTTTTTGTTCACTTAGTGAAATGTATCCTCTCTCTAAACATATATATATATATATATATATATATATATATATATATATATGTATATATATATATATACACACACATACATTCAATAGTTTTTGCAGACAAATATTCATTTAGATTCATCATTTGTAATCTCACTCTTCAACATGTTTACATGGTCAACTCCATTACTTCCAACACAATTAAGAAAATATTGTAGAGTTAAATAACCTTCTTCATAAATGTTCTGTTGCTTTTCGTGACTTTCTTGGTCTGTATAATAAAAAAAAATGTTTTGTATTAAACAATTAAACACTATATATGGGATAACAGTTATATAGAAATAGTGGGTTTAAAAAGACATATCTGCGTATTCTTATATATTTATCTTGTTATTTATTTTGTCCTTGACTAAATATGGGTTGGGGCAAGCTTTAAACAACAGTGCCGCCAGCCACAGGTTCTGTATTATTTATATTACCTGACATTTGCAACAATGCACAATATTTACTTACAACCAACATTTATTAGCCTGAAGGGCTAATCCCGGTATAATGCCAGTAAAATTGACTGGAGGACTAAAGGACAAAATGCCAGTAAAATTGCCTCTAGGTCATGACACTTCTTATCAATCAATGATATTCATTGGTGTATTTCACTTTGAAGGTAAGTGGGCGTTTGGCTGTTAACTTATCTTTAAAAAAGCTATTAAAGCTGTTATTGAGCTTTTCCATGTAGACACAGTGTGATGACGTTACTTTTAAGTGTCTTATTATAGAGACACAACACAGCGGTACCATAAAACAGAAATGGGGGGGTTGGCAACAATTGAGCCCCTCTCCTTTTTATGCCGTCTCGGCTTCTCTCACATCCATGAATCTGAATTGTCATCTGAGGCTTTTACAGACATAACTTTAATAAATGCGTCTTTTTAAAAAAAAGTCAAATACAAAAATCAGAATTGTCATGTTAGCCCCAGATGATATAGTTCACAGATGTTTGTAATAGTATTTAGTGGACCAATATTCGTTATCTTAACAAGGGACCCCTGAGGCCATAAAGCTTATGTGACTTTAAGGCTTAAAGTTGGTCCATTCTAATTAGACAGCATGCTGCATAGACTGTACCTTTTCAGAATGGCGAGGATAAATTCTTTTACCCACTTTGCTTCTGAATCTAAACAGAATTGTTTTTGATTCTTTAAAGTGACACTGCAAGAGAAGACAAAGAAATACACGATTCTGTTATAGTTTCGCAAAGTTTAGTTTTAGTTAGTATTTCAGTAATCGTGCTAATTTATTGCTACTCAGCATAAAATAGTAAAATAATCTCAAATCTCCACATGTCCCTCTTTAACAAATGTTTTATTGAGCATATGGTTATCCATATGGTTGCATAGGATAAATAACAGCACATTAATTTAAATTCAATTAAAAGTGATATCTTTATAAACTGCACGTTGTATTCTCATAAATCTCATCAGTCGTATATAGGCTGCTTCTATAACTCACCATATCTAATAATAATCCAATAAGCCAAACATGGATAAGACTTTTTTTTTTTTTTTTTTTTACAATATTGCAATACACTCATTTTTTAGATGTAAAGGTTTATTGTTTTGTTAGAAATAATTTATATTTATAAAATGTACAGTCATAACCCAATCATCAAAGAAATAAATACAGCTACCTACATTATTTCCATTTTTGGACAGTGTGGACCACTGTTGATTATCTCCACGTTTGCAATATGTTTTTTCGGGAAGAGGTTGGATGTGGTTTTTACACATTCACAGCGCAACTCAGCTTCTGGATTTGGATAAAAACGTATGAAAATTAAATTGTTTTCGGTTAGAAAAAGCAAAGCTTATGGAAAAATGTGTAAGTCTTAGCAGTGTTCTGTATTACAATTGTGGTATGAGCTAACAAGTATTTACTGGTATTGAGCACCCCTGTAATTATTTGAGTGTTAGTAGCTTTCTAAACCAACAAATCCAGCTTCTTACGCAACAATTTTAACATGTTTGGGAATTTAATGATATTTTCTGTTACCAAAAGTTGTGAGAACAAAGAGATATTACTTAATGGCAAGGTATATAGTGAATGTTGTGTAATAATAATAAATGTGTATATGTGTCAAAATAAAATGATTCTTACTTACCATTTGAGATTGCTACATATAGTGCCAACAGCATAAGAACAGATAATAAAGATGAATACATTATTTTGTACTGCATGCTCATGTTTCTGAGATACAGAAAGAATTATAAATTCTATTGTAGAAGTTTCCGTGCCTGGTTCTTCTCTATCTCTGCCAGTCTGTCCCTCTACACGAGCACATCAAATCCTTTTATGTTTCGTTTACCTATTACGTCACAAAGAAAGCAGGAAATGCAAAAATTCCAGTGCTGGGAAATTCTGCACCTAAAAAGTGAATGATGGGGGAAAAGATCCTGAGTCAAATCTACCCCCTCCCATCGCATTCCATTGGATCTGAAGAGATGCAAATGGTTAAAGTAATTCCACTTATAAAAAGATATATTTGTTGGCTAACTGACTGCAAGAAAAACTTACTTTTCCAATGATTATTCACGTACCTATATTTTTTTACATTTATTTGTAAAGCTCCAGCAGATTTTATAACCTATTGCAAAGGGGATACATTAGCAATAACATTGCAATTGACAATACATAAAATTAACAATACTGACATGATGGTACAATAAGAGAAAATGGTTCTCTTCTAGGGAGCTTAGAATCTAATAATCTAAAATAGATGTCTGAATGGTTAAACAAATGTGTGTTATAAATAATTTGTATTATATTATTATTATTATTATACTAAAATGCTTCCATTGTGTGATAAGTAGACAATTAACTCTTCCCCATCTTTAGCATATTCAATGGTCTCTTGAAACAATGCAATGGAATGTCATGCAAACAGTAGTGGTGTGCAGTCAGAATGGAGCCCTGGGAACATGTCTATTGTTGAGTCCCATCCATACTGTACATTTAATGCATTTTGGTAGGCAAATATTAATAGGGTAACTCATCCCAATTCATCCTAAGCAGACACTATAGCCAAAATGCATAAATTTTTTGTCATACACAGAAAAAGTTGTTTCATTATTGTTAATAACAATTTTTTTGGAAGTTGTACCATAACATAGAAATGGGGTTGCAAAAAGTCAGTTCCTTTCTTACTTCTGCCCTTTCAGCTGGCTTGGATCCAGTTTGCAGACTGGCCAGTTTGGCAATTGCACCATGGGCGTTAGTCAAAAATTGTTCACAAAGGGCTGGTCTGACCTGGAACGGGCTGGTCCAGGTCAGACTAGTACTTTGTAAACAATTTTGGCAGTAACACAGCCATGTCACATTATTTGACCCCTTCATTACAAGTGAGGCTGCTTGGTCACAAAGTCTGAGTAGTGAGAAAAAAATGCTGCAAGTATGTATGAGTGTTAGAGTGAGAA
The DNA here is from genome assembly GCF_027358695.1 of Spea bombifrons. Classification (NCBI taxonomy): domain Eukaryota; kingdom Metazoa; phylum Chordata; class Amphibia; order Anura; family Pelobatidae; genus Spea; species Spea bombifrons. The sequence continues at coordinate 53,442,363 of NC_071087.1, forward strand.
TATATGTATAATTGTTTGTGTGTGAGCATGAATGTCTACAGGGGGAGGGCTGGCAGACTAAGGCCTGGGGGGCAAGTCTAGTCAAGTGGCCCGTTGCGACACCGAATCAGCCCACCATCCATGCCCATCTTTTCCTGATTTTCTAATGCATATTGATGTAATGTGATAGGATTGGGAGTACATCAGTACACTAAAAAAAAAGTCATCATACAAGGGACGCCTGAAGCCATACTTTACTGCAACTGATCCTTCTTAATAAGGATTAAATAGATAAAATAACACAAAACCTTTACTTTTCCTCTTACTGATTTCTGGGCCTAGAAAGTTTTGTCCTCTGAAGTGACTACTTATCTCTGGATAAGTAAAAAAAATAAATAAGTTCCATTTATTCCTACAGTAAGTAAAGTGCCAGAAAACAGATAACCAAATACACAAACCAGGACAGGCTCTGCCACACCGACACCCGAACACACAAACCAGGACAGGCTCTGCCATACCGACACACACAACAGGACAGGCTCTGCAACACCCACACACCAAACACACACACCAGGGCAGGCTCTGCCACACCGACACAGCAAACACACACCAGGACAGGCTCTGCCACACCGACAGCCAAACACACACACCAGGGAAGGCTCTGCAACACAGACACACCAAACACACACACACACCAGTACAGGCTCTGCAACACGACACACCAAACACACACAGCAGGACAGGCTCTGCAACACCGACACGCCAACCACACACACCAGGACAGACTCTGCCACACAAAATATTCAGAGAGGTTAACGCAGTTGACAGCACTACAAACTGATAATTTTTTCTGTGAATGTTTGCAGAAGGTATAAGTGTTAAAGTACTTAGATCTAAGTAGTATTTCTTGATTATAAGCATCTGTATATTACACGGAGTAAGAACAATTGACAAAATGTACCAGGGTTACTAATATGAGGAAAAATAGACAATTGATAGTGTTTGGCTTCATATCTTAATACACAATTAAGTTTTCTCTGGAAATTCACATGAACAAATGTTAGGAAATTGCCTATTTACCATTTGTAAACATTCAAAATAGATTTCAATTGTGTTACAGTGTCACGCGCGCTGCGGTCCCTACCTCTGACGCCAGGGCTGCCTCGCCTGGTCCCGACTCCTCCGTCGCTGCAGTTCCCGCCGTACGCACACGGCAGTGTCGCGGTCCCGCCTCCTCCACCTCGGCCGGGATCGCGTCTACTCGCCGTGGACGCGCCGGCACGTCCCCCGCGCGTACCGAAGGGGACGCGGTTATGACACGGCGTAGGTCCGCATCGGGCGTACCGCTGCGTACACAGCGTATGCAGCGTACGCAATCTATGCAGCGTACGCAATCTACGCAGCGTACTCAGCATATGCAGCGTACGCCGCGTACGCGGCGTACGCAACGTACGTAGCGTACGCTGCACAGCTGTTTGCAATCACTCACCTATTTAAACACCACTTTTCTCTCCTGTCTTCACCCGTTCAAAGTGTAATGCTTTTTGGGTGTGCTGATTGCTTTATATATTCTCGATTTCCTTGTGTACCGACCTTTGCCTGTTTTTGACTACGATTCTCGCTACCTGCCTACGACCTCGGACCTGTTTACCGTTTTGCTCCTATTCTGCCTGCCTCGACCTCGGATACGTTTGACCTCGCTGCCTGCCTTTGCCCTTTTGATTACGGACTGTATACTGGACTTCTCTACAGTGCTTATCTGCATAGTAGGATCCTTCCTCTCTCCCTGACCCTGTGACAATTTTGAACGGGTCTTAACATGGATTCCGCGGATATGGCGCGGTTGCAAGCCCGCCAAGACCTCCAGGACCAGCGTCTGGCGGCGCAGGCCACCCAGCTACAGTCCCTGGAACAGAAGGTGGATGCCATGACGGACTTGTTGCGTTCTTTGACGTCTCTCCCAACTGTGGGAACACCCCATCACAGAGACGCTCATCACGAGGACACAGGTCCTGTTGCCAGGCTCCCTCTGCCAGACAAATATTCTGGAGATCCGAAGGAATGCCGTGGCTTCCTCAATCAATGCATGCTCCATTTCCGAAACCACCCCCAGGCGTTCCAGACATCCTCCAAGAGGGTCTCGTTCATCATTTCGCTGCTCAAAGGTGATGCCTTACTGTGGGCCTCTCCCCTCGTGGAGCAAGATTCATATCTCCTCGAGGACTGTCCCGCATTCATGGAAGCCGTACGGACTGTTTTCGATGCGCCAGGTCATAAAGAAACAGCGGAGTCTTCACTGCTTGACATTCAGCAAGGCCGCAAAACCTTGGCTCAGTATACGGTGGAATTCCGCACCCTGGCCCATGAGACCAACTGGGAAGAGGGCGCTCTCAAAGCCGCCTTCCGACGAGGCCTCAATGAGAAGATCAAAGACGCCCTCGTCTTCCATGATACCCCTGCGGATCTTGAGGATCTCATAGCCCTATGTCTCAGAGTGGATAAACGTATCCAAGAAAGGGCGAACGAACACTCCCGTGGGAAAAGACCAGGACCGCTCGCCTCCGGCTACACAAGGCCTCCGGCTGCCACGTCTTCCTCCTTCGTGGTCGACGAACCCATTGAGATAGGGACAGTGCGCCATCTCACTGAGGCCGAAAAGAAACACAGACGGACACAGGGGCTCTGTCTATACTGCGGCCGAGCTGACCACCTGTTGTCCTCCTGTCCCAGCAAACCAGTAAAAGACAACGCTTAGGTTGCACCGGAGAAGGCAACCTAAGCACACGTCCTTTTTCTTCTCCTCCCACTACACGCCTGACGGTGCCCGTCTCCATCCGTTGGGAGGAACACGTTGTAGCCACCCGCGCCTTCATAGATTCCGGGGCTGCGGGCATATTCATGGATCACCAGTGGGCGAAGGAGCATCACCTACCACTTCGTACCAAGACAGCTCCCTCCCTGGTCGCTTCCGTTGATGGCTCACTTCTGGGATCAGGACTCGTGACACAGGAAACCGTACCTCTGACCCTACTGGTAGGGGTAACCCACCAGGAACAGCTCACGTTTGAGATAATCAAGTCTCCTCATGCCCCTCTAATCTTGGGACATCCCTGGCTGCGACAGCACAACCCACACATCGATTGGGTAAAAGGAGACATACTAGCGTGGAGCAACTACTGTCAAGAGTCCTCTGTCATGCCCTGTCGACGACTCAATCTCGTCCTCGAAATCGCACCCACAGATCCCAAGACCATAGTACCTAGACACTACTGGGATTATCTGGATGTATTTTCCAAAAAAGATGCGGAGAGGCTACCACCACACCGTTCCTACGATTGTGATATCGATCTGTTGCCTGGAACCGATCCGCCACGGGGACATACTTATCCCCTCTCCGAACCGGAGAACAAAGCTCTGGAATGATATATCCAAGAAAGCCTGGACAAAGGCTTCATCCGCCCATCCTCTTCTCCTGCTGGAGCTGGATTTTTCTTCGTGGCTAAGAAAGAGGGTTCCCTACGGCCATGCATCGATTATAGGGGGTTAAACCGTATCACCATAAAGAACCGGTACCCGCTTCCTCTCATCACGGAGATCTACGACCTCCTGAAAGGAGCTAAATACTTCACTAAGCTAGACCTCAGGGGTGCCTACAATCTGATCCGTATCAAGTCCGGGGATGAATGGAAAACGGCCTTCAACACCCGCTTCGGGCACTATGAATATAAAGTCATGCCCTTCGGGTTATGCAACGCTCCTGCAGTATTCCAGTCCTTCATAAATGACGTCTTCAGGGACATGCTCTTATCTCATGTCATCGTGTACTTGGACGACATTCTCGTTTATTCTCCAACACTCGAAACACATCGACACCACCTACGAGCTGTTCTACAAAGGCTAAGGGAGAACGGGTTGTATGCCAAGACTGAAAAATGCATATTCGAGAAGACCCGTCTGCCCTTCCTTGGCTATATCGTCTCCTCCGAAGGGCTTCACATGGATCCTGCCAAACTCGAGGCCATCACAGCCTGGCCCCTCCCTAGAACACTCAAGGCCGTCCAAAGGTTCCTGGGCTTTGCCAATTATTACAGGCGATTCATCAGAAACTACGCTACCATAGCAGCCCCTATTACCGCCTTGACGAAAAATGTAGCCGATCCGTCTCAGTGGTCCACACACGCCCGACAGGCGTTCGAACGGCTAAAACAAGCCTTTGTCTCAGCTCCCCTGTTACGTCGGCCGGATCCTACCAAACAGTTTCTCCTGGAAGTAGATGCATCCGAAACCGGAGCAGGGGCTGTCCTATCGCAACGTCATGATCAAACCATGAAATATCATCCCTGTGCCTTCTTTTCTAAGGGTTTCTCCGCAGCCGAACGGAATTACGACGTCGGTAACCGTGAACTCCTAGCCATCAAAATGGCACTTGAGGAGTGGCGCCACCTTCTAGAGGGTACAGAACAACCCGTGGTTATCCTAACAGACCACAAGAACCTGCTGTATATCGAGAACGCCAAGAGATTAAGCCTTCGACCGGTTTTTCAACCGGTTCAATTACTACATCACCTACAGACCAGGCTCCAAAAACATCAAAGCTGATGCCCTCTCTAGACAACACGATAACCACAGGGATCAGCACATCAACGAACCCATCATTCCATCCACACGTCTTGTTGCCGGTCTGTCCGTACGCACGATGAGCAGGATCCGTATGTCCCAAAGGGCCATCCCGTCTTCTGAACGTCCTCCTCCGGGGCGTCTCTACGTTCCTCCCGGTCTTCGTATGGATGTTCTTCACTGGGGACATAAGTCCTTCCTCGCTGGTCATTCTGGGTTCCGGAAGACAGAATTCCGCATCCGCAGGTCGTTCTGGTGGCCATCACTCACCAGAGACGTCCGAACATACCTTGCCGCCTGTCACACCTGTGCATGCCAGAAGACCTCTCGGAGTCGACCTCAAGGTCTCCTGCATCCTCTTCCCGTTCCCACGGTTCCCTGGACACACGTGTCAATGGACTTCATCGTGGATCTCCCCAAATCACAGGGTAACACGACTGTCTTGGTGGTCGTCGACCGTTTCTCTAAGCAAGCTCATTTCGTCGCCTTACCACGCCTGCCATCCTCTTCGCAACTTGCCGATGTTTTTCTCAATCACATCGTCCGTCTTCACGGTCTTCCGCTCCACATGGTGTCCGATCACGGTACACAATTCATATCCCGCTATTGGAGACACCTTTGCCAGAGACTCGGAATACAGCTCCACTTATCGACTGCTTATCATCCACAGACCAATGGACAAACCGAAAAGACTAACCAAACACTCAAACAATACCTGCGTATGTTCAGCAACGACAGCCAGGACAATTGGTCGTCTCTCCTGCCGCTCGCAGAGATGACCTATAATGGCTCCCTGCATGAGTCCATTGGATGTACCCCGTTTTTTGCTGCCCTGGGCTATCACCCTGTCATACTGCCTCCTCCATCTTCTCGTTCCTCCTCCATCTTCTCGTTCCTCCTCCATGGTACCCGATCACTGGAAGAAACTCCGGGAGGTCCTCCTGAAAGCCCAACTTCGCTATAAACGCTTTGCTGACGCCAAGAGGACTCCACCTCCGGACTATCAAGTGGGCGACCGTGTCTGGTTATCTACGCGACACATCCGTTTTCGGCAACCTTCCCGGACCCTGGGGCCTCGTTTTATTGGCCCTTTCCGCGTTCGTGCCAAGCTCAACGACGTGACGGTGTCCCTTGCCTTGCCACCTACCATGCGGATTCCACGGTCCTTCCACGTCTCCCTGCTGAAACCCTATGTATCCAATCAGTTTACCGTTCCATTCAAGCCTCCAGCCCCGCTTGCCGTCCATGGTCACGAGGAATACGTCGTCGACAGAATCCTTGATTCCCGTAGGGTTCGTAACGGCCTTCAGTATCTCGTGGCTTGGAAGGGGTACGGTCCTGAGGAACGGACGTGGGTGCCTGCTCGCTTCGTTCATACTCCCCTTCGTGTCGCTCGGTTTCACGCGCTCCACCCTCTTCGTCCGGCTCCGTCTCGCTCGGGACGCGCTTCTGGAGGGGGGGTACTGTCACGCGCGCCGCGGTCCCTACCTCTGACGCCAGGGCTGCCTCGCCTGGTCCCGACTCCTCCGTCGCTGCAGTCCCCGCCGTACGCACACGGCAGTGTCGCGGTCCCGCCTCCTCCACCTCGGCCGGGATCGCGTCTACTCGTAGCGTACGCTGCACAGCTGTTTGCAATCACTCACCTATTTAAACACCACTTTTCTCTCCTGTCTTTACCCGTTCAAAGTGTAATGCTTTTTGGGTGTGCTGATTGCTTTATATATTCTCGATTTCCTTGTGTACCGACATTTGCCTGTTTTTGACTACGATTCTCGCTACCTGCCTACGACCTCGGACCTGTTTACCGTTTTGCTCCTATTCTGCCTGCCTCGACCTCGGATACGTTTGACCTCGCTGCCTGCCTTTGCCCTTTTGATTACGGACTGTATACTGGACTTCTCTACAGTGCTTATCTGCATAGTAGGATCCTTCCTCTCTCCCTGACCCCGTGACATACAGTTTATATAACACAAGCATAGCATTGCTTGAATCTTGGGCAGACAGTCTTTAGCCAGGCAAGCTAGAAAACTAGGGGAGCTGTTTTTGAGACAGGGGTGGCACTGGGAAGTTGTTAGGGGACAAGGCTAGCAAACGGGAAGCAGATAGGGGAAAAGGTTAGCAATGGGAAGCTATTTTCGGGACAAAGTTGGCAATTGGAAACTTGTTTTGGTACAAAGTTGACAAGGAAAGCTGATAGAGGATAAGGTTGGCAATGGGAAACTGTGAGGGTGACCAGGGTGGCAATGGGGCACTGCTTTTTGGAACAAGGTTGGCAATGGAAGCTTTTTTCAGGACCAAGTTGGCAATTGGAAACGTGTTTTGGTACAAAGTTGGCAATGAAAGCTGTATGAAAGGGGATAAGGTTGGCAATGGGAAGCTATGAGAGTGACCACGCCAGAATAATACTGCATTATCATGAGTACTTTGAAAAGGCCGGGGCCATGGCAAACCCCACTAGGACTGCCTCTCCCCTATTCTTTTAATTAGTAAAAGGGAATGCGCAGAGGCTCGGCCTTTGTGCAAAAGTGCTTCAGGAGGCCTATATAATACACCAAGAAAGAATACAGAAGACAGAGGAAATGAAGAAGAGGCAAGACAAGTGTCAGAGGTGCAGAAAGGGAGACAGGGACACGGAAGTAGTTTGTGGAAAATGTAGGGAGAGATTGTGAGAGAGCGAGAGTCTAAATAAGGCTTAGTGATGAGGAATTTCAATGTCCTCCAAATTTTGTCAGAACCGAAAGGGAAAAAAATGAACAACAAGGGACTCCTATTGTTAACTAACTGCAAGATTTCTAAACATGTTAACAGGAATGAACGTGCACACAGTAAATTCCATTGACTTTTATGTATTGACTCTGCCTTGGACCCATGTGTGTTACCTGGTGCTCAGTCCTGTAACCCGCCTTGCATTGTGAAGCATCGCATAGCTTCAAGTGTCTCCAGGTGCAGGAAGGGACATAAGCAGAATAGTTTTCATTCTTCCTTCAAGATGCGGCCCCCCCCATTATCTACCCTTCCTCCGCTGCCCCCCCCATTATCTACCCTTCCTCTCCCTCCCTCCCTCTTATCTACCCTATCCCCCCCTTTGTACTTACCTCTCAGCAGTCCTGCGGTGAGTTTCCCTGATCGGTCTCGGTGCCGGCTTGTAATGCTGAGCGCTGGAAATGACGTCATCTTCCGGCGCTCAGCATTACAAGCCGAGACCGAGCTAGAGGGCTCGCAGAGGAGAGAGAGGGGCGCCGAGCGGGTACTGACAACTTGGTAAGCGAAAACCACTCGGCGCCCTCTCTCTCTTCCGCTTTAAAAAAATAAAAATAAAAGGGCACTTTGCCGCCCCTTCAAAAGTGTCCCCTGGAGCAATTGCCCCACTTGACTCCATGGTAGGGCCGGCCCTGGCTGGTAATTATGCATGTATTTTGATTAATAAACCATATGCATGATTTCATCCATTGAGTGAACATGTCTGTCTGTCCATGCAGACATGTGCAGTCATGGGTTAAAACAGAAAAAAAGGTCTAAACACAGGAAAGGTATATGATTATATATATAGGGCTTTTATTTTTTGTTTGCACAAGCTATGTATATAATAGGTAAAACTGTACAACAATGTGTCTACTTTTTTCATACTTAATAATGGCTTAGTTTTGGTTTCAAAAGAAAGTCCTACTTTTTGTATACAATTCATTTGGCTACACTATATGATAAAATGAGAGGGAATTTACAATTGAACAGGGACATAGCAGAAATGTTAAAATGCTGTTGTCAAGTGTAAAAATGCATTTGTCCTGAAGAGATTAAGGCCTGAATGTCCTAAAGCAGGCATGTCCAAACTTTTTTTTGAAGAGTGCCAGATTTGATGAAGTGAACATGGGCGAGGGCCGACCATTTTGCCTGACATTTTCTGAACCATTAAAATTAAATGCAAATTAACTATTTTATGCAAAGTTTATTGAAAACGGCATACCACATCTATCCCTTTCTCACCTCCTTACCCCCCCTTCTTACAATCTCCCCTCTCCCACCCTACCCCCCTTCTCACAATCGCCCCTCTCCCTCCCTACCCCACCTTCTCACAATCTCCCCTCTCCCTCCCTACCCCCTTCTCACAATCTCCCCTCTCCCTCCCTACCCCCCCTTCTCACAATCTCCCCTCTCCCTTCCTACCCCCTTCTCACAATCTCCCCTCTCCCTCCCTACCCCCCTTCTCACAATCTCCCCTCTCCCTCCCTACCCCCCTTCTCACAATCTCCCCTCTCCCTCCCTACCCCCCCTTCTCACAATCTCCCCTCTCCCTCCCTACCCTTCTCACAATCTCCCCTCTCCCTCCCTACCCCCCTTCTAACGATCTACCCTCTCCACCCCCTTCTCACGATCTACCCACTCCCTCCCTACTCCCCTTTGTAGGTCACTTACCGTCAACTCCTGTGTTGGGAGCGTGAGGCGTTTGTCTCGGGTGCCGGCGCTCAGCGTAAAGCGCCGACACCCGAGACAAACGCTTCACGCTTCCAACACTGCACTCTGGGCAGCGCAGAGGCAGGCGGCGGCGGCAGCAGCGAGCAGAGGAGTCCTGGATTTCTGTCAGGGGGGCCCAAGAGGTGCCGAGCGGTTGTTTTCAGCAACCGCTCGGCACCCCTTGGGCCCCCCTGACTGGCAGAACCCCAGGGCCCGGTCGCAGTGGCGACCCCGGTAGTTCCGCCACTGCCTACAATTTCTTCATCAGATGCCCTTGTGGCTGTGTGTGCCGGCGCAGGGAGAAGGAAAGCCCAAATCTAGCGACGTCTGAGATCACAAGATTTGGGCTTTCCTTCTCCCTGCGCCGGCTCACACAGCCACAAGGGCATCTGATGAAGAAATTGTGTAGGGGAGGGTTAGATTTCAACCCTCGTCTACAGTCAAACATGAACCCTGTGTAAAGTTACTGTAGACGAGGGTTGAAATCTAACCCTCCCCTACACAATTTCTTCATCAGATGCCCTTGTGGCTGTGTGTGCCGGCGCAGGGAGAAGGAAATCCCAAATCTCGCGCTTTCCTTCTCCCTGCGCCGGCTGATGACGCCAAGTCCCGTGGCTCACTTGGGGGGCCATATCAGTCCGGAACGCGGGCCGCAATTGGCCCGCGGGCCGGACTTTGGACATGCCTGTCCTAAAGGATGGGAGCATAGCAGTAGGCTCCAGATATGAAGTGAATAGTCCATTACAGTGGACGTTTAACTTCATCTTCAATAATTCACATACGTTAAGTGAGCATGTTACTAATGACAAAAGGATGGACAACACTGTTTACTGAGTTGATGTATAAATATTTCATTTTTTTTTATAGTAGTTGGAAAGATGTACTTGACGAATGATTTCTATTCAAAATAATTTTAAAAATGTCATCGGGTCTTATGACTGAGGAAATCTAGTCTAATTTGCATACTTTTAATGTTGTTTGAATTTACTCTTCTGAGATTTGTGCATTTCCTCAACTTCCTTTATACCTCTTGTGTACTTTACGTGTATTCTTTGGCACAGATCATCTCTGTTATAAGTATATAGCTTTGTAGTCCAGCAAAAATGCCTGGATTTCTGCTCAGCCCTGCAAAGCTTAGGGAAATGATCAGTTAGGAAATTCTACTTTTCCATTATTTTGGGGATAGGATTCGATAACACGCCTTTTCTATTTAGTTCCAAACAGTTTCAAAAATCAGCACATATAAACTTTGCCCATCTGTGTTTCATTAGGTGAATCAGATGGTCATATTTCCCAGCAAACGATGAACTAGTTAATTTTTAAATCTGCATTTCTCAATAATGCAATGTGGAACCACTGCGATAACAGGGTCCAGTAAGAGCTTTCTAATCTTGGATGAGTGTTTCATGCTTGACGTACTGATTGGAAGGAATTTTTCACATTAAGTACCTTTGGAAGAGTGTTCACTATTCAACATTGTACTAATTTTGCAATTGCAGTGGTCACTCTATACTATAACTAATCTGTGCTCACTCGTCCTAAACCATTGCAAATTATGAAATTTGTCTCATGTAAATAGCTATTTGCTATAATTTGTTCTGTATCTATGTGCTCTCACTGGGTGGGTAATATCATTTGAAAACTTTACCACCATTTTTTTTCAAGATGGAGAACTAGGACTACCAGTCCTGCCACCATAAGTGCTACTGCTAGCGTTGTGGTTTCTTTGTAAATGCACATCTGCCGAATTCTGCTCTGCTACAGCAAAACCATACAGAAGGTGCATTTTCCGCTTTTGAAATGTATCTGGGAGATATTTTTTAGATATTTTTTTAACTATACTGATTTCAGAGAAATTAGTGACAGCACCAAAATATAACATACAATTTGTATCACTTACAGTGATCATACCTGGAACTCCCAGAGTTTTGTCCAGACATGTTGTGTCAAATTCTTTTCTCTCTAGCACTAATTAAGTCCCTTATAGTTTATTGACTCTGCGAAGCCTTATGATCGTCTCCTCTATTTTGTCCACCCTGTCTGATAATTGTACAGGGGTAAATAAACTATATGTCTCATGGTGGGGGATGAGGTTAACGCATCCCAAGGTTCATTGTCCTCTGACTTTAAAATTTAAGATAATATTGAAAGTTTGTTGACGTTTTGTTGAAAAACTCAAGGTCAGGTATTCCCTGTGTGAATATAATGATGGTAAGGTTCTCCTGCAAGAAGATGCTCCATGGCACGGGATCAGTACATCATAGTACTGATATTTAATATCTTTAATGCGCCAAATATTAAAAAGAAACAAAGACAGCTGCGTACTATATTGTAGAAGTGTTTCACTCGCACTCTAAAACACATGTAAAAAAAAACCACCAAGAACAGCATGTCTCTTCTCACTAATGAAAACACCATACTGCTGGCTTCACCAGCACTGAAGGGGTTAATTTACTTTTGACCTTTATGTTTTAAATATTAAGGCCATTGACTTAGCTTTGACTTTATGTGTGGTAATTAATTTGCCAAATGCAGTTGTACTACTCCCTGAATATTTGTCATTGTTTAGCAATCAGTGTTATTGTATTCAACCCCCTAAAGAGCTGAGTCAAGATTCTAATTAACCAGAGGACACTTAATGCTACACTCACCTAAGTGCGATCCATAATGGATCTGATGCACTTTTCCCAAGTATAACTCTGAAACTTGCCAGCGGCCACGGAAGAAAATACCGTATTTGCTCGATTATAAGACGAGGTTTTTTTCAGAGCAAATGCTCTGAAAAATACCCCTCGTCTTCTAATCGGGGTCGTCTTCTAATCAGACCTCAATTAGAGGTCTGATTAGGAGACTAAGATCCAGATCCCCCGCACCGCTGCAGGGGACCTGGATCCTCCTGTCTCACCCCCCCCGCCCCCCCCCCCATACACACACTTACCGGTGCTTCGTGCTGTATTGCCGGGGCAGCGATCCGCGCAGCCGGAAGGAGGTGGAGTTGGCAGCGGGGGTTTGTCTCCGTCCGTCGCGTATACCTTCCCCCGGCTGTCAGAGATCAGAGTTCCCCGCACCGGTGCGGGGAACTCTGATCTCTGGCAGCCGGGGAAGGTATTCGAGACGGACGCAAACAAACCCCCGCTGCCAACTCCACCTCCTTCCGGCTGCAGCAGAAGGAGACGTTAACCCGCTGCCCCGGCAAAACAGCATGAAATTGGAAGCACCGGTAAGTAAGTAAGTAAGTAAGTGTGTGTGTGTGTGTGTGTGTGTGTGTGTGTGTGTGCGTTAGTGTGTTAAATGGGGGCATAGGGCATTTCTGGAATGCCTTATACCCCTATTTGCCACAATGGCACTTAGGGGGTTAAAAAGCATATTATGGGGCAGAGTGGCATATAGGGCATTTCACCTCCCTATTTCACTCTGCCCCATAATATGCCTTTTAACCCCCTAAATGCCAGAGTGGCATATAGGGGTATAAGGCATTTCTAAGGGGGGTAAAAATGCCTTTTAACTCCCTTAATGCCACTCTGCCTCCTGGAATGCCTTATACCTCCCTATATGCCACTCTGCCCCATAATATGCATTTTAACCCCCTAAATGCCAGAATGGGATATAGGGGTATAAGGCATTTCTGGAGGCAGAGTGGCACATAGGGGGTCAAAAGGCATACCATGGGGCACAGTGGCATATAGAGGGTTAAAAGGCATATCATGGGCCTTATTGGTGTGGCAAGCCTGGGGGCAGATGTGCGTAACTGGGGGACAGGTTGGAAAATACAAGGAAATAAAAATAAAAAAAATATTTTTCTCAATCATAGCTTTTATTAAAAAAAATAGTTTACATGAATTAACATTTACTGGTAAAACTTTTTTCCTTTAGGGTCGTCTTATATTCAGGCTTTTTCTTTTTTTCCTAAGTTAATATTCAGATTTTGGGGGGTCGTCTTATAATCAGGGTCGTCTTATAATCGAGCAAATACGGTAGTTCTTGCAAAGCCTGACCTGAGATATTGTAGCCAAGGAGTTATCAGCCATGGTAATGCAGCTGAGGCTTGTATAACAGAGAAGCAATACACAAAAATGACATCACCAGAAGTTCCACCATTTTGGTGGAAGTTCATGGAAATGTGGATGAAGAACGAAGATAGAAAAGAGGAGAACAAGAAGATGTGAAACATGGAAGCGTAAGTGGTCCACAGAAAAGGTAGGGAGACATTCAGAAAGCATGAAAGAGAGTAAGAGTGTGAAAGACTGAGTGAGAGTAAATGTTTCCAAATTTAGAGTGCTCCCCGATTTTCCACCAAAATGAATGGCCAGAAAATGGAATTCATTGTCTGAAATGGATTTAAATCAGGCAGCACGTCCAGTCTACAGTGTAGATTCCAATACACAATAAAAAAAAAATTGGTGCATCCGCATTTTCCAGTGTCACACACTGGAGATACAGCTTTCACAACGTGTGGACAAAAAATTAAATCTCCACCCAGATTGTTAGGATTGATTCCTGATATACACAGTGTCTAGTGCGGATGCCATATTATTTTTCAGAAGTGTGGCAGCCAGGATATAAGTCATTACAGTAGTCTGTTGTTCTGCAGGCAGTGCATAAGACTGGACTGGATGCAGAAACATTTCTCGGCCGGGCACTCCGAGAGGCTGATCTCCCAACCAAACCAAGGAACAATGACTTATCACAATGCATGATTGCCCAATATGGCAGCCTGCCCCGGATATGCAGCAGATGCGCTACCGCATATGGAACTGCTGCCTTAGGCCTAGTCAGACTTCGACAGAATACATCACTGGCTGGATGGTAGGTGTTTTCTAGGGATCAGGTTTAAATAGGGACAGTAGAAAAGAATTGGCACATCTAGTTTGTTATTTTTTAATCACTTTTTACTGGTTGATTCTATGTTGCATTTGCCTGTACTACATTCACTGAATTTGATGGAAGGTAAGAACCATTTAGTCCAACCTTCCTGATGTAAAACTCAGGTCTTTATAAGTCCATAATACAGTCTTACAATCAGGATAGTTGATTCATATCTCCTGCACGTTTTCCTTTACTGTATTAGCCTCTACCACTTCTGATAGGAGACTGTTCACTTTATTTACCACCATCTCAGTAAAGTAAAACTTCTTTAAGTTACATCTATTTCTCTAGTTTTTGACTTGTCTTCTAAACAACTAAACTAACGTGATGGGACTTTCCCCATTTCATCATTTCTTTCATAGCACTGAAGTGCTGAAAGCAGACAAACAATGTGCTATTATCCATCACTGTTTCCCAGACCGTGCAGATTCCTGTTAATATAAACAATTGTGGGGAATTTTCCAAGATTATGGACTTCACGTGTTTGTTATAGAGATTATGGACTTCACATGTTTGTTATGGAAACACAAAAAATATATCATTTGGTTTTATAGTAAGCAATAAGCATAATGAAATAGTTGAAAATATTACAGACAGTTCAAGACAAGATTTTAAGTAGGTGCAGAAGGGAGCTCCTGGATAATATATACTTTTATAATATATAATAGATGGCCTTTGTCTCTTTTGTAATGTATTATAATTCCTTAAATAAACTAAATTTTGCCATATTTTTGTACCCCTTTTCTGTGTTCAGTGTACTTGCACAAAATATTTTTTGGTTTGGTAACTTGCTTGGTAACATAAGAACGAGCTACTCAATCTTTCCCAAATGTCCCGGGAGAGCAGCAGTCTGCAAAACCTGGGGGGAGGGGGGGGGGTTTGCAGATCACCCTTTTTTTGCAGATTTTTTTTTTTTTTAGCAGTTGACTTTAACACAACTTTATTGAAACTCAAGCAGCGACGTAGTAAAGTTGAAAAGAAAACCTCTGCTCAATGGGCCAGTTAAAGGGGAGATCTTTTACCGACTCAGCACAGCCTCCACAGACTACATAGACACCCAATCCCAGAGCAGAAGAGACGCTGACTGCTGAGGATGTACCTGGGGGTGCTACCTTAGGTCGGGCCTAGGGCAGCCCAGAAGCCTAATACATTTTTAGACATACTTATATGGTAAGCCTGAACTTCAGAGTAGTAGAGAGTATATCTTTCAAACCAAAGATCACGTCACATAAATGACTAAACACACATTATGTAAAAAAACACTAATAATAATTAATAAACTGATGTTTATGTGGAGTTGAAGATATTTGTTTGTTACATTTGATCTGTTAGAAATTGGAGATGATTACCATAATTAGTTAGTAAAAAAAATTACCCAAAATGTATGTTTTTCCATAAAAAGTGTGTTTGTTTCATACTAAATGTCACCATATGTCTTAATTCACTAAGTTTTTGTTTATACTTCCCCTTTGTTTTTTCCCTTTCATGTTCTCTAACATGTCAAATAGCCAGAGCAGGACATCTTTGTTTTATGGAGTGTAGATAGAGGCATGGTTAGGGGCAAGGCTGTACCAAGACTTTCTATATGACTTTGTGATCTGTGGATAGCTATTAATGTGTCAGGGTGAGAATAATACATTTTATTTCTAACATCCAATTGAGTTTCTATATTCAATATCGTGGCCCTAGAACACCAGTATGTCCTTATACCAAACAAATCTTAGGTCTCAGAAAAGAGAGACATCAGCAGAGGAAAGAGTAACAGAAGGATTCGGGTCCCCTAGAGACTTGATTGGTATGCTTTCAGTGTGAACTCTGCTAAAAAACCCGACTTGACCCCAAACTATGGCCTTCCAAATTATCATCAGTTCTAGGTCGTACACTAATATACACATATTACACACTGACGGGAAAACACATTATGCCAGATTACTGCAAAAACCTACATGCAAAGGTCAACTAATTTATTAAATAAAGCTCACATTTAAAAAAATATTTTTGATGTATTTTCACTTCCTGCCAGAGGCTTTATCAAAAGCTCAGTTTGAATTTTGGCAAGCTCATGCATTTATAAGTTCTGGAGGGTTTTAACTCTGCCATTACTTTCTTAAGATTGTCTTTTATTTAATCACTTTTATTGTACTTACTAACTTACTTTGCAAAAATATTGATTCATATGCACAATATGTGTGCATCTAACATTAAAATAATGAATACATTAAAATATTTTCATTAAAAAGGAATATTTTCTGTTTCTTATGAAGTTTACATGTTTGCTTATTTTATGTTCTCTTAAAAAGTGCGTTCTAAAGGGTTGAATTATATAGCGTGTCTTCTGTATGTTTTCGTGAAACTGTCACTTTATATAAATGTCGCTTCCTATTGCCTATTGTTTTCTTTACCAGAGGAATTATCCTCCTGTTCCGAATACCTCTGTCCATATCCCTTAGATGATTTATGTTATAATCCCAGTGCATGACATTCTTTTCTGTAGCCTAGAAAGTAACAATAAAATTATAATTTCATTTTTCATATTAATAAATGTAATTTTTCTTCTAAGGAAATATATCTTCCTTTCTTTGTTTATGGTTGTATACCTTTTTAAAACATTATATATATTGTGTAGTTGGCTTTTAATATAATTCCTCTCTTAGTAAATGTACTAGTTTGCATTTTTTTTTCCAATGGATTTTGCTGTATGTATTTTATCATGAATATATTAATGAGATCTTTATTTACTTATATAATCATATTTGCAGTACTGTATGCATTTTCATTTTCTCGGTAATCTCATAAATCTATATATTCTTCTCTTTGCGTGCATTTTTAATTAACAGATATATGACTAGACCTAATAAAACATATGCTGCATATACTGTTTTGTAGCTAATCCATTTTGAGAAATGTCTCGTTTGTCACTACATTTTACCATAATACTGTATGATCCCTGCATGGTATAATTTGGGTATTTCCCAAATGATATTTGTAATTAATATACAAAAAGAGGGACAGTTACTCTCTCAGGTTAAAACTTTAGGAAACTAGTCTTTCTAATCGTAGTTTGTTTCATCTGCCTATGTGATTGTAGTCCACCAATGTTTCTTATTAATTTCTTATTAATTTCTTGTTAATGTGCATAACACAGTATCTCACTTTGTAGAAAGTGTCGCATTCATTCATATAAACTATGTTCTCAGGAACTGTTATGGGAGTAACTTTTTTTTGTTTTAAATGTCAGAAAGGTACTTACCTAGTCAATGCCATTTTAGAAACTCCCAGCAATATTTTATTGGTTACTGACGTGAAATTATAATAACAGTGATACTGAATGTGTGAAAAATCTATATTTCATTGGATATACTGTCTCATAGGAATAGGAGTTTGCAAGAATCTGTGGTTTGCAAACAATCTTTGTTCTTGGGTTAGGGCTAGCCACCTGTCGACAGCTAGTGGGTTAAGTGGCAACCTAAGTAAAACAGGATAGACAAGCCTGACCCAATCTCAAATGTCTCCCCAAACACATCTGGCCAGAGGATAGACAAGTCTGACCCAATTATAGCTCACTCTTTTTGGGCCCGAGCAAGAATGGAAAATTGCACACACACCCCCGCCGCTATACATTTACAGAAGATATTTTATTTACACTGCCCTTCCACACTGCCTTTACAGGCGCCTGCCCATAAACACACATATACACACATACTGCCCTATGCAGATTGACCTACTGCACGTGTGACTGTGTACTCTCACATTCACTCACTCCCTTTCACACTCTCTCTCAATGTCTCCCTACCTTCCCTCCCAACTGTTTCCTTGTCCTTGTCTCCTTTACCGAAGCTCAGCTTGTGCCTTTTCTTGTTTTTCTGTCTTCTTTCTTTGTCCGCTTCTCCCCGGTATCAGCAACCTAGACACTTTACTATAAAACAAAAACTATGAAGAATGACAGAGCCAACACAACTTTGCAGATTGCTTGAGAGTACCTAGTGTATCGAGAATTGATTATTTTGTGTTTGTAACCTGCTGGACAATGACAAATCCACAAGTGTGGCTGTCTGCTTGAGTGTGCACCAGCTGTGATATTTAAATACGTGTTGAAAACGTAAATATTCTAGATACAGCAAATATGGGAAATTTTAGCTACCCGACACAAGGGAGGTCAGCCACAGGAAAAGAACCAAAAACTGCAGACAGTTAGTCTACATACTGTGATATCTTGGGACTTGCTCATATGCTGGTGGTATAGTGCACGTCTGACAGTGTGTGTGTGATTGAACTATAACGATAATAATACCCTAACTTGAACCCCGTCTCCTTTTGTTTGTCCTGCTATGTGTCTTATTAGCTCTGTATGATTACTATATTTTATAGATGGGTTAAATGTACAGCAGTGTATTCTGGCCTATGTCTAGGGTGGCAGGTCCAAGGGCGTGGCAGGGCAGATTGCCCTACTGGGTGTGCACCTGCTCAATGTGCAAAATAGGCAGATAATAGGTTGAGCATTACATATGATATCATATCCTGGAGCTCAGCAGTTAGGACAGTGGCCACACAGAGTGCACCACCTTGGGCGAGGCAGCTTAGGAAAATAAATGTTGCGGGTATTCATGTATTATACATACATTTTAATGAACATACAAGTGGCTTTGATGTTTAAGAGTGCAAGTTGCAGTATGCTAGTGAACATGACTTTCAGTTAAGTTAAACTTTGGACTCTATTGACCACTCAGCTTTTACTGAATAGAACCCAAAATGCATTTAAACACTACAATATGAAAAGGCATATAATTAAAAGTGACCATGTGTTTATTTATGTCTATCCACAAGATCTGGGTGGCGCTTCATACTCTTGTTTATGATATAGAACTTATGGCTGTTTGTATCCGTATACACTGAAACATTCAAATATAGTGTCTTGTAAATCTGACTTCATTTTAAAAGTTATATTTGGTTTGTTCACAGTTTGTAAGGGCACAGATTTATGTCCTCTAGGGCCATCTGGTGGAATGAAATGGGCATGCTCATTTTAACATTAATAATAAATAGGTAAATCAAACATAGTGTCTGCATGTGAATTATACAGTACAGATATGCAAACTTTTGTGGAGTTAAGTCAGTCATGAATATCTGAAGAACATGAGTTAAAAACACTAAAACACTTAATCTTCCTCTATTTCTGGAGATAGGTGTGACTTTTTCCACACATCCTATTTGACAGATATGTGATAAAACAATATTTTACTTCACTAGCTCAGCCTTTTTTTAAAAAAAATGACATAGACACACCGGAAGGACTCACACCAGACGGACTGAGACCATCCAGGGCCCGGGCAATAAAAAGTCACGCCCCCCACCTCCTGTGATGCCCCTCCCTTAGCCACAGCCTATAATGACCATGTGTCTTCCTAGTCAAGCCCCTTCCTTGTGGTTAGACCCTCTCATATCTATTTTTCCATATTTGTAGTAATATACAAAATAAAACATAACTTATAAAAGTGTAAACAAATTTCAATTTGTAGTTTTTACACATCAATATTATTATTGAATATAAATTACATAATATCATCAGCAACTGAGAAATACAAGTACCATATTTGCTCACTAATAAAACGACCCTGATTAAGACAACTTCCCAAAATTTAAATATTAATTTAGGAAAAAAAGAAAAAACCTGAATATAAGACTACCCTACAAGAAAAACGTTTTACTAGTAAATATTAATTTACATGGAAACTATTTTTTCATATTTAATAAAAACTATGATTGAAAAATGCATGTTTTGTTTTTATTTCCTTTTGATGCCAACCTGCCCCCAGTTATGCCTTATACGCCCTTCTTTGCCACTCTGCCCACAAGGAATGCCTTATACCCCCAAAATGCCACTCTGCCTCCCTGATATGCCAATCTGCCTCCAGATATGCCTTATACCCCCTATATGCCACTCTGCCTCCCAGATATGCCACTCTGCCCCAGATATGCCTTAAACCCTCTGTATAACACTCTGCCCCCAAGATATTCCTTATACACCCCTATATGCCACTCTGCCTCCCAGATATCCTTTTAACCCCCTATATCAGGGGCATCCAACATGTGACATATAGGGCAGGGGCGTCCAAGTTTTTTCTGCAGTGGGCCACTTCATCAGAATTGTATATGTGCAAGGGCCACACTCATTTTTCACTGTGAGAAAATATGGCCTTTAATAAAATATGCTGATTAAAATAACATAAATAACACAAAACCTTAACTTTTCCTCTCACTGATTTCTGGGCCTAGAAAGTTTTGTGACTACAAATTCAGGATTCAGGATAATTAAAAATGAAATAGTTCTATTTATTCTAGGGATCCACCAAAATGAAAATTCTGGACCAAAACATTCACGGTTCACTTAGCCAAAACCGAAAATGACCCCCTACCTTTAAACATAATAATAAAAACTCACTTTTTTAATAAAAGTAGGTAACACACCACAATTGGACCAAAAAAAATTGCAATATGACTTGGCATGACAGGAGTGTGATTGCTAACAGCAATCACACTCCTATCATACCCAGGCAACCAGTAGATGCTGGTACCTAGGCATGATGGGACTGTGCTTGCTGTTAGCAATCACACTCCTATCATGCCAAGTCAGCCAGTACATGCTGGTACAGGGTGGCTGTAAGTGATGTGCAGACACCATACCGCTGGCAGCATCAATAATCAAGGGGGCAGCTAGCTAGGTTTCAGCATGTACTTGCTGACTTGGCATGATAGGACTGTGATTGCTAACAGCAATCACAGTCCCATCATGTCTAGGTTCCAGCACTTACACATCCATGCTATCACACACACTCATTCATTCATATACTCATTCATTCACAGATTCATTCCCTCAATCATACTAATTCAAACACCCTCCCCACCCCCTTACCTGCACTGCAGCTCCTCGATGCCGCTCACAGACTTCAGCAGGGGGCGCGGCCTCCCTCTGCGTTCTCTGGTACTGCACAGAGGAAGCAAGACTGGAGCAGAGTCATGTGATGTCACGTGAACTCTGCTGGGTTCCGCTTCCTCTGTGCAGTACAAAAGACCCTCCCACAGGTAAGTAGTAGGGCTCTTGTTGTAGCAGGGCTCGAGGTGCGGCCCGCGTAAGATCGGTTGCCCTGGCTGCCGATCTTACGCGGGCCGCACCTCAAGCTCTCGCGGGCTGCATTTGGCCCGCGGGCCGCATGTTGGACGCCCCTGCCTTAATGCATATGAGAGGGGAGGATCAGTTTAAATGTTTGTGTTTTCCTTTTTGGAGATGCAACAGGGGATTCCTCAGAATCTATCCAAATCCGTTTGCCACTATTTCACTACCCAGCTAGTTGCCATACAGCATATGTTCGGCCAAATACATCCCCTTGTATGTGATATACTTACTACCGGTCAGCACCATCACTGGCTCAGGAAATCCTGAGAGTGTGTGTTTATTCAGATCCAACATACACATTTGCAAAAAATACCCCCATTGATGTAAGCAAAGAAAACAGCCAACCAGTGACAAGACCACAAAACTGGAGGGCTACGGCATGGGCTGTCGGACCACAAAAGAGAAGGGCTACAGCAGGAGCTTCGGTGACATTAAACTGCCCATTTAATTTATAAGATAAAACATATTTATTAATTTAAATAGTTGATATTAGTGAAATAATCTTCATATTATTTGCAAATTAATATAAAGTCATATTAAAAGTACCAAATGATTATTTGTTTTTTATTTTGATTTAATATGATAATAACTACACATTCTACTTTCACTATTAGTCATTCAGTTTATTTGTTGATATTTTTGAACACAAGCTATTAGCCAACTATTCCTTATATTAAATGTTTTACCTTACATAACCTTTCACGGAAGTATAACATCCTCTTTGTTATTTTATACTAATTTATTGTACCATGCTGAAGATTGCTGTAAGGTTTTCCCATGAGTTTAAGGAAATGTCTATATTGTATGTACTGTAGTACTAACAGAAGAACAGGGCTCATTATTGTTATTTGACTGCAGGATGACATAATTGAAAAGGTGGGAGAACATAGATGTTTCCTAAGTTCAGACTTTCCTAATTTTGTTTATAGAAAAGTATCCCTTACCCTTTCTATAATTACTCTTTTAATCAGGGTGATTTAAATCTGTTTATCTATGAAATTATTGCCAAATCTTAATCCTAACATTTACCAGAAGTAATTCCCCAAAACAAATAAACCAACCATGTATATCAATTTTGAAAGTAAAATAGATTGTAAGCTTGCAAGCAGGGCTCTCTCCACGTAATGTATTGGTTTGTCTTAGTCTGTCCATTCTAGTTTTTTCAGTCCCCTTGAATATATATATTGTGAGAAGTGCTGCATAAATTGTTGGTGCTATATAAATAAAAGATAACAATAATAATAACAATAATAATAATAATATAAATAATAAAAATAATAATAAAGTAGAACTTCGGTAAACAAATATGACATTATGACATAGTACATGTGAGTTGGGTATTTATTTTGTGTAATGCATATTGGCTTTAGTGAATTTATGAGCTGGACTGCAAACGCCTATTTTTTAGCTAGCTCACAAACATTCACACTTTATTAAATAGACCTGCGTGAATGACTTTTCACAAGTTATGGCAGGCACACAAGGCAGTCATAAGCATACCTGGAAACTTCTGAAATGCCTCGATCATTCAGCGACACTGAACTTCCACCCTATGACGCATGTGACCGCTCCGGAGAGCCCTTTCTGTCCTGGCACGTCAATTGTCACTAACCAGATGTTAGTACGTGACGTGCCAGATGTCATTAAGACGTTAAAGGCTATCGGAACGCCTTCCTAACACAGGAGGCCCTTAAATCCCTCCGATGGTCGGAACAAAAGTAAATCCTATACATTACTTACCTGTAAACTCAGGGGGACATGACCAAGCTACAAATGAGAGAAATTTGGACCCCATGGTGAGAGGGGCTAATGAACCTCAAAGACATTTCAGACCAGTTTGCGAGATATTATGCATCTTTATACCAAAGGACACAACCCCAAAACCATATGTATCAAGAATAAGCAGGGCACACATTAAAGCAGGGTTTGACAAATTTGTTTTTAATCTAGGAGCCAGTTAAAAAGGTTAGGAGCCATTTTTTTTTTAAAAAAATAACAAAGTTGTATTTTCAACAAAAAAAATTAAAGATGTCCCAAGGGAATCCCCCCCCCCTTAAATGTAGGTCCGCTTTCCTCGAACCCCCAACAATTTTTTTTAAATACTTACATTTTCGCTTTTCTTTTTCTCCCGCTCTCCTCCGATGTGACGATCCTCTCCCCGTCACGAGGAACTCTTCTGTGAGCCCTGCCCCCTTGAGCGTCACGTCTTGAAAGTGGCGGGACGAAGAGCCTCACTGAGGCACTGCCACTCAGCAGCACCGTGTGTGCAAGCCGGCAGCCCCTCACCTCGCGGCCACACTACGTGAACGTCTACGTGGTGCTTACACGGGCCACACATTGAAGTCCGGCGGGCCGCATTTGGCCCGCGGGCTGCACGTTGGACGCCCCTGACCTAGGCGACAGGACAAAATTCTCAGTCGCCTCAGCTCACTCTTGTGACATCATGCATTTAATAACACCTATTTAATTTAAAATGAGATAATAACAGATCTTTAACCAAACCAGTGAACTACTACTATCTGTAACCTTACATTACAGTAATTTTAATACTACTGGGTTATGGATTTGGGTTTAATCAAGGGTTTTCTTTTATATCTTTTTTACTTGTAGTGCTAGGGCAATGGTATGTTGGATCATTTAAAAAAATATTTAGGATTTTTACATTTTTGCACTATTATGGGTGCAATAAGGATTTAGATACCTTGGGGATCTCTCTGATATCTTATGAATTCCAGTAACATCAATGAGTTCACTATATCGTTTATTTCTTTTTTTATTTATATATTTAAAAAAAAAATACTTTTTTGTAAATTTTCCATTTCTTTGTATCTTCCCCAACTACTCTGATCAAATTGTAATCAGTAAGCAGGGATCCATAGCCTAGCATTGCTGGTCGCAATGTGTGCGATTAGCCAGCAGGGAGAGCAATTGGAGATCTCAGCAAGGTCTAGACAGGGTCTAGACAAACTGTGCTGAGTTTCTCTTGTCCTCCCTGCCACTGTGAAAAACACATAACGCACAGGTACGTTGTAAGGGGCATTTTGTCTCACCTTTTGTGGACTTCCCTGTTTGTCAGCAGAATACTTAAGAGGTTAAGCAACTCTTTGCTCTCTTATGCTTTGTGAGTTGAAACATTTTATTTTTATTGTGAATGTCTATGCAGTGTGAGTCTCAATGCCTAGTTATTTTGAATATTAAATATTTTTAATCCTTATAAATTTCTTAATCTCTCTGCAGATCACAACTGTGCAAACTCTAAGAAAAATGCCATTGAATCCAGTCAAATTGCTTGTTCCTCATATTTAGACCAAGGATAAGCACCATTCCAAAACTGAAATACGGTAATTTTTTAACAGAAGCTAGTAGAATATTTAGATTATATATTATATTATATTTTATATCAGATTATCAATAGGCATCAATGTCAAAGAACACCACTATGAATATTTTCTGTGTGTTTTTTTTTGAAACTCTGAAAATAAAACAAGGACAGTAGTGCCTTATGTATCAAAATAAATCATATTTTAATAGCTTATTGAGACAATGAAAAACATATTGTGGTTTATATACAAAACAAATAAATTAAAATATTTAAATAATAGTTTTAATATTTGTACACAATATTGAAACAAAATATTTACAATTCTTTTCTCACAAAAATTCTGTACAGTATAATTAATTTAAAAAAATTGATTTGGTATCAAAATAGCATGAAAGCCAAGTGACAATAATTTATTAATACTGAATACAATGATAATGTATACCAACAACTTTGTGGGGAGCTGACAGCATGACTATAGTTTACTAATTTTTAATTACAATTAGATGTGACACTGAGTCTTGTCAAATAGGGATCTAATGTCATATTCTCTGCATAAAACAACATTAAAGCAACAATAAAACTTGTCGAACTAGATGACTGTGGGCCCAGTGCACCTTTCTAGGGTTTTCTGTATGACTCCCAGCAAACATAAAAATCTAGAAAATCTTGAACATTATATAAATAACAGTATTTTGCCCTACATGTGTTGGATGACACTGTACCATGACATAAATTATATCTAACCCATAATAAATATCGTCAAAATGAATTGTGGTATATTCACTAAAAAGGCATTTTCAGAAAAGTTTAAGTTACAGCTCCCTATCAGTAAGCATTATGTAAGCCAAACCCCTGTGACTTTTTGTTGTAAGAATGTCTGTGTTCGCCTTGCATAATGCATTGATAATGTGGCGTACTTCTTTCTGATTTAATTAAGAAGGCCAGTTTAGTCATTCTTGCAGGGGAAACTCCCTGGGGTTTGCACTTCATGTGTAGTGATAGCAGGGCGTTTGATGTTTCAACTCTGCTGCAAACTCCTTCTTTAGCGAATGAACGAATGTGATATTTACATATAAAAAGGCAAAAGTGATTTTGGTTCAACCACAAATAAACAATATTTACATTTTCTAAAAGTGAGGTCTGGCTTAAAAACACACATTAAGTTAAATAAATTAATAAATTAAGAAACACTTTCACAGTATCTGCAGTAGAAGTACATTGATTATTTGTATCGTTTTCTCCTTTTTTTGCTTGATTGAATGCTTGCATATTTCACAGTGTCGTCATGCAATTGAATAATTAGTGAGATATTTCTCTTGGTTTGGAGCTGTGGAGATAGAATATTGTTAACACCTAGATTTTTAAACATTTTCAATAAAATCATATATTTACATGTATTTAAAATTTTTAATGATTTTTGTTATAAAATAATTGCCATAATTAGCGGCATCGATATGATATATAATATCTGAAATGTACTTGAGAATATAGGCAGTTCTTCAAGTATATTAACTCAAAAAATTGCCAGAGAATGTTGGGCCTCCTAAAGACATGTTGGGTGAATTTATGATAAGCACTGGCCAAACTGGGTTTACTGACCCTGGAAAAAAGATGTTTCAGAGACAATCTCATAACTGTGTTCAATATAAGACCTTTTCAGGGGAAGTGTTCATCCAATGGACTAAGCAAATTTCAAAAGGCCACCATTTTAGAATGGAAGAACACCAGTTCCATCTTAATCCATTAATCTGAAAATGTCCGCTTTCCTTGACCACTAGCAGTAACCTAGATTATTTCAGAAGATAAGAAAAGACTAAAATGGCTAAAATTCCATTCATATTTTTGTCCTTACTATTTTTTTGTACTTCTTCCTTTGATATTAAGATAATATCTTGTATTTTGACCTTGTTATACTCACTTGACAAGCATTTTATCGATGATCTTCTTAACCCATGGAGCTGTTGGTTCTAAACAAACTTTTTCTTCTGTTTTTAAAGTTGCACTGTGGATTGAAACATAACAGTGTTACATTTTTAAAGGCATTCCTCTTTAATGAAAAAAATATATTATATCTAGCATTAGTGTAATACACATTAGCAAATACTTACATTACTTCTACGTTTTTGCAGTGTGGGCCTTTGGGAATAATCTCTACATTTAGGAAATGTCTGGGAGGGATGAACTTGCTCTGTGGCTCTATGCACAAACACCTGAGCGCTTGCATTCTAGCCATTGGCATTCCTATGATACAAAAAAAATATGTAATTAATTCAAATGATACCAGATTATTCATATAAACCCTTTTATTATCATACTTGTCATATCTGTATAATTGTGCACCTTATATTTGTTATAGCTTGTATAGCACATTGTACAATGCTGCAGTGATATCTAATTTAAACAAAATAAAAAGAATATTTAGCAAAACCAATGTTCCTCCCAGTAATATAATCTGATATGGCTTATAGATACTATAGTTCCAAAATTGGTCTAATATCTTTTAAGATATAATATAATCTAATGTATTTCATACATGTCCTATTAAATATGTTGTATACAAAGTTCACCAAGTAAAGTCATTATTTAGACTATTTGTAAGCAGAAACTGCAACTGTTCTACACATTTCCAAGACACATTGCAAACTGGGTGATTATATATATATATATATATATATATATATATATATATATAAAGGCAGTATATAATATATAACTATTATATATAACTATAATAACATAGTAAAATGCAAATAATGAGAGGAGAAATTGCTTACTTAAAAATTTTGGGGAAAGGGTATTAAGTAAAACATGAAATATCACTAATTCAATGCTTACCCTGGGATACTGCTGCACATGCAATGAACACAGCTAAAAGAATGAAAACTTTTGTTTTCACTTCCATGTTTCCTTTTCTGTTTTTCGCTTGAGATGTGGTAAGCAGTCTGTGCTATTCTGATTCTGAAAGGAAGCAGAGATTCCTTTTATACTGCTGGCTGCTTGTATTGCGTAAACAGGAATTTCCAGATCAGAGCCACTCTTGTGAAGTCACCTTAGTCATAAAAAATTCCAGTAAGATTTTGCATACACATTGTATTTTAAAGTGGAATACTAAAACAATACATGTGCGAATAGCTGTTGAAACATGTTTGATGTTAAATATTCAGGGAAAGTTATTTTTTTCTTACAGGAAGCTGAAGGTGTGTTCAGCAATATCAATTACTAATAATTTGATTTTCTACTTTGACTTTTGTCTTCACATTTGCTTCCGAAAGAATGCATTCCATATTTTTGTCATAGGATTTGCTTTAGGTCATTGGTAGTAGACTCTTTAGTTCTCTAATTTGTTTTGTCCTCACACTACCAAGACGTTGCCAGCTGTGCTGATGCAGTTATGTCATGGGGAACTCCAGATTATAGGAAAAGTCTGAGGCACAGGTCTGTGAAAGCGTGAGCATTACTCTGAAAAGCAGAAATCCGTTTGCAGAATGTTTATTGAATCTTATATGGTATTTTAGTGTGACTTTTTAAAAGAAATGAGGTGCATAATTCAATTACTTTAAACTATATTAACCTATTAGAAACAAATAACAACTTTTGTATACGATTATGTGTTCTGTTTTTTTTTTTTTTAATAATGAAAAAACTAAAATAACTAAAGAACCACGATAAATGTAGAATATTGTCAAGCTAGTATTGGTAAGTTGTTATTAAAATACTAAATAGACTTTATCTTTTATATTAAAATGTTTTATTCTGAGGATTATCACGTACAAGAATTGTACATTGCAATAGTCCTTCATTCGTAATTTTAATTGAAATATGATTCAAAATATACATACTAGCAGCACATCGGTTCCCTTATGACATAGTGAAGTTGTGCACCGGGATATGGTGTCATCTTGGCATTGGGCTTTATTAAAGCGTGAAGGGTAAGGTAGGTGCCATTTGCACCAAGTCCCCAATGTAGGTGTCTAGGATAGAACACCCAAAATGTTCAGTGATATGCAGTAGGGTGTATAAACATAAGCAAATGTGTTTATTAAGTAAAATGTGTAAATCTTCTAAATGCAGCCTTAATATTGTAAATATATATACATTTTTTATTTGGTAAAGCCTTGCCCCTAGCCATCCTCTAATCAAATTCTTAATGTTGAAAATGCCAGCAGCAGATTAGTGTGCATCCACTGGCTGAATGTACAGGCTGCATGCTACGTGAGCATAAAAATGTAGCATGCGGCCTGCAATATACAGCTGTCGGTTGTTCTGAAGTCATTAGGCGGCCACTGGCCTTAAAATGCCAGGAAAACTTGGTTATCCCCAGTCTGGCCCATCAAGTGCTGACACACCTTCAACTAGGGGTTAATTGTATAAATCCACATAACAGAGATTCTAAAAAGAAAATGCCCCATATACTGCTGCGACGAATCCTGTGATGAGTTACATTGGGAATGAACAGAGGTATAGTAACTAGAATGTAACACATTTTACTGGGATGTAACTACAATGCAACTAGTGTAGGGGGAGACACAAAATGCTTTATAGGGGGAATTACATTACATTACACTTTTACAAAAAAGGCTATTCCTCTACAGCAAATGTTTTCACACATTTCCAAGCCTTCAACTGTTTACATTTGTTGAATAGGCAGTTTTGTAAGCATCAGATTATTTTTGGGAATACTTTGGATGCAGTCTTTGAAAGTCTACTGCCCAATCTCCATAGGGCTCTAAATGCTGTTCTACAGTGTTCTTTAAGGTGGCCATCAGCTGTCTTCCCATTGAGCAGGATATATATCTGGCCAAACGTCACTAGGTTTTACACCTTTCTATATCTATGTAATATCTGACTGTAATATTACATATTGTTTTTATTATTAAAAGTTTGTCTGGCTCCGTGAGGTGTCTGGCAGTGTGTACACGCTACATCCACACTCAACACCGCAAGTGTCCCTGTTTCACAATTTGAAATGTTAGGAGGTTTGTATTAGGGGAACTGAGTCTATTCTATGTTCTGTCAAAATAACCAGGGACAGACTTGTGTGTCACAAGTATTAAAACCGAGCTGTTGCCTCTACCAGACTGAGTTAACCCATGGTGTAAATCCATATAATAGTGACTATCACTCACTAGTATTTTATAACACTTTTTAACAATGTGTTATTGTTTCCTTGGAAAATGAGAGATATGGCTAATAATTGTAAGGTCACAGTGGAGATTCTGGAGAGGAATTCCACCAGTAATACAGCTTTTTTAATTGTATTCATAAAAATATGTAAATTGCGTTTAGGGCTACACCAGAAAGTATTCTTGCCTTGGATGCCATTTGGTGTAGGATTGGCTCTGGTTGTGTGAAAGAATGTGATCAAGCGGATTATGATCACAAAGATACTCAAATTCAGGTTTGGGCCAAAAGCATAGAGCTGAAATTAGACTTCCTGTGGATTTCATAGAGGCCACTAATTTCTCCAATGGTGGACATTGGTGGAAGAGGTAACAGGAACAGCAGGAACGGGCCCTCCAGAATCAGTGTAGGGAGATAACAAACAGTATGACATTACAATTGCATGTCCTTGTAAAACAGCAACAATGCCATTGTTACAGTGGTAACATATCTGTGCCTACTTAGAAAATCTGACTTTAACAGAATAAGGATTTAAAATGAACACAGGCTGGCCATACTTCCCGGAATTTGTAAAGGATGTCACATGAACATCTTTGTCATTTATAAGAGCTGGACAAAGGAAGATATGGAATTCTTTTCTAGCTAGAAAAAAACCACTAATTATTGTGTTGAGTATACCACTAATGTGCTTTGGTAAGTCAGCAATGTGTTTGGTCAAATGCATCTCCTGCCAGCCAAAGAGCTGCCATTGCCAGGTTAAAAGTTGAAGGGGGTTGGGAACTGGAGATACAGTTTGTCTAGAGTGATGAAAAGCCTGAATACATTGATTAAGGAAGGGGCAATTACGTTCTACTTTATTCTGTAGAAACACAAAAGTATTCTTTTAGGACACATACTATAGGTCACATGACAAATAGATACCAGATGAAACAGAAAAAATCTTTTTCTTTGAAGTTTTCACTCATTAAGACAACATTAGGCTGTCTCCAGGGAGCCAATCTGCTAAATTAAAAAAAGAGTAAAGGTCTCATGTTAAGATTAACGAGATGTTTACAACATGGAATTTCCCAGTATGAAAATGGAAGCAGAATCCCATTTGTTAAAGCTGCTAGTCCCTTGCAGCAGGCATTATTAAAGGGACAATGTCAGGTAAAGGAAACTGGATACTAAACATATATTTCTCATGCTTTTTAGATGTGCAAAAAACACAGTTTGGATATTTATATAGTAATGATTTTCAAAACATAATGAATGGACACCATTAAATGTAATTTAAGGACATTTCACATCACTGAGAGGGTGGTAGATAAGTGGGGCAATGCCCCAGCTGAAGTGGTAGAGGCTAATACAGTGAGGGAATTTAAACATGCATGTTTAGGCATAGGAATAGGCTATGCTGGATCTAAGGGGACACCAAGAACTGATTAAGTATTAAGTATTTAGATGTGTAAGTTTAACTAAAAACTGGGGAGTTAAACATTAACAATAACAAAGGCTATCCCAATTATATTTTGTGGCCTTCCATGCACACCGATATCTCCGAAAAAGTCATGAAAATAAAGCGAAGGCATGTACATGTAAACTTCCGGAGACTAATTTGCATCAATTACAAAACGTATTTCAGTGCTGGCATGTCAAAATGCATTGTTTTCAATGGGTTTAGGGACCGCCCATTGCCCTTAAGGGGTTAAGCCCTGCATACAATAATTTATGTAATTGTCTGTGCTTCCTGTGTGCCTTTTCTTTATTTTTACTTTGATTTTGTCTGCCAGAAGAAAGCCGAACAAAGAACATTTTAACAGCCTGTACGAAAGTATACATTCCAGTTGCCCTAGCGGTGTTAATTATATTTCTTTACAACCTTTTGGACACTTTGTGTGTGCATTTCAGTAAATCATTTAAATATTGGAGTTGTTATTCTGTTCTTTGTTCATTGTAAAGATCACTCGGTATTGTAAACCCATTATTAGAGAGAAGTTGACTTAGACATACAGTAGAGTTTATGCTTATGTATAAAAGCATTAACGGTGCAAAATAGTAAAAGTAGAGTACCCAGCAGGGACACTCCATTGGTGACTATGTTGGGTCTACTGTTTTTATCACTTTGCACTGCAATTGAGATTTGTTTATAAGCCGCTATGTACGTCTTTAGTAAAGCTGTGCCTTAACAGAGCCACACATTTTATTACAGTCGTCAAACTATTGATTTGAAACGTGCATTCAAATTGCGTTAGACACACATGATTTGTAAGGAAAGCAACAAAAACATTTTATAGATCCCTTGATCTAGAAATGATTACAAGATTCAAGTCTGTGTGAAAGATTCATAAGAACTGTCTTAAACCAAATACACACATATATATATATATGAGTAGGCGTAAGGGTATCCCAAATGATTAAATATGGTTTGAGGATGTTACTGAGGACAAATGAGTGTGTGTATATATATATATATATATATATATATATATATATAACATCCTCAAACCTTATTTAATCATTTGGGATACTCTTACTCCTACTCTGAGAATGTTTCAGTTCCCTCACTGCAACCCTTCTCTGAACTCTTTCCAGATTATGGACAGTGTCTGCTATGATAATGCTTGCTGGTTTTAATTACTAAATGTAGATAAGATTAGCATTGTATACAAAAAAAGAAACACAGCACAGTAGATACAGTAGATCAAAAGCATATCAATCTGCCACTGATTTCAGACTAAAGAAAAGAATATGCACAACATTTAAAATGGAAGGCAAAACAGATATCCAATATTGTGTAATGTGTAAAACCGTTGTAATCGAGCATAGAAAATGATTCCCTGGATCATATAACAACTTTTTGAACACCTCATCCCTCATTTTAACTTTTTCTATAATTAGCAATAGATTATTACGCCCATCAATTCATGATGTCTGATCCTCAGTGTAGTCTGGTCTAGGCTCCCTGTAGCATCACTGTTCAAAGGGCCAGTTTAAAGGGAGATCACTGATTTACCCAACCGGCCCATTAACAATATGCAGGACCGTGGGATGTCGGGACAGCCTCCAGAGTTCACTTCCATTTTTTCATTTTCCGTTTATTTGTTATTGCTGTAACCCATTGTCATAGCCCTTCACTGTTTCAGGTATTGAAATGGGACACCAATGTTGAAGTGTGGCAAGAGGACAGGATGGATGCACTGGAGTCGAAAATTTTATCAACAACCAAAATCTGGCTGTCCCACAAAGATACCAATAAATATTTGAGTGATACTTAAAGGGAGGTCTTTCACATTGTTGTATAACATGCCTGATGAAGGGACCTGAGAGGTCTTGAAAGCTTGAAATCTAAATTTACTCAGTTAGCCAATAAAGGTATCATTCAAACTCCACTTTTCTCCTGTAATTCTACGGCTAACACGGTACCAACTCTCATCTTTTATCAACATTGAAGACATTGCTCCAAATTTTGTTTCTGAATTTAAAAAAATATTGTCCAAAAAGGAACGTTGCAAAAATGAAACAAATACTTTGTGTGAATCGATTCTGCTCATCGTGCATGCATGAGAAAAGGCTGGTGACAGTTTCCTTGAGCTCTCTGTAAAACTAAATACATGTTGTACATACTATTGGGAATTTTGGCACTCCAGTGGCAGATTGGGTGCTGTAGTGTGCTGCCACATGCCCCGTATGCTCAGCTGCCCACTACCTGAACATAAAAACTTAGCATGTGACCGCACCTATCCAGACATTGGTCGGCTTACATCATCAGGCAACCGCTGACCTTAAAGTGCCAGGGCTACCTCATCATCGCCTGTTTGACCCTGAACAAAGGTCAGCATTTAAGCTTGTGAATTGGATATAGATAGCTTCCATGCCTCAATTTCATTTAGTTATATTATTATAATATACAATATGTATGATCAATGACACATTGTTAGCTGCCACAATATCGAATTCTATCTGAATATTATATGGTATCATTTATTTGGTGCCAATACAATCATTCACATGGCTTTGGATTTACATATTCAACATTTACCGTATGTCACCATCACGGCCCTTCCCTTTAGAGTTCCTCAGACACAGGCAGTGTACGAGAACTGCGAGGGAGCAGGACACCAGGCGGAATTTAAAGGTACATTTTCCCCACAGTATTACGTCTAATACATCCACCTTTTCAGGATACTTAAAAAGGGGCTAAATTGTGCATGTTATAGCCAATATTTAACTGTATGTTTTTGAAAGTGTATTGCCTGAGGATTTTAAAGACATTCTACTAAGGATGCATACCTCATGGTTTTGGAGGGGATCAGCCCCTAAACCACCCCCAAATTGCCACATACTATATATTACCTAAAAACACACTACCTGAGACTCTTAAAGACACTTTTCCTACAAATGGTTTCAAAACCAGCTAGCACTCAAACTATTGCAGAAACAGTTTAAAATGATATCTAGGGGTAAGGTTGTATTTAGGGGATAGCTTAAGGGGTTTGTTGTGGGGTACTGTTAGTGGATAGTGATAGTGTTAGGTACGATTAGATGTTAAGGCTATGTTACAGTTAGTGTATATTATTAAGGATGATTAGATAAAGTCACTGGCTATTCATCTAAAGCAGGGGTAGGGAACCATTTGGTCTGTCCCGTGGAGCAAAAAGGGCAGCAACAGCAGTTGTGGGGGTCTCTTCCGCAAGGGCCCGCTGCTTGCCTGTACATTGCTCTCACACCAGGGGAAGCAGGAAGCCAGCGGAGTTACTTTAATTAAAGTCACGTCACATGACCTTGCTCTGTTCCTGCTTCCCCTGGGCTGTTAAAGAGAAGTTGTTCTCACAGAGTATGAGCAATAAAGAGGAAAGCAGCGGCCCCTGCGCAGGTCTGCAAGCAGCACGGAGAGATCTGGAGTTCATGTAAGGGGTGAAGGAGGATGTATGAATGAGTGTGTGTGATTGAGTAAACTAGTATCCGAATGAAGGAATATTTGTGAATGAGTATACGTACATGGGTATCTGTGGATGTGGGAATTAACGAGTATCTGTGAATGAGTGAATAAATGAGTATCTGAGGGAATATTTGTGAATGAACATATGTGAATGAGTATCTGTGGATAAGGGAATGAATGAGTTTGAGGCAAAGATGCAACAGAGAGGCTGCTTGGGGGCAAATATGCATCATATAAATCAATACTAAAAGGGGGGCTAGATGTTGGGATAAATATACAATGCGGAGCTGGCTAGGGCAATACACAAGGGTGTGGGGGGCAATGGGACATTCATTCACAAGGGGGGCTGGCTGGGGGCATCACATAAATCAATACTAAAGGGAAGGCTGTCTGTGGGATAAATATACAATGTGGAGCTAAGTTGATAATTTTATATGGCCTGCAAATTATGTTTAAAATATCCAAATGGCCTTTGGCAAAAAAAGTTCCCTACCCCTGATCTAAAGGGTCAACAATTAATAATCAGAAAAAAACTAAACAAAATGAATACTGTAAAATTAGAACAAAATCTGTGACCACTATCAGATCCCTTGTAAGTGACAGGTATACTCCAATTGATCGTTGAGATCAGTCACTAAACTATGAACATAAGTGTCAGAAAATGGTGATTGGATAGTAATAAGTCACGTAAGAAAAATGTAAAAAAAGACAAAAAATATCTTGTTTTATAAATAATGTATGTGTTTTTTTTGTTAGCATGTATGTCCTGATTAACCCCTCTATGATGGGAGGGATCCTCAAGTGTTTGAAGACACTTGTGATCACGTCACAAAAGTTGCATTAAGTTGGTTGACGCATTATTCAGTTGAGTGCATTATTGCTCTAATGAAGCGATCGAATAGCAGGGTAGAGTCAGGGCCAAACATTTCTTCCCTGGAGCTGTGACACGATCGCTGGTTTACCAATGTTCATAGGGTTAAAGCTCTCATAGGAGTAATCATGCGGCTTTTTTTTCAGCGAAAAGCTGCCCTGCTGTGTGAATCTTCCCGCTATGCATGGCAGCATTGAAAGCTGCTGATGGGGCTGAGTCACGTCTGTTTGGTGCCCATTGCAAATGCAGAGGGTATTGCTGCATAATGCCCCCCTATTAATTTGCCCCTTTTCCTACCCTCTCCAGCTATTTGTCTTTCACTCCTGAAACTTTATATTCTTACCAGTGGTCAGCTCCATTTCTGTATTCACAAATTGCTTTCCTATCGAAAGCAAACATTATGCAAACGTTTTTAATACATTTTGACACTGAATGATACCTATAATTTGCAGCTACTATTCTACGCTGTTGATTATAATCAAATATAACTAAATGAAAATTAAATGTGGAAGCCATCCATGTCTGCTTGACAAGCTGAAACGCCAACCTGAGTATTATTTTCTGCTGCAAGCAGAGGCACAAAATGTCTGGATGTGAATGAAGTTTTCTGTAGCAGTTCTATGCAGAGTTTTTGCACAGACAGAGAAAAAGGGATTAGACGATCATGTGTAACAATGCTGAGATTGTCTGAATAGCGGCAGAACAAATTTTTGTTGAAATACCTGCAGGATTACTCTTGGTAAATCTACGTTCTCCGGGTTATCAGCAATCATGTCCCATTTGCATGCTCCCAAGTGTCCCGATTTAGGCGGGACAGTCCCGATTTTGGGTCTCTGTCCCGCTTTGCATGCAGGGCAGAGAAAGGGTGAGGCCAGGGCCGGTCTGGCCCATCGGGATACCGGCGGCCGGAAGGGGCTTTCAATGCAGTTCGCAGCCGCTCAGCGGCTGTTTTGAATGTTGGCCGGCAGACGGGCGTCTAATGAAATTAAAGGGGCTGCCGTGCACCCACAGAGTGGCATATATGGTGTATAAGGCATTTCTGGAGGCAGAGTGGCATATAGGGGGGTTAAAAGACATATCATGGGGCACAGCAGCATATAGGAGGGTATAAGGCATATCAGGGAGGCAGAGTGTCATATGGGGGGGTATAAGGCAGTTCTGGGGGCAGAGTGGCAAGCCTGGGGGCAGATGTGCATAACTGGGGGGGCAGGTTAGCAAATAAAATGAAATAAAAACTAAAAATTCTCAATCATAGCTTTTATTAAATATGAAAAAATAGTTTACATGAATTAATAAAGAAATAAAGTTTCTTACAAGAATATCGTGAAGAATAATGTGATCACTGTTTTGTTCCACTGAATAAAACGGAACTCTTTCATCTAAAATGTTTGCAGTAGCAAATGTTTTGATTCCAAAATCAATGGAGAAAGGCTAACATTAGCCTTTTTTAATTAAAAAAAATCTCTACTGCTGTAGACTACTCTTCCAATGATGCTCAGCCAGCATTATGGTGGACACCTAGCTGGCTGAGAATAATAGGAATTTTAGTTCACAGCTAGCATCTGCAGCTTTACTGTTGCTGCACTTCTCATGACGCTCAGCCAGCATCATGGAAGTAGTATGTCTGGCTTTATGGGAATTCAATTCAATGTGTTGGTTATTTTTAATATGTATGACTGCTGACAAAAATAAAGCGTGCTTGAAGTGGCAATGCAAGCACGACATTTTAAAGTGCAATTGCTTGTATTGGTGAGTTCCGAGAGATTTTTTTTTTTTAAAAGTGTCCCTCTTTCAGATTTTGAAATGTTGGGAGGTATTCATTTCCCATAGGCAGCTTAAGGGACACAGTCACTGGTAACTTCTGCCATGGAATTGGGCAGTGTTAATCCTTTCAAAGACTCAATTATGTCAAAGCTGCATTATGCAGCTTCTATGACGTGATTGTCGGTGTCTTCAGTCCACACAGGGTTGTGGGGGACCAACTCACAATCAAAAAAGTAATGATTTTTTAAAAAAATATATCATCATCCTGGCTATCATTACTGGTAGATTTTGCTAGCTGCCTTTTTTTGGATTTTCGTTGTGTTGTTTCTGAATTCGGCTTGTTTCAAGACCATCCTGCTATTCTCCAGTCCATTGATTCTGGATGGTTCCCTGACAATTTGAATCAAAATTAATTTTTTGGTTTGTTTTTGGCTCATTCGTTTTTGGACAACCAATTCAATTCCATTCATTTTGGATG
Source organism: Spea bombifrons (assembly GCF_027358695.1). NCBI lineage: Eukaryota > Metazoa > Chordata > Amphibia > Anura > Pelobatidae > Spea > Spea bombifrons. The sequence continues at coordinate 53,479,925 of NC_071087.1, forward strand.
AAAATCTGGTGGCATTTAAGATTCGGAAATTAAATTAATTGTCCGATGCCTACATTTACTCTCGCTCTCTCAAGATCTCTCTCACCTACACCCATGGTGGATGGGAGGGTATGGTTCATAGAATTGCTTGTGAGTCTACTTTGTTAAAGTTGCAAGACCTTACATACACATGCTTGCATTTGGAAGGCAAACTTCCTTAGCCAATAGACCATAGGATCAAGGAAAGTTAAGCAGCAATTTACATGAAATGCACTAGGTATGCCTTAGGAACCAGATGTGATGTAAGTGCTATGAAACAAAAAGCTGAATAAAGTAAGCTTGGAATATACACAAATAGTAACACAAGTGGTTTTCATCTTGGAAATTGGGTCTGTCATTACTCATACTTACTTACTACTTAGACTACTGACAAATACCAAAGTTTGGGTGCTGTGATTAATGGAAGTGGAAGTAGCAGTGGAAAATATATATTTTACATTAAAATCTTCATTTTCCCTTCTCATTTTCTGACTACACTTCCTCTATTGTTTACAATCTACTTACTCAACTAAAAAACATGTTATATATATATATATATATATATATATATATATATATATACATTAAACATTCCAAGAAAATGTCTCCTTACACAATTCAGGCTATTACTGTCCATAACATGTGCACGTTCTGGTTACAAGAAATTTTACATCATTTTCTTTACAATGTATTTTGGTGTCAGCAGTCTTTGTATCTACTGGTTCATCCATTGTAAACCCAGTGTTCTACAATATGCATTTAATCTGGATTGTAATTTAAATTGTAAATACAATTTAAATTACAAATTTAAATTGTAATCACTTTTGGAAGAGTTTCTAACTTTATGTAAGTACAGAAATATACTAATATACAAAAACAGGGTTAAAAATTCTCTTCAAGGTAACAATGGTTGCATTCTTGGTCTCCTGGCCAAGTAGAGGGCTCAGGTGGGAGCCTCCTCAAGAATTATAGCATTGTGCAAACTGGTCATGCTCACAAAAATTACATTTTGCAGTTCAATACCCTAAATAAACACATGCATACAACTAAAACAAATAGTTGCGCAACCCAACACCAGCAAATCACACGAGGATATCTATAAATGTACAAAAATGAATTTATTAAGCGTCTGTGGACAGTAAAATCAAGGAGGGCAACAGATCAAAAACACATTTTGTCATAAACTCTACTCAGTAAAGGAACAGTATTTAATCAACTAAAACACACTGTGTGCAAGTCAAATATAGAGTTTTTTTCCCAAAAAAAATTGGGAAAAATGTCTGATGCATCTCGTGTTAACTGCTGCTACTGATAAGTTAAAATATTCTCAGCACACACTTATACTGTATATCTAAAGCTTTTCCTTCCCCTTGTAAATGCTTATAACACAGCCATAACTATCAATGAGACTCCCTCATTTAATTGTACCTACCAGTCATTGATATGTACCTTCCTACACACAGTCCTACCCCACTTTACCTTATCAAGGAGCACCAAAATGGCTTGTAGTAACGGTGGCTACACATGGCAAGGAATTGACGAATCCTAACAAAATTTCTACACTTTTGCAATTCGTTTTCAGCAACTTCTTTGAGGATCTCCCTTATTATAAGAGATTCATACAAATGCAAGAAACAAGCAATTTTCTTGAAAAAATCAAGTTTGTACACACAAGTCTAGTAAATATATAAAACAGAGTCATACAGGAGCTTACTGGCCGGGGGCAGGTAGGTAATTGCCCCTGTGCCGCTCCAAAATTCTTAAAAAGGGACTGGTCTGACTTGGACTATCCTTCTCACATAGGAAGAAACATGACAGGGGTTACATAATGCAATGCCATGTGACCTTGCAGTGATGCTTGCACAGCGTGTGCGATTGGCTAAAAAGGAGAGGGATGGAGGAAAGGAACTAGTCAGAGAAAGGGTGAGGTAATGAGTGATACAGAGCATAAGGGAGTGAGGGAAGGAGTAAGGGAGATAGATAGGGAGTGAGTAGTTATGTTGACACGAATGTGTATGTGTGTGTTAAGATAAGTGTGTATGCGTAACTGTGTGTTAGCATCAGTGTGCGTAGGTGAATATGTGTATTAGCATGATCGTGTGTGTTAGCATGAATATGTAAGTATGTATTATAATGTGTGTGTAAATATGCATGTAAGTGCATATGTTAATTACTATGTGGGGGAGTTAAGGGGCTGATGAACTTTACTTGCCCCCAGACCAGAAGTTGCTAGCCCTCCTCTTGGGTTATATATATATATATATACCTAATCACAAGTCACTATAAAGTAGGCCCCGGAGACACAACAAAATAGCAGGAGGGGCCCCATGATCCGGCCTTGATTATTGTAAGGGTCAGGCTTGACCTCTGATTGGCCCTAGGCAAATCAAGGGGGCGTGTGGCCACTTGGCTATTTAAGAAAGGCCAGGGGTCGTGGCCTTCCACTTTTAAAATTTTGGAAGCAGTGAAGAAGTTTTCCCTCCCGCCCGCCCTGTTATTCGTGTGTTGTTTCTGGTTTGTGTCCTTGGGGTGGGGGCACGTGGTGTGGCTTGACTTCGTTGGCGGGGAACTGAGGTTCCGGTTGGCTGTTTTTAGGATACTTATTCGTGGTACCTGGTTATAATTGGGTGGTTTCTCATCCGAGGTATGGAAACCGTGTTTATTTGTCACGTTTTGTGGGCATTTCCCACGGGCACGGTCCCAAGGGAATGAGGGGGCCGTTGTGCTTATGCCACGTGCTAGTGCGGTTTTACGGCTCGTGGTAGGGGTGCACGGCAAAAGTTGGTGACAGCTCCCGGACAGAGGTGGAGCTGGCTGAAAAGGATGTCGGTGTATCCTTAAGGGGTGTGGTAGTAACCTCCATGGGGTGAAGTGTGGTAGTAGGGGTCCTCCACCCCTAAGTGACCCTAAGTCATGGAGGTTACAATGTTACAAAGTTATGTACGTTTAAAATTCAAATAAAGTTTTACGTGTCACAGTGCTTTTACAATAAATAAAGCTGTGGCCTTTTCAAAATCCAGTTGGTTGTCCGTCTCATTTATTTTATGGTACATTACATTATGTTTTAAACCCGTTAGCATGACCCACAAGCTGTCAAGTGCTGGGATCAAGACTATGCTATCATTTCTTATACACATTTCAGATAGATAGACTTGTAATAGCGAAACAGAGTCATATCTCTGTTTTATTTTCATTTATTGAAAACAATCTGTTCTATTTAGCTTGAGGAATTAGCTATATCACAAGTGATCTTCTGATTCATTAGATTTATAATGTAAACTGGAAGCAATTTCACTCACAAGATCAACTTCCTCATTACCTCATAAAATACACATTGTGAAACAGCCATTGGATGGGATTGTGGTTAGTGTTTTATACAGAGACTTGTCTGCAATGTATTATAATGCAGTGGCAAAAAAAAGTAAATGAACCCTTTGGAATTTCCTGTTTTTCTCCATTAATTGTTCTTAAAATGTGATGTGATCTACATCTACAGTGAAGGAAAAAATTGTTTGATCCCCTGCTGATTTTGTACATTTGCCCACTGACAAAGACATGATCAGTCTATAATTTTAATGGTAGGTTTATTTGAACAGTGAGAGACAGAATAACAAAAAACCCAAATAACACATTTCAAATAAGCTATTAATTGATTTGCATTTTACTAGTGAAATGGTTTTATGAAACATAGGTCCTGTCAAACTAATTTAATTGCATTCTATGAAGAAGTAAGTAGAAGTGTCGATCAGGGTGTTGCAGTGGATGTAATCTACTTGGATTTTGCCAAGGCGTTTGACACGATTCCACACAATAGGTTAGTATTCAAACTGAAGGAAATTGGTCTTGATGCAAATTCTTGTTCTAAATGGTAAATTTTCAAGCTCGTCAAAAGTGGTAAGTGGTGTCCCTCAGGGTTCTGTTCTGGGGCCAGTTTTATTCAACATGTTTCTGTGTTTGCAGATGACACTAAACTAGGTAAAGTTATACAGGGCGAGCAGGATATTACTGTACTGCAGAGGGATCTAGATAAACTGGGGGACTGGGCACACAAATGGCAGATTAAATTCAATGTAGACAAATGTTAAGTTATGCACTTCGGGGTAGCGAATGTACAAGCAACCTACACCCTAAACGGTAGTGAATTAGGGGTAACGACAAATGAGAAGGATTTGGGAATTGTTATAGACAACAAACTAGGCAACAATGTGCAATGTCAGTCTGCGGTTGCTAAAGCCAGTAAGGTACTGTCATGTATAAAAAGGGGCATCAAGTCGCGGGATAAAGATATAATGTTGCCTCTGTATAAATCAATGGTAAGGCCGCACCTCGAATATGCTGTGCAATTTTGGGCACCTATTCTAAAGAAAGGGTGCAGAGGCGGGCTACAAAATTAATAAAAGGAATGGCGCACTATAGTTATGAAGAAAGGTTAACTAATTTAAATCTGTTTAGTGTAGAAAAACGTCGCCTCAGAGGGGATATGATAACATTATATAAATATATTCGGGGCCAATACAAACCATTGTGTGGAAATCTGTTCATAAACAGGACAATGCATAGGACTCGTGGTCATGCGTTCAGACTGGAAGACAGGAGATTTAGACTAAAGCAGAGGAAAGGGTTTTTTAGAGTTAGGACAATAAGAATGTGGAATTCTCTGCCTGCAGAGGTAGTTTTATCAGAGTCTGTACAGACGTTTAAACTGCAACTGGATGGATACCTGGAAAAACATAATATTCAGGGATATAATCTTTAATTATGGGGAAACAGCTTATTGATCCAAGGAGAAATCTGACTGCCATTTTGGGGTCAAGAAGGAATTTTTTTCCCTGGTTCCTCCAAACACGGCGAGTTGAGTTGATGCCAATTAGCTCGATTTTGGTCTCATCTGACCACAACACTTATCAGTAGCAGCAGTTAACACGAGATGCATCAGACATTTTTCCCAATTTTTTGGTCTCATCTGACCACAACTCTGAAACTTCAGACGGACCTGTTCATGTGCTTTGTTGAGCAGGCAGACCTTGCGGGAGCTGCAGGATTTCAGTCCTTCACGGCATAGTATGTTACCAATTGTTTTCTTGGTGACTATGGTCCCAGCTGCCTTGAGATCATAGACAAGATCTTCCCGTGTAGTTCTGGACTGATTCCTCACTGTTCTCATGATCATTGAAACTCCATGAGGTTAGATCTTGCATGGATACCCAAATCGAGGGAGATTGACAGTTATTTTGCGTTTCTTCCATTTGTGAATAATAAACTGGTATCACCTGCTCACCAAGCTGCTTGGTGATGGTCTTGTAGCCCATTCCAGCCTTGTGTACGTCTACAATCTTGTTCCTGACATCCTTGGACATCTCTTTGATCTTGGCCATCGTGGCCAGTTTAGAATCTGATTGATTGCTTCTGTGGACAGGTGTCATTTATACAGGTAACAAGTAGACGTGTGCATTTGTATTTGGGCGAACTAGAAAACGAACATGAAGGGTGTGTTTTCGTTGTTCAGTCTGAATACCGAACATATGAACATGGCGGCGGCAAAAAGTATATGAAGACAAAGACACACAACACGAAGAATCTTCATGTTCATCTTTTTTTTCTCCATGAACACGAAGACGAACACTTGGCGCCCAAGTCTAGCAACAAACTGAGATTAGGAGCATTCCCTTTAAGAGAGTGCTCCTAATCTCATCTTTGTAACTGTATAAAAGTCACCTGGGAGCCAGACATCTTGCTGATTGATAGGGGATCAAATACTTATTTCACAGAGTAAAATGCAAATCAATTTATAACTTATTTGAAATGCATTACTCTGGATTTTTTGGTTGTGATTTTTTCTCTCACTGTTCAAATAAACCTACAAAATCAGCAGGGGATTAAATATTTTTTTCCTTCACTGTATATATATATATATATATATATATATATATATATATAGTATATGCAGTGCAATGCTAACTCATACATGGAGTTAAGACAGTTCTAGCACCTTACATTTGGAGAAACCAAAAGTTAAATTGAATTTCCTTTTTGTAGTTTTACTGAAAGTCTAGTAGATATTCAAGAATTACTCAGCTAATATTAAAAAAAATATTAGAGAGGCCAAATGCATACATTTGGAGAAAGTTTGCTTTCTTTGATACAGGTGCTCTTGTTCTTGTGGATATTGCTTCTTCTGTCCACTAGATGGTGCTGGGGATACAATTATACTATAATAAAACTGTCAGCATGGTAGTTTAAGTAATGGTTCACCTGAGCAGGAACAATCTCATAAATGATATAGCAGACACGGTCAGGACAGGCAGTGACAATCTCATAAACGATATAGCAGGCACGGGTCGGGGCAGGTGGCCAGTAATAAAGTCAGGAGATGATCCTGGAGGCGGCCGCAGTGGTCGCGACAATAACATAATATACCATGGCTGGTACATAACATTCACAGGACCTGCTGTATCAGAACCCACATTTAACTATAATATTTATCTAGTATATATTTTTCAGCCCATCATTTATTTATATATATATATATATATATATATATATATATAAATGATGAGCTGTCTCATCTGACTCTGTCACGTCTGTCACATGTGCTCAGTGTGAACCTGCTTTCATCTGTGAAGAGCACAGGGCGCCAGTGGCGAATATGCCAATCCTGGTGTTCTCTGGAAATGCTAAACGTCCTGCACGGTGTTGGGCTGTAAGCACAACCCCCACCTGTGGACGTCGGGCCCTCATACCACCCTCATGGAGTCTGTTTCTGACCGTTTGAGTGGACACATGCACATTTGTGGCCTGCTGGAGGTCATTTTGCAGGGCTCTGGCAGTGCTCCTCCTTGCACAAAGGCGGAGGTAGTGGTCCTGCTGCTGGGTTGTTGCCCTCCTACGGCCTCCTCCACGTCTCCTGATGTACTGGCCTGTCTCCTGGTAGCGCCTCAATGCTCTGGACACTACGCTGACACAGCAAACCTTCTTGCCACAGCTCGCATTGATGTGCCATCCTGGATAAGCTGCACTACCTGAGCCTCTTGTGTGTGTTGTAGACTCCATCTCATGCAAAACTGACCAAAACATCAGCCAGGAAGGATAGGAACTGAGAAGTGGTCTGTGGTCACCACCTGCAGAACCACTCCTTTATTGGGGGTGTCTTGCTAATTGCCTATAATTTCTACCTGTTGTCTGTTCCATTTGCACAACAGCATGTGAAATTGATTGTCCATCAGTGTTGCTTCCTGAGTGGACAGTGTGATTTCACAGATGTGCAATTGACTTCGAGTTACATTGTGTTGTTTAAGTGTTCCCTTTATTTTTTGGAGCAATGTATATATATTGAAAAAAATTATGGGCTGAAAAAAAAAATAAAATAAAAAAAATATATATATATTTATATTTCACCTTAATAGCCTGCCTGATGATTATAGTTTTATAGTCACAGTCAAAGTATTTTGAGCATTTTAAACTTGCACATTATGTTTTAGATGTGTTTTGTGCACAACTGTTTACATTGATTAATTATATGTGTGTGATAAATCCCTCTTCTTTTGTGTGAATAAAACTGGACCTAGGATATGACACCTATTGAAGAGATCCTGAGGTAGAGGTGCTACTGGCTAAGATTAGGTTCACTGTTACTTCATGGGAGTCCTCTTGGCTCCTACAACAGATGGCTGCTATTAGTGGGGTAGTGACTGGGCCACAAACTTCATCTGATCAGCCTAGAAGTACTAGTTCTAGGCCCATTCACCATCCAATTAATCCGACCCTTTGTTATGCGGGCAGGACACCAATCAATGGAGATTCAATCAACAATGTAAAGCTGTATGGCTACTCGCCAGCGCAAATGGGGTGCCTTGTGCAACTCTAAACATCAGTGTGCCAGTTGCGGTGGAAGTCACCCTGTTTCTAGATGTTACAAAAATATCTGTCAAGGCAAATAATAATGATAACCAAGTGATTAATGGCAGTTAGCATGGCCTTAGTGCAATCATGGCTTTTGTGATATGAACATAGGAAGGTCACACGTGGTGGATAATTTTTAATTGAGTTTTCGTATTCTTTTTTTGGCTTAAAGTAGGTTTTTGAGACAAACCATTTCAAATATTAGCAAATGCAAGCTTCCCAGGAAAGAATCAAGGACAGGCTGCAAGAGGTTACATTCAGCAATAGATAAAAAAAATAGTTAACCATTGCAATGCCAGAGATATCTTTACTGAAAAAAATCCTAACTCAGACCACTCTAAAAACTCAACCTTTATTAAAATCTGAGAGATGAGGAAAAGAAGATAAAAGATCTCAGGGATTCTGTAGACCTTAAGTCACTTCTGCTGGGAAGCACATATCCACCAACCCCTCAGTAAAGTAAATCTTCTTTACTAAGTTACATTAAATAAAAGTAAAAATCCCAGGAGCTTATTTCAATTAATTATGCACTAATTATGCATTATTTTACAGACAAGGAACAACATTATATTTAGGGCAGCTTCTATTGCAGGCACTGTGTGTGTGCTCTACATGCCCCTCCCCTTTCAGCTGTCCTGTTTTTCTCCGCAGCAGGACACTGTCTCACATACTGCCCCCTCCTCATCTCCCCTCAGCATGGTCTCAGCACCTGCAGAGAGAAATCAGAGGAGACCAGATTGGCCAACACATTTCTTTACACCCCTCCTGAATTTTGTTCGAACTGAAAGAATAGCAACCAGAATTCATTGTGTGAAAACAAATGAGCCAAAAATTAAATAAAAAAATATCCAAAATATTTTGGGCCTAGTGTACAAGCCTTGTTCAGGCTTGGGACCCTAAAAAAGAGACAGTGCATGAGTTTACTCCCTGCTCAGTAAATTAAACTAATGCCAATGGGTAGTATATTTTGGTATCTAATGGTGAACTAGCCCTACAGACAGATCCATCAGTGAGTTTTGGGGGTTAATTTAAGAGTATGTGCTTTCCCAGTGTTGCTGTGCCAAGAACATTTCACTTTTAGAGCTGTTTCTTTTAGCCATCAGGGTTTGGCAAAATCTCTTTGTAAAAAAGTGTTTATTTTTTTACTTTGATATCTTACGGATGGTGCAGGTTATTATTCACATTCACTCGGTTAGGAGTGTATTTAGAGATGAGTGAGGAGTGGAACCAATGCAAAGGCCAGGATCACAATGTTCTAGCACTGAGATTAGGATACTGCCCAGTTTATATTGGGCCTTAATTGCCCAAACGATGGGCAGGTGTGTCAAGAGCATGCAGGAATAACATGGCCAAGGAGAGGCAGAAGAAAACAGTAACCAAAAATCCACCTGGCGGAGTAGCAAATGGGTGAGTCACCTGGAATCCATAAGTTTTCTGGTTCATATCTCTGTGGATCCTGACAGTCAGAATGGACACTATGATTCTACCTATAAAGGATATTGAATTCCAGGCCATGGGATAACCATAACATAGACTATAAGTCTTTTCATTTCTTAAATTGGGGACAAGTTGCCAACAATTAGCAAAACGCACCAAATCATTTCCAGAAGCCCTTTAAAGTTTAGTACTCAGGTACCCAAAATCAGAGATTGTTTGCATTGCTCTGTGTTTCTACTGTTGTCATATAAACTATAAAATCATATCCAAATATCCTATATTTGAAGAGATGGTGTTGATTGATCAATATATTGGTGCTTATGGTGCCATTTATGGAAATCTCTGCCAGAAAGCATGTTGCTGCCTTTTCATAATCAAAACCCTTTGACTAACTTTAATTTCACTGTCATGATCTAGGACATCAGAAAAAACATAGCTGTAAAACATGTGACATATCACCACAAATACACAAAAGGTAAAGTTTACTCATTTGTCACTAACAAATAATCCCTTATGTCGACTTTTAGACTTTTTATTAATCTTTTCATTTGTTTCAGTCTATAACTTCAGACCAAAAATTTTGAGAACTTCACTACTTTTAGTAGTTACCAAATACCAAGTTTTTAAATATGAAACATGAATAGAGAGCTTTGCAATCAGCAAAAGTTAAAACATAGGAAAGTAAACAAACAATGCTCTTACTGTTTCTTAAGTGCAATGAGTAATACCAAGGGGAAAGCTATGGAATTTCCAACTAGGCATTAGATGCATTCCTGCCTAAAAGGCAATACTTTTTAATACACTAAAAAACCCTTCTAGCTACAGTGTTTCTAAAACAATATATCAATTTTTTTGCATAATGTAAAAAATAGATTTTATTTATATGAGATAAGAACCAGCCTATGTAGTCTGCCTATAAATTCTGTTAAAACACCTTAAAATTGGCATAACCACCTTCTTCTTTCTGCATTTATTGTCTTTAGCTCAGTGGTTCTTAACTGGGTGTGTGAGATGGAATTTCAAGGGGCTTCGACAAAGAGTCGCTTGCATCCTCACAAGTCATCACTCATCACCAGCTGCCAGTGTGCCCTGAGAAGTAGTAGATGGTTGTGTTGTTTAGATAGAAGTCTCATTGTTTGTTTAGTCAAAAGGAGAGAATTACAGAATTAAAAACAATTTAACAGTAAAGTTACGAATTGTCAGAACATTGCATTTAAAATCATTATAATGCAGCCTCTGACGTGATCATTGTGTATTGTTTCACTTATAAATTAATGGTCAAGACAGTTTGTTAAGTATTTCATCCCTCGGGGCCTCTCAGCTTGCCTATCATTTCTGCTCACATGCACTGTGCCTCTCTCTGTCACTTGAATTCACTCAGTCTATCCAGTGCTTATCCCCATTTTGTCCAGTCAATAACAAGTTCCCCTCGTTTCCAATGCCTTCCCCATATATATAACATGAAAGACTGAGGAGCACTGGGAAACAGGAGGTAACGTTTGTCCCAAGAACACTGCAGTCTGCTACTGCCCAAATTGCAAGAGAAGTAAACTCCTATGTGTAAGACTGTTTCTCCATATTCTCCAGAATGTGGTTCAAATTGTGATTTAAAAATTAGAAATTAGTATTCATCTTTAAATGTGATTTTACTTTTGGATGGTTGTGCAAACAGTAATCAAACATTTCTTAGGGGTGTGGGGAATAGAAAAGGTTGGGAACCACTGCCCTCCAGTGGGGAGAGAGAACATCACGAGAAGCTCTGCATCTATCCCTAAGATAGCCTTGGATTCTTCCCCATGTAACATTTACAAAATATAAGTTTACACCTGGCTACTAAAGAAAAGGAGGTTTACTACCATCATGTATAAAGGTTTGACGACACTAGTTCTAACAGTCCGGGCCACAGTTTTGCAACATTAGTTCCTTGCTTTTCAGAAGAATTAGAATGTTGCATTACAAATTAGAGAATAAGGATAAAGTAATCAAGGGGGGTCTGGAATCTGAACTTGTAGTTTGTACCTAAATACACCATTCTAGCAATATAATATTTAGTCTGTATTCTATGGGTCATGTGAATACATACATAACAGAGCAATAAAAATAGAAAAACGTTGGTATTACCGTATTTGCTCGATTATGAACTGACCCTGATTAAAAGACGACCTCCCAAAATTTGAATATTACCGTATTTGCTCGATTATAAGATGACCCTGATTATAAGACGACCCCCCAAAATCAAAATATTAATTTAGGAAAAAAACAAAAAGCCTGAATATAAGACTACCCTATAGGAAAAAAGTTTTACTAGTAAATATTAATTCATGTAAACTAATTTTCATATTTAATAAAAGCTATGATTGAGAAAAATATATTTTTTATTTCCTTTTATTTGCCAACCTGCCCCCCACATCATGGGGCTGAGTGGCATATAGGGGGTTAAAATGCATTTCTGGAGATATATATATATATATATATATATATATACTGCTAACAGCAATCACACTCCTATCAAGCCAAGGCAGCCAGTACATGCTGGAACCTGGGGATGTTAGAAGTGTGAGTACAGCCTCCCTATGCCATGCTACCACCCCCACCCCCCTTACACATCCATGCTATCACACACACACACTCATTCACAAACATTTAAATACTCATTCATTCTATTAATCACACATACACACACACGCTCAAACCCCCCCACCCCTTTACCTGAACTGCAGATCTCCCACTCGCAGACTTCTGCAGGGGCCCGGCTGTGCGAGCAACTTCTCTGGCCCCGCCCCCAGAGGAAGGAGGGGGAGGTAGAGTTATGTGAGGACTGTGCTACCTTCCTGTTCTCCTGCTGCTAATAGCAGAGACACTGCTCGTGATCAAAGCCCGGTAAGCAGCACGGCCCCAGCAGAATGAGGTCTGATTAGAAGACGACCTCGATTATAAGACGAGGGGTATTTTTCAGAGCATTTGCTCTGGAAAAAACCTCGTCTTATAATCGAGCAAATACGGTAATTTAAGACTACCCTATAGGAAAGAAGTTTTACTAGTAAATATGTATTCACATGTAAACTATTTTTTCATATTTAATAAAAAATATGATTGAGCAAAATGCTTTTCTTTTTTTTATTTCCTTTTATTTGCCAACCTGCCCCCCCCCCAGTTATGCATATCTGCACACAGTTATGCACACCTGCTCTCCGGCTTGCCACTCTGCCTGCCAGATATGCTTTACACCCAACTAAATGCCACTCTGCACACCAGATATGCCTTATACCACCCAATATGCCACTCTGCCCCCAGATATGCCACTCTGCCCCCCCCAGACTTACCAATGCATCCCCAGACTTGCACCCAGTGCTTCAGACTACCTGGTGTCTAGTGGAGGCAGCCAGTGAACATCTGCGCGATGCACATAGACAACCTCTGCTGCTACCCGCCACTTCTGCCGGGGCTTCTGTGACTGAGCACTGGAAAGTCATGTCACACCGGCGCTCCATCATAGAAGTCCCATCAGAAGTGCCAGCGGTGAAGGTTGTCTGGCATCTCTGCGGGGTATCTTCCTCTCTGGCAGCCAGTTAATGACAACCTTTGCTGCTGCCCGGTACTTCCGCTGGGAATTCTATGGTGGAGCACTGGAAGGTCAAACCAGCGCTCCATCATAGAAGGCCTGGAAGAAGTGTTGGGCAGCAACAGAGGTTGTCTGCACACATCGTGCTGAGGTCCTCTGGCAGCCAGAGAGGAGGATCCAGGTCCCCTGCAGCGCTGCGGGGGATCTGGATCTTAGTCTTGTAGTCAGACCTCTATTTGAGGTCTGAGTATAAGATGACCTCAAATATAAGACAAGGGGTATTTTTCAGAGCATTTTCTCTGAAAAAAACTTTTTTTTGAGCAAATACAGTATTCCCTGCTGTTATTTAGGGTGTGATTACTGCAGTATTCTGACCTTGGCTATTGTGACAGAATGACCTGTCATACAGGGCCGCAAGGTAGACAGAGATGGTTCCAGCCTGGCTGCCAAACAAACATGGCTCAGGCAGGAACTCCATTGTGTTAACAAATCCCATTAACAGGATTACTGCCAGGAGGATATTCAGTAGCCAAAGGGGATTAAAGGTTGGGTCGTTTACATGTACCTGTTTATTAATGTTAATTCAATTATGTGGATATAAAAGGCTATGTTTTACAACAATAAAATGTTCCATTTGTTCTTCGCAATCATGGTGGTCGTGACTACTTTTGTGATCTAAGACAAAGATCCATCTATTAGCCTTTTGAGGCTTGAGACTATCCTGGAGGGACAGACAAAGGATTCATAGGGTATCTATAACCCTAACTAAGCAACCCATTACAGCTATGTTTTCCATGATTTCTGGTGTCCTGATCCAGGCTTTATCCTATGACTACCCGTGACCTCTGGTATTCCAGACCCTGGCTGTGTTATAAGTGATATGTTATTTCCAGTATCCACTTTAGAAGTGTTAATATTTGTCCGTGACAAATCTGGTATGCTGTCTGCAGCATCGTGAGAACAGAACGTAGTCAATGCAGGCCAAAGTCAGGTATACTGGACTAAAGGCCTCGGGATACAGAGATAAGGGAAGAACAAAGGTCAGGTACACAGTTCAAGACCCAAAGGCAACAGTACAATAGGTTAAAGCAAACTCCTGGTAAAGACAAGGCAAAAAATTGGAAACCGGTTCAGGACTCAGAACAATGCAATATGAACAAACACCACCCAGAGACTATAGCTAGCTCTTGCATGGGCAAGGGCTACAGGGACAATTCTAATAACTTAGAATTGTGTGTGTGTTCCCCTTTAAATTAAAAGCGCAGGTGTTGCATGCTACTCAGAACACCAAGCTGTGTAGTTACATTGAGGATTCCTGCCATGTACCAGCAGCATGGCGGTTAAGGTAAGAGCAAGCTCTGCCATGCATCACTGCCATTAGTACTCCGGCGAGTGGGACCGGAGCAGTGCGAATCCAGGGGCGGTTGTGACACATATATTACGTAGTTGCTAATTATCTTGTTTTTTTCCAGGATAGACTTTGGGGTTCAGAAGCTTGTCCTGGTACTTTCAGTGTCCTGGATCTCACTCTAACAGGCCTCATATCAAGGGAGAGCATGGTCTGTTTGTTCAGACCTCTGCTTAAGCGCTCCTTAACACTGTGCTGGTGATTGATGCTGAGAGTCGGGATATGGTGTCATATAACTCCTGTGTATCTGGCTCAGCTGCCCCTGCTTAAGAAAAAAACTGCTCTGCACCCTACTATGTATAGCTTCTTCGCTGCCCGATCCCTCTAGGCTTTAAAAATATTGGCAACTCTGTAAAAGAAAGGGAGATGCAAAAGAATATTCTTTTCTGTGGTGACACTTGATCTAGGACTGGCCCTGAGTGCCATTAAAACAAAGGCCACTAAAACGAAGTTGAATCCAGTAATATTGGTTGACTAAGGTCACATAATGTTGAGTGACCCCGCAGGTGTAGCACGGCTACATTGAAGAATAGGCTAGGGCAGTGTAAGTGAGTGTCGTGAGCGTGTTGAATGTGTGTTTGGGTATGGTTGTGTGTCTGTATGTTATTGTGGATATGTGTTTTTCTTGGTAGGTTAGTGGTATGTTTGTGTGTACACGTATGCATCTGGGTATGTGCTTGTATATGTATGTATGTGTCCGAGTATGTTAGTGTATGTGTGACTGGGTATATTGGTGTGGACATGTGATTGGATATGCTAGTGTGTGGGGTATGTTGGTCTATGGGTAATTAAGTGTGTCTCTGGTTATGTGGCTGTGTGTCTGGGTATGTTATTGTGTGTGTTTGTCTGGGTATGTTAGCAAGTGTTTGGGTGCGTTATTGCACGTGCTTGAGTATGTGAATATTTTAGTGTGTTTTGTGGGTGTTTGTGTTTATTAGTAATTAAATATGGGTAGTGTGGTAGTGAGTGTTTGGATGTGTCTTTTCTTGTGAGTCCTCCTCCCAATGTCAAGTTTTGAATTCTCCCCTATCTGAAAGCCATCATGTAACATGACTGCAAGGTTGGCATGTCTGGTGTCTTCAATAACGTGTACAAGTAGGTGTGGCCATGTCCTAGGCGTGTGCCTCCTGTCTCTGCTTCTGGACTATTTAGGGAAGGGGTTCATGAAAAGTCTAATAATACTGAATAAGACCATGCAATCAATGAAGTAAAATATAAATACATTATACATTTATTTATGAAACACAGACTTTACAAAGATTTGCATTTTGCATAAATTAAAAATCCAGCTCTTTGGAAATATAAGTAAATAATTTAAATAAATAACAATACAAAGATAATTACCAATATCCAATAAATAGATGGCTTTCTCATTGTAAACAGGAATGAACCATCTTCTTGCAAACACATGGCTGATACATACAATATGTTTGAGCACCGTAATTTCTGTATAAAGTTATTTTTTTTTTTTTTAAAGAAAACTAAGAGGGCCAAACTATTGTTTTCTCTTGGTAACTAACCAGACTCACTATAAAATACTTCACAATTGGTAAATAAGTTAAAACTGCATAAAAAAACTAAGACTTAAGTCAATAAGCTTTTTGTTCTTGGTTGGAATACTTTTAAACCCATACATGCCCTATAAGGACTACTTTTAAATAAGCTACCTACAAGGTTTCTGGGAATTGTAGGTCATATTGTAGTAGAATTGGGAGGCACCAGCATGTGAAGTACCCAAGTGAAGGAGTAAATGTAAGGTCATATCTGGAATATTCCATGTCTGGAATAGGCAATTTTCAGTGCTCCTTAATGCGTACATGTGCATACAAATAAACATCTGTGCATTTAAATGACTTTTTGTATAAATACATTAACAAATTATCTCAAGATAATCATCCAGAACATTGTTCCTGAGAAATAATCATATTTGTACAGGTTATTTTCTATTCTTCTGGCTCTGCCTGGTTTTGTTTGCTGAAAAACATAAACAAAACATGGTCAAGTAAAAAATACACGGTTTATCTACATTACTTTTTTTTTTAAAAAAAAAACCCAATTTGTTTAAAACATAAATATATTTAATCCTTCATCTTGTATGATTTCAGCTTTCTATTGTGCATTGGATCTTGAATAGCTTATTCGATGAAAGCTAAACAGATCCACAAAAACACAGGAATGGTTTGGTTGGCTTACTAATTAATTTATTTAAAAACATATATTTTGGCTGTATTTTATGTCTGATAAGATAATTAACCTCTTTGGACCACTGGGGTCCACTGTTAGAATAGATAGTCTATTTGCAGAAAAGGCCTCACACGCCCAGGAGTAGTTCTGCGACAAGCCCCAGGTTTCTATCTTCACAGTTTAGAAATCAGAGACATTAACTTGCACCAAGAGGGAAAATACACCTACGGGACCCATAGGCAGGCCAGGAGTAAGTGGTACAGGTACTATAGGAAGATTATTAGGTGAAAGCTTACCAAGTGATATTTGAACTAAGAATGTCATATTTACAGACTTAAATATCTTGCCAAGAGGATACAGAAAATGATTAATAAGGTTGAAGAATTTAAACCGTTCAAATAATGTCTTGGCTATAACATTTCTCCTGGCGCAGAACTAAATAATTATTTCTTTACATATTATACGGTGAAGAACTAATATCTGTTATTTCAAATTACCATATTTTCTCCATTATAAGACGACCCCCGAAATTTGAATATTAATTTAGGAAACAAAGAAAGCCTGAATATAAAAGTCTACCCTATAGGAAACAGTTTTACTAGTAAATGTTATTTTTTCATATTTAATAAAAAATATTATTGAGAAAAATGCATTTCTTGTTTCATTTGCCATCCTGCCCCCAGTTATGCACATCTGCCCCCCTCAGTTATGCACATCTGCCCCCGTATATATGCCACTCTGCCCCCCACATATGCCTTATACCCCCTGTATGCCATTCTGCCCCCAGATTTACAAATGCAACCCCAGACTTGTCCCCCGTGCTACAGACTCCCTGGTGACGAGAGTCTTATATTTGAGCAAATACAGTACTTGAAAAAAAGTGCCACGTGCTTCCTTATAGCATTATGTTACCTTTGTAATATTCTTTCGATGATCTTCTCCACCCACGGAGCAGATGGATTCACACATACAGTCTCTCCTGTTTTCAATGTAATGCTAAAAAGAAGAATTTAAAATTGCATTCAAAGTCCATTAATGAGATATTTAAAACATTCTTCATGCAAATGATAACTACCTTTAAACACATAAAGCAACAGCAAACCATTTAAGACTTCATTGTCTATGGCAACAACCAATGTCTGCTTTGTGTCACATGACAGGCATTTCTAGTAAAATTAGCAATGTGAATGTATACATTATTAAAGAGCAATAGTTTGTTATTTCTGTTGTTTAGCTTCTTTTAGCGGTTGTTTTCAATAAGTCATCCACCTAATAATTTACTTAACCAACTTAATAATTAAATTATATCATAATACAAGAGTTATAGATGTGTTTCAACAGACCAACGGCAGCTTTTTATTTTTCTTTTATTTCCACTTCCTTCATATTAGCAAATCCCTAGAATACACAGAAGAATACTTCTGCTTTCTGTAATATAACAGAAAGAATATTCTAAAGCATCTCAGATTTTTTTTTTTTTATAAATGCATTTTGCTATTTAAGAGAATTCACTAGTACAAAAATAAAGGGTATGATCATTCAATTATAAATTGTACCTTGCAGAAAATACTCACATTAATTCAACATTTTTGCAGTGTGGCCCACTGGGAATCAACTCAACTTTTTCAAAAAGCCGAGGACTAATGAATGCAGAATGTGTCGTGATACATTGACATCTTAGCTGTGATGCTGATTTCATCAATGACATAGCTATGCGAATGAAAAAGAAAATGATAATGCATTCATAATCATTGTACAAAACTTTTTTAATTGTCTACTTACTAGTGCCTGGTTAATGTCTAAACAATGAATAATTACATATATGGCAACATGGAACAAAACCAGATATTATGCTTTCTTCCTAGGACTGATAATTAAATCCAAAACATTTTGTAAATTGAATACTTTGCTAAATATGAAATAATGAAAATGTCTTGACATGTAGTTTAAGAGTGAAGAATTAACATGAAGAAAACACAAATACAGTTATAGTTATTAAAAAGTCCTCTTAAAGAGCCCTAAATATTATAGCAGTTCCTCACCTTCATTATTTCTAGACTCAATACAACCTTTTTTATCACTCTTTAAGAACTTAAGAAACTATTTTTTTAATTTGCAAAAGACGTTAGTATAAGAAATTACCTTGTGACACAGTGGAGCAAAGCAAAATAAAAGCCAGAATGGCCGTGATCCTTTTTGTGCCTGGCATGACTTAAGATTTCTTGTAGTTAAACGTTGGCAGACGTTCTTTGCTGAGCGCTCTGGAATGCAAAATGTTCTGCTTCTTAGCTTCGGAGAGGATATTTATAGGAGACCAAGGCATGGTCATTCTGATGTCACTTTTGCTTGATTACCACACTGTAATTTCCAAAATTTGCAATCTGATGAATAGCCCAGCTCCTGAGTCATGGTTTGTGTGCGGTGGTTGTCTTTATCAAGTTGCTGTCACTTATTCTGTGTCATACGTAACACGAAAAGAACAAAGCTAGGTAATATTTATCATGGATTCACATGAAAAGAAAATACTTAATCTTGACTTTGTGGGATAATATAGTCATAATTACTGCATCCACTTTGACATCCTGTGTTTTATTCATTCTAATTTATATACTAATCTTTGTGCCATGGAATATGTAGAGCAATTTTCTTAGAAACATGTCATGAATTCATATATTCACATATATGCAATATTTATTGCATAAGTCGCATAAACATAATATCACCTGCCCATGATCTTTTGATATTTGAGAAGCTGGTTCTCATGACCCATACGTTCTTGTAAATTTTAGCACTGCAGGATTTGCATCATATAAACACTGATAATGCACATGGCGTTAATTTTCCTTATGTCACATACTGTAGCAAATTGCTTTTCTATTTGCCACAGTACTCTGGCTTCACGTATAGTGCTTCTAACTTCAACTCAAAACAGACATTGTAGCAGAAACTGGAAGTGCTGCCTATACATTCTGGGAATAAGGAATGCTCATGAACCCTGCGCACATTTCTAGGCACCCCACTGAAAATATACCTAAATATGATGCCTAAAAATATAGGAAATCCTAAGGAAATCTAAGAGATTTAGTTTTTGTAGTATATGTATATTGTAAGGGCCATCTTTAATGACAGGGACCTGGTCAGGCTTCCGAAGTGGGCTCCTGCCATAGACTCCAGCTCAGTGGCACCTACATCTAATAGAAATCCCTCCTTTACACAATGTGATGGCATTGCAACACTAGGTTTGAGACATTAATTGGTATGTTTTGGTAAAGTTAGAATTTTTTTCTGTGCATTGGATGATTTTAATCTTTATTTTCATTTGAATTTATACTAGAAAACAAGATTGATGATGTATAGTTCTGTGTATGAAAAAGGTAAGTTGCTCAATTATATATTTTATTTTTTATATAAAGGTAGCTTATGAGTAAGCGCTTAGTTAATCTCAAAACGCATTAAGCGATTAAACCTTTTCTTCTGATTCACTGGCACTTTATATAAATAATAAAATATATAATTGAGTACACATGGATAGATGCCAGCAATGTCGCTTTTGACTATTGCAGGTGTTATGTATACAGGTAGGGAAGTGCAGGGTTAAACGGTGTGAAAAAAATTGTATCCAGGACAATCTAAAATGCAGTCCTTTCCAATGATCTGTATAAAAGAAATAATACTATGGCACAGTAAAGTAAGTAAAAAGTGTGGCCCCTATGATGGCTCACAAAATGAGCTACAACAGCATAAAAGCAAAGGCAGTCCACTAGGAATTTTCTGGCAAATAATAATAATAATCAATAACTATCAAGATTATTGATTTGTTTTTGGTCAGCAAATTTGTCTCCTGAGGAAGCCAGGACAGCACCTGGTGAAACGCGTAGAGAGGCTGATTTTATCTTCATCCATTCATTTCACCACTTACCAGAAAATTCCTAGTGGACTGCCTTTGCTTTTATGCTGTTGTAGCTCATTTTGTGAGCCATCACCTCTTGTAAGTTGCTCTAATAAATAGGGGCCACACTTTTTACCTACTTTACTGTGCCATAGTATTATTTCTTTTATACAGATCATTGGAAAGGACTGCATTTTAGAATGTCCTGGATACGATTTTTTTCACATCATTTAACCCTGCGCTGCCCTACCTGTATCCATTATTCTTGTTTTAATAGTACTGTGAGGAGTGCTAAGGAGGAGCTGCGGGTACGCGTGTTATAATTCATAGAAGTGTCACATTTCACATACACACCTCGTTTGTATTGCAGGTGTTAGACAGATTGATCCAAATCTGCGCATTACCGCTCTTATTATCCAAATATTTTTTGGCATACATCTCAGTTTTGGTCATTTCCATGGTTCACTGGTAGGATTTTCTCTTACAAGCCTCTCACATAAGTTTATGACTCATACACTCATTCCCTCAGTAAGCAATTTTGAAGTTTCTTGGAATGTAAAATTCTAGTAAATGCCAGTAATCCAAGTAAAAAAAAAAAACAGAAGAAGACAGCAAATACATGGTTACTAGCAGAAATAATTATGAAACCAAGCGAACTAATCAAAGGTGACAATTGTTCTTATCAACCTTTTCCATATCAGAAACAAATTACACAATCACTCATCATTAATGACTGTACAAATTAAAAACTCACTAGTTTACTTCTTTTGTCACGCAGAACCATGACACTATTTGAGGTCTACATTGTTTTACGTGTTGAGTATGTATTATCAATCACAACAGAGCTGAATATTGCAAACTGACTAAACACTAGACGTGTGTAGAGTGAGCAAAATCGATTTGGGCAAAATTTTCATTTTTGCCGGGTTCGTTTTTGGGCAACAAAGTTAGTTTTCTGGCTGTTTGGCTTGGATCAAATTTGAGTGCCCTTTGTTGATTCGGAACAACATTCGGGGGGCTTTACCAAAAGGGGATGTACCTGACATCTTCTGGGCTCACCTTTCATTATAGAGAAAAAGCTTCCCCAGAGTATGGATGCAGCAGCAGCAGTAGTAGTAGTGGGGCACTAGACACTGGCAGATGATAGGAACATCTTACACTTCAACTCCCATCAGTCTGTAACTGCTGCTACTACAAGTTAAAACTTAGATATCTAATCATTATCCCTTCCCTTTGTAAAAGCTGATTGCCCAGAGTGAAAAAAGGTTAGGAAGAACTCCCACGGATTGTTGGATCCATCAATCACAGCCATAACCATCAATGAGGCCACCCTCAGTTTTTTGGCTACTTCTACCTATCAGTCATTGATTGATAAATCAAATGTTGTGTTTCTATAAAAACAATAACAATAGAAGTAGCCATTTGCTTTTTTCATTTAAAGTTTGTCCATGTAGCCTGCCAATCTTCAATACAACCCAAAATTCCATTTTACACACCTCCCAACATTTTAAATGGCCAAAATGTGTCCCACTCTAACATTTCTATACATGCCAAAATATTTAAAATTGTGTACTTAATCCATTGTTTCACATGTCCATGAAACAAAAACGTGCAATGTGTAAAATCAGGTGTAGTAATTCCCTGGGCTACTTCCAATTCTGCCAAAATATGCCATGAACAATTGCACAGAAGAAGGAAATAGACAACATGTTCTAACGTGGGAATTAGAACTGCAATTCTTTCTGGAAAAATACACGCTAGCCATATTGTTGTTGCCACAGCGTTATAACATATTTCTCACCGGTAGGGCCTGAAAGTTACCATATTTTATAGGACAGAATCCCCCTTACAAATAAAGAGGGGGTATTTTATCAGACTGATGCACACACACCCCACTGACCACTCTAAATGCAAGCTAACATTGATTGCTCAACCAACCCAACCCAACCCAACCTCAAACACACATACCATACACTGATGCAAGAGAGGACTGGCAAAGTGACAATTGCCCCTGAACTGGACTCATTTAAAACACTGCCTGGAGCGTTGCTGCATTTTTTACTCGCAATTTCATACACATCCATAAGAGTATATGGTAACAAGAAACAATTTAACTGTACTTATTGACTAATTATTTTTGCATCACCTTTAAAGCAACCCACAACCGCAAGAGCACACTGTTACCATTCTAGGCCTCTCATAATGTTTTCTCTCACAGAGTGTTCATTTCTGTAATATGGTTCCTCATCTTGAAAACTTGAGTAGATTCTTACAAATGTGACTCTTTAGGTGGCTTACATAATCATCACCTATTATCAGTTTTGTATTTTCCATAAGACAATGACCACCGCTTAAGGGACACTCTTGGATGCATAGGGATGTTGCCTGGTGACAGCCCCACCAACAATTTGTTACCCATTTTGCTCAAAAGATCCTGTGCATTATCATTTTTAACATTTTATGGTGAGACTAGTAATGTTTGTAGTTAGTGTTTCATTGGAATGTAAATATGGCTCTTATATTTAAATAACCTAGTAGAGTTGTTTTAGATTAACAGATCACTGCTGTTTGCCACCACCTAAAGAGACCCGTGATTTATGTCACCACTAAATCTGAGTCAAGGTTTACTAAAATATTTTGACACCATAATCTGTAAACAACACTAGAATCACAATGTACCGCTAAAATGTGTACAAAACACCTGCCACTGCCAAAAACAAATTTTAATATTAAGGTTTGGGCAGTTCTATTCAGAACTTACTCTTTCTATATCATAGTAGTTTTTTTCCTGTGGTTTAATTACATTTTTAGAATTACGGACATTGCCAAGCTAGGGTTGTCTCAAATTGCCACATTTCATTGTGGTTTCACGCGTTACATCAACAGGATGTGTTCAGCTTCACTCAGTTCATCGCTTGTCAAGTATGTTCAAGTTCTAGATGACACATGGAAATACATCCATGCTATTTTTTAGAGTATACATATTTTTTTCTAAGAAAATCACTTGCGTGTGTACACTGCACATTAGCTCTGTTGCAATCTTTTGAGGATTGGTGAAGGTCAAGTTGATGATTATAAAACACTGTTTGGTGATATTTATGAGCCTTAATTTGACAAATCAAAATAAAATGAGATAAAAAAAATTGAAGGTAGTCTTAAATCTCAATCATCCTGCCAATATTCAATAAATTGCATTTTAACATGAAACTTAACAACATATATTTTATATTAAGAAGCAAAGTATTCAGTGTAATCCTTCAAATATGAATTTTTGGGCCACTCCAAATCCAATTAGCGTATAAATTTAGATTATTAATTGTTTGGACTAATTCTACTGATTTTTTTGTTTTATTTTGAGCATCACCACATGAGGAGTTGATTATTCTGTCTTAAAATGCTTATACTGAATAGTTGCCAAACTCCTCAGGTTGCAAACCACATGTTCATCGTGTTCAATCATGCCAGGTTTCCAGGCAACTAAAAAGCTATTGTCAATTGACAGAATAACTGCCTGACTAAAAATACCAGCTGTATAAGTCACTAACTCATCACACTAATATTAAAGGGCCAATACACTTTACAACTAACTGTAGCAAAACCTTTAACTACAAAGGGGGGGAGGGTAGATATTGGAGGTAGAGGGGGGTAGATAGTGGGGAGGGAGAGGGGGGTAGATAGTGGGGAGGGAGGGAGATAGATAGTGGGGAGGGAGAGGGGGGTAGATAGTGGGGAGGAAGGGGGATAGATAGTGGGGAGGGAGGGGGTAGATAGTGAGGAGGGAGGGAGAGGGGGTAGATAGTGAGAAGGGGTAGAAAAGGGGAAAAGGTAGATAGTGAGAGAATGAATGAATGTGTGGATGAGTTGTCTGAATGAGGGAGATAATTAATGAGTTTGTGAGAATGCATTAATGAATGTGTAAATTTGTGTGAATGAGAGACAGAATAAATGATTGTGTGAATTAATTATGTGAATGAAAGTGTGAATTAGTGAGTGACTGTTAAAAGTGTTTGTGTGTATGATACATGTATAATTGATGTAGAGCCTTGGCGACCAAGATGACACAGGCAGGGTGTTTATGGGACAAAGATGGCACAGGCCGGGCTGTTTGGGGACAAAGTTGACTCATGCTGGGCTGTTTGGGGACAAAGATGGTAAATTCTATGTGTGTAATCTGGGTGCTGGTCAGGTTCTATGCGGGCAGTGTGGACGCCAGAGCTGGCTTTGGGTTGTGCAACCTATCATCTATGCCTGTAGCTTTATCTCTTGCTATGTTTCCATACATTATTATTGTATACCTGCAAATACAGGATTTGTATGTCTAATTCTATGCCTCTAGTGCTGAGTGCAATAATAATAACAATATATATATATATATATATATATATATATAATTGCTAACAGCAATCACACTTCTTCACCACATCAATGTTTGGGTTAGTATATAGTGATAGGAGTTATGCTGCACTATTATCAGTGTCTGGCTCAATGTATAGTGATAGGGATTATGCTGTACCACCGTCAATGTCTGCCTCAGTATATAGTGTTAGGTGTTATGCTGTACCCCCGTCAATGTCTGCCTCAGTATATAGTGATAGGGAATATGCTGTACCACCATCAATGTCGGCCTCAGTATATAGTGATAGGTGTAATGCTGTACCACCGTCAATGTCTGCCTCAGTATATAGTGTTAGGTGTTATGCTGTACCCCCGTCAATGTCGGCCTCAGTATATAGTGATAGGTGTAATGCTGTACCACCGTCAATGTCTGCCTCAGTATATAATGATAACAGTAATGCTGTACCACCTACAATGTCTGCGCCAGTATAATTATATAACGATAGAAGCTATGCAGTTTTAAAGTGTTTGTGTGTGGGGGTTCCACATACAGGATCCGCCCCAGGTGCCAAATACTCTAGGTACGCCCCTGATACAGGGTATCAATAAAGTAACCTGATCTCATGGCACTATCTGCAGGAATGGTAAGAGGCTATTAATTGGTTGGCAATCAGACTTAGCTCATTAGCAGTCACAGTTTCTAAACATTTTCTCAGATTCCAAAAGGAAAGCAAAAGAAAACAATTCAGTAAAGCCAAAATGATTTCCAAAGGGCCATGGATCGGGAAAAAAAACTATAAACATGCATATTTTTTTTACAAAAAACAAAAACTGTCTGCGCTTCTTACCCTAATAAAGTTGGCAACGAATATATAAACATAATATAAATGGAAAAAGAAAAAATGTCGGTGCGCTAAGCTAGTCACAGGCTCAAATAATACAAATGTATAATATGAGGCCTACCAAACAGGTGTAAGCATGCTGCAAAAACAGTGTATTGGCTGTACAATGTATACAAAAAACAAAAACTGTCTGCGCTTCTTACCCTAATAAAGTTGGCAACGAATATATAAACATAATATAAATGAGAGGTTTTGGTTATATGAATTGGCCAAAGCATAATTAAGCTCACCCGCCACGTCAAGGCACACTCTCAATAGGGTGAGAACCTACTCTCACCTCCTACGTAGTGGACACACAAAGCAGTTTATACTGCTACCAAAACCTTATTAATGTGTTGGGGGAGGTGCAATTAAACCTCCTCCCTATTAACCCCTGGACAGCAAGCTGCAACCAGACTAATGAGGAGCCAACAACCTCAAATATGTGCAAACAGGGAAAAGAAAAAATGTCGGTGTGCTAAGCTAGTCACAGGCATGCAATCACCCGTGCCGGCGGAAGTGCCAGCACCGGAAGTTGTCTACGCGTATTGTGTAGGTGTCCCCTGCCGGCCCCGAAAGACACACGGGAGTCTTCTTTGGTAAGTCGTGGGGAGGGGGCACATCTTGGGGGCAGAGTGGCAGCGTATCTCGGGGGGGAGGGCAGAGTGGCAGCGTATCTCGGGGGGGCAGAGTGGCAGCGTATCTCGGGGGGGCAGAGTGGCAGTATATATATATCGGGTGGAGGGCAGAGTGGCAGCATATCTCGGGGGGCAGAGTGGCAGTATATATATCGGGTGGAGGGCAGAGTGGCAGCATATCTCGGGGGGGGCAGAGTGGCAGTATATATATCGGGTGGAGGGCAGAGTGGCAGCATATCTCGGGGGGGGCAGAGTGGCAGTATATATATCGGGTGGAGGGCAGAGTGGCAGCAGATCTAATCTACGTTTTTTTTAAACTAAGAAAAATGTTTCCTTAGAAAAGCACCTAACTTTTAGGGTGCGGCCTATATTCGGGTGCGGTCTATATCCGAGCCAATACGGTATTTTTCTGCTACAAGCAAATTTGTAGGTCTCTTCCAGGTTATAAATTCAAAAAGTGGCCTTATCACCAGAGGGGCTCATAAAATGCCCCTGGTTATAGAATCAGTTGCCATGGTGATAACACCATTTCCCCCCAAAATTGCATCAATATGACATCTATACCTGACTTGCATAGTGTTGGCATACAGTTATGTGGAACAATATGGACTTTTACTACTTTTAATATTGTGTGCATTGTATTAAATCTCATTGTTCTTCTTGAAAAAATGAAAGCCAAATCATTTGTTTGTTTTGTGAAAGCACATAGATAATCATTTCACATTAATCTACTAAACTCAGATATGCGCTGATATACTAACAAAATAATCCAAACAGTAATATATTTGTAATTAGGTGCAGCATTCATCCTCTGGTGCTGATGGTCCTCAGTAGATTGATCAAACAATAAAATTAAAGTCAGGAATTATGAGTCTATATCTAATCTAGTTTCTGTCCTAAAATGACTATACCACTTAACTAACATGGCTATCCTTAACAACAAAAGAATAATTCTATATACTATATATGGTCCAATACTATTAACACCCAGGCCTTGCACGTAAAGTAATTACCAAAAATGCATTTAAAAAAGTGAATGTTATCTAATACTTATATATATATATACACAGGAAAAAAGATACATATTACCTCATATTTTATATTGTAAGGGGCACAGCTGTCCTGGGGGGCCTGCTGGGGCCTTGGGGAAACAAGGTCTCCTAGGTTTATTCTTAAGAAAAATGTTTGGTGGCAGCAATGCATCCACCTATTGGAGGGGGCAGGAGGTAGAGCCCTGACTGATAGAAGCATCACGGGAAACTAGATGAAGGCTGCGTGCTGGTACCGGATCCTCCAGACGTGAGCAGATGTAAGCAGACGTCAAATAGCTCATATATATATATATATATATATATATCTTCTTTGTCCCTAAATCGCTTGTCTGTGCCATCTCTGTCCCCAAACAGCTTGTCAGTGCCTCCTTAAAGCCTCCCTGTGCAATCTGTGCCCCAAACAGCTTACCTGTGCCATATTTGCCACCCAAACAGCTTGCATTTGCCATCTTTGCCCCAAACAGCTTGCCAGTGTGTCCAAACAGCTTTGTCGCCAAACAGCTTGTCAGTGTCCCTCAAACAGGTTGTCTGTGGCATATTTGTCTCTGAACAGTTGGTCAGTGCAGCCAAACAGCTTGTCTCCGAACAATTCATCAGTGCCAATAAAAGCGTAGAAGAGAAAATCCTGTGGTGTGTGTGGGGTCATTTGGGTGCAGGCCATTTATTCTGTAATAGGCCCCAAAATTTCTGATGGATGCCATGTAAGGGACATCAAGTAATGTAACTTTAAACTAAGGTGACTAAAGGAGAGCGGATTTCAGAGTTTTGTTTTTGTGCATTGTTAACTTCATTTATTTTTGTAAGAATTTGAATGTTTTTTTTTACTTGCAAGGGAATCTATAACAGACAAGGTTACTGATTTATTTCAATATTTTGCAAGCCTTTTGAGCTACGGATATTATGTAATTGCCAGCTCCTGTGTTTACTTATACCAGCTACATGAAGAACATAGCTTGTACTGTCAAGAATGTGTTGCTACGCTATGCATTTATATGGCATGTTTATGTAATTGGCTTTAGAGGTTACTTAACTACTTATTGTACCCAATCTGTGCTGTGTTTATTTAAACTTAAGTTTTGCAGGTCATGTTTGGTGTGGACTTATTTACAGTATTTATAGCCTCATGTGTAAACTGAATCTAATAGAAGGTCACATAGTACCCATTAAAAACAAAACAATACAATACTTTGACTAAGATGCATTTGCAAGGGGAAAAATGTATTAAGCTTGATGAAAATATGTTTTCATTGTGTATTTAGTTTTTATTTCCAGTAGAAATGAGGTTTCAACTCTGATCTAACTCTCCAGTCCCTCACCAAATCCTGCCACAGGCGCCTGAAAAACATCTCCCGAATTTGCCCATTCCTCACACAAGAAACACCAAAAAATATTAATCTGCTCGCTTGTGATATCACATCTAGCTAGATTATTTTTTTCTCTGTCGTTCCTCATCTGCTGCTCCACTACGCCAGTCGCTCCATTGACTCTTCATACCTTCCAGAATCAAATTCAAACTTCTGACCCAGACCTATAGAGCCCTTACCAACTCTTCACCCACTATATCCCTACCCTCCCATCCAAATAAACTTCTCAAACAACTGCTCTCTTTATTCCTCTCATGGCTTGCGTCTCTCTTCTTCTGTTTATTACCTCTTCTCACTCCCATATTCAGGATTGTACCATGCTGTTCCCTTTCTGTGGAATTCCCTTTCCCATCCCGTGAGACTTTCTCCCTGGCACGCAACTTTGAAAAAAACTCTCTGAAAACCTACCTTTATTTCAAGAAGCATAAAACTTTTCCTTCTAAAACTCTCAGCCAACATCCTAATCAAGCCATCTGAACCACCTACAACCTCTAGGACCCTATCATCTTATCCCCATCCAAGCAGTCCTCTTCTATTGCTTCACTTGCCCCTCAACCACCAACTAGATTATAGGCTTTCAAGAGCAGGGCTCTCTTCTCCTTGAAGATTGTTATTGTGTGTGATTTTAAATTATTCCACTGATTGTAATAACGCTACAGAATCACTATATAAATAAATGTAATGGAATGTTATAACCCAAGCCAAGTTTCTGAGTGATAATGAAGTGACACTTGTACCTTTCAATTTAAGATGTCTCATATATTGCAAAACATTGCAAGACACATCACTGGCTAAAGCGTGACTATATTCCACCACTATAATGCAATGCAGTATGACAAAGCAATGCGTTCAACTTTTTCTATGTCATAGAAAAGAAAATAGCCCAGATGAGAGTTTAACTGAAGACCATGTTTAACCACACAACTGCCACTCACTGGATATTTAATCTTTTTCGTACGATTCTCTGTAAACCGTAGAGATGGTTGTGTGTGAAACTCCCAGTAGATAAGCAGTTTCTGAAATATTCAGACCAGCCCATCTGGCACCAACAACCATGCCACGTTCAATGTTACTTAAATCCCCTTTCTTCCCCATTCTGATGCCCGATTTGAACTTCAGCAAGTTGTCTTGACCATGTCTACATGCCTAAATGCATGTGATTGGCTGATTAGCTATTTGTGTCAACAAGCAATTGAACAAGTGCCCCTAATAAAGCATGGCCATGCCTGGTAGCTTAAATATTTTTTATTTTATTTGTACTGTTGTGAAATACAGTGCATGCCAGGGTTGAAAAGGCATAGTTTAAAGGCACGCAAAATTGCATTTGTGCCAGAACCAGAAGGGTATAAACCTGGGAAATATATGGCTATACGGGTACTGGGTATAGCAACTGAATTCCTGGGCTCCCAAGCAGTACTTTCATCTCTCTGTTATGCCTGTTCCATGCCCTGTTGTCACCTTTTTTTCACTTAAAACCAAACCCCTCTGCCCTGCTAGTCATTCATCACCAAATAGAGAACTATTCCTTTATCACCACATGTAAAGATGTTTGTAAGGTTTCAATGATGTGTACAGATTGGCTAAGTAGTCTTGAAAGCTTACAAACTAGTGCGTTTTGGCTAGACAATAAGCTTTCTTTACCTAACTTATTTTACACAGCTAACTTGGAACAACTCTATACTAAAATGTTACTCTCAGATCACGTGAGGGACCCTCAGCGGGTGTCCACTGGTCCTTAAGATGAGTTGAATAAAAAGTCCAGTGACTGTATTAAAGAAGTGAGTGAAAAAGTATTGCTTAATAGGAACTGACATCATTCATATATTGTCAGCCTATGATGATTGGCACTTCCTCCATTCATGTTATGCTCAAATTATGAGTAACATTACCTTTTGAACTTTTACACTCTAACCAACTCGAAGCTGGATTTGTGCCTGGTAATGACTAACCTCAGTTAGCATCTTGTTATGAGCAGCCATAAGTATAACCATAAATATATATATGTGGCTATTTGGTTTTATTCAAAAGCTCCTGCTAATCAAGGCCGAATTAAGGAGCTTTTTGATTATAAAGGATGGGCCCCTTTTATGGATTCCCTGCCTTTAGCAAGTCCTTTTTTCCTTCTGTTTTTTTCTTCCTCTTTGCCAATTTATTTTGCCCTAACTCTTTTTTCCACCTCATTTCTCACTTCTGTTTTCCTTTTTTTTTCCTCAGACTTTACAGTTTTTTTTTGTTTTTTTTTCATCCTCTTTCTAACTCTCTACATATACATATACCAACACAAGGACATGTATACACATACACACACAATGCATTGTGGGACAGGTGAGAGGTCCCATGAAGCATTGTGTAAAGGCCCCGTACGTAGCCTGTCCCCTGAGTACCCGCGGGTACTCGAAAACCACCCCCTCAACCGTCCTGCGTCCCCGATCCCCATGGTGAGCCGGATCGCTACGGCACCGATGCCTCGCGGTGCTCGCACTCGGCGGTTCGTAGTAACGAACCGCCACAGGGAGAAGGACGTGCATGGTGCTGCACTCCACGCCCCCTTCCTCTCTCATACCCCTGTGGAGACGCCGGAATGTCCATTGGACATCGGCACGGCTGGGGGCGGGGCTTGGAGAAGCGACACCTTTAAAAGCTCGGTTGTTTTAACGGTTGAGCTCTCTGTGTTACCTGATACCTGACCACTCTCAGCCTGATACCTGTTGCTGGACCTTGCTTGTTACCTGACTACTCTCTACCTGATACCTGTTGCCGGACCTTGCTTGTTACCTGACTACTCCCTGCCTGATACCTGTTGCTGAACCTTGCTTGATATCTGACCACTCTCTGCCTAATACCTGTTGCCGGACCTTGCTTATTACCTGACCACTCTGCCCCATAATATGCCTTTTAACCCCCTAAATGCCAGAGTGGCACATAGGGGGTCAAAAGGCATATCATGGGGCACAGTGGCATTTAGAGGGTTAAAAGGCATATCATGGGGCACAGTGGCATATAGGGGGTATAAGGCATTTCTGGGGCAGAGTGGCAAGCCAGGGGGAAGATGTGCATAATTGGGGGGGCAGGTTGAAAAAAAAGGAAATAAAAACAAAATATTTTTCTCAATCATAGCTTTTATTTAAAAAAAATGTTCACATAGTTAACATGAATTAACATTTACTAGTAAAACTTTTTTCCTATAGGGTCGTGTTATTTTCAGGCTTTTTCTTTTTTTTCACAAATTAATATTCAGATTTTGGGGGGTCATCTTATAATCAGGGTCGTCGAGCAAATACGGTATTTAAAGATATTTAGATAAAAATGTAGTTCTACTAAATAACTAACTAAATACATAAAAGAAAACTAATTAAGTTGCTGCTAACAACCACTGTGGGTTAAATGATTCTCACTTCCTTCCAGTGCTTTGATACATTTCCCCCAATTTCTAATTGTTATTGCAGTCTATTGTTCCTGTTTCACAATAACTCACTCCATTTCAAATTGATAAAACAATTGTTTCTCATCACCCTGCCATGTTGATATACATAAAAATGTTCCAATTGTTTGCTATTTGAGGTTTAATAGCCACTAATGCAGGTGTTTAAAATCTGTATTGCTTACTGGCCAGTCTAGATATAATAAATCAAGACTAGGGGAACATTCTAACTTTATTGTAAGAATAGTTTATATTTTTTATCGCAATTAAATCTAGCAAATAAACTGCTAGTACATGAGAATGGGCAATACTTGTAAGGTTGCAACAACATGAGTTGGACTAAATGTTAGTTGGTTCATGTGCTGTTAACCGTTTGGGGAGGCATGGGAGTTGGCAGTACATACAAGGTTGAAACAGTAAACTAGCAAGCTTAGACTAAAAGACACTTGTTTTAAACAATACCTGCATCAGGTCAAGCATGTGCCCACCTCACTTGCTCCATCCCCTGTGCTATGGGATGGAGGAGGTTAAGTAAATAGAAGTATACAACAATTACATGTAAATAAAAATGAGCTACCTACCCCCGCCTCCAAGTCCTGCATGTAGTTGTAGGCAAGGTGCATCCAATGTACCATTTTGGTAACATGATGTTATCCAGCATTGTTAAAACCTTCATTCCTCATTTGCAACCTAAGGAATGGGGCCATCTCAAAAATAAAATGAAAAAATACAGTTGCCTGATCAAACGCGAGGGTCTGTACACCCTTACAACTGAACAGGCCACCTGTCTGGAACTATCCTTCATGGTTGCTTTAAATACCCAGCCTCCCAGCTTCCCGACTCTGTTCAAACTGATCCCCTCTTGATCATGTGATTAAGGCTGCGTCTTCACCTTCAGTGGTAGTAAACTCTATTTTTGCCGTGGGTGTGTAATCCCGCCTTTCAGGAGAGTAGGGCCGCACACCCTTATACCCATTGGAGAGCTAGCAACACACACGATTAATCCATTTCAGGACCGTACGGCAAAGACAGTACTCCCATATGAGAGGATAAAAGCCTTGAGGCCAGAATTGTTTATTTTCAAATACATAGCTACATTATGGCCCAAATATGATGTTTTGCCCCTGAGGATTGGGATAACCCCCCTGAAAAAAACTGATTAGATTGACTTCATGTGTGCTCAACAGCAATTGTGTATTTCATTGTGAGAGACACACAATACTTACCGGTGTTGGGGGGCTTGTAGGTGGCTCGAGTGCATACCCACCTTGGAATTGGAAGCTGATTTATACCACTGTTTCTGGGAATGCCCCCGATTTAGGGCTTTTTGGGCACCCACGCTCGCCCATAGTAAATTATTAAAACTGCCTTTGAGACATGACATGCTGGAGTTGGCTATTCTGGGAGTGTCCCAATAGAATATAAGAATAGAATTCTACTTACAATCTTGATGGCAGCTGGGATGTCGATCCTACAGCAGTGAATCCAGACATCCGCACCAACTTATTGCTTAACCGTTCATCCAAGCTATTGTTTATCTTGAGAATGGATTGGCTGGAGACGAGCTTGGCAAAAGAAGTCTGTGTAAAAAAGTTTTTTCAACAAACAGAAAACTTTATAGAGGGCTTGAATGAGTTTAGAATCAGAGATACCCTTCAAATACACTTCATAGTATGCTCTAGACCAGGGGTGTCCAAGTTTTTTCTGCAGTGGGCCACTTCATCAGAAATACATGTGTGCGTGGGCTGCACTCATTTTTCACTGAGAGAAAATATGGCCTTTTAGCTTTATAATGCATATTAATATAGGGTTAATTTGGCGATAATGAAACAAGCAGTGGAAATGTTTTTTTTGATCAAGTTTTATGTCATTCTATCAATACTAAATTACTTTAGCCAGTTTAGCCAGATAAAACTGCACAAGGCTTGAGCACACTGTGGGTACAAGTGGATTTAAGCTGTTTGATGCACACTGAGTTGATCAGGGCCAGATTAAGAGCATCATGGGCCTGGTGCTGAGGATTTTGGTGGCGATTTTATAGAAATAAATAAAATAGACAATTTTAACTCCTCAGCATCGATGTGTACTGCATAAAGAGAACATCGCTTGGCAGATAATATAGGATAGAATCTTATGTGATGGGACCGGGACACACCAGCACCCAACACACACACCAGGACAGGCTCTGCCACACCGACACCCAGACACACACACCAGGACAGGCTCTGTCAACATCGCTCGGCAGATAATATAGGATAGAATCTTATGTGATGGGACCGGGAGTAATCAGTACACTAAAAAAGTCACGGGACGCCTGAAGCCACAATTTACTGCCATTAATCCTTTTTAATACAATAGGCAGATTGAAACAGAGTAAATAACACAAAACCTTTAAACTTAACATAAGGCTCTGTCACACCGACACCTAAACACACACACCAGGACAGCCTCTACCACACCAACACCCAACACACACACCAGGACAGGCTCTGCCTAAACACACACACCAGGACAGCCTCTACCACACCAACACCCAACACACACACCAGGACAGGCTCTGCCACACCGACACCCAGACACACACACCAGGACAGGCTCTGCCACACCGACACCCAGACACAGACACCAGGACAGGCTCTGTCAACATCGCTCGGCAGATAATATAGGATAGAATCTTATGTGATGGGACCAGGAGTAATCAGTACACTAAAAAAGTCACGGGCTGCCTGAGGCCACAATTTACTGCCATTAATCCTTTTTAATAAAATATGCAGATTGAAACAGAGTAAATAACACAAAACCTTTAAACTTAACACAAGGCTCTGTCACACCGACACCTAAACACACACACCAGGACAGCCTCTACCACACCAACACACACACTAGGACAGGCTCTGCCACACCGACACCCAGACACACACACCAGGACAGGCTCTACCACACCGACACCCAGACACACACACCAGGACAGGCTCTGTCACACAGACACCCAGACACACACACCAGGACAGGCTCTGCCACAGCGACACCCAAACACACACACACCAGGACAGACTCTGCCACACTGACACCCAAACACACACACCAGGACAGGCTCTGTCACCCAGACACACACACCAGGACAGGCTCTGCCACAGCGACACCCAAACACACACACACCAGGACAGGCTCTCCCACACTGACACCCAAACACACACACACACACCAGGACAGGCTCTGCCACACTGACACCCAAACACACACACCAGGACAGGCTCTGTCATACCGACACCCAGACACACACCAGGGCAGGCTCTGCCACAGCGACACCCAAACACACACACACCAGGACAGGCTTTGACACAGCGACACCCAAAAACATACCAGGACAGGCTCTGCCAAATCGACTCCCAGACACACACACACACCAGGACAGGCTCTGCTACACTGGCACCCAAACACACACACCAGGACAGACTCTGCCACACTGAGACCCAGACACACACCAGGACAGGCTCTGCCACACTGACACCCGCATCCGGAGGGTTTCCATGGACAGTTTCAGTTTGGTATTGATTTATGTGATGGTTGCTGCCCCCAAAACAGCTTGCCTGTGGCATCTTTGCCCCCAAAACAGCCTGCCTGTAGCATCTTTGCCACCAAAACAGCCTGCCTGTGGCATCTTTGCCCCCCCTTACACATCCATGCTATCACACACACACATATTTATTCACTTGTTCACAAATATTTATTCACTAATTCATAGATAATCATTCACTCATTCAGATATTCATTCATACATTGATACTCATTAATTCCCTCATTCAGATACTCATATACATATACTCATTCACAAACATTTATTCACTCCTTTACAGATACTCATTAATTCACTCACTCACTCAATCTCACATACTCCTTCATACAGCCTCCCTCACCCCCCTTACCTGAACTCATGATGTACGCGCCATTTGCAGACTTCCGCGGACAACCTGTTCTACTGCACAAGGGAAGCAGACGCGCAGCAGGGTCATGTGATGTACGCAGGGCCGGCCCAAGACATAATGCCGCCTGGGGCGAAGTTTAAAATGCCGCCCCCCCATTATCTACCCTTCCTCTGCCACCCCCCCAATATCTACCCTTACTCTCCCTCCCTATTATCTACCCTTACTCTCCCTCCCTATTATCTACCCTATCCCCCCCTTTATACTTACCTTTCAGCAGTCCTGCGGTGAGTCTCCCTGCTCGGAAATGACGTCATCTTCCAACGCTCAGCATTACAACCTGGCACCGAGACCGAGCTAGAGGGCTCTCAGAGGAGAGAGAGGGGCGTCCCTTCAAAAGTGCCACCTGGAGCAATTGCCCCACTCTGCTCCATGGTAGGGCCGGCCCTGGACGTACGTGACATAAGTAACGTGACTCTGTTGAAATCCTGCGTCCCCCTGGCTGTAGAAGAAATGCTGCTCACGCGCGTCTGCCAGGTCGCAGTTGCTGCAGGCTTAAGGGGCGGATGCCCCTTTTGCTCTGCGTTAAGGACAGCCGCATAGGCCATTAGCCCAGATGGCCAGTCCGGGCCTGGCTACATATAATATTGATCTTCCCATACAGAGTTGAGAGAGAGAAAGGCGTCTATCAAATGCAACATAGCTTCTCTCACAAGCCAGCCAGAATTCCATTTTTCAATGAAATGTTATATCTTACACTGTATTAGTCATAATATTTGTTTTTATATTTGCCAGTTTTAATGTCTTGTTGTAAAAAATAATTGTATAATGTCTTCTAGATCCAATGCATTACTAGTCAGTGCACAGCACCACCTAATGGATATGTTAAACTATTAAAATACTATTAAGAGCAATGTTTAGGTGTTTCAAGAGGAATAAGAGAAATGAGTGTGAAAAGGTATTTACCAACTTGAAAACAACTCACTTTTTATTTACTGGTGACATTACAAAGTCCAATGACATATTAAGCATTCCATCTATTAAGAAAATCTAGATCTCAAATGTAGATAAGCAATGAATGTACATAGATTCTTCTCT
Source organism: Spea bombifrons (assembly GCF_027358695.1). Lineage (NCBI taxonomy): Eukaryota > Metazoa > Chordata > Amphibia > Anura > Pelobatidae > Spea > Spea bombifrons. Next base: position 53,517,034 of record NC_071087.1, read on the forward strand.
ATGCAGAGTGCCAGATGTTATACAATTCTGCACCAACTAACCTCCTACCTGGGAGTGATGCTAATTTGTGCAGTTAAAGAGATAAATATCTCCATCTGCATAATTGACAGATACCCTAGATGACAGCACAGATCCATAGTAAAACAAACTATTAATGGGAAACAGCCCCATACATCTTATTATCCCCTTAGTATATCATTACATGTGGCTAGATTTGTCAAGTTTTGAGAACACTGTAGGGCAAAACTGGAGCATGATTGCTTTACTGACCTCAAGTCCCATTGGGCAGCCCTGCATTTGAACTTAAGCTTAACTTAAAAGTATAAAGTATATTTCTAAAAAGCATAAAGTGGTTGGTAGATCTAATGTAGCCTTACTGTTTTTGTTATCCTCAGTCTTCCTACATACAGTAGATATATACCCTCTATTGGATAAAAGAGTCAGTCTGCAGAATGATTTGTTTTTTTAAAAAAAATCCAAAGTAGGTTCCAGAAACAAGTTGCTATAACAATTGCTATTTGCGAGCAATTTTGTTGAAGGAAATCATAATCATTTTTTTAGCACATACATATTAGACTTGTGCATTCAGATTCATACAAACTTTATCCTTAACAAATATTGCATATTTTGTGCACTTGTACGATTTTCCAATAACGAGGATGGCCCCCAACAAAACAAAGGAATGGGAAAATCTCTGAACGTTCATTAACATTTGTTAATTTGTCATGTGTCCCTCTCACACATTTTCTGGTATGGTTGCCAGTTAATTAGAAGATGTTACTTTTGCTGGAGTCAGACCAGCTTAAATAAGCAAGCATTTTTTTAGATGTTCACAGAAATTTTGGTTAAGATTGAAAGTGGGTACATGTGTTTAGCATTCAGGAGTCTAATAAATCTAACAGGTGCTGCTTATTAGATATTAGAAGATGCAAAATGCACAGGAAACAGAGAGAGGTTACATACAGCAGAAGGAAAAAAGCTTCAATTAATTATTGTGTTGCATTTTTGGAATAAAGAGACAGAGCTTATTCTGGTGCAACACATTTATTTTGTGATTCTCATCTGAAAACAGATAAATGACTGCTTTACTCTGGGCGCTCTGGTGCTATGCTTCTTAACTGCCTTCAGTATTACTGAACCACTAACTATATCTAACATCATTATACATTCACCGTTGCAGGGGCAGAGGAAGGGTGAGGCCAGGGCCGGGCTGACACACCGGCGGCTGGCGGCGTCTAATGAAATTTAAGGGGCATATAGGGGGTTAAAAGGCATATCATGGGGCACAGTTGCATATAGTTGGATATAAGGCATACCAGGGAGGCAGAGTGGCATATAGGGGGGGTATAAGGCATTTTTGCAGTAGCAAATGTTTTGATTCCAAAATTAAATTAAGAAAACTTTTAAATTAAAAAAATTAATTAAAAAAACATTTCTGCTGCTGTGGACTACTCTTCCAATGATGCTCAGCCAGCATTATGGCGCACACCTGGCTGGCTGAGAATCATAGGAATTTTAGTTCACAGATCGCATCTGCAGCTTTACTGTTGCTGCACTTCCCATGACGCTCAGCCAGCATCATGGAAGTAGTATGTCTGGCTGAGCCTCATGGGAATTCAATTCAGTGTGTTGGTTGTTTTTAATATGCATGACTGTGCTGACAAAAATAACGCCTGTTTTAAGTGGCGATGCAAGCGCGACATTGTAAAGTGCAATTGCTTGTGTTGGTGAGTTCTGGGAGATTAAAAAAAAAACAAAAAGTGTCCCTCTTTCACATTTTTAAATGTTGGGAGGTATGCATTTAGTAAAACCTTCTTACATTAAATTGATATCACTGGGGTCCTATGGACATCAAGCTACACGTATCCACCACCACCACCAAATGTTGCCTCAATCAGCTGCACTTAAATCTGTTATACATTCTAACTTAACCGCAGAGGTTAAACAACTAACAGGGAAGCCAAGTGTAGCATGTAGAAAGTGTAAACCATTAAGCTTTTGTCATGTCCTTTAACCTCTGTGGTCAAGAGAGGATTCTATTATATTTTATGGCAGTTGAGTGAGGATACGTTATTTTTTTTTTAAGCCATTTGAAACTAAATAAAAAATGTCCAAAATTATTTTGGGCCTTGTGCAAAAGTCTAATACATACTAAGATGAGGGACATCTCCACCAAAGCTCTGTGATACACTGGGCAATATCCAAATGTTTTATTTTTTTATTTTCCTTTTTTTTGTTTTTGCACTGTTCCCAGTGCAGTATTGCTCTAGATCCCTTTGGGTACCTCTCATACATTTTTGATGCCAGTCACGGTGAAAGGAGAAAAGTAAGCAAGGTATAGTTACAGGCAGTTATATCAGTAGAGGAGTTAGATAAATGAAGATCTATCTGACTGGCTAAAGAAATCATTCTATTCCGTTTTTACAGAGGAAAGTGATGAGAATGGACCTCAGTTATAAAGGAGAAACAAGGAAACATGTACGGCACCTAACCAGTCACTATTAATAGGGGTAGTTCCAGTAGATCTGGAGTTGGCAATTATAGTACTACTTCATAAAAAATGGAAGCAGGAAGGCAACTACAGACCAGTAAGTCTTACATCAGTATTTGGAAAGTTAATGAAAATAATGCTGAAAGAAAGGGAGCCCTGGAGACAGTTAGGCAGAAAAGGGCGGCATGACATGGCCTGAGATAGGCGAATGAGAGGGCAGAGGGGTCAGCTAGGGGACACTGGTTGTTGCTGGGCAGCCCATCCTCACTGATTGGTGTGTTGGCATCTGAGGTGTTTAGGGAACATTATACAAACAGTACACACAGCATCACAATTTATTGAATTTAGAAGGAAAGTTTCTGATCTTACCTGATGGCAGACCTTGAGGCGCTGATTGAGCGGATACGGTCCTCTGCTTTAGAGAATGGGACATCCTGGCTCTTGGACCGCATGGGAGAACTTACTGCAGGACCATCTTGTCCTCCTATACCTACGCTGCAGACACGGACACCTCAGGCTCGGCTTTCCAGACCTCCGGTACGGCTGAGTCCAGAAGTTGAAATGAGACCCCGTCGTCGCCTTAGGAGCAGTGGAGCCGGTGTTCAAGATGGAAGCAGGTCCCGCAAAAGGCAAGCTGATCGCGGATCTGGAGATGCAGCGTGGATGGATCATCCTGTTCGGGTCCGGGTTCGTAGGACTTCAGGATCGCAGTCCGAGATTGAAGATGGCGGCGAACTTCTAGCTTCTTCCAGTTTCAGCGACGCGTTTCCGGCAATGACGGTGTACGGGCACCATCTAGGGACGTCTCTCCTGAGGACCATGTGCAACAACGGATAGGAGACGAAGGTTCCGGATCGACACAGCAGCATTCATCGGTCCCAGCTACGCGGCAAGAGGCTGGAGCGGGACGTTTTCCAAGCAGACGAGGATCGGACCGGCGGGAACGGCGCCACGTCTCGTGTCAGGACGGCATGGCGCTTAACGGCGCGACAGGAGCTCCAGGGATTCTGCAATCAACGGCATCTTCCCAACCAGCAAGGAAGCGTCTGCAGGAGGAACGGCTGCTCCACAGGCTAAGAGACAGCTCGGTAAAGTTACTTTACGGCAAATGCAGTCCTTAATAGGCAAGCTGAATTTTGCCTGCCGAATCATCCCAATGGGTCGTATATTTTGTAGATGTTTGGGGATGGCTACGGCTGGAGTGCGGTCACCTCACCACCAGGGGAGCTTAAAGATGATTTGCTTGTTTGGGACACGTTTTTGCAGGAGTTCAACGGACGATCAGTTTGGATGGAGGATTCCATTTTTAACAGTGAAATTGAGCTTTTTACAGACTCAGCAGGTGCAATTGGGTATGGTGCTTATTTTCAAGGACAATGGAGCGCAGAAGTTTGGCCAAAGGCCTGGGAATTAAGTGACATTAAGTGCATATTGCAGGTGTGCGCAACGAGGTCGCTGATGCACTTTCACGACAGCAGTGGGCCCGTTTTAGGCAATTGGCACCAGATGCAAGTCTCAAAGGTTTAGAATGTCCTATTTGGTTATGGTCTTTTGGGACATACGTATAGATACATTAGTTTTTTCCTTGCTTCAAGTATTGTATTGCTTTTCACATTTTGCTGTTCATATTTTCTGCAGCCTGTAGGGTTTGGATCGCGGGACATTCCTACGTGCACTGGGCAGCAAAGCAGGTGGCGGTTAGAGCCAATGGTGGTCAACTCGGTTTTGCAGAGCACACTGCAGACATCCGTTGGTTGGGTTTTCGCGGATCGTGTTGGGCAGATGTGCTGATTGAGGTCCTGGCCCGGGCTTCAGCAGAGTCTCCACCTAATGTGCTATTATTTCATTCGGGAGGTAATGACCTTTGCCACAGACCAATTAGGGTACTTATGCGGGATATCAAATGTGACTTGCTTCATTTATGGGATCGTTTTCCTTCACTTATTGTGGGGTGGTCTAATGTTGTCCCTCGCCTTTCTTGGCATGGAGCTCGTTCCATGCAAGGTGTTGGCAGGGCTAGGGTTAAGCTGAATAAGGCGATAGGCAGTTTTGTCTGCCGTTTGGGAGGTTTTGTGGTATCACACCTGGAGTTGATAACAGTAAGCTGTTCCGGGGGGACAGGGTGCACTTAAAGATATTGGGAATGATATCTGGCTGCTTAATGTTAGATTTGGCATAGAAAAGGCGGTGGCTTCGTGGGGTAGCCAGCACGTTCAAGCTGTCAAACGCGCAGGCTGTGGCGGAGGCAGTCAGCATGAAGAACAAAGAAAGTAACAGAAAATTGGAGGGGCTGCAGGACAAAAGGCGGCAGTTTTGGATGTGTGTTTTGTTTAAATGTTCCCTAATGGGCTGGGTCCCTGGGCAATTGGAGTTAGCCGATCCCCTTGCTATTGGAGACTTTACGGCTTGGGGTAATTGTTGGCATGTGTATTAAGTTGTTTATGTTTAAGGGGTACTGTTCTTTTCGTATATTGTTTATGTCCGCGACTGCCAGGGGTTAAATTTCAGACATTTAAATGGCACTCTGCCAGAGTATAATTGTGTGCCAGTCCCGGTTTTATCTTTGTTATTTGTGTGTCACAGTCTGTCTAAATTAATAAAGTGCTGTGGCCTTTTTACATTCCAAAGAATAATGTCTTTGCGTGTTTATTGAGTATGTTATCAGTAGCCGTATTCTCAGTGCCTATGTCAAGGATTATTAAATATATGGATGTAGAAGAATTGATGCATGGAAATACCCTGGAGTCTCTAGTTTTCAAACAAATATGGTTTGGTAGAGTAAATTGAGTAAGCCGGCTTCAAAGATGTCCGACATAGGACATGGATGTAGAAGGACCAGAGACACACTCTTTTAGAAGGCCTTCGTAGAAGACACACCCCAAATGCTGGTATTTTAACCCTTTCCATGCACAAACTGTACCCCGACTGGGTACACCCGCCGAATGTTGCTTCCTCCGCCCCATGGCCACCGGGCCACAGCTCAGGAACCTCGGCGGCACTGTAGTATATGGAAGTATAGCAATACAGAGCTATACCACCCTGATAAGAGCAGTACCTAGGCTTACCTCAATAACAAGACAGGACTCGTAGTGAGGTAAAACAGGAACTCTTTATTAGGGAAACACATGGGCTTATATATAGGTTAGGTGAGAAACAAATCATAAATCATGTCCACATAGCCCTGCCCCTGCCTGTCTGGCACCATACTCTGGCCACCAAGCCCTGCAATGTCTGTAAACCTTAAACCGTAGTTTTCGGGGTGATCCCAAAGGAGCGGCGGCGATCCCGGGGTACCGATGGATAGCTCGGGGTCTTGAGGATATCCTGTCCAAAAAGTGACGTGATTGGTCGAAGGGACCCCAAACGGCAGCAGTTCAAAGTTCCGGCGAGACGAACGGCGAGGTAGCCAGCCGTGGTTTCCGTAACCACGCCGGCTAACCCCCGCTCTCCTGGAAGTCCCGTCAGCTGGAAATCTACAGGCGGCTCGCCCCCACGGACCACCCCTGGTCGGCACCTCCATACGATAGTGCTGTGGTCGGGCCGATGGTGTCCGGGTTATACAAGGTTCAAAGTGTGGGGGCAGGGCATTTGACACATGGATAGGGTAGGACATGAGGGAGAACAAAGCACACACAAATAAACACCACGTATATGGGGAAAATATATAAATCACCAATAATGAATGTATCCGCACATTTTAACCCTGCATGGTCATCACAACTACTACAGACGGCACTGGTGTACTGCACGATTTGGCAGGTGTACCCAATCTGGGTACAGGTCGTCTCGTCACAGCATATTTAGATGACATCCTGATACAGTCTCATCGGACACACATTCATATAGTGCTCCAACACTTGCATCAGAATCAGTTACACTAAAAATGCGTAACTCGAAAAATGCCTGTTTGAAGTCTCCTGGGTTTAATTTCTGGGAGTCATCATACCTTTATCTCGATTATAAATGGATCCCAAGAAGTTCTCTGGCATTTCAAAATGGCCTCATCCACATACTTTAAAACCTCTTCAACGGTTCTTTGGATTTGGCAATTATTACAGCAAATGTATCAAAAATGTTTCTAAAATTGTGGATCCCCACAAGTATGACCAAGAAAGGGGCTGACTGCAAACACTGGACAGGTTGTGTACTATAATCCCCATAATGGGCATACAGGTGTTATAGCATAGCCCTCATCAGTAGACAGTTAGCCAGGCATAGATATGATACAGTGCAGCTCATAGTGAGCCTGAGATATGTTATACAGCATAAATCACATTACTATATAGAAGATGTATGTATTCTGATTGGTACAGATTAAAAACTGTGACAGCTATTTCATTAAATATAGAATCACAGACGGAGGGTACAGTCAGAGCCGGCCTTAAGTGTTTTTTAAGGAAAAAAATCTTGTCACAAAACTCCCCTTTCTCACTATCTACCACCTCTGCCCCTTCTCACTGCCCCCCCCCTCTGCCCCATCTCACTGCCTCCCCCCCTGGACTTAAATTAAAGCATCGGGTTTTTTTGTTGTTTTAACTTTATTTAACATCCTCCATGTTAAATAAAGTAAAAAAAAAAACTTTATTTAACATGGAGGATTTAAATAAAGTTTAAAAAAAAATGATGCTTTAATTTAAGTCCCGGGCAGGCGCCCCTGTTGCCATGGTGCCCTGTGCGGCCGCACAGGTCGCACACCCCTAAGGCCGGCCCTGGGTACAGTATACCTCCCATGTTTTCTCACACTCTCATGCACTCTTACTCACTCTGTCTCATACTCTCACTCACGCTATTTTACATTCTCACATTCTCTGACTCACAGTCGCATGCTCTCTCACTCATGTTCTTTCACATTCTCACACTTTCTTGTGCTCTCTCACACTCTCACTCACACTCATGCTCTCTCTCGCAGTCACTCATTTTCTCTCACACTCTCATATTCTCTTACACACTCTCTCACACTCTCACCCTTATTCATATTCCCTCACGTTCTTTTACATTCTCTCTCAATATCTCTCTACCTCCTCTTCCAACCATTTTCATGTCTCCTTTCCTGCAGCTCCCCTCCTTGTTTTGCCTTTTCTTCTTTCTTGTGTCCTCTTCTCCCTGGTACAAGCTCAGCTGAGCAAGGCCTCACAGAGCACTTCCTTAAAAGGGGGGGAAGAGGGTTTGCTCAGAGGCTCTGCGCCTTTGAGAAATACTCCAGAAGGCCTGATCTCAAGAAAGAAGACATGCATGTGCATTTCAGATACAGCTTCACTGAGCCACAGAGACTCAGTAAAGCTTGCTGGAGAACAACCACCGCCGTTGATCTTGGCTCTCCAAAAAGCTTTACTGAGTCTCTTTGGCGAGGGGTGAGAGACCCATAAATTAGGACAGTTGGCAAGCATGCCTTAATGTTTGGCTCACTATATAGTAATGGGGGTTATGCAAAGATAAGTGCCTACAGCCCTTTTCATAATATACATTGAATCATAAACATTGTGATAAATAGAAAGCTATGATCTGATTTCTTCTACAAGTTTACCAATTGTTTTTTATAAAGTCTTTGCATATTAAGTTTGAATATCTATATGAATGGCATAATTTGCTGTTTGAAATATGCCACACTTGAGTTTGATACTTTTATGATATTATGTAAGATGTTAATAGCTCATATATAGAAATGCAATATGTACAAGTTAACAACTTGTGTCAGTTAACGGTTAACTGCATTCACTGTCCCTACCTGTGTCACAGAATGTCTTATTCTTGGCAGGCAAGAACATGCTGTCTGACACGAGTTTTAGGCTTAACATGTCTTACTGGCGAGAATTGTAAATGACTGGCATTCCTCAAAAATACCTAAGGAGATAAAAATGTGACTCTGACCTCTAGAAAATATAGCCTTATTTCCGTGCTATGCCATAGTTTGTTTGGGTGTTCTTATCATGATTGGAACATAAGGAATGGTCCTGCTGGTTATAACTTTTGGAATCACTTTTAATGCATAACCACAATTTCCATGACCTGTAGATAAAGACTTTCTATTCTCATTTACCTTTCCATTCTTGTATAGTGGCCAATGGCAGGTGCTTCTACTTAACCAGCAATATTTATCATTTTATGTACATAATAAAATCATAACATCTGTTGTGTCTGAGAATGCAGTTCTTTGAGTACAGTAAGATTTGTCATATATGAATATCAAAATATGATTGGTAGACACCTGAATACATAAATCTATTCATATATGAATGTGACTACAGCATGCATTACTGAAATATATATATAGCAAATAAAATTGATGCACTCAGCGGGTCTTCTTTTTATAGTTTATTAGCTTGGTGAAGCAACATTGAGAGTCGGAACATTGGACCTTCACCAAGCTAATAAACTCTATAAAAAGAAGACCCGCTGAGTGCATCAACTTTATTTGCTGTATATACTTTTTCGATTGTTAGCACCCGGCATATTACAACTGCTTCCAGTCAAGTGAGTGCGTTACATACTATATTTTTTGTGCATGTGTATATGTATGTATATATATATATATATATATATACATACATATATATAAAACCACAAAAAACTTGTGCAGCACTACATTGGAAAATTAGATGTCACTAGTAACTTGAGTATCCTTTGTAGGAATTTGTAAATGCTGTATCTTTCAACAGAGGTTTGCCCTAGGCCCAATTAAAATTAAAGACGGCCCTGCTGTTAAGCAGACAGGCATTACCTAAAGTAAGACTGGAATGATTTCACACAATGCAGGGAAAACCAACAATAATATTAATATAGTAGTTGTACTATTTGAAAAGTAAATAAAATACCAATTTCAAGTTATGGCTTTTTTGCTGCAGACCTTTTAGACTGGATCCACAATGGGAGAAAAATCATATACACAATTTAAATATAAGCTTGTTTTCCCTAGTCCGGTAAGCATGTAGTTTTTCCCCAAATTATGGATATTCCTGAAATGCTTTTTGTTCAGATGGTGCACTTAGTCTGTTTTCAAGAAGAAGACACTTGGCTCCTTCTATAACCAGATAACCTAAGCTGTTATGGGTACAGGTGAATAGTAGGAATATAAATTCACCATGCAACAGGAAGTTGGGGATCATCATGTTAACTGGGGTTCACCAGGTGGTTGTGACCAGATTTTCCCATTCTTTATTGAAGATCATTAATATAAAGCTGCTTTCGTGTCACATTAGTGTGAATATTTAATGGTCGGTGACATGATTTGAATACGAAAAACCGGAGCAATGCACAATATCGCTTTTTTAATGGGGAAAAATGTGTGTGCAATGTAACACATAAAGACCTGACTTCCAACAAAGCATTTCTTGAACTTTACTTTTAATGATCGATTCCCAACATTGTAATATATATGCATTTAATCCACTGGAATTAACTATTCAATTGTACACAAAATGTTGACTAGATAATACATTCTGATGCTGTCTATGTTGGGATGGGTATTACAGCACATATCCAATTATTACTTTCTAGGTACGTCATATAATTTCAGATGCTTCCCCTCATTAACCATTCTGTTGTCAAACGTATTCTTAGTTTTGAGGAATGTGTGCCCTCGAGCTTAAGGTTTGCTACTGAGGCAGTAACCACACCTCTTACACAGGTAAGTATGACTTTATATAAGGGAGTGTTCTTGTCATCAGCTGCTGTCATGGGTAGTAAACACTCCCGAAATGCACTGAGGCATAAGGGAGTGGCTTAGGTTTCCAATACCTCTGTAGCTGGAGAGTAATGATTAACTTCCTTTCATGTTTTATAAACTATCCAGGTGAGTCCTTAAGATCAGTTGGACTCTGTCATGTTGACTCGGGGGCAATGTGAAGAAGTTAATGCAATGTATCTCCAGCTTCTCGAGAAGACAAAGGTAAGGGTAACATGAGAACATACCTTTTTTAATAGTCAATGACTTTCATCGAGCTTGCTAGTTTAAAAAAAGAAACAAAAAAACTATGATTGCTGAACAGAGTGTAGTGTAAATTGTGTTGCATGTAGCCTCAAACGATAAGCCAGTGTATACGTATATATGTTTTATACTAACCTACAAGGCAGCATGTAAGGATCAGTAGGTTTTCTTGAGGCGTGTATCAAAGAAAAGCAAGTTTCAATAAATGTTTAACTAAGCAAGTGTTTACTTAATAAAGATAAAAGTCTTTGCTTTGTCTATTGCTAGGAAATCATGCGTGACATGGGTTTGCTAGTAACGAAACTAGCATACGGCAAGTTTCATTATGTTAACAGTGAGTGCCAACAAGTGTTGAGTCAAAAACTGTAAAACATTTAAAATTAAATCATTATTATAATGCCGGTAATTTTACTAAATAATTAGATATTTAAGGAAAGATTCAATTACATATTATGTTGTGTATAAAAGAACTTGCTCAGATACCTTGAGGAGTTATATCCTGTGCAATGAATTAATGACTACTAAAGGAGGTTAATTAAAGAGTCTGATGTTTGATATGCCCCTTTTGATTAGATTTCTTGTTAAACTAGTTTGTGTCAACAGGAAAAAGAAGATCCCTATTATCTGCTGTTAAGGATTATGTTAAGTACACAGCTACGCCAAAATAGACACTTAATAAAGAGACAATCTTGCCATCATATGCATATGCAAAATCCCCCATATGCATTTGTCCCTTTCCTCACTGCCTATCTAATTTACATGTAGGAGATGTGTTCAAGTGAACACATCTTCTTGCACGTGATATACTCTCCTCCAGTCTGCTCCAATGCTGGTTTAGAAAACACTGAATGTTTCCCTCAGCTGGTTGGCTGCCAAGCTGTCAAGCAGCCAATCAATGCAAGAATTGTCCATTCACAGAGGAGGAGGGCAGCTGCAGTGCTGCAGCTTCACCCTGTACCTCAGACGAACACTTATTTCTTATTTATTTTTCAGTTTTTTAGAGGTTTTTTTGCTGTAGCTCAGGGACATTAAGCTCTCCATTTAAATTTCAACATACGTCGTAACTGTCCTTATTTAGTAGGAATGGTCCCTCTTTTAGACCCAGATCTCCCCTTCCACTCAGACAGCCTTATCTTGCATGAGCTCAGAATGTGTGGTGGGTTCAAATCTTCTACAGCCATAAAAGTAACAATACCTATAAATATAAACAGAGCAAATGTGTTTCTAACCCCTTTACCACAGGTATTTTTTTTATATATATTTCTTCAATTATGATTCATCTTTTTTATGTTTAGTGTACAAACCCAGAGTTAGCCTCACACTGGGTGGGTTGGCATAGGTATAGGGAATCGGGTGGGAGCGACAGTGGCCAAATGCCTTCCTTCCAGAAGAAACTGATCTGAGAACCAGGGGAAGTATGGCTTCAAGGGACTCCAATTCAGGTGTCATTTAAAAAAGCAAGTCATGAGTATCACTTAAAAAAAAAACAATTATAGTTTAATCACTCAGAGGGATGTCTAAGGAAAAGGGATGTCATTAGATCCAGTATATATAATCAACAGAGTGCTCCAGTAGGAAATGTCTTCAAAACATCGCATAATTCCTCTATAATAATATAATAATGACAACCTCTCGCTCTACAAGTAGCAAATAACAATTGGAACAATATAAAACAAACCCCACGTCTCCTCAAAACTACTACTGTATACTACAGCATATTTAATGCTCCAAACATATTCAGTACTATTCATTAAGCAAGGGAACTCGGATGAGTAGAAGTAATAATAATCACTTGTGTTATTCTTGTGTTTTAATGAGCATTTAAAAAATAAAGCGTTGTTTTGTTAGGAGATAAATATAAAATTATATTTTAGCGTCTCTAAGCAAAGGAACATATCAGGGCCGCTAACTCAAATAACTGATACATTATAGTCATTAGTCATTATAGTCATGTGGAATCTGTATCCCGCTTGTATAGCTGATTGCATTTCATCCTCTGTGAGGCTCTTTAGATACAAAGGGCCTGAACAGCAACTTGATTAGCTTATATAGAAGCGACACTACTATGTTTTAACAGAGATCATGGTAACGGAACAGTAGAGACAGATGGCTTCTTATTAGCACAAATCTACTCTTGTTACATACAACTATTTCACATTGTTCAAAGCTTTGCATTTTTTTGTCTAAATGAGACAGCTTGTTATGGTAAGCACCACAAGGCACACTGCACTTTAAAATACACACAATTTGAGACTCTTTATTTATTTATGATTGTGTACTCCACGATAGAGATTGTTGTTGTCCTGAGAAGGAGCCGATTAAATTGGAGATTGCAGAATATACCTGACAGACACTCAACCCTAGCCTAAACGTTCTAAAGCATGGAGGCATGTAATGAGGAATATACAATATATATTAGACAGTACAAACTTGCAGATATATCCACCTTGAAAACTCTTATTTTATTCCAAGGCATATAATTTCCAGATTTTTGCAGAAATATATTCCTGGTATAAGGTATGCGTTTTCACCCCCATAATGTCTATCTCATACTTGGTTACACTCACAGTTACCATACAATTTTCTTTGTTGCAAACTCACATTTGCACTCGAACTCTCTGGAGAATGTGAGGTCACATCCAAGGCAATACCCCCATTCCACGCAATAATATGTCATTTAAATATTAAATCATATTTTTAAATAAATAAATAGCAATGGAACAGGGGTTGTTAGAGTAGTTTATACAATAATAATGTATTAAAATATCTTTGAAAACATCTAAATTTATGAGTAATTTGAATAGTAACTAGAGTAGAAACTCTTTGTAGGTCTTAATTAGCTTAAGTCCTCACAGGTCCTGAAAATAATAAGCAACAAAAAATGATAGATGTCCTTTAGGTAAATATTTTTAAACTCTAGATGTAGGCCCTTTAGGAACCCATAAAGGGCCTATTGTTTCAGGCCACATTTAATCTCATGTGCAAATACAAGCTTGAATGTATTCCTCAGGGATAGGTTACTGCTTGCAAAACATAAAAAAATATAAGGTATTCCATATCCCACAATATAAAAACACGTCCATACACTGGCTTCATTTGACCAAGCCATTTAGCTTTCCCTCTATTTCTCTTTCTCTCTCTCTCTGTCGTCCCCCCCCATTCTCTACTCCCCTCTTCTTTCTTTCTTTTATTGTACAAAGTAAAGTAGTAAAAACACTGCAATATATCTAAACGGAACATCACTAGATCAGTGCTTTGTGGGATCGACCCCAAAAATCAACATAAATGGAGAGGGAACTTCTTAAAATGCTAACTCATCCAGACAGATAAAAAGGAAATGATAGACTTGAAAACTCATCCTTAAAATGGAAGTCCACAAGATTGTAAGCTTGCGAGCAGGGCTCTATCCACCTAATGTATTGGTTTGTCTTAGTCTGTCAATTCTCGCCTTGTCATACCCCTTGAATATATGTATTGTATTAAGCGCTGCGTAAACTGTTGGCATCATATAAATAAAAGGTATTGTTTAACATTGCAGTACTGACTAACACGGTTACCCCAAGATATATATATATATATATATATATATATATATATATATATATATATATATATATATATATATATATATATATGCCTGCTTATTGATATGTATAGTTTTATCAATATGCCATCATATTCTGCAGTGCTGCACAATGGGAGCTTCTTGAGCAGATGCAGATAGCATTAGTAATATCATGTATGCAACCCTGTTACAGACTTCTTATTTTAGTTTTGTGGCTTTTGTAATACAGTGATTGTTAAAAGATTGATTAATACTAAACACTATGAAAGAAATCAATAGATAGTATTACTGAGAAAGGAAGCACCTGAATTATCTGATTATTTCAGATCATAGTAAATGCAGTTCCCAAATAGTATAGCAGGAACTATCATATACCAGAAGATAAATTAACCCATTTCATTCTTTTCTACAGAGTTATAGTTCATTCAAATTCTAGGAATGGCCGAGAATTCGCCTCTCAAGTCTTTTGCATGTATTAGTGAAAAAAAGTACATCACTCGGTAAGACTTTTAATGTTTATTCTTATCACCATTTACAAAACTTCTAATTCTTAAATGCATATACAGTTTATATGTATATATATATATATATATATATATATATATATACTCACATGTAATCCTCTTTCACAGCTTTAAAGCAGAGCTTCCCATGGGTCCATAAATTCATTTTCATCTAAGAATAGTTTTCAATGCAAAGTATTTACGTTCCTTATATTTGCGTGTGCACCTGTTGAACATTTACAAATGCAAATATCTCTGCAACCGGTTTTAACATTGATGATGGTTTTACAAAAAAGAAGCGTTTGGGGCTTCTGAACCATTCCCATCGCCATCTTTGTTACTATTAAATTAGGGCTGAGCAGATTATGTAGAAATAATGAACCAGACAAGAAATAATGAAATGGACATAATTTTAAAATGGGACAGAAAGTTAGAAAGAAGATGTAAAGATCTAGGATTTATGGCAAATTAGCTTTGTCCACCTATGCCCTCAAGCAAGTGGGATGTACTGTAGCTCTCTTGTTCCAGTCAATAAGAACGATACATTCAAAATTGTAATGTTTGGTTATCATGTTTTGATTCTTTTTTTTCAAATGAAACTCAATGTTTATGTGACTATATGTTTGTCTAGAGAGTAATCTGGACATAAGCCTAGACACCGGCCATGCCTCATTGGAATATCTTTACCAAACTCTTAGTTGATCTGATTAAAGTTATCCTCTTGTGCATCATGAAAAATAGTAATCAGTGGATTTACTGAGGTAAACCCAAATAGCATACCCTGAGTTGCTGGTTATCTTACATTAGTTTCTCTAAGTTGAACACTGAACATAACACAATAGAAAAAAAACCAATATACAAACAAGCCGCTGCAAGTGCATAGCATGCACACTACAGTGCAAACTATTGGCATATAAACCAGGTGACATCTGGTCTTACTAAGTACTGTCTGTGGCCTGTGTTCATCTTTATTCTGCATTTTCTCCGCTTGCCCTTTGACATTCTGAAATCTTGACTTTCTGACCTCAATCTTCGGATGCCTCATTAGGGTGCTTGTTTCTAACATTTTGATCCACATTGTGCAAATTCCTCCAAGTCACCGTATCTTTCTACTAGTCCAGTAGACTTCTTTAAACTCCGTTTAGTCTAATATTTTAATGTTAATGTATATATGTTAATAGTTTAATCCTGCATGGTGTTAGCTCCTTACTAATAATGTTCTTTTTTGTGACAAATAACATATCAGATTTCCATATCTTTATTTATTTCAATTCTTGTTTTATGTACTTTTCTAAATGTGCCATTTTTTGGTGCCAGTATTGACTAATTCAGTACTATTTGTATAACTGACAACTACATTAAGTTTAGTTTGCTGGCATTAAACTGTCCTGCTGTTCACAGAAAATGGAATTTTGCCTTCAGGACATGTAGTTGCCAAAATAGTTTGCTTAAGAGTGGTAGGCATGTTGAATCAAGAATTCTCTACAATGCTTGTATTTTTAGACACACGATTGGCTTAGTGTTAGGAAGCACTTTCTATTGATCTGTGATATTCTTCACAGAAACATTGGTAACCAAATAAACATTATCAACATACTAAAAAGTCTGAAAGAAAAGTCTTACAGACACATTTACTCTTTCTGAAGAAAATCTAAATACGTGCATTCAAAAATTTAAATTCTTGTATAGCCACAAAATAAATTAGCTCAGGCCTAAAACAAAGTGAGATGTGACCCTTCAAGGGAAGACATTATATGTCATTATATGTGCATACTGTCACAAAGTTCTTGAGAAAACAAATGAGGAACCCAGTATGCAGAAAAGGCACTGATGAATCAAAGAGACAAGCCGAGTCAGGAGTGGAGAAGGCAGCGAAGTCAAAAACAGGCACAGGTCAGCAACGGAGATGGTTATCGGACAATCCGGATCAGGAGTGGAGATGGCAGCGAAGTCAGGGACAGGCACGGTTCAGCAACAGAGAAGATTATCAGACAAGCCGGGTCAGGAGTGGAGAAGGCAACGAAGTCAGGGACAGGCACAGGTCAGCAACGGAGAGACAATCAGGTAAGGTAAACTAGTAATGCACTGCTCAGCTGGAACAATAACCGAGCACTGAAGGGAAGTCAGTGCTCGGTTTTTGAATCTGCCGCTGAGACCAGACTCCGCCCCCAACGGGTGACGTAACGTTAGTTACGTTACGTCCTCTCCAGGGAGGCAGGCTATAAGAGAGGGGGCGTGGTTCGCCCCCGTACGTACCGCCCATCACTTGCGATGGGGATATCTGGAAGGACCTGCCCCGGGTGCTTGCTGGATGCTGGCACCTCGAAGCAAGGTCCTGGAACTGCGGGAGAGGTAAGTTTCGAGTACCCGCTAGCCGCGGGTACTCGGGGGAATTGCTGCGTTGCGGTCCGTGACACGGACCGTGACAGGCCCCCCCCCTAAGGAGAGACCTCCGGGCTCTCAGGGGACCAGGTTTTAAAGGATGACGTGAGTGGAACTCATGAACCAACTCATCCGCATGAACCTCTTCAGCATTTTCCCAGGAGTTCTCGTTGATCTCATATCCTTTCCATTGGATGAGATACTGAAGACGACCCCGAGATCTCCGAGAATCCAGAATTTGTTCGACTTCGTATTCTTCAGTATCATCAATAGAAATAGGAGCCGGAGGATCAGGATGTCGGCCCGGGAAAGGATTGGTGTTCCAAGGCTTCAGGAGGGAAACATGAAAAACGGGGTGTATTCGCATCGAACCGGGTAGTTGTAATTCCACAGCAGCAGATGAGAGGACACGAACAATAGTATATGGACCAATAAATTTAGGTCCTAATTTCTTAGTAGGACACGATAATTTAAGATGAGTAGTTGACAGCCACACCTTGTCTCCAGGTTTGTATACAGGCGCAGGAGAACGATGGGTATCAGCAAATCTTTTGTATCTTTGTTGAGCCTTGGTAAGTGTGCTGTGCAAGGATTTGTGGATAGCAATCATCTTTGTGATCTGTTCAGTGACAGAAGGAACTGAGCTGGGTATCGGAGAACCTGGTAGCATGGATGGATGGATACCATAATTCGAAAAGAAGGGTGATTTCTGTGTTGAAGAATGTATGTGGTTATTAAATGCGAATTCTGCGAGAGGAAGAAATTGGTACCAGTCATCCTGTAAGTGCGAAGTAAAACAGCGTAGGTATTGCTCAAGGGTTTGATTGGTGCGCTCCGTCTGTCCATTGCTCTGGGGATGAAAGGCTGTGGAGAGGGAGCGATGTATGTGAAGCTCATCACAAAAGGCTTTCCAGAATCTGGATGTAAATTGAGTCCCTCTGTCAGACACAATGCGTTCCGGTAGTCCATGCAATCTGAAGATCTCTTTTACAAACAACACCGATGTTTCGTCTGCTGTAGGTAAGTGTTTGGTGGGGATAAAATGAGCCATCTTCGTCAATCTATCAACTACGACCATAAGCGTGGTGTGTTGTTTTGATGATGGTAAGTCTGTTATAAAATCCACGGATATATCTGTCCATGGTTTTACGGGAACCGGCAGAGGACACAGGAGGCCGGCAGGTTTAATATGAGAGTTCTTTGCTCTGGCACATATAGTACAAGAGATTATGAATTGTCGTACATCCTCTTGAAGCGTAGGCCACCAGAACTGTCTACGTATAAGATCCGTGGTTTGAGTGATACCTCCATGTCCAGCTGCAGGGGAGTCGTGGAATTGCTGTAGTACCTGCAGGCGTACCCCAGGAGGAACATAGAGCAACCCATTGTGGTAGTAGAACTCTCCATTAGAGTGTAACTGCGAAAGTTCAGAAGGATCCATGTTCGCACAATGCTGACGGATGAGATCCCACAATGATTGCGTAATTGTCAGAAAATGACCTGCTTTCAATAAAGTGTCTTCCACTTGTGGATGTGTCGTAGGTATTTCAAACATGCGTGAGAGAGAGTCAGCCTTGGTGTTCTTGGAACCGGGTCTGTAAGTTATATGAAGCTGGAATCGAGAGAAAAATAAAGACCATCTGGCAAGTCGGGCTTGAAGTCTCTTGGCAGTTCTGAAATATTCCATATTTTTATGGTCGGTGTAAACTGTTATGGGATGAAGTGCACCTTCTAATAAATGTCTCCACTCTTCTAAGGCCATTTTCATGGCCAGCATCTCTTTCTCCCCCACACCATAATTTCTCTCAGCAGGGTTCAGAGTTCTGGAGAAAAAGGCGATTGGGTGAAGTTGATTGTCGGTGTCATCCCTTTGGGACAGGATAGCCCCCACAGCGGAATCAGAGGCGTCCACCTCCAGTATATAGGGCCTTTGTGGCACAGGAAGAATCAATATTGGCGCTGTGGTGAACCGTTCCTTAAGGAAGTCGAATGCTCTCTGAGCAGCTTCCGTCCAACAAAACTTCTTTTTAATGGATGTGAGAGATGTAATAGGTTGAATGACCTTTGAAAAGTTCCTAATAAACTTCCGATAGAAGTTAGCAAATCCCACGAATCTTTGCACACCTTTTTTGTCTGTGGGAGGTGGCCATCGTAGAATAGTAGCTATTTTCTTAGGATCCATCATTATTTTGGTAGGTGTCAAAATAAAGCCCAGAAATTCCACTGATTGAGTCTCAAACACACATTTCTCTGGTTTGGCGTATAATCCATTTACTCTTAGTCGCATCAATACTTTAGACACATGTTCTCTATGTGTTTGTAAAGAGGAGGAGTATATCAGGATATCATCCAAGTATATCACCACGAATTGATCCAACATGTCTCTGAAAATGTCATTCATAAAGTGTTGAAAAGTGGCAGGTGCATTACATAAGCCATATGGCATCACCATATATTCGAAGTGTCCATATCGTGATCTGAATGCTGTCCTCCACTCATGACCTTTTTTGATACGAACCAGATTGTATGCTCCTCTTAAATCAATCTTTGTAAACACTGATGCTGAGCGAACACGTTCCATCAACTCCTGAATTAAGGGTAAGGGGTATCTGTTTTTTATAGTTACATTGTTCAGTTCTCTGTAATCCACACAAGGTCTTAATCCACCGTCTTTCTTTGGTACAAAGAATATGCCCGCTCCAGCAGGAGATGTGGAGGGTCGTATAAACCCTTTGGCAAGATTCTCATCTATGTATTCCTTGAGGGTGATGAGTTCGGGTTCAGACATAGGATAAATTCTACCGAATGGAATGGGTGCACCCGGAAATAGTTCTATGGGACAATCATATTCCCTGTGCGGTGGAAGACAGTTTGCTCCTTTCTTTTCAAATACATCGGCGAATTCATGGTAATGAGATGGAATCTTGGGAACGGGTAGAGAACTATAGTCGTGAGCCACATTGATAGACATAGAGGGTTTGTGATGAACAGAACCTTTATTAGCAAAAAAGCGAACAGAGCCCTTCTCCCAATTGACAACAGGATTATTGGTTCTTAACCAGGGGAGTCCCAATATGACATGAAAAACTGGAGAAGGAACCACATCAAACACAATATCCTCACTATGATCGGGAGAAATATATATGCGTAGTGGTATAGTCTCTTGGGTGATAGGACCTGTCTTCAGAGGGCTTCCGTCTACAAGTTGAATGGATACTGGGGTGGTTTTCTTCCGGGTGGTGATTCCAAGACGTTGAATGAGCTTGGCATCAAGTATATTGCTGCTGGCTCCTGAATCAATCATAGCTTCCAAAGCGAGGGTTCTTTTTTTCCACTGTAAGGATATGGAAAGGGACAGATGGTTTGAGAAATGTGGAGGTCTTTTGCTGGTATAGGGGGAAAACAGGGGTTTGAGCTTACCCTTCGTAGAACGCGCTTTAGTTCTGCATTCATCGACGTAATGGCCCTTGCCACCGCAGTAAAGACACAGATCAAGAGTCGTACGACGTTCTCTTTCTGCTGTGGATAGGGGACCTTTGATGAGGCCCAATTGCATGGGTTCTTCAGGAGGTTCCTTAGGACTTGTCTTTATGGGAGGTCGCAGGGTAGACCATGAAGAAGAAGGAAGCCTTTCTTTCCCGTAGTCTCCTATCAATCTGAATGGAGAGTCTGGCAAATTCATCGAGGGAATTAGGAATGCTGGTGCGAGCCAATTCGTCTCTGATGTTATCAGATAACCCCAACCGGAATTGATCATGTAACGCTGATTCATTCCATGAAGTCTCCATGGAAACACGTCGGAATTCAGCTATATATTCTTCCACGGGTCTTTTGCCTTGTTTGAGGGCTCTTAATGTACTGGTAGCAGAGGTGGTCCTAAAAGGGTCTTCATACAGAGCGTCCATGGCTTGGCGGAAAGAAGCCCATGTCTCCAATATAGGACTGTTGCTATGCAGTAGATGGTGGGCCCAGAGCTGGGGCTCTTCTGCCAACAGAGCAATGACCGTGTGAATTTTAATATAGTCTGAAGTATAAGTTCTTGGTTTCAGATTAAACATTATTTGGCATGATGTCATGAACGTGGTGTATTTCTTGCGGTCACCAGTGAATTTTTCAGGCATAGGTATTGGTGGTTCAGGGGCGGATGCTCCCTGAAAACCCATATTTTCTTGACTCATAGAGGGAGCCTGGAACGGATCTCCTGGAACATTAGGATTGGACTGCAGGTGATGCATCTGTTGTCTGAGCTGATTTTGTCCTGTCTGGATATCTTGCAGAGATTGAGTAAACGTACCCATCTGTTGGGTAAGTGCTGCAACAGCTTCAGCCAATCCTGCGGGTTCCATACTGGCTCGGTTATTATGTCACAAAGTTCTTGAGAAAACAAATGAGGAACCCAGTATGCAGAAAAGGCACTGATGAATCAAAGAGACAAGCCGAGTCAGGAGTGGAGAAGGCAGCGAAGTCAAAAACAGGCACAGGTCAGCAACGGAGATGGTTATCGGACAATCCGGATCAGGAGTGGAGATGGCAGCGAAGTCAGGGACAGGCACGGTTCAGCAACAGAGAAGATTATCAGACAAGCCGGGTCAGGAGTGGAGAAGGCAACGAAGTCAGGGACAGGCACAGGTCAGCAACGGAGAGACAATCAGGTAAGGTAAACTAGTAATGCACTGCTCAGCTGGAACAATAACCGAGCACTGAAGGGAAGTCAGTGCTCGGTTTTTGAATCTGCCGCTGAGACCAGACTCCGCCCCCAACGGGTGACGTAACGTTAGTTACGTTACGTCCTCTCCAGGGAGGCAGGCTATAAGAGAGGGGGCGTGGTTCGCCCCCGTACGTACCGCCCATCACTTGCGATGGGGATATCTGGAAGGACCTGCCCCGGGTGCTTGCTGGATGCTGGCACCTCGAAGCAAGGTCCTGGAACTGCGGGAGAGGTAAGTTTCGAGTACCCGCTAGCCGCGGGTACTCGGGGGAATTGCTGCGTTGCGGTCCGTGACACGGACCGTGACACATACTAACATACTTTTTATATCTAAAGGTGCATGCATTAGATGGCCCTAATGTGGTACCTATGCGCTGTGTCCTAATTCAGCTTTGCGTGCGCAGTGTGATGCAGTAACCATATTATTTGTTTACCTAAATTAACTGGCATGGGATCTCTTTAAATATATTTTAAATATTACATCTCATAGATTCTATTGTAGAGACTCACTAATTTTGGTAAACAAATAGTTAAAATTGACAACTATATTGGTGATTACTTAGTGGTATTCAATCAGGTGTTTCAGGTAAGATATATATGAGTGAGAAGAGCACCAGCTGGGATTCTAGAATATGTCTTTTATAGAGACATCTCCTAAATAATAAATAATGATTATTTAGCCAAAAATGGTTATATTATAGTAAAGATTGACAAAATAACTCGATAAACACTGCATCTTAACTTTAAAAGCACATGCAAAATCTTGGTGACCGCTTGTCTCCTTCTTCCTCTCCTTCCACCCCTATTTTTCATCTGCAATCTCTTTTATCTTTCATCTCTGCTTCCTTTTGTTTTAATACTTGTTTGGTGAGCATAAAAGAGGGGAGAGAGATGGATCCACCCCAAGAACAACACCAGTGAACCGCAGCTCATTAGATCTTCCTGCACATGCCTACCATAGTGAAGTTTGAAAGTTAGACAGATATAATCCTCTGCCAGCAGAGACCCCCCAGTGTCAGAGCCATTCCCATTCCCATTGAGCCATACACAGTATAATGGAGCAGTGACATGGACTTTTCCTCCAGCAAGCCACCTGGAATTAGAGAACTCATCCCACACAGTTCAGATTCTATATTTTGGCATGTTGAGCTGGCCCTTGTAGGGGGTTTCTTAGAGCTGTCTCGCTGATTTAGCCTGGATCCAATCCAGTGTTTCAGTTCACAACAACATTAACAAACATAATAATGGAACCGTATCAGATACAAGTAGCACTTTTACCCTAGAATACTGCACGTACATGATCAAAATGTTCTATCTGCATGCAGTGGGGTTAATTTTATACAAATTAGACTCCTGCTAAGGGAAATTGGCAAATGGTGTGTTTGTGTGCTGGAGCTGGGATGGGCAGCATTGCAAGATTTTGAATACTTGCTGTTCTCCTCTATTTTGCAAGCAGTGAGGATGGCGTGACATTGGTATGAAACCTAGATTCCAGTGCTATCTTAATCCAACACTGCTGGTGCATCAGTTTCTTCATGATTACCTAACAACGTTGGTACTGGAAAATATTCCATATGCAGCTCTATGCAAAACAATTGCTTTGGAAAAGATAATTAAACCTTAATACAAAATGTATGGAGTTGACTGGCCAAATCAGAAAACACAGTTACTACAAATAGGACCAGATTCCTGTATGATGTACCAGAAAAAGAACAATGATGTGTACCTAGAAAGCTGGTCAAAAATGAAAAAAAATGGGTTTAAACCTCCTCCAAAGTAAACTTGACACACAGGTGACACAAAAAAAGAGGATACTGATGTGTTGAAAGGCTGTGTTGCCTTAGCATTTAGTGTCTTTATTTTTCGTACCATTTTAGAATTTAGAGTATTAAAACTAGTAATCTTAACAGTGTTTTCTCAACATAATATGCCACTGCCTGACTATTTTTTCTTTTTTAGGAGTCAACTTGATTCATTATTGAAAACGTATAACTGTTACTTTAAGGATCAAAAGAACTTATATATAACTTATGACCAAGTGAGTACACCATTATCCATTCAGTTTTTATTTAGGAATAGATAATTAAGTTGCGTTAAGTATTACGTAATTAAATCCAGTAACAACTGGAAAGGAAACTAATTTCCTGTAGAATTAAAGTATTGCAATAATAGTAGAGCTTTAATTTTCTCCATTTTACTGATAACAAATGGCATATTTGCTATGTTATTTAGGTTTAAAACAAAATTGTATGTTTTAATTATTATATATTGATTTATAAAGCACCATCATATTCCCCAGTGTTGTACAGTAGGTAAACAGGACATAATAAGTAGTGCATAACATAATAATTTGGACAACAGAAGCAAAGGGTATGGAGGAGAGCCCGGTTAAAACAATTTTAAAGTCTAGAGATCTAGTTTTAAAAGAGTAAGTATACCTAAGCTTAAACACATTACATATTTGCCAGTAGCCTTTGAACCCATATCTGATTATCAGGAGAAATTTATAGTCTCCCCGTATGATATATAGTGAAGTATAGTTAAATGGTTTCTGTCAGAATAACAATACATGTAAAAAAAAAAAAAAAGTCTGTATTTTTCAAGACCGCAATTTGAGGGTATACATGAGTTTACATATCTCATTTCAGGATGAAAGTGGACAAATTGTTGCGTCTGGACTTATTGAGATTTTTTGGGGTGTTCAACGGCCAATCAGATTCAAAATGCAAGATGAGAAATTTCTCTCCTCTGAATCGATTCAGCTGCCAGAGGTTATTGGTTCCAGCATGACCAAAAGGTACATTACATTACATTAAATTTATTTATAAAGCGCCGGCCGATTCCACAGCGCGGTTACATTCATTAGAAAATTTTATAAACACATAATAACACAAACAATAACAAACTGGTGCAAAGGAGAAGAGGCCCCTGCTCTTGCGAGCTTACAATCTAGCCGGTGGTTGAGGGGAGTGAGACAATAGGAGAGGACAGCTTGGATGAGGATGAGTTGATCTGCTTCTGATGTGTGGAAGCTGTTTGTTCCAATGGCTGTGATTAGGATGACGGTTGGGAGCACTGTAATGGAATATTGTACGCTTCCCTGAACAGGTGGGTTTTCAGAGAGGTTTTGAGTCGCGTACGAGGCAGAAAGTCTGACGGAACGGGGAAGGGAATTCCACAGGAGGGGAGCGGCGCGGGTGAAATCCTGAATACGGGAGTGGGAAGAAGTAACAACAGTAGAAGAAAGCCGCAGGTCGTGAGAGGAGCGAAGAGGGCGGGTAGGGATGTATTTGGATAGGAGGGTAGAGATGTAAGGGGGTGGCGAGTTGTTGAGGGCTCTATAGGTCAGTGTTAGATGTTTAAATTTGATTCTGAAGGGTATGGGGAGCCAGTGAAGTGATTGGCATAGTGGAGCAGCAGATGAGGAGCGGCGGCAGAGAAAGATTACTCTAGCTGCAGTGTTGAGGATAGATTAAAGTAGTGAAAAGCGGGAGAGGGGGAGACCGGTTAGTAGGCAGTTGCAATAATCCAGGCGGGATATCACAAGGTAGTGGATTAGTAACTTGGTGGTATCTTGTGTGAGGAAAGGGCGGATTCGGGAGATGTTTTTCAGGTGGAGGCGGCAAGATTTGGTGAGGGACTGGATGTGAGGGATGAAGGAGAGAGCAGAGTCGAGGGTAACACCAAGGCAGTGAACCTGGTCTGTTGGCTGGATAGTGGAGTTATCAACAGTAATAGAGATGTCAGGAAAAGTGGACATAGCAGATGGCGGGATTACCATGAGTTCGGTTTTAGAGATGTTGAGCTTTAGGTAACGGGACGCCATCCATGATGCAATTCCTGATAGACAGTCAGTGAGGTGAGTTAGAAGAGAGGGGGAAAGGTCAGGAGCAGAAATATAGGGTGTCATCTGCATATAGCTGGTACTGGAAACCAAAGGAAGAAATAAGTTTGCAGAGTGAAGAAGTGTAGATGGAGACTAGCAGAGGCCCAAGAACTGAGCCTTGAGGAACACCAGTAGATAGCGGTAGGGGAGAGGAGCAAGTTCCAGTAAATGAGACACTAAAACTACGGTTAGAAAGGTAGGATTTAAGCCATGAAAGAGCCACGTCACGTATGCCATGAGCATCGAGGGTTTGTAGGAGAAGAGGGTGGTCGACTGTGTCGAAGGCGGCTATCAAAGAGTAATTTGTTATAAAGGAAAATTCAAGAACTAAATGAGTATTTGCCATATAGCTCCATGTAGAATGTTTTCCTACTAGTGAGTCATGCCTTTGTAGCCTTCTCCTAAACATTTGGCGCATTGAAATAAAAATTCCCACAAAATCTAGCACATTTTAGCCTACATGGGTAGCAACATGTTCCTAGACACACAAGGATGTACAGCCGTACACAATTTCCCAGGGTTTGTAAATAGGCCATTTTTACAATAGCCATGATAAGTCCCTGCGGATAGTAGTCCAATGATTAGTAGCAGAAATAGTAGGAAGCTGAATGAAACCCCTATCCTAGCTATAGAGTGAGTATAAGTTTGATATGTTTGGAGAAAGAGAAAGAGAAAGTGGCACTGTGGCAGGCAACTAGCCTTTGAATAACAAAGCTAGTAAGAAAGCTTACTTTTCTCCAAAAAACAGAATCCGTAACTTTTATCTGAGCGTCATCAAATCTAGGAATTTATCACCTTACAAAAAAGGTATTTCAAAGAAAATGAGTTTGCTTGATGAAACATTTCATTATAAAAAGATTTGACTTGTTATTTCAGTGGAATGATGCGCTGGGGGGAATTTGATGACCTTTACCGTATTACAGAAATAGAGGAGCAAACACGGCATTCAGATGAAGAAATGGATGATAACAAAGGTAATTATTTCTTAGTGTCCAAACTCCGGTGAGAAAAGGCCACACGCAACTCTAACAAACACTGGAGAACCTTTTCTTGGCCTTATGCTATATGTAGCAAAAACGTACTTAGCACACAGTGCTAGGTACCCTACTAAACATTCAACAATACCATGTAGCGGGGAAAAATGGTGGGGGTCCCCTTTAATCACAAATAGAAACACAAAAGTAATTTTATCTTACCTTATCTAAATCTGGTCCCATGGAACAAAGACTGTTTCCCCTGCATATTATGTTATTAAACTTACCATTCTAATTTTCCACACGCATAATATCTTTGCATTGTCATTTTTTCATCTTTATTTGTCCAGGTATAACTTATTAATCATAAATACCCTTGTGCATACTTTGTGAGGACTAGATGGTATTTTTTTATAAACATGTTCCAACAATAAAACTACAGTTTTTAATGACTGTTCTTTGTGGTAATAGTAATAAATAGTCATCCATTATTTCTAGTAATTTCTATTATTACTAATAAATAATAAATGTAGTGTTTTCAGTTAGTTGAATAATCTGTATAATCTTTGTATTTATTGGTTTTGTTAAGACTACAGAAGTTATGATTTTGACAGCAGCACTCTGAAGCCTTCCTTCAATGATAGTGCTCCTGACTCACCATCATTGTACAGAACTATGAGCGATGCTGCCCTGGTAAAAAGGAGGGTTAAACCCAACACACCTGACAGAGAACATCTACAGCAACATAGGTTTTCCATTAACGGACACTTTTACAACTATAAGGTACGATTCTGAAGTAGAATAAAATAAAACTGCTAATTCTTATGCAGTCGAAAACCCATTTTCACTAATATTTCTTCTTCAAAATTGCAGTAGTAATAAATCAATTGTGAATAAAATATTAAATGTTATCTCATTATGCAAACATATTAATAGAACGGGTGTTTAGTGTACCCCTCTTTATATACATTTATGACAGAAAAAAAGTGAGAGAGATACAAAGAGAAGTTTTGTTTGTTGTCTAAACAGGTAGCTTGTGAGTGAGTTGAACATTTTAATTAACAGACTATACTGTGCTTTATAAAGACCAGGCCCCAGTGTGTTGTTCTCCACAAGAAACGCTGAACGTATCCTTGCATGATGCATAATTAAATCATTGACATAACTTTCCATAAATCTCACCCGCATTAACTCATGTATGAAAGTAGGGGGGACAGTGCTAGGAGATACTTGACCTAATAACACCACTACAAATAAAACACAGACACCAGATTTGGATGTAAACAGGCCACAGCATTTTATTGCATATTTCAAATACTGTATTAGCCAAGAAAAAGAACCATAAACATTAAAACATAATATAAATAATCTAACATTATGTTACTAACTTAACACAATTCAGTAAGCTAATACAGAAATATCCAAAAACCGTCCATGCCAGCCATACACCGGAAAAATCTTCTAATCGCCTCCTTTCTCATCCACTTATAATCTCCGAGTTAGATAAACAAAAAAGGGGAGGGAGGGAGGGAAGCTGATGCTAGCTGCAGAACCAAAGTGGCAATGACTGACCCCTATGCTAATGACAGACACCCTACACAAACCGCACCCCCCGCATATAAACATAACCAATCACACCGCACTCACCCCCACTCATACATGTGCCCTGTCCACTCAGCTACGCTAGCTCCCAGGGGGCCTGCTCCATCATTCTTGTGGAGACATTCACTGGGGTTGGCTCCACATTAAGCATAATAACATGAGTGAAACATTCACGTTGTGTCTTTGTTCTCTCAGTGTGTATGTATCACATGCTTTGTCTTTCACAGGCAAGCACTCATATTTACTCAGAGTCAATGCGACGGCAGATAGTTTACAGCTAAGGGTATTTGCGGCGCAAATTGCTGCTGCATGGCCAGAGTCACCACAACCTTCTGTGCATATTTCATTAGGACTTGCCAGGGTCTGTTGTAGCAAAGGTACCTAACAAGATGTCTGTTTGTTTTGAGTAATCGTTATTTATAATTATATACTGCCTAAAAATAAAGGTATTTCGGTAACCTGCATACGTTTTTTTTTATACCAATGTCCTTTAAATTAGCATTACTGATTTCTGGATTTATTTATTTGCAGACCTCAATTTTTACTCCAGCTTTTGGATCGGAAACAAAAGTTATGATAAACAGCAAAATGACAACAAAAGAAGTAATTGAGCAACTATTACACAAGTTCAAGGTAAATGTTTATTGTAACATGTAGCTTTAATTAAACTGCTGTTGTGAAACATCCACCTATCATTTTCATTTTCTATGATGATACTTTTTGAATATCCTTGTAAACGTGTAGATATTTCACAGTTATTTAGGTATGGCATAGATTATTTAGCTACAGATATGGGTTTAGTTGTCTAAATGAGCATGATCACGCAGCCATAACTGTGAAACAATTTCAATAGCAGAAATGGTAATTATTATTATTATTAATTGTTTTTTATTTATATAATGCCAACAATTTATGCAATACTACACTGCATACATTCAAAGCTAGAACTAACAGAATAAGAAAAAAATACATTAAGTAAAGAGGGCTCTCAAGCTCACAAGTTAGATAGAAATGGGTAAATCATAAAGCTCAGAGAAAGACAGCATGATAATGTAATAGATGGACGTGGCAGTTGCAAACCTGGTCACCAGGTTTGCACACATCTCAGGGGGGATTTTTTCCCACTCCTCTTTGCAGATCCTCTCCAAGTCACTAAGGTTTTGAGGCTGAGGTTTGGCAACTCAAACCTTCAGCTCTCTCCACAGATGTTCTATGGGATTAAGGTCTGGAGACTGGCTAGGCCACTCCAGGGCCTTAATGTGCTTCTTCTTGAGCCACTCCTTTGTTGCCTTGGCCATGTGTTTTGGGTCATTGTCATGCTGGAATACCCATCCATGACCCATTTTTAATGCCCTGGCTGAGGGAAGGATGTTCTCACCCAAGATTTGACAGTACGTGGCCCCATCCATTGTGTGTTTGATGAGGTGAAGTTGTCCTGTCACCTTAGCAGAAAAACGCCCCAAAGCATAATATTTCCACCTCCATGTTTGATGGTAGGGATTGTGTTCTTGGGGTCATAGGCAGCATTCCTCCTCCTCCAAACACTTCGAGTTGAGTTGATGCCAAATAGCTCGATTTTGGTCTCAACTGACCACAGCACTTTTACCCAGTTCTCCTCATTCATTCAGATGTTGATTGGCAAACTTCAGACGGGCCTGTACATGTTTCTTGAGCAGGGGGACCTTGCGGGCGCTGCAGGATTTCAGTCCTTTACGACATAATGTGTTACCAATTGTTTTCTTGGTAACTATGGTTCCAGCTGCCTTGAGATTATTGACAAGATCCTCCAGTTTAGTTCTGGGCTGATTCCCCACCGTTCTCATGATCATTGAAACTCCACGATGTGAGATCTTGCATGGAGCCCCAGACCAAGGGAGATTGACAGTTATTTTGTGTTACTTCCATTCGCGAATAATCGCACCAACTGTTCTCACCTTCTCACCAAGCTGCTTGGCAATGGTCTTTTAGCCCATTCTAGCCTTGTGTAGGTCTACAATCTTGTCCCCAACATCCTTGGACAACGCTTTGGTCTTGGCCATGGTGGAGAGTTTTGGCCATGGTGGAGCGTTATTCTGTCTCTCACTCTTCAAAAAAAAACCACCATTAAAAAAATAGACTGATCATGTGCAAAAAAACGTACAAAATCAGCAGGGGATCAAATATTGTTTTCCTTCAATGTATGGATATATATATATATATATATATATATATATATATATATACATATATATATATGTTTATATATATACACATACACTATATGGACATAAGTATTCAGACACCTGACTATTACACCAACAGGGACCTTTATGCCAATGCATTCTAAATACATAGACATAAATGTGTAGTTTGTCCCCTCTTTGCAGCTTTAACAGCTTTCACAAGGCTTTCCACAAGATTTTTGAGTATTTCTGTTGGAAATTTTGCACGTTCATCTAGTAGAGCATGTGTGAGGTGAGGCACTGATGTTGGACAAGAAGGCCTGGCTCTCAATCTCCGTACCAGTTGAAAACAGTGTTCCATGGGGTTGAGGTCAGGGCTCTGTGCGGGCTAGTCATGTTTTTCCTCACTAATCTCATCCAACCATGTCTTTATGGACCTTGCATTGTGCACTGGGGCACAGTCGTGCTGGAATAAAAAAGGACCCTACCCAAACTGTTCCCACAAAGTTGGAAGCATGGCATTGTCCAAAATGTCTTGGTATGTCCCAGTTAGCTCTATTTGTGTAATGTTCTGGTGTCACAATACTTTTGTCCCTATAGCGCGCATATGCATATAAAGACATCACATTTAGACAATAATAAAATTCAGTTTGTTTTCAAAAGGAAGGAAGTTGCAAAAAATACTGATTTTAATCTAGCTGCATCACTAATTTTGCTTCACCCCTGGTACCAGTAATCTACAACAATTAATATCAGACTTCAAATCATTTTTAGATTGAAAATAACCCCAATGAGTTTGCACTGTACATAATCCATGCCTCAGGTGGTAAGTATTACTGTTTAATTACAATTACAAATGTGGATTTGGTATGCTTGGTTTCAATGTTCAGGATTAGACACTATTGGCAAATTGGCTGAAAATCACTTGTGCCTATTGAAAGTCTAATGTTGCCTACCCCTGCTAATGACCATAAAGTAATTTCAATACTGTCAAGATTAATATATGTAAATGTCTAAAAAATAAATTTCATTGAGGATGAAGCTCTTGCTTCTTATACATAATCATTTTTACTGTTTACTGATTTATAGTTAGCTTAAAGGTCAGTGGACCTGAATAAGGTTTCCTGTCCAACACATGTTTATTGGAGAAGCTATGTTTCCGAGTTAAGTAACTTTCTATGCATTTTGCTTTGACTTGGGTCCATTGTTAAAGTTCATTATAAGTCCAGTTTAGCAAATTGTTTTGAATATTGGATACTGTCTGCAAATGTACCATTCTCTGCTGAGCATTTACAGTATGTTATTTAACTAAATTAAAATGTAGGTAGTTAATATTTTTTTTTGCAAAAGCAATGACCAGTGTGCAATTTAAAACATAAGTATTAATCATTTATTGTGATTGTTGCTGTAACAGTGCTTGTCTTATTTTTGTTTCCTATGTAGTTAATGTCACATTCATTCTTTGGATATATTTCCTGCTTTGTTTGCAGAAAAGAAAAAATTGAAGAGCACAGATTGCCCAATTTGGGAACGACTTCTGCAAGGCCCTTCAGGAAAAATAGCGAAAATGTTCCTTATGGACAAAGAAGTAGAAGAAATTAGTAGTGATGTACATACAAAATATTATCATTGCAATGACATCACATCATTTTAATGTCTAATATAATGAGGATTTTTACCATTGTCATGTTTTCAACAGGTAGCACAATACATTAAATTTAGCCTACCGCTTCTGCAATCAATTCTGAAAAGGTTAAACGAAGAAGAGGAAAGGGAAATTAAGAGAACTATTGATAAGTATGAATATTTTAATAATTAAATCTATTTAGAATCATTGTTGTGTATTTTATCTATCTATCTATCTATCTATGATTTTAAAGGCTACAGTAGAAACTGATGGTGACAGAAAAGATAAATAAAAAGGGGCAGCGGTGGGGCAGGCAAGCTGCTAAAGGAGCAGCGGTAGCGCAGGCAGGCTGCTAAAGGGACAGTTGTGACACAGGCAGACTGTTTTAGAGGCAGAGGCATACCATGTCAGTGTCTGGTTTAGTGTATAGTGATAGGGGTTATGCTGCACAACTGTCAATGTCTGGCTCAGTGTATAGTGATGGGAGTTATGCTGTGCCACCGTCAACTGTCAATGTCTGGCTCAGTGTATAGTGATGGGAGTTATGCTGTGCCACCGTCAACTGTCAATGTCTGGCTCAATCTATATTGATAGGAGTTATGCTGTACCATATCTGTTCAGTTAGAGGGGCAAAGGTTTAAAAGTGATACCCTATTGCATCCACTACCCTACTGAATGGGATTAATACAGTGAAGAATATTTAGCAAGCATGGGATAGGGATAAGGCTAAGATAGATATAAAATAAGGCCTGGGACTAAGAAAAGTATTCAGAGGCTGAGCAGGCTAGATGGGCCATTTTGTGTATTTGAATGTCATGTAGATGTTGCTCACAAACACAGACAAGCAGTGGAACATAACTTTTCTTTACTTCAGTAACCACATGCACCAGATTAAGATATATACACAAGAGACCTAACACAACAGAACAAGTGCACATTTCTATTATGCTGCCATCTACTGGCAAAACAAACTGCATAATACACCAATACATAACAGGCCGAATAGTTCTTATCTGTCACTTTCCATGTTAACAAGTATGACACCTCTGTTGCACAAGCTTTTGTGGACTACAACACCTCTTTATCATTCTAGCTTAAGGTCATGGGAGTTGTAGTCCACAAAATTTTTAAATAAAGGCCTTTTTAAAATAGAGAAACTGAACAGAGATTGTATACACCATAGAAGCTCAATAACCAAGACTAGTATAGTTACTTTGGAACTTTCTGGATTGGTCTTGTGGTCTATTAGATTGTAAGCTTGCGTGCAGGGCTCTCTCCACCCAATGTATCGGTTTGTCTTAGTCTGTCAATTCTTGTCTTGTCATATCCCTTGAATATATGTATTGTATTAAGCGCTGCGTAAACTGTTTGCGTGATATGTAAATAAAAGATAATAATAATAATAAAAATTAAATAAAAGACAAAATTAGACTATAAGCTGTGTGAAGCAGGGACCTTCTTTCCTAATGTTTTCATATTGTATCCCATCTTTTAT
The DNA here is from genome assembly GCF_027358695.1 of Spea bombifrons. NCBI lineage: Eukaryota > Metazoa > Chordata > Amphibia > Anura > Pelobatidae > Spea > Spea bombifrons. The sequence goes on from NC_071087.1 coordinate 53,550,353, forward strand.
TATACTGTAAGCTCCAAAGTATGAATACATGCAAAATTACAATGTCTTATAAGCTGCCACTATTAATCTTAATGTATTCTTTTTTTTAGGTATGTCAAAGAAAAGTCTGTACTGCTACAGTATCTTAACAGCAAAATTACAAAAAGGACAGAAACTACAGTATAACCATATTTTATACAAGATTGTCAAGCACACTCCAACCAAAATATTTATAGACTTTTTATATATTTGCATGGATGTTTATTTAGGATTCCAGAGGAAATCCTTCTGATTTCATATTGGATGGGAAAGTGAAACACAGTATGAAAAAAGCCCAAATTAACTTCTTAAATAAAAGCATTTGATTGGACTTTGGTAATATCAATGCTAACTTGTGTAGGTCTCTCTTTTGTGAATCCATTTGTTGTAAAATGTTAAATGTATCACATAAGCCTTTTTGATCTTAATTCTGAAGCACTAATGTCATGAAAATGAAGTTGTATCGTTACCCAGCAACAATGTTTGATTTTAAGCGTCTTTTCATAAGCAACGGTAATCTCAACTTAATGTTGGATAAAGAAACTATTTCAAAGTCTCTGGAATCATTTTTTTTCTAATATGACAGCCTTCTTTATTGAAAAGATAATTAATTAAATTAGGTTAGTAAACATGACTTCACTAAGAGATACTTGACTGACATTATGTCAACAAATCAACAGTACCCAACAGAGTCAGCTCAATTTGCAACTAATCTATTAAAAAAGGTTGAGTTGGGCAATATCCAAGTTGTACATCAAATTCCCCCTTAAAGTTGTGTCAATTTACTTTTGAGTTGATTTAGAGTTGGTTGCCGAGTAGTCTAGAGTGTGAATTAGTCAGTCAAGTCTGAGGTTGAGTTGGGCAGTCTTATTAAGTTTAGTGAAGTTCTAGTAAACTATCCTCCTTAAATTAGCATGACTGGCAGCTCAACTGTATTCAACTTTCTGGGCATAGGTGAATTGCAATTTGTTGGCAGTTGAGTCAGCTATGACTTTAACTATTTAGTTACCAGGTGAGTTGACTTGAGTGAATAGATGCACAAAAAAGCAAGAATTCAGCACATACCCAACGAATGCCATTTAAAAAACACCTATATAAGGCATAACTATTGGGGATTCTGTCACACTACATGGCCATATATTGCCTTGCCAACCAGTACGTCAAAGTACCCCAAGTTTGTTGAGTCCCATCTAATTTTTTATGGCTATATTGCTTACTAAGGAGCTGAATCAGTGGGATTCCATTCATATGCAAATATGCACAGCAAAAATATACAAATAGGGGAGAGGGCAACATAAAAGGCATAGGGCTGTATGCCCTTTATGCTTTTTAGGTTGTGCATTCCATTTTCTGTATATTTTTTCTGTGCATATTTTTTGAATGATATTTGCTAGGTATGTACTGAAATCCTATTGTGCAGTGCTGCAGAATATGAGGGTGCAATATAAAACAGTAAGTAGTAATCTTGCTTTGTTTTGTGTATTTATTGGTCATTACGATTCTATCAGCAACCCATGTACCTGAGTGTTTATGCTTTTTTTTTTTGGTTATGTGTTCCTATTTTTCTATATTTTTTTGCTTTGCATATTTACAGGTTCTTACCATAAGTTAGGGTTGCGCAGCCCCGCCTGCCATATAGGTGCCTTATTAATGGTGTCCAGTGAAGGTTTTAAATGAGAGCTCTTGCTTCATTTTGTGTTGAACAAGAGGAAAATTCTATTTTTGTGGCTCCAATTTTAGAATTCTACTGCCTCTGCTTGTGATTCTGTTGTAGGATTTAGGATGCCGGTTAATTGTATCCAGGTGTTTCCAGTTTTTAAATGTGAATCCTTTTACTTGGTCTCAATTTTTAGTCTCCTTATTTGTATTATTTATTTTCACATTTTCAGAATTATGTTCTTCATGGTTGTATTTTTTTTCTACCTTTGATGCAATTTCTTTTTTTTACTACTTTTTGCAATTTTCCACCTTGGGAATCCTTAAGGATATTCTTGTGTATATTTCAAAGTATATTTACAAACTTCATGGTTATCTAATGTTCTCTGTGTGGGCAGCATAAAAGAGTATTTTTAATACTTTTTCCTTAAGTGGTTTGGAGGTAGTAAATGTATTTTTTCCATGTAGTGCTAGGTCAATGAGATGTAAGGATGTTTCTCATGCTCTTCCCTCCGATCTCCCATGCACTGATCATGCTGTGATCAGCAAGCAAGGCTGCATAGCCTTGCATGAGTAGCAATTCTAGATCCCAACAGGGTCTGAACAAACCCAGCAGAGTCTAATTTCCTCCAGTGACTTTATGGTGGGCGTCAGCAGTGCCTGATAATTCCTTAAGTAATAGTGTACCATTGTTTGCGCCGTTATACATAATCTGTCATAATGGCCTGCTGTCTTCCGCTGATGAGGGGGCAAATACATTTCCCTATTCTAAAAACATGATGTACAGACCTTTAGAGGATGTAGTTAACATGCAGGATGTAGTTAACATGTAGTTAACTTTAATAACAGGCCTGAAATTTTGGCCAAACATGTTCCTTCCAGTTCCCCAATTCTATATTACCAATATACAAGATTTCTCCCTTTCTTTTGCATTCCTGGTGTCATCATGAGGACCATATTTAACCCAGAGAGCCATGGTGGTCCTCATACCTTTTTTGTGTACCACTGATCTGCATAGTGTGGAAAGAGGACAAACATACTCCATTTTTGAAAGCTTGATTTATTGTAGAACAAAGATAAGTGCCATGAGCTTATTTTCATTATATCTGCTTTTTGATTAAGCAGACAAATCTTCTTTAGCGATCTGCTCACAGGCTGTAAAAGAAAAATAAATAACATTTTATATATATATATATATATATATGTTTTGTAGCACTAATGCAAATATCATTAACTAGACCATCTGAAAATGTAACCCAATTAAGAGAAAAACCAAACATACAAAACAATGTCAAAATACTGGTTTGATAAACCTTCTAGATAAATGAGCAGTAATGAAAATGGTAACCATGTCTTTTGTTTTTACATTAAGGAACTATATCATTGTGCATAGTCTACTGCCAGATAGTAGTTTTCATCCAGATACAATGATTCTTGAGTAATTTTGAACTCAGTTTCTTGTTTCTAATTACCACATATTTTTTTCGCATTCAATATAACAATTGTGGTTTTATGGAAAGTATTAGGCTGAAAGACAAAACTTTACCTGGTTCTGTTTAATGTTCAATCAGTTGCTTACAATGTTCCATCAACTTTGGTTTCTATAAGAGAAAAAATATATAAACGTTCAAATACTAATGTGAAATCCGGTAATGTTACAATGAATAGTCTTTAGCCACAATGTAATACCGATTTCATGGGTACAATTAAACAATCAACATTGATAAACTTATTGCATTTTCAAAGAGTCAACATTCTGCCGTATTGATTTTTTTTCATATTAGTCATTTTTTGCACAGTTCAACTGTACATAACAAGGTTCTATTAATTTATCAGTGAACCCAACATTAATTGAGAAGTTCAACTCCCTACTTCTACCATAATGCAAAATTTCAACTCTACAGCTTAGAGCCAGGGAACTCCAAGTTTACTGAATAAAACATGATGGAAATAAATCACATTGCGCAAAAAACAAACATGTTAATATACCAAATTTTGTTGCTTTGTCACGTTTGTACATGTATTATTCAGACTGTATACTGTACCTCCGCAGTGAAGCATGCCTGGTGGTCTGCTTCAGCACAGCACTTCCCTAACATCTTTGTGAATTCAGCAACAACTTCTTTGATTTTTTCAGATTCCAAATGTGGCTTCAGTTTCAAGAGTTGAATGAATAATCTGTAATAAAAAAAAAAGAAAGATTATGTTTTCTGGCATTATGATGTTGTATTGTTAACCACATGGCTGTACGACTGCTTGGTAGCCTACTTCCCTCTACAGATGTTAAAATAATGCCGTTTTGCCTAAATAAAATCCCAGATATTATGAAAATGTTTGTATGTGAGTGGAATAGAGATCTTGGTTTGGTGAATGTTTTTTTCCATATTTGAGGATACACCTGCTTTGAGTACGTAAAGTACTCCAATATACTGCTAATACTTTTGACTCCCCACACACACACTTCTTTATGGTGTGATCACATGAAAGCATGATCAATGCTCTGTGTATGTCTGTTATGAAAATGAATGTTCATAGGATGCAATATTGCATTTTTTTTTAAATAAAAAAAAAATCCAAATGTATCCCTGGTAGGAAAATCTTAATGTAAAATCAATGCAACATACCCCAATTTCTTTATTTCAAAGTCGTGTGGAGTGGCTGTGCACAAGGCTGCATCAAAGTGGAAGGCATCGTCCGTTATTGGTGGAGGCACATATGATGGCTCAACACCAAGACCTGTAAAGCATGCTCTTCTTCCTGAATATAAATCACTACAGCAATGTCGAACATTGTTATTGATAAATGTGTGCTCTTGTTTCTCGCACATTTGTCCAATGAGAATGCTCAACTACAAAAAAGTAAGAAATAATAATGAATCCTTAAGAGTATTGATAATCAAGTTGTTAACGACAATAATACAAATGGATTGTATATATATACACGTTAGTTAATTAAGAGAAATTCTAGTAGGCAGGAAATCAATCTTTGTTATTCTAGAAAAGTGTAGCATTATTTTGTCTCACTCCCTCTTCATAACAGATTCCCTGAAATATCATAGGAGTTAAATGAACTTGTATGACTGATATTGAAACATTTCATATCATTTCATATAGTACAAAACTAAATTAACCTTCTCAAACACCTTTTTATTTAGACTTACTATCCGAAAAATATTCAAAAGCACTTAAAGGTCAGTGGAAAATAGTCATACCCCTCCATCAGCACATGGCATTTTCTTCTTCTCGTCAAGTGCACAACACTTTTTACCAACTTCTACCATTTGTTTTGTGAGTTCAATCAATCCGCTGGTTGTCACATTGGGCATTTTCCTGGTATAGCGCCCCAGCAATCTAAAATGAATACAAAACTTTTTTTTTTTACAAGGGAAGCAACGCTGGTCTGGGTCTAGAGAGTGAGAATCTAACTTGCGCCCCTGAGTGCATATTTGGGATATTTCTTACTATAGTTCTCCTAAATTAGTAATTTATGATTTGAATACAATCCTAGATCATGATTTGGACACAATTCATGGCAGTTACCAATGGTTTGTGCAGCTGAATTCTAAAACTTAATTTTGGCTGCATTTCAGCTATGTTTCTAAGCAGCTAATATAAAAAAAATAACTTGCCATATAGTGGCAGAGGTATCTAATCATGTGCTTGGCAGTTTTAGTAGACAATTAGGTAATGGCCTCAAGAGCACCTGACTTTGCATGATCATAGCACTCATTCACATTTGTATCACTTTCAAGCGGCGATACAAACAGCAGTGTTTTGTGAGGTACTTGAAGATAAATAGCATTTGCCTACTCTGTATATAAAAAATGACAATATTGCGATAGTAAAGGGGCAATATTTTGTGCATCTTCCCTTGTTTGTTACACTATCCAGTTTTGCAGCCCATGCATTTATGTTGTGTGTTAAAAATGTTACACCATAAATGCAACAGCACATTCTGTATTAATCACATCACTTGGATACATAACTTCCTATATCGTTAGACTTACTCTACTTGAAAAAAGTAGTCTCCAAGTTTTTCCTGGGCGCCACAGTTCTGATGCAATAAGTCGGTGTTGCTTTTAATGGCATTTGACAATAGTGTTGCCTATTGAGACAAAAAAAAGTATATTATAAAGTAAAAAAAATAAAGTTCTTGGAAATTCATTTCAAACTCATTAAAGGCTTTGTAAAAAAAAGCATACCGCATCCTTGTAGCATTCAGGGGGATTATCCTCTTTGCAGCATTTCTCAAGCAAATTTTCGTATCCATGAGCAATTGCCAAGAGCAGTTCGACGGAGAATTCAGGGTGCCTTCTTGCATATTCATAGAGGAAGCTACCAAAACAAAATTCAGTTTTAACTTGACATAATAAAACAGTTCCAAAATCATGACAAACAAAACACACTGTGAAGTATATGTGAGCTGTTGGCCATGATGCTTTACAGTATGGTTATGATAGGTTAAAAACTCAATTTAACTGTTAATTGCTGCACCTGAAGCTTATCACCATCTTTAATTCTTACCCAGCTAGAAATCCCAAGGTGCTTATTAGCTCCCCCTGCACAATTATGAGACTGGCCAATTGTGTGACCTGATACCTTTCTTTAATGTAATCACTCCTGGCTGCCGCTCAGCTGGAAGACGAGCTTGTCCGAAAACACATAGCAAACACTTACGCATTAAACAGATGCCAATGTGTACACTTAGGGTGGATTGTAGTCCATTTAGGTTGATGTACATAAAATGTGTTGTAATATAATAATGAGCATATAAACAATGTTAAATCTACCTGGAAAGGAAGCCATCTTTTTCTTTAGCAAAGTGTTCACAAACTTTAGGATCCTCTATGAATTTTGTCACGTGTGGAGGAAGGCCTTCAGGTAGGTCATCATTTTCCTGGTTGACTATGCAAGTTGTTCGTTCAACTATAGGTTTCTGACAGCAGGTCTCTAGTTTTGAAGATATATCTGCATGATGTTCACATGTATGCTGAGTAAGTTCCATCTGTCATGTTAAAAGAGGAATAGATAACAAAAAATGTGTTTCCTTTGGTATTTTTTTGTTTAAAGTTTAGATTACCCCCATCTACAACCTACCCCATTGTGACTCTGGTAAGATCTACATGGGCATACAGAGGGGGCAAGAGGGGTCACCCCACCTTTAAAATTCAAAGAGGCCCACTGAAGCACCAGCAGAGGAAGGAGGGTGACTAGACAGTGAAAAAAAACCTTGTAGGGCAAAAAATGTGTTTCATTTATTCTGTACACCCCCTGCTGTGAGAGTGGTTTTGGTCTGCTCTCTTCCTCTCCCTCTAGCTGGTCTAGCTCTTTCACTGTACCAGCTGCTCCTTCACAGGCAATGGGTAGAGACACAGTTTGCATGCTACAGACAGAGGGTAGTTTACGCTAAACATGTAGGAAATGGTTCTTAGAATGCCACAAGTAATTTATTAAAACCCCCAAACATAATTATAGCCTGCAATCCTGGAGATAAATGTAAAATCTATGATCTTTTGAATTTTCAATGTTTACTGGCAGTTCTGGGAAATGAAAAAAACTTGGGTGTAGTACCATGTATGTCTCCCAATTAAGTATGTAAATATCTTTTAAATAGCATGGGAAGACTAAGTGTGCTGTATAGCACAATATGCAACTATTATTAACTAATAAATATCTTACCCTTTCGACCATGCACTCTAACATGTCACCATGACAGCAGTCCTGATGTAAATGTGTAACTTCTTCAACAAGCTTATGCACAACCTCAAGTGAGGCACGTGGATACTTTTGGCTGATCTGAGCAAGTTTCCTGAAACAAATAACAATGAGTTATATTTACATTCACTTATGAAAATTGTGTCAACCGACTAGTTGATGTTATACACAATCTTAGATCAGTGTAGCTATTGAAAAATATAACATTCAGATCAAGTAGTGATACAAGTCAAGGGTTATCCATATGACCTGACTAGTCAATGTCACGTGACCAAGCATACCAACACCTTGCATAATAGGTAATCTTCAATCATTTGTATTATTAAATTTAATATAGCCCTCATGGTGTCCCCAGCATTGTACAAAGAGCAGTTACACTTAATATCATAATACTGGCTGAAAAAATACTGAAGGTCTCTATGCTTAAAGTAATTTTCTCAACCCTAATTTATAAATGATTTTAGAATTACCTAAATGCATAGACCCTGAAGACAAAAACCAAAGATATTGCAATTAAATTCGAATCTCAATTCAGAGTAATCATATTTAGCATTTTCATGTACAGTTTTCAATCTTGGCCTGTTTTTAAGAAAATATATTTTTCATCAAATACTGATTTATTGGGAGCATTTTTTAAGACAACTTTACGCTATATGTAACCACAGCAATTGGGGTGCATCATTACTTATTTCCCCTCCAATGCAGCCTGCTAAATAAACATCACAAAAACGTTATTTGCTGTAGTAAGACATCAAATGGCGAGGTCAAGCCCTGGCTGGGGGTTCTATATCACAGGATCACAACAACTAAAGCTGTACACTAGGAGTTAATATTCATATATAAAGCAGGAACCACTCACTCCTATTTCTTCCATGCAACATCATAAGGATGACACCTTGTATCCTAAGTCATTCAAACTAGCTACTAATGGCATCTCTTCAGATTAACCCCTGAATCCCATTTGAAACAACCACATTTAAAAAACAATAGAAGTAGAGACTTACATAGCTTTCAGTACTCTGACTGGAAAGTGATCAAGAACGTGGCAAATGTGTCTCTGTTGAGCTTCAATCATATGTTTCACTTTCTTATGTTCTGTCATCTAAAGAAGAAATACTTCATTGGTTACTCAGTACTACAGTATGCAAGCAGAAAAATGAAACAAATTATTATAAAACGTATGAAAAACAGCCTGCATTTGGTCATGTGTAATTATATATATATATATATATATATATATATATATATATATATATTGTATTCTCTTTATTATATATATAAAAAAATATTGTCTATAAAAATAGGTTTATTACAGTACCCTCTCTGTAAAGCATTTGTCCTTCTCTTCTGCTTCACAACAGTCAGATAGAATTGTTTTATACTGTTCAGTAAGTCCTATGATTGCTGGAGAATAGAGGTTTGGATATCTCCTAGAAGCTTCATGAATGTAACTGCAAATAAAAAAATTAAAAAAATCATATATATCTATCATGCCATTAAGCTCTAGAAGCAGAATGCTAGATTGTTCATTGACAGCTCAAGATTGATCATTCTTACTGTTCCAAAGTGTGCTTTGGGTCCTTCTTGAACTCAACGCAAAGTTCTTCTGATGTTGGTCTCTTGTATGGCTCATGGACAATATTCCTGTGTTCCCTGAAGCACTTGCTTCTCTCTTCACCTTCCTTACCACAACATTCATTGCTCCAGTCATAATGAGTATTTAGATCAGGAACTGCGCAAATTGCATCAAAGAAAAGAGTTGCCTGAAAGAAAACAAATCAGTAACTGACAATCCATAAATAAATGTTAGAAAATGCCCCTTGATGACACCAATTCCATACTAGGACCTCTGGCAGGTGCCAGAAAGTTAAACCTATATACCTTTATTGAAAATAAATACGCTTTCATTACATACATCACAGGATAACACATGGAGAATAAACTATCTATAACAATAATACAAATGAGGATTAGTCGCTTACCAGTGGTTTAAGGCATTCCTCATCTTTAGGCTCCTGAACACAGTGCTTGGCAAAGTCAGTAATTTTTGTCACAAGTTTATTATGCTCTTCCAGTGGACATTTCTGGAGATTCTGTGACAGCATGACAAGAACTCTACAAAATAACCATATATCTTAACTTCAATTAGGCAAAATAGTTTAACTTATATAAGGGGAAGACAACACCAGTTAGACAATTGGTTCTACTAGGTGTGCTGCGTGTTCCCTTTGTAGCTGCATTCTGGAAGGAATTCTGCTACTTCAACTATATGCCATTTGTATGGCACTGAAGGGCTGCGCATACATACACACATTATAAATATATATAAAGATATAAAATAACAAATAGCCCTGCACGCCTACCTAAACATAAATAAGGTGATGAATACTAGATTCCTAGTTCAAAAAACATGGTGCCCGGTGCTTGGCTAATAGCAAAGTAACAATAATCTAAAAGTAATAAAGCCAGCACTCACGGTCTTCAACAGTGCTTCATTTTTATTTGCAAGATGCTACAATGTCAACGTTTCAGTCCACCCTGTGGACTTTCCTCAGGACACACACTAATTATATATATTTCTATATATATATACATATATATATATATATATATATATACACATATATATATAGTTTTTCTGTGTGTGCTCAAAACAAATTTGCATGTGTTATTTATAAATATTTGGTTTTTGCTCCCAAGAAACCTGACTAAATTAAGCTAAACATCTTCCTAGGCCATATGTATACAAATTAGTAATTCTATTTATATGTGCCCATTATGTCACAAGCGTGACATATTGACATATTTTAGGCACTGCACTTTTTGTGTACTTTTGACACCTTTATACAAAACCTCATAGGCTTTGATGGCAAATGAGAGCATTTTCTTGTGATCTGGCAGGACAAGGCAAATTATGATTTTGTCACTCTCCCCCTCTAACTGCTTTCCTAATATTTGGCATCGCTTGGCTTAAAAAAAATTGGCTACCTAGAAAGTTGCCTTACTTTCCACTTTAGACAGGAGAGCCATGCAGTAGGGCATGCATAGTTAGTTGTAAAAAGGTTAGGGAGGAGGTCCTGTCCAGATTTCTAAAGCCCTCGTTGGCATAAGACCCAGTCTGGACTTATATATATATATTTAAAAAATATTAAAAAAATTCTTACATTGCGTCAAAGTACTTTTCTCCTAAGGCATTGTAAATATCCGCAATGTGCCTGTGGCTTGGCTCTGGAAAGGGAAAAAAAAAAAAAGAATTTTACATGATAAATATTTTTCTTTACATTAAAATACAAATGATGCAGGACATTGCATACTATAACATTAGTGGTACAAAATATAAAACATGCACTTTGTTTCCTGAGCAAAGGTTTTCGCCTATGATTTCTAGAAATATTTTATAAGATTAAAAAAAGCTATAACCAAAAAATAATTAAAATGTATACAATATATAAAATACAATTTCATTTCAGCTTGCATAAAAATGTTTGGATTTGTATCTTAGCACAAAATGCCCTGGTTCACTCTTGAGACTTTCCCAAAATATTATGACATGCTTTTCTGAGTTATTTTCCCTTAAAACGATTAAAGCTGAAAAAAACTTGACACTGAGCAGCATGTCATAACATTGGGAGTTTTTAATAAAAGTATAAAAACTCTATAATTATTTCAAGGTAATGAATACTAATAAATAATTTTTTATTAAAATTGAAGAGATTTCATGCAACGGTATATTAACAGTTTTCATATAAGGTGTTTTACATAGCAACATTCTGCATAACATTAACTCATTATATAAATGCATGATATTGTAAGGATTGTCTATAAATACATATCTTTTAAAGGGGAACGTATGCATAATATAACCATACCAGTATCTCTCTTTAATATATTTCTTGATTCCGTGGAGCCAATTATCAAACAGATTAGGATGAACCACTTCATGACTGCGTTTTTCTGGGAGGAGGACCTTTTTTGAAGCCTAATGGAGAAGATGAAAATCATTCCTTTTATACTATTTCAAGGAAAAAAAACCCGGAAAATAATTAACCAATCTACCTCATATTTTATTAATATTTGCCTAGCTGACAATCCCAAATCTAAACAAGTAATGAGAAAAAATATTTAACTTGTTTTACGTTAGACGTGTCTTGGCCCACTTCTCTTGGAAAGACCTTGTAAATCAGCTTGTAATGGTTAAGCTCAAACAAAGTCTTTGGTAATTACTTTATCAAACTATGAACAAAAGGTTAAACAAACTGATCCTTGTTTAAGGTGTTTGTCCCCAATCTACTTTTCTTCCAACTATTTGAAAAGGTCACACAAAGGAAAATAACCCTGCTTCCCTTTATTGCAGTTTATATAACAATGACAGAGATAGATAGTATATGATATAGCTGTAGCTATAGAGATTATATATATATATATATATATATATAGCTATTTCATAGATAGATGAAAGATAGGTAGATGCATTTCTTGCTTTTGTTTCCTTTTATTTGACAACCTTCCCCCCAGTTATGCACATCTGACACCAGGCTTGCCACTCTGCCCCCAGATATGCCTTATACTCCCTATATGCCACTCTGTCCCGCCTATGCCATATACCCCATATAAGCCACTCTGCATCCCCGATATGCCTCCTTGCCCCCCGACCAATGTATCACCAGACTTGCCCCCCATGCGCCAGACTCTCTGGTGTCTAGTGGGACCAGCTTCTATGACTGAGCACCAGTAGGTCTTGTCAGGCCAATGCTCCGCAGATGTTCACCGTCTGCCAGAGAGGAGGATCCAGGTCCCCTGCAGCGCTACGGGGATCTGGATCTTAGTCTTATAGTCAGACCTCTATTTGAGGTTGGCTTATAAGACGACCTTGAATATAAGACAAGATGTATTTTTCAGAGTATTTGCTCTAAAAAAAACCTCATCTTCTATTCGAACAAATACAGTAATATAATGACAGCTTAGATAAGTACATAGGCAGACAGATAGATAAAGTCTTATACTAGAAAATTGATTTACTCTCCAACTTCATCTGAGACTTCCAATCTTTTAGCCTGAGGAACCAGAAATGGAAGGAGGTCCAGGGTACAACGGGAATGGAGTGCTTGGTACCTTTTATACGCAAGTCTTCAAAATCTTTAATACAAGAACACAAGTCTGTCTGTCTTTCTGATTAATCCATGATTGCAAATGAAGAGGCACTGGTGCTCACGAAGAGCACCATTTTCATGGGTAGCAGAAGCAATATTAAACACTCATCCACACCCACCAACCAGAAGACCTACTTTTCCCACATAAATCTTGTAGTGCTGCCACTATTGCAAGGGATTGCAGCAGGGCCGGCCCAAGACATAATGCCGCCTGGGGCGAAGTTTAAAATGCCACCCCCCCTGCCGATGTCATTATCTACCCTTCCTCTCTCTCCCTCCCTATTATCTACCCTACCCCCCCTTTGTACTTCGCTTACCTTTCAGTAGTCTTGCGATGAGTCTCCCTGCTCTGCCACGGTGCACGCTGCTTTACTGCTGAGCGGCGGAAATTATGTCATATTCCGGTGCTCAGCATTACAAGCTGGCACCGAGACTGAGCTAGAGGGCTCGCAGAGGAGAGAGAGGGGAGCCAAGCGAGTACTGACAAGTTGATAAGCTAAAACCACTCGGCACCCCTCTCTCTCCTTCACTTAAAAAAAAAGTGTTTGGGGCGGCAAAGTGCTGCCTCTTCAAAAATGCCGCCTGGGGCAATTGACCCACTCTGCTCCATGGTAGGGCCGGCCCTGGATTCCGGGTAGGTATATGTAAACAAGGCCAACAATGATGTTTGAGTTTATATTAACTTTTGCTCCAAGGCATCCATGTATAATGTACACTGTACGAGACAGCCTTCATGTAAAGCCTGGGACAGAATGCAGAAGCCAGATAACCACTAATGGACATCTGTTTGTCCTTAATGGGACTTATGTGCATGAGGTTGGATATTGGCTGGTTGCCTGAATTTTAGAGCAATACATGAAACACACACAACATAAGTTTTGGTGGGGCAAAGGTGATTGGGAACCACTCCACTTATAATTAAGGTAGCAGAAGCATTTTTTTACCGCTACATTGAAACTATAGAAAATCCTCACTTCAGAGGCAACTCTTTCCTGTACATTTCAGGCAATTACATGTTTTGTCTAAATCCCACTAGATCCAACTAAACTAACCAAACACACTGTACAAGAACCAATTTAACACACTGCACATGTGCAGTCAATCAAAAATAAACCTTACCAAACACCTTTTACCTTTTCAATGTTGGCCCATGTTATGTACCATAAGATATCAACAACACTCTTACAAGTCTACATACACTCCAGTCTTACAAAATGCCATGTCAATCGCCAATCACACGTCTAAAATGTGTAATATGTTGTATGTGAGGGGGTAGAGAGTGAGAAGGGAGAGGGGATAGGTAGTGAGAGTGGGGTAGATAGGGAGAAGGGAGGGAGGGATAGATAGGGAGAAGGGAGGGAGGGATAGATAGTGAGAAGGGAGCAAGGGGGTAGATAGTGAGAAGGGAGGGAGAGGGGGTAGATAGTGAGATGGGAGAGGGGGCTAGATAGTGAGAAAGGAGGTAAATAGTAAAAAGGGAGAGAGAGGGGGTAGATAGTGAGAAGGGAGGGAGAGGGGGGATAGTGAGAAAAGAGGAAGAGGGGGCTAGATAGTGAGAAGTGAAGGAGAGGTGGTAGATAGTGAGAAAGAGGGTAGTAAGTATCTTGAAATAAATAAACAGTGAGAATAAGTGAGAGAATGAATTATTGTGTGAATTAATTATGAGAATGAAAGTGTGAATTAATGAGTGACTATAAAAGTGTTTGTGTGTAGCATAGATGTATAATTGATTTGTGGAAAGGCAAAGATGGCACAAGCAGGATGTTTGAGCCTTGTGGACCAAGGTGACACAGGCAGGGTGTTTATGGGACAAAGATGGCACAGGCCGGGCTCTTTGGGAACAAAGTTGACTCATCCTGGGCTGTTTGATGACAAAGATGGTGTGTGTGTTTGGTGTGTCGATGTTGCAGAGCCTAAACTGGTGTCAGGGCAGGCTGTTTGGGGACAAAGATGGCTCACGATGGGCTGTTTAGGGACAAAGCTGGCTCATGCGGGGCTGTTTGGGGACACAGTTGGCTCACACTGGGCTGTTTGGTGAAAATGTTGTCTCACTCTGGACTGTAATTTGTTTGTGTAATTTAAGTGCTGGTCAGGTTCTATGTGGGCAGTGTGGATGCCAGGGCTGTAATTTAGGGGGTTTTATCTATGCATTAATTGCTGAGTTTTTATCTGATTTCAAGTTGATCTATACCTGCAATGCTATGTTTCCATACATTATTATTGTATACCTGCAAATATGGGATTTGTATGTCTGATTCTATGCATTCAGTGCTGAGTTCACATGTGAATAATAATGACAATATTAATATATATATATATATATATATATATATATATATATATGTATATATATGATTGCTAACAGCAATCACACTCCTATCAGTGTGATTGCTGTTAACAATGATATATACCGTATTTGCTCGATTATAAGACAAGGTTTTTTTCAGAGCAAATGCTCTGAAAAATACCCCTCGTCTTCTAATCGGGGTCGTCTTCTAATCAGACCTCAAATAGAGGTCTGATTAGGAGACTAAGATCCAGATCCCCCCACCGCTGCAGGGGACCTGGATCCTCCTGTCTCACCCCCTGCCCATCCCCCCATCATACATACACTTACCGGTGCTTCCTGCTGTATTGCCGGGGCAGCGGGTTGACGTCTACGCGATCCGCGTAGACAACGTCCGCTGCAGCCGGAAGGAGGTGTGGCTAGCAGCGGGGGTTGTCTGCGTCCGTCGCGTAGACCTTCCCCGACTGTCAGAGATCAGAGTTCCCCGCACCGGTGCCGCACACACGACGGACGCACACAAACCCCCGCTGCCAACTCCACCTCTTCCGGCTGCAGCAGAAGGCGACGTCAACCCGCTGCCCCGGCTGGAAGCACCGGTAAGAGAGGGCTGAGACGGGAGAGAGGGGTGAGAGAGGGGGAAGGGGGGTGAGAGAGGGGGGGAGAGAGAGAGTGTGTGTGTGTGTGTGTGTTAAATGGGGGTATAGGGTGTGTGTTAAATGGGGGTATAGGGCATTTCTGGAGTGGCGTTAAGGGGCCATTTAATAGAGCACTCTGCCTCCTGAAATGCCTTATACCTCCCTATATGCCACTCTGCCCCATAATATGCCTTTTAACCCCCTAAATGCCAGAGTGTCATATAGGGGTATAAGGCATTTCTGGAGGCAGAGTGCTCTATACAATGCCTTTTAACTCCCTTAATGCCACTCTGCCTCCTGAAATGCCTTATACCTCCCTATATGCCACTCTGCCCCATAATATGCATTTTAACCCCCTAAATGCCAGAATGGGATATAGAGGTATAGGGCATTTCTGGAGGCAGAGTGGCACATAGGGGGTCAAAAGGCATACCATGGGGCACAGTGGCATATAGAGGGTTAAAAAGGCATATCATGGGCCACAGTGCCATATTGGAGTGGCAAGCCTGGGGGCAGATGTGCGTAACTGGGGGACAGGTTGGAAAATACAAGAAATAAAAACAAAAAAAATATTTTTCTCAATCATAGCTTTTATTAAAAAAAATAGTTTACACGAATTAACATTTACTGGTAAAACTTTTTTCCTTTGGGGTCGTCTTATATTCAGGCTTTTTCTTTTTTTCCTAAGTTAATAATCAGATTTTGGGGGGCCGTCTTATAATCAGGATCGTCTTATAATCGAGCAAATACGGTATATTAATATGGTTTTTGAGTTTTTGTCCAATTTCGGTGTGTTACTTACTTTTAATAATTTTTTTTTTATGTTGGGGGGTCATTTTCGGTGTCGGCCAAGTAAAAGCTGAATTTTCGGTTTTGGTCCAGAATTTTCATTTCGTTGCATCCCTACTAAGCCAGACACTGAAGTGGTAGGCCTACACCACATCAATGTTTGGCTTAGTATATAGTAATAGGGGTTATGCTGCACTATTGTCAATGTCCGGCTCATTGTATAGTGATAGGGATTACGCTGTACCACCGTCAATGTCTGCCTCAGTATATAGTGATAGGTGTTATGCTGTACCACCTTCATTGTCTGCCTCATTATATAGTGATAGGTGTTATGCTGTCCCCCGGTCAATGTCTGCCTCAGTTTAAAGTGATAGGTGTGATGCTGTACCCCGTCAATGTCTGCCTCCGTATATAGTGATAGGTGTAATGCTGTACCCCCATCAATGTCTTCCTCAGTATATAGTAATAGGTGTTATGCCTTACCCCCGTCAATATCTGCCTCAGTATATAGTGATAGATGTTATGCTATACTACTGTCATTGTCTGCCTCAGTATATAGTGATAGGTGTTATGCTGTACCACCATCAATGTCTGCCTCAGTATATAATGATAGAAACTATGTAGTTTTAAAGTGTGTGTGGGGGGGTGCCACATACAGGATCCGCCCCAGGTGCCAAATACTCTAGGTACGCCCCTGCAGGGGAAATTAGAGTTAAGCAGCTCCGCTGCCTGAATGGGGCCTGACAGAGGCAATAGCATGCTTTATTTATTTATTTCATATTGTAAGCTTATCTAAAATCTATATGATAAAGAAAAATTAGTTTCAAACTTAGCGGCTTCAAATGGTCCTACTGGGTAAATAACCATGTTTTCAAATACAGGGTCCATGTTTATTTCCAGATATCACTCACTGTTCCTTGGCAGTAGAATTAAATATATATTTATTGTGCTTTCATGCCAAATACCTGTGTAAATTCTGTACAAAACAAATATGACCTCAGTGGATGCTTTCTCAGCAAAATGTGTGTCTAAAAGGACACTCCAGCAATGATATACACTTTCACCCTCCCGTTGCAAATTCATGAATAAATACAGAGGAATCCCCTCTATGTACTTACTCTCTTTACCTGCAGGGCATACATTTCACTGAACGCTTGTCATTGTGCACACATTCTGTAATATATAAGTAATAAATTAGTTGACTCCCTCATACAATACATTCTATGTCACGCGTGACAGTCAAGATTTAGGGCTCTGTCCCCCAAACCTGTAAAGCATGTGTCAAGTTTGAATGCTAAACTCTTTCCCCCGTAGGGTGACCACATTGGCCATGTTTTCCAGTACACATATAATTTTTACATATTGCTGACCAGCCCAGATAAAATGCTGCCTTGCGATATGAGGCACAGGTAGCTGACTATTTAGTTGGTCAACAATAAGTAAAAATTATCTTGGAAGACATGTCCGATGTGGTCACTCTACTCCACTGCCTTCGAACTTGAGTGTTCAGTCGAGATACACCATTTGTATGTATTGTATCATAACTCTCAAAATTACTTGTATATTCACTAGAAGTTACTTGTGATTGCACAGATTAAGCCTATGCCTATCCTGAATGTAAAATGAAGCTAAGGACTGTGTCTATACATCAGGTAAAACCGGCAGAATAGATGGCGTGAATGGTTCTTATCTGCAGTCAAATTCTATGTTTCAGATTCTATAAATGCATGTCTTCCCATGTCCTCACTATAAACTCACAAAATTAGCATACCTCGTGCTCCATATGATTACAATTAATAATAAAGAAATAACAAGGAAACAAAAAAGAAATGGACTCTATATTAAGGAGGAGGACAAATGGCCACATAGGTTGAACGGTGATAAAATAAATGCTTGGTGTGTAGGTCCCAACAATAATTTTCATTTCCCCATCCCCTGCTCTGCGGGATTGGGAGGTTAATTTATAATAAGAGACTACCGTATTTGCTTGATTATAAGACAAGGTTTTTTTCAGAGCAAATAGGCCTGACTATGAGACTAAGATCCAGATCCCCCGCAGCGCTGCAGGGGACTTGGATACTCCTGTTTTATGCCCCCATTTAGACCCCCCCCAACTTACCTGTGCTTCTGACTCCCCGGTCATGTAGCCGGGGCAGTGTGTAGACGTATACGCCAGTTACGTAGACAACTTCAGTTGCAGCCGGAAGGAGGTGCGGCTAGCAGCGGGGGTTGTCTGCGTTCATCGCGCAGACCTTCCCTGGCTGTCAGAGATCAGAGTTCCCCGCACCGGCTGCAGCTGAAGTTGCCTACGCGAATCGCATAGACGTCTACACGCTGCCCCAGCTACATGACCAGGGAGTCAGAAGCACTGGTAAGTTTGGGGGGGGCGGGGGAGTGTTAAATGGGGGGGCATAAGGCATTTCTGTAGGCAGAGTGCTCTATGAAATGCCTTTTAACCCCCTTAATGCCACTCTGCCTCCTGAAATGCCTTATACCTCCCTATATGCCACTCTGCCCCATAATATGCCCTTTAACCCCCTAAATGCTAAAAGTGGCATATAGGGGTATAAGGCATTTCTGGAGGCAGAGTGGCACATAGGGGGTCAAAAGGCATATCATGGGGCACAGTGGCATATAGAGGGTTAAAAGGCATATCATGGGGCACAGTGGCATAAAGGGGGTATAAGGCATTTCTGGGGCAGATGTGCATAACTGGGGGGGGCAGGTTAGAAAATAAAAGGAACTAAAAACAAAATATTTTTCTCAACCATAGCTTTTATTAAAAAATAGCTTACATAGTTTACATTAATTAAGATTTACTGGTAAAACTTTTTTTCCTATAGGGTCGTCTTATAGTCAGGTTTTTTCATTTTTCCCTAAATTAATATTCAGATTTTGGGGGGTCATCTTATAATCGAGCAAATATGGTATATAGAAGGCTCCATCCAGACATTGCTTTCACTTTGATTTTTTTAGTCCCCCTGGCCAGAGGCGTATCTACTGAAAATAGCGCCTATGGCAAGCACTGAAATTGCGCCCCTGTCCAAATATCTAAAACCCATTTACTAGCCCCTGCTGCCCATATATATATATATATATATATATATATATATATATATATATATATATATATATATATATATATATATATATTAGTCCCTGCTGCCGATAGCAGGTATAGATCAACACACAAACCCAGATCAATTGAAATTCACTTGTGATCTCAGCACTGAAGGTATAGATCAAATAAACAGAATTAGACATACAAGTCCTGTATTTGCAGGTATACAATAAATATATGAAACCTAGCATCGCAGGTATAGATCAACTGAATAAGACATATTAACCCTGTATTTGCAGGTACACATAAATAATGTATGGAAACATAGCATAGCAGATATGGATCTACAGAATAACACAAAACCCAGCTTTGCAGGTAAAGATCAATTGGAATTCACATAAAAACACGGCATTAAAGGTATATTTAAAACCCCCTAAATTACAGGCATAGTTCACAGGTTGCACACCCCAAAGCCAGCCCTGGCATCCACACTGCCCACATAGAACCTGACCAGCACCCAGATAACACACATAAGATTTGCCATCTTTGTCCCCAAATAGCCCAGCACAAGTCAACTTTGACCCCAAACAGTCCGGCCAGTGCCATCTTTGTCCCATATACACCCTGCCTGTGCCATCTTGGTCCCCAAGGCTCAAACCTCCTGCTAGTGCCATCTTTGCCCTTCCACAATTATACATCTATGATACACAAACACTTTTACAGTCACTCACTAAGTCACACTTTAATTCAGACAACTCATCCACACATTAACTCATGCTCTCCCTCATTCACTCAATGCATCCACACATTAACTCATGCTCTCCCTCATTTAGACAATTCATCCACACATTAATTCATGCTCTCCCTCATTCAGACAATTCATCCACACATTAACTCATGCTCTCCCTCATTCAGACAATACATTCACATATTAACTCATGCTCTCTCTCATTCACTCAATGCATCCACACATTAATGCACACTCTTTACTTATATCTACCCCCTCTCCCTCCCTCATCACTTTTTAACCCCCTCCCTCCCTCATCACTTTTTAACCCCCTCCCTCCCCCATCACTTTTTAACTCCCTCCCTCATCACTTTTTAACTCCCTCCCTTCCTCATCACCTTTTAACTCCCTCCCTCCCTTCCTCATCACTTTTTAACCCCCTCCCTCCCTCATCACTTTTTAACCCCCTCCCTCCCCCATCACTTTTTAACTCCCTCCCTCATCACTTTTTAACTCCCTCCCTTCCTCATCACTTTTTAACTCCCTCCCTTATAACTTTTTAACTCCCTCCCTCCCTTCCTCATCACTTTTTAACTCCCTCCCTTCCTCATCACTTTTTAACCCCCTCCCTCATCACTTTTTAACTCCCTCAATTATCACTTTTTAACCCCCCCATCACTTTTTAACCCCCCTCATCACTTTTTAACCCCCTCCCTCCCTCATCGCTTTTTAACTCCCTCCCCTCCCTCATCACTTTTTAGCTCCCTCCCTTCCTTCCTCATCACTTTTTAACCCCTCTCTCCCCCTCCTGCCTCACCTTGAAGTCCAGCGACGGGAGGACGATGCTTCTGTCTTCCTGCACCGCTCGCTGGTGCCCGCTGCTTCACTGCTGAGCGCCGTAATATGACGTCATATTTCGGCGCCCAGCAGTGAAGCAGCGGGCACCAGCGAGCGGCTTTTAAACGCTGTCTTCTTTTTTTTGATGCGGGGGAGAACGAGGGGCGCCGAGCAGTTGCTAGGCGCCCTTCTCTCTCCTCCACATCAGTGTTTGAAAGCCGCTCGCTGGTGCCTGCATTTCATGCAGAGCGCCGCAATATGCCGGCATATTGCAGCGCTCTGCATGAAATGCCGGCACCGGGACGGGGGTAGAGGGCTCGTGGAGGAGAATGAGGGGCGCCGAGCGGTTGCTAGGCGCCCCTCTCTCTCCTTCGCATCAAAAAAAAAAAAATGCCGGTGAGCGGCATTTAAAAGCCGCTCACCGGCGCCCCCTTAGGATGGCGCCCATGGCACGTGCCATGGCAGCCATACCCTATATACGCCTCTGCCCCTGGCACCCATAGGTCTGGGGGGGACTTAGAGGTGGGGGGTAGTTAAGGTTATAGAAAGATAAGCCCTACCCCAAAGGTAGGTGACAATAGTTGGTGCAATTATTCGCAAATGAAAGAAACACAAAATAACTGTCAATCTCCCTTGATCTGGGGCTCCACAGTAGCGTGGGGCAGGCGGTCTGCCCCGGGTGTCGCTCATCAGGTGGGTGCCACGGGCTAGGGTGACCACATGTCCCTGATTGCCCGGATCCCCGGCAGCCTCGTCATTTTTTTTTTTTACGCGGAGGAGACAGAGGGGCGCAACCGCTCGGCGCCCCCCAGTCTCCTTTGCGAGGCTTCTAACTCTGTCGCGGTGACGTCATATTTCGGCGCTCAGTAGTGAAGCAGCGCAGCGGCAGAGCAGGAAGCAGCGGCAGAGCAGGAAGACTGAGGCATTGGGCTCCCACCGCAGGACTTCTGAATGGTAAGTCCAAAACCTTTAACTACAAAGGGGGAGAGGGGGGGTAGATAGTGGGGAGGGGGTAGATAGTGAGAAGGGGGTAGAAAAGGGGGAAAGGTAGATAGTGAGAATGAGTGAATGTGTGGATGAATTGTCTGAATGAGTGAGATAATTAATGAGTTTGTGAGAATGCATTAATGAATAAATGATTGTGTGAATTAATTATGTGAATGAAAGTGTGAATTAGTGAGTGACTGTTAAAGTGTTTGTGTATATGATAGATGTATATAGATGCTAACAGCAACCATACTCCTATCATGCCAAGTCAGCTAGTACATGCTGGAATCTGGGTATGTCTGGGCATGATAGGAGTGTGATTGCTGTTAACAAACATATATATATATTAATATTGTTATTGCATTTTCTGTCCTATTGTACTGTGTTACTTACTTAAATAAAAGTGTGAGATTTTTTTTATGGTGGGGGGTCATTTTCGATTTCAGTCCAGAAGTTTTGGTGCATCCCTAAGCCAGACAATGAAGTGGTAGGCCTACACCACATCAATGTTTGGCTTAGTATATAGTGATAGGAGTTATGCTGCACTATTATCAATGTCTGGCTCAATGTATAGTGATAGGGATTACGCTGTACCACCATCAATGTCTGCCTCAGTATATAGTGATAGGTGTAATGCTGTACCACCGTCAATGTCTGCCTCAGTATATAGTCGTAGGTGTTATGCTGTACCACCTTCAATGTCTGTCTCAGTATATAATGATAATAGTAATGTTGTACCACCTTCAATGTCTACGCCAGTATATAACGATAGAAGCTATGCAGTTTTAAAGTGTTTGTGGGAGGGGTGCCACATACAGGATCCGCCCCAGGTGCCAAATACTCTAGGTACGCCCCTGGGGCTCCATGCAAGTTCTCACCTTGTGGAGTTTCAGTGATCATGAGAATGTTGAGGAATCAGCCCAGAACTACACGGGAAGATCTTGTGAATGATTTCAAGGCAGCTGGCACCAAGAAAACAATTGGTAACACATGCCATGAAGGACTGAAATCCTGCAGCACCCTTAAACCTTAAAGTCCCCCTGCTTAAGAAAGCACATGTACTGAAGTTTGCCAGTGAACATCTGAATGATTCAAAGGAGAACCGTGTGAAAGTGTTGTGGTCAGATGAGACCAAAATCGAGCTATTTGGCATCAACTCAAACTCGCCGTGTTTGGAGCAGGAGGATGCTATGACCTCAAGAACACACCCTCATTGTCAAACATGGAGGTGGAAACATTATGCTTTTGAAGGTGTTTTTCTGCTAAGGGGACAGGACAAGTTTACCGCATCAAAGGGAAGATGGGTAGGGCCATGTACCATCAAATGTTGGGTGAGAAGCTCCTTCCCTCAGCTCAGGTATCGAAAATGGGTCATGCATGGGTATTCCAGCATGACAGTGACCCAAACATTGTCATGCCAAGGCAACAAGAGAGTGGCTTAAGTCTAAGCACATGTAGGTCCTGGAGTGGCCTAGCCAGTCTCCAGACCTTAATCCCATAGAAAATCTGTGGAGGGAGCTGGAGGTTCAAGTTGCCAAACGTCAGCCTCGAAACCTTAATGACTTGGAGAGGATCTGCAAAAAGTAGTGGGACAAAAGCCCTCTTGAGATATGTGCAAACCTGGTGGCCAACTACATGAAACGTCTTACCTCTGTGCCAACAAGGGTTTTGCCACCAAGTACTAAGTCATGTTTTGCAAATACTTAATTCACTGAGTAAAATGCAAATCAATTCATAATTTATTTGAAATGCGTTATTCTGGATTTTTGTTGTTGTTATTCTGTCTCTCACTGTTCAAATAAACCTACAACTAAAATTATAGATGTAGATGCCCCTGAAGAGATTTTTCATTACATTTAATCCACCTCCTTTCCCAGTAGGCATAAAATGGAGTCAGTATCTCCCATAGAGAATATTTATATTTCTGTAAGCCATGCCATCCCACTGAACAAGGCATGGAAAGTGCAGGATGTATTGGCAGGGTTCCTGGTTAATAGGGTGTCCTGGGGATACCCATTCTGTTTGTTTTTTCTTTGTATGTTGTGACACAAGGTCTGGTAAGGTGGTAGATGGCAGGTATATTAGACCAGCCTTGGTCAATAGTAGTCTGCCTTAAAATATGTCCCAGGGAAAGATGTTTGACTACAAACTGCATTACTGGCAGTTTGCAAAACATGGTAAGGGTCCCTGGGGCGGAGCATCTGGAAGAGCAGGGTGGGCCAGTGCTCCAACAGCACTAATTGCTGTATTGATCCAGTCCAGAGCCTGCGTTCTGGACAGGAGCTCCACAGGTGTGGGGTAAGTAGCAGCTCACCTGTGGCTGATTACTTAGCAGGCAGAAGGTAAAAGGGTTTGAGCCTGATTCAGAGAGGAAGCCACTGTTATGCCAGCTAGGAGAGCTGATAAACTGAGGGGTGGTTTCTCTCTGCAAAGCCATATTGATGGTAAATTGTGACCTGTTTTGTTCTAAGCGAAGACTGTTATTCTGCTTACAACTGCTGCTGTTTGTTCCTTTAAAATAAACATTGAAGCTGAGCTGGATGTGTCCTGGACTTCATTTACCCTAGAAGACTGTGGTTACAGCCAAGATCCTTGACAAAAGTCCCAAGGAAAAGGGAGGCTTGTCACAATGTGTATACATATTGTATATGATTGTATATATATATATATACAATCATACACGAAAATGGAATATGTGGAATGTGACACATTTACAACTGGCAAGCAAACCCTGAAACTCAAATCAGCAAGTTGCTTGCACACTAATACATGCAAGTTGAGAATGAGTGCAAATACTTGGTGCTATTAGTAAATATGTGAGTTGCCATTTTTTAGAGTGAACAGACCTGGCTTATTCCACATCAGGATGCCGTATTTGCTTGATTATAAGATGTCTTATATTCAAGGTCGTCTTCTCATCAGACCTCAAATAGAGCTCTGACTACAAGACTAAGATCCAGATCCCCCGCAGCGCTGCAGGGGACCTGGATCCTCTTCTCTGGCAGTGGAGGTCTGTGCAATGCGCAGGCAACCTTTGCTGCTGCCGGGCTTCTTTGACAGAGCGCCGGTGTCACATGACCTTCCGGTGCTCATTCATAGAAGCCCCAGCGAAAGTGCCAGCAGCAGCACCAAAGAATCTGCAGCACGGGGAAGTCGGGGAAGGGTAAAAGTGGCATATGAGTGGTTAAAAGGAATATCCGGGAGGCAGAGTGGCATATAGGGGGTTAAAAAGAATATCAGGGAGGCATAGAGGAGCCTTACACAACAAAAAAACACAGCGATGACACCAAACAGAACTGGTCAAGTTAATCTAAAAAATAATTCCAAACTCCTTGCTATTACTGAATACTCATAATATAACCTCTTCATCTGTTTGTTTTCTTACAGCGCCTACACTTCAGTCACACTGCTAGACATGTAGACACACAGAGGGAGTATTGGTCTTCTGTCCCACTTCATCTTTAATCATATACTGCCAATATCCTTTCTTTGGGGTTCACTCTGTCCAATCTCGTCTCCCCTAACTGTTCATGTGGTTGGTCGACACTCTGGTCCTACATCACTCTCCTCTATGTTCCCCACACCAATCCTAGGTAATGCCTCTAAACTGATTCCTCTTACATTCTTCTTTGATCACTCACAGTAGACCACCATCTCGACACTCTGATGACCACCAAATTGATCTCTTGTTGCTCAAGTTCATGGCTGTAAGTTCTCCTTCTGTGGCACATCTATTTATTTATGTTGGTGTACCTCAAGATTCAATTATAGAGTCTCTATTCTTTGCTATGTACTACCTCTATGCTAATTACATGCTAATCCACCTTTCCTCTTCGGGCCTCTCTTGCCTCTTCTTCTCGTTTCACAAAACCGTCTCACCAAAAACTTATCTTAGATTGTATCATACTACTCAATATCTCAAATACTGAGCAACCGGTAATTTATCTTCTGCTCTCTGCAATGATAAGGTGTAATAATGTAATAAAGGAAGATATGATAAATACACTTAGCTACATTAAGATTTGTGATGTTCTTATAAGATACTTTTCCCCAAAATGCATCATAAGGATATTAATAAGGAAAAGATTTTGTATCCCTACAATCATATTGTATCATTGAATTCTTCAGTGATTCATTTTTAAAGGCTGTGTTCAAACTAATGAAGATTACGTATTCTTTTTTATTAATAAAATGGACACATTCTTGAAAAATGTGTTGTACTATCCTAATCTAGCCACATAATTCCAGTAAATTTAGATATGTCTTTGATAACTTTAGTGGATCAATCACGTAAATCACGTAACCAGATCAGTGATCATGTTTTCACACAGCTTTTTATTTTATTATGGCAATCCAGCACAAAGTTCAAATTGAGAACATCTGGCAGACCTTGCAAGATGGAAAGAACTGTTGTCATGGCTTTGAAAAAGAAGAAAAATAATTATTTGGATGTGCTATCACTAGACACCCACACACTTTCAGAAAGATGAAGCAACCATCTATGCAGATAAAAAAAGGATCAATATCAATGCTAAAATTCAAGCGGATTCAGCAGTTTAAGTTTAATGAGGGGAAAAAAATCACAATAACCTGGTTGCATAAGTGTGCACACCCTTAAACTAATACTTTGTTGAAGCACCTTTTGATTTTATTACTGCAATTAGTTTTTTTGGGTAGGAGTCTATTAGCATGGCACATCTTGACGTGGCAATATTTGCCCACTCTTCTTTGCAAAAACGCTCCAAATCTGTCAGATTGCGAGGACATCTCCTGTGCACAGCCCTCTTCAGATCACCCCACAGATGTTCAATTGGATTCAGGTCTTGGCTCTGGCTGGGCCATTCCAAAACGTGAACCTTCTTCTGGTGAAGCCATGCTTTTGTGGATTTGGATGTGTGTTTTGGGTCGTTGTTGTGCTGAAAGGTGAACTTCATCTTCAGCTTCCTAACGGACACCTGAAGGTTTTGTTCCCAAATTGCCTGGTATTTGGAATTGTTCATAACTCCCTCCACCCTTACTAAGGCCCCTGTTCCAGCTGAAGAAAACCAGCCCCAAAGCATGATGCCACCACCATGCTTCCCTGTGGGTATGGTGTTCTTTGGGTGACGTGCAGTGTTGTTTTTGCGCCAAGCATACCTTTTGGAATTATGGCCAAAAAGTTCAACCTTTGTTCAACCTCATGACACATTTTCCTACATGCTTCTGGGGGGCTTGATGTTTGTTTTTGCAAACTTCAGCCGGGCTTAAATGTTTTTCTTTGTAAGAACCCTACCCCATAGCCCATTCATATAAAGAATACGGGAGATTGTTGTCATGTGTAGCACACAGCCAGTACTTGCCAGAAATTCCTGCAGTTCCTTTAATGTCGCAGTAGGCCTCTTGTAAGCATCCCTGATCAGTTTTCTTCTTAGCTTTTTATCAATTTTGGAGGGACGTCCAGTTCTTGGTAATGTCTCTGTTGTGACATATTTTCTCCACTTGATGATGACTTCACTGTGTTCCATGGTATATCTAATACTTTGGAAATTCCTTTGTACCCTTCTCCTGACTGATATCTTTCAACAATGAGATCCCTCTGATGCTTTTGAAGATCTTTGCGGACCATGGATTTACTCTGAGATGCAACTAAGCAAATGTTAGGTAAATCCTACTAGAACAGCTGAACTTTATTTGTGATTAATCAGAGTCACTTTAAATGATGGCAGGTGTGTAATGACTTCTATTTAACATGAGTTTGAATGTGATTGGTTAATTCTGAACACAGCCACAGCCCCAGTTATAAGAGGGTGTGCACACTTATGCAACCAAGTTATTGTGAGTTTAGCAATTATATTGTTCATGTTATAGGTCACATTAAAGGTGGAATAAGTTCTGACATGATTTATCCTTGTCTCATTCTTTAACATCACAAGAACCTGGCATTTTAACAGGGGTGTGTAGACTTTGTATATCCACTGTATGACCACTTTACTCATTTAGCACTGGAACTGTTCTTGATGTATCGGG
The DNA here is from genome assembly GCF_027358695.1 of Spea bombifrons. Taxonomy (NCBI): domain Eukaryota; kingdom Metazoa; phylum Chordata; class Amphibia; order Anura; family Pelobatidae; genus Spea; species Spea bombifrons. The sequence continues at coordinate 53,578,220 of NC_071087.1, forward strand.
AATGTGAAGTTAAAAGATCATACAAACTGCAAGGTTTACAATCTACAAGGAAACATATTAAATATTGGGTTTCTCTATTGATCACAAACTTCAGCTTGTCAAAAGTTGTTCTACATAATAGAGGACTGCATTGGGACGCCAAAAAACTCGTGGGCGCAGGCGGTCTTGCTGGTGTTGTGGGAGGGAGCGGGCGGTCAGACACTGTACCTGCGGGTCCCGATAATCCCGCGCAGTCCCGTAATCCCTCACAGTGTCTCTTCTCTTGCTCCACCCAGGAACACAGCGGAGTCACGTGATGTGACGTCACTTCCCGCCTACTTGGAGGGGGGACCGGCAGCCGCGCAGCCTGCAGCTGCAAAACGCCGGCCACGGATACCATGAAATTTCCGAATGAAATTAAAGGGGATGGCGTGCACGTACCGCGCCACCCAATGGCTGTTCCTCAGCACTTCGTCCCACGTCTTAAAATTGGGTAGGATTAAGAGCTGAGGTGGGTGACGCGGTGCGTGCACGCCGGCCCCTTTAATTTCATGAAATTTCCACTCTGCCTCCGGAAATGCCTTATACCCCCCCTATATGCCACTCTGTCCCATGATTTGCCTTTGAACCCCCTATATGCCAGAGTGGCATATAGGGGGTATAAGGCATTTCTGGAGGCAGAGTGGCATATAGGGGGTTAAAAGGCATATCAGGGGGGCAGAGTGGCATATAGGGGGGTATAAGGCATTTTTGGAGCAGAGTGGCAAGCCTGGGGGCAGATGTGCATAACTGGGAGGACAGGTTGGCAAATAAAAGGAAATAAAAACAAATTTCTTAATCATAGCTTTTATTAAATATAAAAATATAGTTTACATGAATAAATAAAGAAATAAAAGTTTCTTACAAGAATATTGTGAAGAATAATGTGAACCTTTTTAAAATGGAACTTTTCATTCAGTAAGCGCGGCCACGGCTCGCGGTCACTATAGGGAGGAGTGGGAGTTAGGAGGACCTTATGGGAGCTCCGCAGCACGCTTGCGCGGTGCCCCTATTGTAATTACACATCTGCCCTGCGCATAGATGTTGGTGGGAGGAGGGAGGAGACTTGGTTGGGGGCAGCCCAGCATAACAAGCATTAAAAGAGGTGGGGTATATGTGACAGAATGACCTGTCATACAGGAGCCCAAGGTACTCAGAGATGGCTCCAGCCTGGCTGCCAAACAGGCAGGAACTCCATTGTTAAACTAAACCCATTAACAGGATGGCTACCAGGGGGATATTCAGTAGCTAAAGGGGATTAAAGGTTGGGTTGTCTACCTGTTTATCAATGTTAATTTATGTTAATGAAGTTCTGTGGCTATATCAGTCTATGTTTTACAACAATAAACTGTTCATTCCTGCTGTACTCATTTCAAGGTAGTTGTGTGTCTACTTATTGGGTACACATAGCAGGGTTCCAAGGTGCGCATGCTGACTGGTGCTGGAAGTGATTCCGGGGACAACAGGAGGATACATGTGGGTGATCTCTGGGAGTTACTACAGCTCTCTTGGTGAACCCGTTACATTGGTGGCAGCGGTGGGATCCTCCTTGCAAACGTCCCAGCGGAGTACCAGCGGGTATACCAGCAGCAAGCCAAAGATGGTTCCAGCACTACAGGACGTGTTGGTGCACAGCAGAGTCGCGAGTTACATAAATGCCTGGATGGAGGCTCTCAGAGTGGACCAGGGTGTCCGGGGAATAGTCCTCCCATCCTCCAAGGAATGGTACGTGCTACAACTAGATTGGCGAATGCAGTACCTGGGAGAGCAGCCTCAAGAGAACTTGGTGGCTGAGTTGGAGAAGTTGCTTCCTCTTGAAATGACTGTGGATTGTGGATACCGGGCCCTGTATTGGCAGGCCGCGCAGTGGTGTCCAGAGCTGAAGGATGACTACATGCCAGAGGGCGATGACTTTGGCGGCCCGGGATTGATAATGGAAAGCCTACAAGAGGACAAAGAATTTGGGAGCCCATCGAAATATCGGTGCGAGGAGATCCGGGAGTTCAGGGAAGGGATTCTCGCAGATGTTCCCTGTTACCTGCCCGACTTGTGGGCTGATTTCGATTATTTGGTTTACCAAGAATGGTTCCTGGAGCAGGCCTACCGAGAACTCTTTGACCGTGCTCAGCAGTGTGCTCCAGTGGATCCTGTGAGTGTTCTGCCCTCACCAGAAGCACAAACATCCGAGCAGAGCGCAACTGGCCTCTGCCCACTCCCTTCCCTCACCCCAGACACTTTGCCCTATTCCCCGCAATATGGCCCAGAAACTGACCAAGACCCCCCCTGCATGTCCCAGCCAGATCCCCCAGCTGAACTGCTGGCTTCGAGGCAGAGCGCTGCTGGCCTCTGCCCACCCCTTCCACTTGTTCCCAAGCCTGACCGCAGTAACCAAGGAGGGTCCGGTCAGGCAGCCACAGAGTTGATGGTGCCACTGGATTTTACAAATGCAGCTGAAGTGTTGCCCTCGGGGCAGAGTGCCGCTGGCCTCTGCCCGCTCCCCTCTGTGACCCCAGCTCCATTGGCTTTACCCCCCCCCAATGTTGCCCAGAGGCAGTGATTTCTATGGATCCTTTATCCCCAGCAGAAGTGTTGGCAATGGGAGAGAGGCAGATCGACATCTCTCCCCAGCAGATGGAGTACACAGGAGGGGATGCATGTGGCTTTCCTCCCCTCGCCGAGGATCATACAAACATTTGTACCATGCAGGTGGATTGGACTACGGTCGCCACCTGCAGTCCCCAGAGGTGCCGAGCAGTCAGCCCAGAACCCCATATGGAAGGGACCCCAGCCGTTGTGTTTTCTCCCCAGCGGCTGAGAGGACTCCAGGGAGAAGGCACATTTGGCCCTTCTCCCCAGCGGCAGTTACACTATTTGGGAGAAGCAGAGTGCGGCTGGGTGAGTACTGGTCCTTTGTTAAATTGTTTTGGGGAGTACCAATTTGTGGCTGGCAGTGGTGGTCCGGATATACAGACTGACTTTGGAGTCAAGCCGTGTGGGGTCTTATCAGACGTCAGTCTCCCCCAGAAAAAGGAGATATGTGATGGAGTGTGTGACGGAACTGTCCATCACTGGGGCCCCTGGAGAGGACTGAAAGCAAGTCTGCTACCCGCAGATTATGGACCCTGTCTCCCTGCCCTGACGAGTGGTACTGTTGTCCTCGTCTGGGACCCGAACTCCCCAGTCTCTGAATGCACCCCAGGACTGGTTAGTGGGACAGGTGCCCTTTGCCAGCCCCCTGCATCCACAACTCTAGGAGCGACGGAGCTGTCCTCCCCGACTGAACTGGATGCAGACCCGGTTGGGGTCTGGCCCCAGTTCAGTCTTCTTTTTAAAAGGGGAGATATGTGACAGAATGACCTGTCATACAGGAGCCCAAGGTACTCAGAGATGGCTCCAGCCTGGCTGCCAAACAGGCAGGAACTCCATTGTTAAACTAATCACATTAACAGGATGGCTACCAGGGGGATATTCAGTAGCTAAAGGGGATTAAAGGTTGGGTTGTCTACCTGTTTATCAATGTTAATTTATGTTAATGAAGTTCTGTGGCTATATCAGTCTATGTTTTACAACAATAAACTGTTCATTCCTGCTGTACTCAGTTCAAGGTAGTTGTGTGTCTACTTATTGGGTACACATAGCAGGGTTCCAAGGTGCGCATGCTGACTGGTGCTGGAAGTGATTCCGGGGACAACAGGAGGATACATGTGGGTGATCTCTGGGAGTTACTACAGCTCTCTTGGTGAACCCGTTACAGTATACATGGGTGGGGCAAGGGGATGGGCTTGTGAGGGTGAAGCTAGGGGGCGGCAAAATTATGTTTTGCCTAGGGGGGCAAAAATCGTTGCACCAGCCCTGATCACAAGCACCATGAATCCTAGTCTCACCTCTGACACGCTAACACCATAGAATAACATACATACATGCGGCTCACCTTTAAGAAACAGTGCTCCGGAAATGACTCCAGATCCTGGCTCACCATGTTTTAAAGGTGCTGTTGGCCTTTTAATGCATTAAGGATGCCGACTGAGAAAGGGGCCCAGCTGCCTAGGGCAGTGCCACAGCTAAATACACCACTATATATATATATATATATATATATATATATATATATATATATATATATATATATATATATATATATATAATCATCTGTGAGTCAGCTGATATAGAAAATGTGTTGTCTGTCAGCAGATATACTGTATTTTCTGCAACTTTTGCTAACGATACAAGGTTTCATTAATGGTAGATCATAGTTGAAATCCCTGTTTGAAAACAGATAATAATTTAGAATACCTCCTTACATGTCAAGGTTTTCATAACAACTGTTAATAAACCCATTTAGATACTACTGATCACCCCTATTTTAGTTGCTATAAAAAAGGTGGTGCTTCTTGATCACCGTATGATTGGAAGGTTAGGTCCTACTAGTATAAGACCCATGTAGTTTACAAAGACCCCCAAAGACCTTTTGTAATGTTGTAAAAAAAAAGAGAACCCATGATTTATGTAGAGATTTTTCCTCAGAACATAAGCTACAGTATGTTGTGCGTGGATAAAAGGCTTTATCTCCATATTTGTAATGCCAATAACAGTGGTTGAAGGTGATTGAGAATATTATGAAGGGAAAAAAGGCAAATATATAACAGACAAATATTCAGCACTGACATGAAGGTCATATGCTGTTGTGAAAACCACAGACAGACGATAAACTTTGTGCAGATGTCCTCTATCAACAGGTCTTTGGAACCTGTGTACATGTTAAGTAAATAGTCTGTGTAATATATCTTTATCCCTCCCGTCCATGAAGCAAAAAGTGCACATGAAACAGTTTTTTTAATATATACACATACATTTGTTACAGAGCACTAATGTTACAGTTGCACCAGCAACTAGTGAATAATGACCATTACACCTAATGGAGGACCCATAAGGTCTGTTTCTAAGATATCCTATGCTTAGATGCTCTGAAAAGCACATGATTTCATTACAAAAGTTGTTGCGCGCAAGAAAAAGACTACTCAAAGTATTCGGCCAATGTAGGTTTTGTTCATCAGGCCTCTGCTAGCAGCAGTGACGTATTATGGCCTAGGCATAAGCCTTTAAGACACGAAGATCAGGGATATGACATTGATTGTGTAACTTTTATGTTTTTTGTATGAACTGATTAAAATAATATATATTTTTTAATTTTTATTTTATAATAGGGCGGTATCACCCATGTTTTGGACAGCCCAGTTGAATTAGAATTTGGCATTTTCTTTTGTTATTACACTTATGACAGATCTTGAACTCAACCCTCAATGTGCTTGACAGTTTGATAGCAAAATGTGAGGGATATCTACCTGTTTTATTAATGTGTTTTAAAAACCTACTCATTTCCAAGGGAAGAAATATTAGAAGCAGCAACGATATACTGTAAATGAGAATCAATTAAACCAGTGGACGGCTTTTCACGTATTCAGCAGTGGAGCTGAGTGGAGGTAAGTAGTGCAGATGTGTTCAGCCGAACTCATTTTATGCACACAAAAAAATGGGGGTTTGGGAAGTTATGAAAGATTCTGCATAATACAATCTAAAGGGACTATGCAGCTGTCATATGCATTAAAGATGCATTTAATATTATTTTATTTCTTCAATTTCTCAGTGCCCTTCTTGCTTGCTCATTTGAAGCTTCTATCAAGTTGCGCAAAACTTGTAGCTTAACTGGTTGGGTTATATAGTTGGTGCCATGTAAAGCCCTTCACATTGCCACTTGGGCATCAGTGATCATATGCCATAGCCCTGCCAATGTTTTGTTCTTAGCCTTTGTGTCTGCAATAGAATCACACTCAGTCATTGGGTCAAGTATGAGATAACCTTTATTTCATTAAACTTTTCTCTGTTGCACTTATCAGATTTCCAGTGCTTTTGCCTCATCCAATTTATATAACAGACAAACTAATAATGCCATTTTAACCTGATATACTTTGCTGGTGGCTTGCTACCTCTCCTGAATCTCAACCACTTGTTGTGGATGAATTATATTTGTGGGCTTCATGATATTGGTAAACTTCTGACCCATCTATGGGAAAAACAGTCAATAGGTTATTGCTTTCTTTCTCCAGCAGGATGTCCCTTTTCTGCAGTTTATTATTTATTTAGTAGTCCCTTACTGTGTCTCTTTGCCTTCAGTTTTGTTACTATTCATTTCATTGAGAGCTCCAACAGCAGGCTTCCTTTAAAACCATATTTTGTGAATGCTTGTTTTATATCCGGTATTATGTTAACTTTTTGTGTGCCATCTTGCTTTCAGGACCAAATTTGGAAAACACTTTTCTGCTTGCTGATAATACAAATGAGTCATGTGAAATAATCAATCATGGCAACTCAGTCATGAAAATTTAATTATGTGACAGATTTTGTGTCTAGCTCTACTGCTTGGCACCACATTGGACATCTTCTAGGTATGCCAAAAGGATGTTTTCTAGTTATCGGCAACGCACTAGAAATTCATATAGAGCATAAACATTGCCAGTTTTACTTAATACAATTTACATTACAAGTATATTTGATTTAATTATATTTAACATTTGTTACTTACATTTAAGATACATATTTCCATTTTATTTTTCTTATTTTTGTATGATTTTTTGTAGATGATTAGCAAGTTTGTAAATTGCATGGTTAATTAAACAGTAATTGATCAAGTATTGATCAGTAATTAGTTATACATGTTGTTACAATTAACTTTGCAGAAAACCTTTTCTATGTTTTTGTGTTTAAGAAAATCACGGCAAATTGAAGGTACCACTTGATGCAGAAAATGAAAATCCAAATTTGTTCAGATTACTGAAAAAACAACTGTAGTTGGTTTTTTGCAGACAGCATTGTTTCACCATTGAATGAAATTCGGGAAATGGATTCAACACCATGTCCAAATTATCTTTTCTATGTCTCCTTGTATATTCATAAGTGTACCTGCAAAATTCAAACAAATATGTATGTATATGTTGTTCAGGGGCATAACTAGAAACCACAGGGCCCTGGTGCAAGAATTGCCCCAGGACCCGCCAACTTTAACATAGTCTGTGCAATCATTGCTCTCAGACAACTTGTCTGTGCCTCCTTTGTCCCTTCCCCATTTCCAACATACAACATATGTAAACACACTCCATCTCATCCCACTTACACATCCATGCTCACAAATCATTCATACACACACATACATAAATATAAACACATATACATACATACCCCCGCCTGCCCCACTTACCTCTCACCGCTCCTGAAGCTTGCTGCCCGGCTGCTTACACACTGCGCAAGCAGCCTCAGATTTAACAGTGAGGTCACATAATGTAAGCTGTAACGTGTAAGCTAATGTGACCCCAACACACTCTTCTCTCCCCGTGCTGGTTCAAAATAGTTTTGAAAGGGCCCTTCCAATCTGGATCGGAATAACAGTCCAGGTCAGAAGGGCCCTTTCTAAACAATCCAGAATTGGTATGAGGAAACAGGAATCAGGGGTCGCAGGGGTTGCAGCTGCTACGAGGTCCATGCCTCTAGGGGGCCTGGTGCAACCCCTACATCCCTGTAGTTATGCCAGTGAAGATGTTCGAATATTTTTCAAGCTTTTTGGTTACCTGAAGTGGTTATTCAGCAGGGTAGCTGTACCTTGTGGTCTATTCCAAGAATTAGAAGATCTCCAGAAAGATCTGGTTAAGCTAACTAAATTTATGTTTTGACTGGGCAACTAAAGTAATAGACTGGGGAGGATCACTACATGTAGCCTATTTAGATTTCAGTAAGGCATAGAAGATTCATAAATAAATTGCAGTGTTTGGCTGTTAAAAAAATAATTGAATGGGTAAGGCAATGGTTGACAGGAGACAGGAGATAGTTGTAGCTAATGTATATTCAGAAGAATATTTTCTTAGCGATATGACAAAAAAGTCTAAAAGGTAAGATATGTCTTTTTGCGGATGATATAAAGGTCTGTAACAAAGATATATTTTCATGTGACAACACTGAAGAAATGACACTCTGCTACAATGTAAAGTAGTGAGTGTACAGCCTGTATAACAGTGTAAATTTGCTGTCCCCTCAAATTAACTCAACACACCGCCATTAATGTCTAAACCTTGGCAACAAAAGTGAGTACACCCCTAAGTGGAAATGTCCAAATAAGCCCAATTAGCCATTTCCCCTCCCCGGTGTGTTGTGACTCGTTAGTGTTACAAGGTTTCAGGTGTGAATGGCTAATTGGGCTAAATTTGTGTGCTAAATTTGGTGTTACCACTCTCACACTCTCTACTGGTCACTAGAAATTCAGGAAATTCACTGGAAATGGCACCTCAAGGCAAAGAACTCTCTGAGGATCTGAAAAAATGAATTGTTGCTCTACATAGGAGTGGAAGAGGACTCCAGTGGCAACCTGTGAAGCTCTGGTGAACTCCATGCCCAAGAGGGTTAAGGCAGTGCTGAAAAATAATGGTGGTCACACAAAATATTGACACTTTGGGCTCAATTTGGACATTTCCACTTAGGGGTGTACTTACTTTTGTTGCCAAGGTTTAGACATTAATGTGTGTTGAGTTATATTTGAGGAGACGGCAAATCTACACTGTTATACAGGCTGCACACTCACTACTTTACATTGTAAAATATTTACAAAAATGTGAGGGGTGTACTCACTTTTGTGAGATACTCTATATATGTCATTCACTAAAATGTATTGCATTGGAAACCCATACGAGCATTATAGGAACAACTCAGTTATGGTGTACATTCTACTAAAAGTTTTTGTCAGACATGTTAGTGGCAGTGTGTGAAATTGTCAATAGAGTATTCAAAAATAAAAAAAAGCATTCTTAGTGACTCAAACTTTTTAAATCAGAGTAGTATAGAAAACAATCTGCCTCCTTATCAGCTCTCTCCTTGTATTTTAATGTAACTTTGGAATGATTTAGTATATTCACTAAACAGTGTTTTTTTCCTAAAACCTATCTTGATAAAGTATTTAACAATTCAGACATTTCAGTTCTGCTCACAGAATTACTTAATCCATGACCTTGTGGGTATAAAACAATCAATATATGTTTGCTAAATCATATTTGCTTATGGAAGATTTTAAATAAATATTAGTGCTAATGTGATGAGACCTGCATTTAATTGTAATACATAACTAATTAACTAACTTTTATTTAAAGGATCACTCTCCATTTCCCTGTTAAAGATATTCTGGAGTCAAGTGCATTTAGTTGCATGCAAACATGTCCAGGGATGTATAACTCCTTGGGGATACACATAATTACTTATCTACTTGGTATACAGAGAAGTTTATGGTCGACTCAATTACTGGAAGGTTCCCCGGTCCTGTGGCTGCAAAATCCAAATCATCACCCCTCCACCACCATGCTTGACAATTGGTATGAGGTGCTTGTGCTGATATGCTGTGTTTGGTTTTCACTAAACTAAGCGCTATGCATTATGGCCAAACATCTCCACTTTGGTCTTCCCTGTCCAAAGGACATTGTTCCAGAAGTCTTGTGGTTTGTTTAGATGCAACTTTGCAAACCTAAGCCGTGCTGCTATGTTCTGGCAAATAAACCATACTTGTTCAGTCTTTTTCTAATTGTACTGTTTTAACATCTAACATGTTAACTGTAGAGTCTGCGATGTAAATCTTGTTTTTTTTTGCAATTTCTCTGAGCATTGCATGGTCTGATCTTGGGGTGAATTTGCTGAGATGTCCACTACTGGAAACGGCCTTATAACTAGACTTGGGCACCAGGGAGGTCTTTGTGTTCTTCTTCGTGCTCATCTTCGGCAAAAAAAAAATCTTTGTATTCCGTGAATATTCGCCCGTTCCTGTCCTCTCTTCGGGCGAATATTCGTGGACATTCTTCGTGTTCGTTTTTTCTTAGTTTTTTCCGGTTTTGTATAAGGAGTTAATACGGTGAACAGCAGCAGCTCTGGCGTCTGGAGTTTAAATGTCCGTATGAGCAACTCTATAGAGTCGCTCGTACAGACTTTTAAACTCCTGGTGCCGTAACTTGGCCGGGAGAGACCCCTGGTTAAATGTCCATACAAGCGACTTTATCGGTCGTTCGTACGGACTTTTAACTGTTGCAGCTGGGAGACCAGTGGTCTGGATGCACCTTAAGGAGTTAAGGGGCTGTGCGAGTGAGCTTATTGGTCGCTTGCACGGCCCTTTAATCTACGGATTTCCGCTCCCGTTATCTAACGCAGCATCGCAGGAGTTGACGGAAGCGGAAATCCGTAGGTTCTGCAGGGTCCTCTGGTATCAACCAATTGGTTTCATGGCTCTTTTATTTATTTATTTTTACCCTTCATTTGGCGAGCATTAGCACATGAGAGCATGCAACCTTGGTTAAGTATGGGAAGTTGAACCCTTAATTACAGACCACTCAACTTCTTAGTGAGTAAACACTATTGACATATTCACTGTGTTTACCATAGAATGAGACTTCCTTCATATGAATCTTGGATTTCACAAAGCCCTTCAGGTGACAGGTATATATTTTGAGGGATGTCCTTTGCTTCTTGGGTTGCAGAGTCAATTAGACATGCTGATCTCTTCTGTCCAGTCTCATGACAACATTCAAGGTGCGTGGTAGAATATGGTTTTGAGCAGAATTCAAGAAGAAGAGCTTCCATCTAAAATGAAATGTTATTTAAAAAAAGAGTATTACAATATATTAAGAGAAAACTGATAATCCACAGACATTAGAGAGCTCCGAAACAACAGAGGAACTAACAACTACCATTAAAGTGATCCAGGCATGTGAAATTCAAGGCCCAGATAGTTTAACACTGGTTAAGTTCAGGGTTTTTGTTGTCAATACATTTTGTAATTCCTTTACTCAGGGACACCAGCAACATACTCTACTATACTCATGTAACAGTGTTACCTAAGTAGAGGAAAGATTTGATGCCTTTTCAGAGCTATTGATCAACATTGCTGTTAAAGATGCACATTAAGCTTTTAGCTAGACTTCTTACAGACATATTCATAATAATGTTTCCCCACTTGGTTCACCCAAAACAAACAAAAGCAAACATGGACAGTTCTTCTATTAAAAGACTTGGGTGGAGTGGGTGACCTTTTTGGATAAGGCAGAAAGCATCCCTTTTGTATAAGGAACAGGCTACTGTCGTTTTCAAAAATTAGTAGTTTTATTTCTACTCTGGCCTTATGTCTGATCTAATGAAAGACTTTGTAGTTCAGCAAGCACCAAAAAGGTATTGTAGGGATTACTCAACATATGAGATGCCCAATGTGTTTGCTGTACTTGTGGGTATTCGTAGCTTAAATGATATAAGTTCCTTTTCAGCTGGGTTATGGGAGGCTGTTGTATGAGAATATTGTCATACATGGGAAGATATTACATTTGCTAATATGCAGATCTAAGGTAGACCAGGTGGAAAAAGGGTATACCATGGTTTAAAAGTGAACACTTAATAAAAGGTGAAACTTACATTTTAATGCGACATGCATTGTTGTAATGAAAATAATGGTGTGATCCACACATAGCAGGTGAAAGTGGCAGAAAGGTCATTTTCATCTTCTGTGTTGTCAGTTTTTTAATGCGAGGGTTTTCATTATGGGCATCACTTTTACAGTTACAGGTTGTAGTTAGATCATTATTTATTAAATGTTTTAAAGAACTTCAGAAATACCAATGGTATTGCATCACATGAAATATGGCAGACAATATGAGATAAACTTTGGATTCATACTAATTGCAAATTTACCTGAATTATGGTAAATTCAGTTATTTGTACAGACACGAAAAAAGCCAAAAAAAAAAGGTCAGACTACCCACGAATCAGGTGAAAAATAAGCAAAATTCTCAGACTTTTCATCCAAAATTCATGGGCCCACATTCACTCACAGATGAAAAATAAAATATAGAAGATGAAGATGTCGACGCAGAGTTGGTCGGCAGAGAAGGTAGGGAAACAGTTAGAGAGTGTGAGAGTGAACAAGAATGTTAGAGAATGAGTGAAGTGTGAATGAATGTGGGCCCATGAATTTCAGATTAAAATTCTAAGCTTTTAGCTATGTTTTCATCTGATTCATAAGTGGGTCTAGCCTTGTTTTTGTGCCTTTATACAAATTGCCAAATTTACCAAAATATAGTAAACTTCCAATTTTTACGAATCAGAATGCACGAGTCTTGTTTATACCTAGTCACTAGTCTCTCCAAACGTAATATAATAGAAGCTCAAGACTAAAGCTGAGGCAAAGAAAAAGGTAATCACAATTTTGTTTTTTACATGGAAAATGTGCTACATATATGCATAGAAAGAAAGAAAGAAGGGTATGATAATAGAAAACAAGACATTTGTTATAATCATTATAAATGTTCAAAGTGAACATCTAATTACAACTTACTTCATCCATAAAACAGTTAGATGTCCAAGTACTTATGTTACAACATTCTGAAGACAGTCGTTCATATGAACTGGCAAAGTCAACAGCTTTCAACATTGAACCATTTGGGTGCAGCGATGTAAAATATTGTATAGCCCTATATGAAAATGTAATTGGTAAAAGACTACAAAGTTAATACATTTTTAGCAAGTTTAGTACATAATTAGCAAGTTTTAACATTAACCTTTAACATTAAGGACACACAATGCATTGTTTTAATCTTGAGGACACGAGGGTTTTCAGCATTCTTGCTTTGTCTTTGTTTAATTGTAATTTCTACATTCTCATTTATTGAACCCATACAAGACATATATAGTTTTCAGGACAACTAGGGCTTTCTTCTGAAACTATTCTTGTTTATTTTTATTATGATTTTTCCACAGGATTGCAGTCTTCAACAGAATATGTGTAGATACAGAACAAAATGTTAATTTTCATTCAACAACATTTCCTGGATATAGCCAAGACCCACATACATAAAGTGCTATGAGTATTTGCCCCTTCCCAATTTCTAATTTAAATATAAGACATGAACAACATGATTGAACACAAAATGCAGCTTTTAAATGATAATTTCATGTATTGAAGGGAAAAAGCTATCCAACCCTACCTGGTTTATGCAGCAAGACCGATCTGAAACACACAAGCAAGTCCACAAAATGGAAGTTTTGGAGTGGCCTAATTAAAGTCCTGACTTAAATCCGTATGTGATGCTGTGGCATGACCTTAAACTGCAGTTCATACACAAAAACCCTCCGATGTGGCTGAATTAAACATTTCTGAGAGTTGTCCAAAATTCTAAAGTGACTTGGTGAACTCATGCAGCGAATGTGGTGGGGAAGGGTCGCCCTCCGGGGTATTTCGCACATGGGTGCTAGGAATGCAATGGGATCAAATGGATCTGCCACTTTTATTGAAACTTATGATGGCACAGAATGCTTCACCCTTTTTACAGGGTGAGAGCATTAGAGGGCCTCAGGGAACTATGTCGGACATAAGAAGGAAAGCTGTGTGGGGTCTTGTGCAAGTTTAAACACAAGTGTTCTGGGTGCAGAGGGGCTTATAGTTTGTCCAAATGTTTCAAGCAGGCCAAGGCAGGGGCTTTCTTAAGGTAGGCTGGGTCTAAGTTGAAGAATACCAGTGAGGTGTGATGCGATGCTGCAGGTACTAAGCAGCTACTCTAAGCTGGGAGATGTTTTGTTTTTGGCACCAGGTTCCCAATCCCATTTTTTGCCCAATAAATCATGGCTGAAGTTGAAGTCGGTGGCAGTCTTCCCTGAGGTTATTATTCGAGACAGGTTGGATAGGGAGATGTCACATGGCTGGCCCTTTTGCGGGGGCATGGCTGGCAAGTTTTCAGGATTGTCCTCTTGGGGTAGTGCCCAAGCAGGAGTTGGGAAAGTAGCGGCTGATTTATCCAAAGGAGTGTTATGTCAATACAGATATCGACAGGTAGCTTTGTTCAGTCTCTTACACCTGGTTTTATAAGGCATGGGATTTGGTGCAGGAGGCAGGCCCTGGAGTGCACATAGCTAAGGTGGACATTCAATCCACCTTTCACTTGCTTCCAATACATCCGGACTGCCATCATCTGTTGGGGTGTTGGTTCAATGGGACGTTTTATGTGATTGGTGCCTCCCAATGACGTGCTCAATCTCAAGTGCGTACTTTTTCAGGGTGTGTTGTGCCGCCTGACTGGTTGAGGATCGCTGGTGCATTACCTCAATGTGTAGTGCCTGTGGATACGGGTCAGTGTTCCCACCTGCTGCGCTGTTTTTTCCCATGTTATGTCCGGGAACTGGAGTTCCCATGCCATGTCACTCTTTTAGGGTAACATCCTTGGACCCAGGGCTCTTCAGGATTGCCGTTACTCCCTCGGGATCATCCCAAAATAATTACTTTTTACAAGGTGGATATTGCTGGCTATGGGAATTGCATGGAGGTGCCAGGCTGTCTAGTGTTTGATGGGATTACACTCCATATCTGATTATGTATAAATACTAGACTCGTGTTCGTCTTCGTGGGAGAAAAAATCTTCGTATTCCACGAATATTCGCCTGTTCCTGTGTTCGGTTCGAGCGAATATTCATGTACCTTCTTCGTGTTTGTTTGTTGCTGTTGTTTGTAGAAGGGGTTAATACGGGGTTAATGCTGTACGCACTACGCAACAGCTTTGGCGCCAAGATTTTAAATGTCCGTATGAGCAACTATATTGGTCGCCTGCGGGGGCTCCTCTGCCATCAACCAATGAAGTGCACCTGTACTTCATTGGTTGATGGCAGACGGTCCCCCTGCTGGCGACCAATAACTAATCATTGATCAGCCTCATGATTAATAGCAAGTGACCTAATCTGGTCATCATCCCTATGACTAAAACTATACAGTGCTCTTACCTATCCAAACATCTAGCCATACCTATTATTATCCACTAAAGGGACTCTGGTGTTACCCCTTACGTTATTCGCTAACCCTTAGACTAACTGCTAGGCATATTCACTATATTGTTAGGTTAATTGTGTGCTAGTTGTTTCTGAGACACTAAAAGCCCCTGGGTTTGGGGCTAAAATAAATTAGCCCCAAACCCAGGGAACAAAAGACACCAAAAACAAAATGCCCCCAAACCCAGGAAAGGAGAGACACCAAAAACAATTTAAAAATTACCCCAAAACCCAGGGAAGGAACTTCAGCCAAAAAACCCTTGCATGTGTGCAAGACAAAGGAAATCCTAAAATTCATAAGTGCAAGAAATGTGAAAAAGTACAGGGAAAAAAACAGTGTTTCCGATTTGTGGTCATGTTGGACCATATAGAAGGGTAAGGGGGTGACTTTGAGGTCCTTGGGCTTTGTGCTTTCAGGGTATATATTTTATGTTTTGTTTGGTGTTTAGGTGTAGTTTTACCCAAAACCATGAGGTGGTTCAAACTCATGGTTTGGTGGTCTCTTGTGACTGTGTAAAGCTCACATACCACACATATGTGGTATCTACATGCTCAGGAGAAATGTGAAATTATTTTTTGTGTTTGCTTGCTTTATTTCAGGTAACTCATCTATCCCAAAATGTGCATGAAATGTGAAAAGGTAGAACAAAAACCTCAAACTCCTCAAACTCCTGTGTTCCAATTAGGTTGTGGTTGCTGTTGGCCACCTAGAAAGATAAGTGGGTATATTTAAATCTTCAAGGGGTGTGCTTTTATGGAATATATTTTATGGGGTTTAACTAAATTTAATTTGGGACCTCTACTCTATCTCAAATGAGATATGGGCCCAATAAAGTAAACTACATTTTACTGCACTGTTTAAGACATATTGGTACTAAAATGGCTAAATACAATTATAAATAATTAAAACCTCCCTATATAAATACTATGTGATGTCTACTTTCAAAAATCTATACTTATGTTTAGCAGTTTTTCTTTTTCTAGCTGCTATTTGTGCCCTGCATATAATAATAAAAAAAAATACAGGTATGTGTGTCATTCATTTAACCCTGTAACTACCAAAATAAATGAAAATACTAGGTGTATGAGGTTTTTACAAATCAGAACAAATATCTAAATAAATTTTTGGCTTTTTTCCCATTTGATCTTTTTTGAGTTTTTATAGGTGAAACCGTGAAGAATTTGGCTTTTTTCATTATTGTTTATACTAAATAGTAGTAGTAGCAATTTATATATAGATTTATTATTTCAAGACAAAACCCTATATGTCCTGAAAAAAAACCAAAATATAATTTGTGGGGGTGCGCTACATGAGTTAGTGGGAAATCTTAATTGAAAAAAGACAAAAACTATGGTCCTTTAGCGCAAACATGGTTAACATGCATATGGGGTATTCCTGTAATTGGGGGTATTTCTGAATACAAATCACAAGTTGTTTAAGTAAATACATACCCAAGAAAAGAAATGGACTGAAATACTATGTATAGAATGGGATTGTTAAAAATAAAAAAACAACTACATTTTACTGCACTGTTTAAGACATATCGGTACTAAAATGGCCACATAAAAAAATAATAATTAAAATCTCCCTATTAAAATACTTTGGGATGTCTACTTTCAAAAAATCTATACTATACATTTTTTTCTTTTTCTAGCTGTTATTTGTGCCCTGCATATATTTTTTCTTTCAAAAAATCTTGTTTATAAACAGCTTTGTGCGTCATTCATTTAACCCTGTAACTGCCAAAATAAATGAAAATACCATATTGGCTTTTTTCATTAGTTTATACTAGAGAGTAGTAGTAGTAATTTATATATTTATTATTTCAAGAGAAAACCCTATCTGTAAATATAATTAGTGAAATCTCTGGTCCTTTAGCGCAAACACGGTTAAAAAAAATAACCCTGGTAATAACGTAATTTAAGTTAATTACTGTCCCAGAAAATGTGTGAGAGGGAGAGATGCATAAGGGTAAAAGAAATGAACCCAAGAGTATAAAATCAGATGCATAGACATTACTGATATAAAAATGTAAAAAATGAATTATGGGTGCTTGCATGTCGTACTGTACTGTTCTCCAGTCCCTCGTTAGGTAGTGCGATTTTAGTAAACAAATTTACTTCTCTTTGTGACGCGCGAACAGTCTTACATATTTTTTGAAAATGTAAGCTATTTAGATATTAATATAAAAGTGCAGTGCATGTGAACTTGGAAGGCCAGTTGATGATTATAAAAATACTAAAATATGAATAATTAATAAAGTCTTACCATAAGATGGTCTTTACGTTTCCAGCATTATTATATTCTTGACAGAGTGCATTACCTTTATTAATAAGATCTGTTATTTTGCTCTGAAGCTGAAGTTTCTGTATGGAAAAATGTTATGGAATATCATGCCGTTTAATGAAGAAAGCTCAAAACTATTTTACATTCATACTGTATGTTTGCCGAACCATATTTGTTGATGTTTGGTAAGTTTGTTTGTGTGTGTGTGTGTGCGTGTGTTAGTGTGTTTAAAAGTATGTTACTGTTTGCTCTTGATTAGTGTGATCAGTGCTTGGTTTCAGAAGGTGGCTAGCATGCAGCTTGTGATGTTACAGAAAGGCTACAAGAGAAAAAAGAGAGAGGTGACATAACGTTCTTTTAGGTAAAAATGGGCAGAGTATTGGCTTGTAGGAGGGAAGGGAGGGAATCCGGATAATGGAGTGTACAATGCAAAAGGTAAATACTGTATTGGCCCGAATATAGGCCTCACCCCCCCCCCCATTTTAGGTCTTGAAAGTGGGGGTGTGGCCTATTTTTTGGGTTTAGGGCAGGGATGTTATTTTGTCTTTTTCATTTACCCCTGCTGCGGATCCCAGATCCCCCGCAGCAATGTGCGTAGACAACCTCCGCTGCCGGAACTTCCGCCGGGCTTCTATGGTGGAGCATCGGCGTGACATAACCTTCCGGTGCTCCACCATAAAAGTGCCGGCAGCGGAGGTTGCCTACGCGTTTCGCACAGACGTTTACCGGCTGTGGCGATACATACCCCTAGACACCAGGGAGTCTGGGGGTGCTTTGGCAAGTTGGGGGGTGGGGGAGTGGGATATCAGGGGGGCAGAGTGGTACTTCTAGGGGGCATAAAGCATATCTAGGGGGGCAGGTGGGCATTTCTAGAGTATATCTGTAAGTAAGGTGCATTATGCATTAAGGGGGGTGGGCTTGAAATGGCTATTGGTTTTCTGTCTGTATATAAACTGATAGATACCAAAAATGTTAAAATACATGTATGCCTGTTCATTAGACAAAATACTGTTTTACCATTCCACTAATGTGTATTTTTTCTTTAAAAATATTTTTTTCTTTAAAATAGTACCAAACTTTAAGGGTGCGGCCTATAATCAGGTCTGGCCTATATTCGAGCCAATACGGTACCAACATTTTGCCAAGAAAAAATACATATTTGGTACATTTACATGCATAATTATACAAAAGACAAATTAATAAACCTGATTGCAGATCAGGCAAAGTAGTCCAAATGTGGTTGAATATCTTTTGAATCCTGCAGGGGCCTGTTAGTGTGTGTAAGTATGATACTGTGTGTAAGTATGTTATTGTATATGTGTGTGTTAGCTATAAGGGGGGCTGGTAGAAATACTGCACCCAGGTTTGCCCGAGTTCTCATAAGGTGTGCTTATGAAAGGATCTTAATAAGTAGGACAATGTTAGGGACAAGGGGCAGACTGATACGAGGGAAATGGGGGCCTAGGCGCTAAGCCTGTACTGGGACAAAATATTTCTATTGGCTTCCCTACTCTCACCCTTTCTTCTTAATATATTTTTCTCTTCTTTCTCCCACTCTCTCTTCTTCCCCCTCCATTCTTTCTCCCCACCCTTTTTCTTCTGTCTCTCTTTCTCCTCTCTCTCACTCTCTCCTTCCTGACGATATATATATACCATATTTGCTCGATTATAAGACGACCCTGATTATAAGACGACCCCCCAAAATCAAAATATTAATTTAGGAAAAAAACAAAAAGCCTGAATATAAGACTACCCTATAGGAAAAAAGTTTTACTAGTAAATATTAATTCATGTAAACTAATTTTCATATTTAATAAAAGCTATGATTGAGAAAAATATATATTTTTATTTCCTTTTATTTGCCAACCTGCCCCCCCCAGTTATGCACATCTGCCCCCAGGCTTGCCACTCCAGAAATTTCTTATACCCTCCTATATGCCACTGTGCCCCATGATATGCCTTTTAACCCCCTATATGCCCCTCTGCCCCATGATATGCCTTATACCCCCCTATATGCCTATATCGTGAAGAATAATGTGATCAGTGTTTTGTTCCACTGAATAAAATGGAACTCTTTCATCTAAAAATGTTCGCAGTAGTAAATGTTTTGATCCCATTATGTGTAATGTATTTTATTTATTAGGGTCTTTTAACACTTTTGCTTTCTGGCATTTTAATACAAATAATGAGATAAAAAGAATGGCACATAGTGTGACTCGGGTGTGTATAAGGGGTGCGTGTGGGTATAAGAGCTTCACCGTGAGATAAACTATATGGGGCTGGTCTCCAAATTTTTCCAGGGCTGCTTTTCAGTCCCAGTCCGGCCCTGGTTAGAAGTGTGATTACAGCCTCCCTATGCCATGCTATCACCCCCACCCCCTTACACATCCATGCTATCACACACACACACTCATTCACAAACATTTAAATTCTCATTAATTCCATTAATCACACATACACACACGCTCAAACCCAAAACCAACCCCCCACCCCCTTACCTGAACTGCAGATCTCCCACTCGCAGACTTCTGCAGGGGCCCGGCTGTGCGAGCAACGTCTCTGGCCCCGCCCCCAGAGGAAGGAGGGGGGAGGTAGCGTTATGTGAGGACTGTGCTAGCTTCCTGTTCTCCGGCTGCTAATAGCAGAGACGCTGCTCGCGATCAAAGCCCGGTAAGCAGCACGGCCGAAGCAGAATGAGGTCTGATTAGAAGACGACCTCGATTATAAGACGAGGGGTATTTTTCAGAGCATTTGCTCTGGAAAAAACCTTGTCTTATAATCGAGCAAATACGGTATATATACACTCAGCAGACTAGAGATATAGCAAAGAAAAAAAACAGAAAGAAAACAACAATGATAATAAAACAATAACTGTCTTTTTATTTAGAAAACATTTTGCTACTTACCATTTCAATTGCACAGTTAAACAATGTTGAGTTCTTGCAGCAGATACTGTATAATCTCATTGATTCCAGTATTATTTTTGCTATCATTATTGGTGGAAATATTCGATAATGTCTTGAAAAGTCATAAAGCTGTCTATATATGGGAAGGAAAACATTAAATTGTAGAGCTGACAATGAAATATCTTATATATTTCTCTTCTTGGCAAGTAACTTGCAGTTATTAACATGTTGATGTCAGTTAAAAGTTTACAGTGCCGCTGATGAGGTCAGTTAAAATGTGATGTATGTTATGCATATGAATTTTATAGAAAGACAGGAGGCTTCATAATTTGCATAACATCTTTACTCTACCACCAATAGCAGCAAAGTGACAAACATAAATCAAAATATAACCAATACGCGTAAGCCATGTACTATAAAGCCTGAAGACAGACACTCCTCCTCTTTGCTGCTACCACCAACAGGTCAGATCGCTATTCACAGACTTATTTCATTATAAATATTAGACTTGGGCACTTTTTGTGTTCGTCTTTGTGGGGGAAACAACTTCGTATTCCACAAATATTCGCTTTGGCGCCAGGATTTTAAAGGTCCGTCCAAGCAACGCTATTGGTCATGGGCAGGGGCCTCCTCTGCCATCAACCAATGAAGTGCAGCTGCTCTTCATTGGTTGATGTCAGACGAGCCCCCTACCTCAACCAATGAAGGAGCTCCAATTGGTTGATGCCAGAGGAGGCCCCTGCCGGCGACCAATAGTGTGGCTCGCACAGACCTTTATCTCCTTGCATGATCCTATGGATTCCCACTCCTGTTAACCCCTGTGATGCTGCGTAGACAAGGTAGGCTAGAAGGGGAAGTGACCAGGGAGATTAGTTAAGAGTTATTAACGAAGACGAACATAAGGATTCTTCGTGTTGTGCGTCTTTGTGTGTGTTTTGGTGCCGATGTACGTTTCTTCGGTATTCTGGCCGAACAACGAAAACGCACCCTTCGTGTTCGTTTTCATATTTGTCCAAATACGAATACACAAGTCTAATAATTATTGTTATTATCATTTTAATGCATTTTATTGCATTTATTTCTTCTTTTGTGTATGTACTGGGTTGCTTCCCTACCTTTCTCTGGTCTATTTATTTATTGATTACATTTTGAAAGTCTACTAAGTCCCATGTCCATAGTCACATATATGATTAGAGGCTAATTCAGGCCTCCCTTGGGATATGTTTCTGCTATACCTGGGACTTAACTAGTACTGCATCCCTTATTGTCTCTAAGCCTCTACCTCCACCTTGTGGTTTAATACAGAGAGCCATCAACTACATATGTTTTCTGCTCACACTGCTATTCCAGTGAATACAACCGAGAGTATTACTTCCGTACCAATAAGGCAGATGATACCCACACGGCTTCGGCAGCAGACCTGTCATGGCTCTCCACAGCAGGGCCCCCTTTGACTCGGCCTTGCAACAAGCCCTAGCCTCCATTCCCCAACCCCCCTCGGCTTCCCAGGGCTCCTTGGGAGTACGCCTTAGAGAAGACGCCACCCACTCAGATCTCGATCCTGAGGGCTCAGTAAGCAAATGCCCACATAAGGGCATAATTTTTGGCACCTCTAAAGGGAAATAATGTGCGATACTCACTCCCATTGGCTCTACCCCAGAGTTCAGTGGGTATCATCATACCTCGTCATCTGAGCAGGATGAGGCTCCAGGTACCTCCTATGCTCTCCTAGACGAGTGGCGAGATGATTCACTAGATTCCGACCTAGATTCGGACAACTCGGACCTCCCTACGTCTCGCACGTTTGGCTAGTCGGCTTTAAATCCTGAAGGTACATATCCTTACATGATTACCCCATCGGGATTATCCCATCGGGATCAACACCGGAAGATACTAACACTCTGGATGCTGTGGGTGAACCTTGGTTTGACCCAGAGCGTATTAGACATCCACACTCCGCCGACACCACCAGACACCACCAGACCATATTTCCAATTTCCTGGTTAAATGGATCCTGAAACCAGTAGAAAGGGAGGTCCATAACAAACTACGGGCAGAATGCCCACGCCCTACCCTCCCCTACAAGATTCTAAAAAACCTTGAATTTAATCCCACAATGTCAAGACCCCAGGAAAGGGGCGGAACGAGATAAATTGCTGGACATTGCTGGCCCGCTGACCCAACTGTTCCTTATGGCCGATCAGGCAGTCATGTCCAACACTCCCATGAATGCCTCCCTCACCAGGGAACGGATACAGCGCTGTGTCATCATGCTGGGCAACGCTATTGTGGCTCTGTCTACTGAGAGACGCCAGCTGCCCTCATGCACCTAGACCCATTCCTTATGGACCAGGGGCAAAGAGTCGGGTCCAACGGCCAAGGGTCTCCTTTACTTTGACGCTTTACTTGCTTAACAAGCACATGAACATTTTCACCTTTTTTACAAAGGCACAATCCTCCATGAGGAAAGCCTTCTCCACCGACCATCTTTTTTCTCCCGTGGCTACTACCAGCCATCATTCTACCCAGGTTATTAGTTCCGGGGTCTGTTTCCATCCTCCAGAGGCTTCATTGGACGAGGTGCCAGCGGTCCTGCCTGAGGGAGACCACGAACCTTTATTATTCAATTCTAGGGATACCTTTATTTTCAAATTCCACCCTTCAGGTTGCGGGCAGACTATCTCTCCTTCCCATAATTTCCCCCATGTATCCCTAGACCCTTGGGTTCTTCAGTCGGTTCAGGGCTTTGTTATAGATTTTTCAGAACCCCCTGTCCAGCATGCCCCCCCCAACTTTTCCTCTCTCAACAGGCTCTGTGGACTCAGAACTACAACTGCTACTCCAGAAAGGCACCATAGACCTCCACACTTAACATCTTTCTGGTTCACAAGAAGTCAGTAGAAGCTCAGAAGCCTCAACGCCTTTGCCACATACATACACTTCAAGAAGGAGGGCATTCATCTCCTCAGAGACCTCCTTCTAGAAGGCGACTAGCTCTCTCATTTGGGTCTCAAGGACGCCTGTCTCACGGCATGCTGCTCTTAGCAGTATCTGTTGTTCGCAGCCTTTCATCGTCTGAGGGGTTCCCATCAACTGCTTCTGTTGTATATGTCTCATGTCCTACCATCGCTAGATGGGTGCACTGGCTTTTGGGTCTAGCTGGGATTGACCCCTTCTCTTCCCCTTCTCTTCCCGGTTTCTCATAGGAGTTTCCTTTTTTTAATCAGTATGGTTTAGGTTTTCCTTGTGCTTCTATTCCTTGTCGACTTTGTCGACATTACTGTCTATGTTTCTCGACTTTAGTCTAGGATCACAGTTACTGTTCTCATTTTCAGTTTAATTGTGGCTTACCTGTGGCTCTAGTGTTGGCGATATTGGTTCAGCTCGTCAAGAGTAGATGCTGCGCTTGGTTCCTGTTCTAGACTCTTGTTCATGTTCGTTCTTTCTATCGGTTATTGCATCAAATAAGAGGAATGGCTGTCTTCCGGCTTTATAGTCCATGGCTAATGCTTATTGGTTATATTTTGATTTTTTTATGTTTGTAACTTTGCTGCTATTGGTGGTAGAGTAAAGATGTTATGCAAATTCTTTGACTCCTGTGTTTAATAAAATTTTGATTATACCTGCAATAAACTACATTTGCAAACTATTTTAAGCCATGCAAAACAAGTCATTCAAATGTTAAACAAATAAAAAAGTGCACTGACTGCATTTACAGAACAGCAAAAGTGGATGAAGATACAAGTTCCTTGGTGAATTCATAGCCTAAGAGTTATTCAAGTTTAGTCATGGGGCATAATGAGAGACTTATTACAGTTTCGTCCTTGATACAGATCAGGGACTAATATCCAAGCGTGCTTACTTTTCTACAAATGTACGTTGGTCTGCAATATATTGCAAGCACAATGACCAGTAAGGAACTAGTCTGTAACTTTCAGACATATTTGCAGGAGGGCCGTGTTGCACTTCTAGGAAACAGGCAGTTCTTGTTGGATCCTTCAGTGTACAACATATAGATATTTTAGGGTTCTTGAACAGAGAAGAATGATCTTCGCAGATTCTGTTAATGAAGATGCTGTTCTGTAAAGGTAATGGTTTATTATTAATATTTAGATGAACACATGGCCACTTTCCAAAACACAATTTCATTCAACTATCTGTACCTTCACATTTGGACCAGGGAGTCCATGTACTTGGTAAAACCCCCTATTGGAACTAAGTTTGAACTGTTGGCAAGGATGGTTGATACTAGAAGGTAAATGTAAACATTTTAAGCTTGTTTGAGCAGGGGCCCCTCATCTGTTGCTTCTGTAAGTTAAATTGTTATGCTATATGCTACTTGTTACGTCCTGCTTACCCATTGTACAGCCCTAGGGAATAAGATGGTGCTATATAAAACAATAAATAATGATAATAATAATAATGAACAGCCCGTAAGACGCTTGTTTTTTAGTCACATCTTGCAGTCAGAAAGCAGAAGCTGCATGGCTATTTGCTTATTAGGAAAGCCTAGAATCATGGTTTCTGTGTGAGGATCCCCAGCCATCAACCTGCAGCTACAGGAAGAGAGATCATTTGCAGGCTAAAGCCAGGTTGTATGTCTATGGTAGTGATGTCCGGATCATGAACGAATCGTTCATTTGATCCGGTTCTTTTTAGTGATCCGGATGAATCGGTTCAGTACACTGAACGATTCATTTGTAGCGGTTCAGTCTGTGAATCATTCAGCTGTAACCTGATCCTAGAGCTGTGAGTCATGTGCAGAGCACTCAGACACAGACTGTGGGGTCAGGTTACAGCTCATTAATTCACAGAGGAACGATGACTCATAGAGTCAGAGACTCGTTCAAAGATTCGAATGATCCGAAGACTCGAATGATCCGAAGACTCGAATGATCCGAAGACTCGAATGATCCAAAGACTAGAATGATTCAAATGATTCGAATCTTACAGGGATCCAGATCATACAAGGATCCGAATCTTACAGAGATTCGAATCATTCAGAGAATATTACTGATACCATACTTTTATAAATAAATACATTAATAATGTTCACACTGCCCCCAGGATTTAGATTCCCCTAAGTTTGCCCTCCTATACCTATAAGTGCACCTACAGTTAACTTTATTAAATTAATTAAATTAACCCTCAGTCATCAGCATAAAATTAACCCTTATACCCCATCAACCATAACTGCCCCTGAAATTAAGCGTAAAGATCCCATTAACCATAACAGCCCCTGAAATTAACCCTAAAAACCCCATTAACCATAACGGCCCCTGAAATTAACCCTAAATACTCCATTAACCATAACTGCCCCTAAATTAATTGCATGTACTCCAGATAAATTACCTAATAAATTGGTATGGTTGATGGGGTCTTTAGTGTTAATTTAGGGGCAGTTATGCTTATTGGGGTGTTTAGGGTTAATTTAGGGGCAGTTATGCTTCATGGGGTCTTTAGTGTTAATTTAGGGGCAGTTATGCTTATTGGGGTGTTTAGGGTTAATTTAGGGGCAGTTATGCTTAATGGGGTCTTTAGTGTTAATTTAGGGGCAGTTATGCTTAATGAGGTGTTCAGGGTTAATTTGGGGGCAGTTATGCTTAATGGGGTCTTTAGTGTTAATTTAGGGGCAGTTATGCTTAATGGGGTCTTTAGTGTTAATTTGGGGGCAGTTATGCTTAATGGGGTCTTTAGTGTTAATTTAGGGGCAGTTATGCTTAATGGGGTGTTTAGGGTTAATTTGGGGGCAGTTATGCTTAATGGGGTGTTTAGGGTTAATTTGGGGCAGTTATGCTTAACGGGGTGTTTAGGGTTAATTTAGGGGCAGTTATGCTTAATGGGGTCTTTAGTGTTAATTTAGGGGCAGTTATGCTTAATGGGGTCTTTAGTGTTAATTTGGGGGCAGTTATGCTTAATGGGGTGTTTAGGGTTAATTTGTGGGCAGTTACGCTTAATGGGGTGTTTAGGGTTAATTTGGGGGCAGTTATGCTTAATGGGGTGTTAAGGGTTAATTTTAGGGGCAGTCATGGTTGATGGTGTGTTAAGGGTTAATTTTAGGGGCAGACATGGTTGATGGGGTGTTTAGGGTTAATTTAATGGTGAGGGTTAATTTAATTAATTTAATAAAGTTATCTTAAGGTGCAGTTGCAGGTAAAGGGGAATGTAAATCCTGGGCGCAGTGATTATTAATGTATTATTTATAACAGTATGGTGATATTATCTGACTGATTCGAATCCCAATGAAGGCAGAGAGTCGTTCAAAGATCCGGATCTTACAATGATCCGGATCTTACAGTGATCCGGATCTTACAGTGATCCGGATCACTGTAAGATTCGGATCACTGTAAGATCCGAATCTTTGAACGACTCTCTGCCTTCATTGACATCACTGGAGGCAGGGGGGAGGATTCATAATGAAAGGGGCGGGGCCAATCGTTAGTGTGCCTGCACGGAGTTACTGGAAAACAGTAACTCCTGTGAGTCACACTGAGTGATCCGAAGATTCGGATCATGAATCGGATCATTTCAGTGAACGAATCGAAATGATCCGATTCACTTTAATGATCTGAACTTCCCATCACTAGTCTATGGCAGTCAGCATGTATGCAGCTGTATGTGGTTATTTACAGTGAAGAAAAAAAATGATCCCCTGCTGATTTTGTATGTTTGCCCACTGACAAAGACATTATCAGTCTATAATTTTAATGGTAGGTTTATTTGAACAATGAAAGATAGAATGACAACAAAAAGATCCAGAATAACGCATTTCAAATAAGTTATAAATTGATTTGCATTTTCCTAAGTAAATAAGTGAAATAAGTAGTTTACCCCTTTGCAAAACATGACTTAGTACTTGGTGGCAAAACCCTTGGTGGCAATCACCAAGTCAGACATTTCTTGTAGTTGACCACCAGGTTTGCACACATCTCAGGAGGGATTTTGTCCCACTCCTCTTTGCAGATCCTCTCCAAGTCATTAAGGTTTCGAGGCTGACATTTGGCAACGCAAACCTTCAGCTCCCTCCACAGATTTTCTATGGGATTAAGGTCCCTGTCTATTGGGGTATAATTTTATGTAAAAAGGTAAAACAATAAATTTAATACTAAAGTACCGTATTTGCTCGATTATAAGACGAGGTTTTTTTCAGAGCAAATGCTCTGAAAAATACCCCTCGTCTTATAATCGGGGTCGTCTTCTAATCAGACCTCAAATAGAGGTCTGATTAGGAGACTAAGATCCAGATCCCCCGCACCGCTGCAGGGGACCTGGATCCTCCTATCGTCGCCCCCCCCCGCACGCACGCACGCACTTACCGGTGCTTCCGGAGGTGAAGTTGGCAGCGGGGGTTTGTATGCGTCCGTCGCAAATACCTTCCCCGACTGTCAGAGATCAGAGTTCCAGAGTTCCTGATCGCTGACAGCCGGGGAAGGTATTTGCGACGGACGCATACAAACCCCCGCTGCCAACTCCACCTCCTCCCGGCTGCCGCGGAATGAGACGTCAACCCGCTGCCCCGGCAATACAGCAGGAAATTGGAAGCACCGGTAAGTAAGTAAGTGTGTGTGTGTGTGTGTGTGTGTGTGTGTAGGACATTTCTGGAATGCCTTACACCCCTATATGCCACTCTGGCACTTAGGGGGTTAAAAGGCATATTATGGGGCAGAGTGGCATATAGGGAGGTATAAGGCATTTCAGGAGGCAGAGTGGCGTTAAGGGGGCATTTAATAGAGCACTCTGCCTCCTGAAATGCCTTATACCTCCCTATATGCCACTCTGCCCCATAATATGCCTTTTAACCCCCTAAATGCCAGAGTGGCATATAGGGGTATAAGGCATTTCTGGAGGCAGAGTGCTCTATATAATGCCTTTTAACTCCCTTAATGCCACTCTGCCTCCTGGAATGCCTTATACCTCCCTATATGCCACTCTGCCCCATAATATGCATTTTAACCCCCTAAATGCCAGAATGGGATATAGGGGTATAAGGCATTTCTGGAGGCAGAGTGGCACATAGGGGGTCAAAAGGCATACCATGGGGCACAGTGGCATATAGAGGGTTAAAAGGCATATCATGGGCCACAGTGCCATATTGGTGTGGCAAGCCTGGGGGCAGATGTGCGTAACTGGGGGCAGGTTGGAAAATACAAGGAAATAAAAACAAAAAAAATATTTTTCTCAATCATAGCTTTTATTAAAAAAAATAGTTTACATGAATTAACATTTACTGGTAAAACTTTTTTCCTTTAGGGTCGTCTTATATTCAGGCTTTTTCTTTTTTTCCTAAGTTAATATTCAGATTTTGGGGGGTCGTCTTATAATCAGGGTCGTCTTATAATCGAGCAAATACGGTATATTGTGTACAAAAAAACACATATAAAATACTACCACAAACTAACAAATGCTGGTGGTAAAATGTGTGCTTTTAAAGAGTTAAAATAGCAGCATCTGAAATATCCTGGGGTGTCTAGTTCACAAACATATATGGTTTGATGGGGGTAAATTGAAGTGGCCTGTCTCAAAGATAAGACATGGGGGCACGATGACCATATTTGAAAAAAAAATGGTTTTGAAATAGCAATATGCGACTTGTACTTATTGGCCTATAACATGCAAAAATTAAAAAAAAAAAAAAACATAAAAACATTGTTATTTCTAAACTCAGGACAAATAGTAGAATCTATTTAGCTGTTTTTTTCATTAGCTTTTGTAGATGAGTAAAAGTTTTTTCAAGCAAAAGCCAGAAAAAGTCCTTTTCACCATATTTTATAATTTTCTTATAGTTAATTCTATCCTCAAAGTAATGGTATCTAAGGAAAGTCCTTCTTGTCCTGTTAAAAAAATATAAAACTAGTGATTCAGTAAATGAGAAAAAAGAAAATTACAGCTAAACATGAGCACTAAAATGTTAAAACCGCCATTGTCGTAAAGGCCACAAAAAACAACATTAAATGTGTGTAAGGACCATGGTCAGACGGCTACCACGACCCAGAGAGCCCAAAGATGGAGATTAGGAGTTATTGCACATACCAGCGCCCTGACATATCAGCGGATGTTATCCAGTTCAAAACAAAGTAATAACCTGCAAGCACCCTGGAGCTGGTATGAGACATAACAGAACTTAGAAATGGGCAGGATGCTGCAGGCTGGGAGCATGGAAGCTAAGCAAAGGATATAGCAGAAACATAGCAAGCAAGGGGGACAGAGCAAGCAAGATACGGAGAGAGCAAGGAGGACATAGCAAGGAACAGAGAGACCAAGCAAGAAACATAACAGACAAGA
This sequence comes from Spea bombifrons, assembly GCF_027358695.1. Taxonomy (NCBI): domain Eukaryota; kingdom Metazoa; phylum Chordata; class Amphibia; order Anura; family Pelobatidae; genus Spea; species Spea bombifrons. The sequence goes on from NC_071087.1 coordinate 53,607,587, forward strand.
TATACATGATACAGGGCACAAGACAATGAATAAACATAACCAGACAAGACATCCATAATACAGGGCACAACAGGGAACAAGATAGGACACCCTGCTGCCGGGGATACAAGACAAGACACCCCGCTGCCGGGGATACAAGACAGGACACCCCGCTGCCGGGGATACAAGACAGGACACCCCGCTGCCGGGGATACAGGTTACATGAGACTGACACACATAAAATACAGGAACTAGCCTAGGACTGTATGATAACTATTGGCGATAGTATGCTTAGCCCACCATTACGCCAAAGTACACCAAAGACGGTGGGTCCTAACGCTAATCCCTGCTGACAGTGATACGAAACAAACTAAACATGAAACCCAAACACATAGCAATGAGAGACATACCTGTAGACTGCACCCTGAGACAAACAGAACACACTGGTGGGGCACACCTTATAAAGGAAACAGAGCTAAAGCAAAGACCAAGACTGGAAGCAAGGAATCAAAGGTACAAGCCAGAGAATAGGGAAATCCAGGAATGGATTACTGTAAAGGGAGGAAAACCGTAGCAAGACTAGAGAAACTATGGATGGGGCCTGACAATGTGGTTCAAATGGGAAAAATAAATTCGAAAAAAATATTTAATATTGAAGGTTAGTATAATCCAAATATAGACATAATGAAATCCATCCTTTGCTTAAATTACATTACAACATTTAAAATGGTGGTTCTAAATGGTGGATTTAGTTCCAAAATCTTACATAAGATGTATCCAGCCACTTCAGATAGATAATTACACTGTAATATTAAGAAGGGTCGCTTCATTCATATATGATGAGAGTGTACAAAGGTAAAAGATTTGTGGGACAGAGGAATATGAGAAGTTAATACTATAATAGGACTTTACATTAAAAAGAAACCAGAGGTTGTTCAACTACATTTGAATTTTCCTGTAATCCCATTTGAAAAGCGTTATCTAGTGATTAATTTGCTTATTGCTATGAAAATTACTTTATCAAGACAACAAACAGAAATTCCATCCTGAAACCAATTTATAAACCAGGTACCCTACCAATGTAGAATAGTATTTAAAATATCTCTAATTTGACATACCTCAGTATGTGGGGTCCCTGCGCATACCTATAAAAAAAATATTTTTATCTAATCGAAGGGACATTTTTTCCCTATTGAATACTAACCGACTCTGACCAAAGATCTGTAATAGAGAAAAGGTCAGATTTGTACTACAGCTGCAATATTTATGTTGTTTATGTTTAATTTGTTGGTTACTTCAACATTATATTAAATGAAATTTGATAATGCTTTTGAAAAGTGAAGCACTCTTAACATTTGCTAAATTATATTTTGTTTTCCTTTTTCTTATTGTATGTTACTTATATAAAAAATAATATAGATCATAAAGAAATATGTAAAAAACACATAAATATACATATACAAAGAGAGAGATTAGGGCATTACTGACCCAGTCTCTGTCCTATTTACATAGCATTACCTTACCTACAACAGTAATATTGTACAAGTAACGCAAAACAAAATATTTCATATAAGCCATGATTACCTTATCTTGAAAGCATCCAGATGTCGCCTCAGGCATGCAACATTCTGATATAAATACTGTGAGGTCACTCACCAGCTTCTTCACATCTTCTAGGGAGTTATTCACTAATATCTGACTATAGAAAATCATAGCCCTAGAAAGACATCAGGAAAAGTTATTTTGTTATGGACATTCCTTAAGGTTTCTTAATTACTAATCATAGGCTGGTAAGGGCAATACAATACAATCTATGTTCTGGGAAATGCCTGATTCTAAAGAGCAAGTAGATACTTGTTACGTACCCAATCACACAGCTTAAGTTGTATATTGTATTCACCACTCAGTATTGTAAATCAGTGCCCACTTTGTATATTCAACCATAAATTGGGATTTTATAATACATGAAGCTCTGCTTTTACCAAATTAGATGATTTCTCTTAACTACTGGTCTTTGTTTTATCTTGACTACTTAAGCCCATAAAACCAAATTCCCTAACAACCCCCACCCAAACACAATAAGACACAAACACTCCATTGTGGATAAGGGGGTCAGCCACAGCTTTATTAACTCATCATAAACCGGTACATAACCATAACATACTGCCAGCTGCCGGTTTCCTGACAGGCAGATACCACAAAAAAAGAACACCAACTGCAAGCAACATACCATAACATAAAGTATAATCAAAACATGGGGGGAGCTGTCTGCTATCAGCAGTGTTGACTCTAGAAACAATATATAGGGAGGGCACATAAGATACCACAGTCAAAGCTTGGGGGCATAAATAATTTCCACCATTAAATCATACCACTGAAAAGAATATATATATAAATAAAAACAAATATATTGCAAAAAGTAATGTGCTATGGAATGATACTTTTGTTACTGGACTAACAAAAGTAATAACATAATACCGAAACCCAAACGCACACCGGGACAGGCTCTGCCACACCGACACCCAGACACACGCACCAGGACAGGCTCTGCCACACAGACACCCTAACACACACCAGGACAGGCTCTGCCACACCGACATCCAACACACGTCCACACTGCCCACATAGAACCTAACCAGCACCCAGATAACACACATAGGATTTGCCATCTTTGTCCCCAAACAGCCCAGCACAAGTCAACTTTGTCCCCAAACAGTCCGGCCTGTGCCATCTTTGTCCCATAAACACCCAGCCTGTGCCATCTTGGTCCCCAAGGCTCAAACACTCTGCTACTGCCATATTTGCCTTTCCACAATTATACATCTGATACACACAAACACTTTTACAGTCACTCACTACTTAACTCTTTCATTCAGACAATTCATCTACACATTAATTCATACTCTCCCTCATTCAGACAATTCATCCACACATTAATTCATACTTACTTATTCACACTTTACTTATTTCAACACTACTTACTACCCTCTTTCTCACTATGTACCCCATCTCCCTCCTTTATCACTATCTACCCCCTCTTCCTCCCTTATCACTTTCTACCCCTCTCCCTACCGTATCACTTTCTACCCCTTCTCCCTCCCTTATCACCTTCTACCCCCTCTCCCTCCCTTATCACTTTCTACCACCTCTCCCTCCCTTATCACTTTCTACCCCTTCTCCCTCCCTTATCACTTTCTATCCCTTCTCCCTCTCTTATCACTTTCTAACCCCTCTCCCTCCTCTTTCCCTACTCACTATCTACCCTCTCCCCCTTTGTAGTTCACTCACCTTTAAGTCCTGCGGCGGTATCACAAGGCTTCTGTCTTCCTGCTCTGCCGCAGCGCAGCATTATATTCCGGCGCTCAGCATGAAACGCTGCCACAGCGACGGAGGTAGATGCCTCGTGGAGGAGACTGAGGGGCGCCGAGTGGTTGCTAGGCCCTCTCCTCCGTGTAAAAAAAAAGTGTTTGAGGCTGCCCAGGGCAATCCGTTGGATGGTTCCAAATTCGGCGTGGGGGGCAACAGGAGGGCAAGGAATAACCTAGGGGGGGAAATTGCCCCCCTTTGCCCCCTGTAGCAACCACCTCAACTGATTCCCCAAACGTCGGCCACAGCTTTCTTATCATGAACCTGGACATGAAGAAACGACTCAGCCTCGACCCTAGGGGTCACCACTTTACCACTACATAAAACCCCATAGAATGTTATGGAGAATGCAACCATGAATAACAGTTTTTGATAACAAAGCACAGCCATAAGTTGATGTAACAAGGTAAACGAGGACACCTCTGAGCAGGCTTTGACTAGCTTGCAAAATTGGGTTCCTTTGTAGGCACCGAAACCCCAGAAGCTGGCAGTTCTGACAGATCACCCACAAATGAGAGTTCTTATGCCCTATGGCCTTCTCCTTCAGCTAGTAACAAAATTGTAGCATCAGTTAATTCCTGAGGCCACTCAGCAGGTTGGAGATCTGAGGCTCCATAAGGAGTGCGGAAAGGGTAGCCCTTCTAGTTGCTGCCTGCAGTGCGGCCCCTATGAAGCACTGCAAAATAATGCATCCACGATTACATTTGCCACACCAGGGGAGTGTCATGCCCCAACCCAAATATTGAATTCCAGACAACGAAGCACCATATATAACGTAATAACACCAAAACCAGTGGGGAGTGATTAATTACATGGACTACGCTAATATTTTCTGTCCTGAATACCACACACTTCTCAGATAATAGCAGGTCCCACAGCTCAGCAGCTACAATGATGGGAAATAACTAAAAAAAGCAAGGTTACGACACCAGTCAGATCCCAACCAAATAGCCGGCCATGCCTGAGAACACCATTGACCCGGAAAATATGGCCCCATGCAAGTGGAACCTGATGCTTCTGTGTATAGCTCAAGGTCAACATTAGAGCATTCAGGCTGCTGCCAACATGTTTGCCTATTAAATTTACCTAGGACTCCTAAACCAGTAAATCATCGCAGATTAAACTGGTCACCTTTACAAAATGTGTGGAGACATGAGTGCCAGCCGTGGCTAATGATAAACACCTACAGAAAACGAGCCCCATTGGCATAATTCTATAGGCAAAGGCTAGTGATCCAACAATGATTTAGTTTGTTTAAGCTGAACCTGTTTAGAGCCTCTAACTCTGGCTAGCTGTTGAGACAGCACCGCAAATTTTTCTTGAGGGAGCCGGCCTGACTAGGCCCTCTCTACGATGTTAATGAGAGAAGCCCTGTCATTAGTTTCAAGAAATGCAGCTGAAGCCATGCTGCTGTCCCCCTTCCTGCCAGTCCAGGGGACCCTCCTACGTAGTTATTATTGTATTTGAAAAACGTTTTGATTTAATTATATATTTCTTTTTATATAGAATATCATGTTCATTGTTTTTTTTAACTCTTTCAGATCCATTATTCCATTCCAACTCAAGAACTTAGCGTACTGTACATTTTATGCATCAAACATGATTTTCTGGAGGTTTTGGTTATAGAATAAGGCAGCACTATTAAAGAGTTCTTCTGTACTTTATTGCTTTATTTATTAATTGTCAATTTTTTCAATGCCTGTTAGAACTTGATTTAATTTTTAAGATCTGCTTTTCCAAAAATAAAATATGAAACTTTGCTGATTCTCAAAATGTAATGTTTTACATATTTCATTTTAAGACTTTGAGATATATGTTTGGTCAAACTAACCTTAAAAATTATCATATTGAATGGTGCCCAGGAACTTTTTTTTAAAGTATCTGTCTCCATAGCGGCAGTTTCACTCTTTTACTTCATTACTTTTTAAAATATTTATATATTTTTTTATATATATATATTTTTTAAAATATATATATATATATATATAACATATATATATATGTTAATTTTAATTATATATATATATATATATATATATATATATATATATATATATATATATATATGTGTGTGTGTGTGTAACATAAGGTAACAATGCCATCTATGGTTATACAGTATATGTACCTTTTAAAATCCTGGCTATGAATTTTGTTTTCTTTATTGTAGGGGTGTAATACATATGCTATATTACATAAAAATGTGGATTTAAAGTGACTTTTATAAAGAATATTAGCAGCAGCACAGATTCAGATACAGTGTACTGATACATAAATTGGCATAAATTGCCTTCCAACAAAGCTCTTAACTTCTAATAGTTAATCTCATAGTTACATTACACAGATATATCTCATGGATTATCTCACTATTATCTAAATAGATAGGTAACCCTTGAAATGTATATTGTTAGTAGCAATAAACAGTTAAACACATTGCGTGCTTTAGATCTAGTGCGTTCTTATCCCTCACTTTAAATATTGGCTTTCATCCTAAGGGAAAAGCTTGTTACAGATGTGCATGTCTCTCTCAGAACTACAAAGTTGGGCATGTATTACAAATTACATGGAAATCAATTGAATGCACTTTTATACAGCAGAACCATGCAGGGGATAGACTTACTTGGTCTGGAACACTGCTTGCACGTTGTATGTAAGCTCACATCCCACATTTTTTGTACCTTTGTAGGTAATAGAAACATGATTATGCTTCATCAAAAATAGAAAACTGGAATATTTTTTTGTATGATTACAAAACATAGAAGGCATATACTAAATTATTATGTGTATGGGAGGCTGCTCAGCCAGGGGAGCCCATTTCAAGAAGCTTACAGTGCACAGTGCATGTACTGATGTTGCTTCCAGAGGCATTTTGGAACTATGTAGTGAGTAACGCTACAGAGGACAGAATTTTTTTACACACTATGTGCCTCAGCAGCACTCTGTGGGTGTACATGGTCTACCACTTTGTGGCTGAGCTGTTAATTAATTAAATCTAGGCACTTCCACTTCACAATAATGACACTTAGAGCGGACAGGGGAAGAACTAGCAGGGTGGAGAACTGACTTGTGGTGGCGTCCTAAGACAGTACCACTTCAGTATGACACATTCTACTGCTACTGTTTATCTATGTAAATGACATGTCTTTGTGCTTGGTTTTATACAACAGATAGCAAAGGGTGTGGCTGAAACACTGAAACTCATTAATTTGGAAGGTTGGCCATATTCTATATACGGTGGCAAGAAAACGTAAATTAACCCTTTGGACTCACCTGGTTTTCTGCTGATCTACATCTAAAAGTATAGATTCTAGAAACTAATAACACACAAACATTGATACTCTTTCATGTCTTTATTGAACACACCCATTAAACATTCACAGTGCTGATTGAAAAAGTAAGTGAACCCTTGGACTGGCTGAACCAACTTTGTGTCAAGCCAGGTACTGGATCGTAGTCAAGGCAGGTTGAGGTCAGGTTTAAGGCAAACCATGGTCAAGGCAGCTTAGGGTATTCAGCGGATGTACTGTCCTGAAAACGACAGTGAGTTATTACAGCAGCCCACCCCACATATTAGACAGAACCAATGTTGGGGTGAAAACACACCAGTATTTAAACAGTACAAAGGGGTAATTTACATACAATAGTCACAGCAAACCATACATAGTTCCAATCCGGCCCTCCTTTGCACACAGATCAGTGTTTGTACTCGCCCCACCTCAGCCCAGTAGGAGGTTGCTATTGTAGTCTGTGAGAAAGATGGTAAACACTGGCAGTTCCTTGACTTCTGGCTGAAACCGGCTGGATATCAGATCTTGGTGCAAAAACTGGCCATGGAGGTCTCTGTCCTGTAAGTCCTCACCCGATGGAGAGTAACACACCCCCTCAAATCCATGTTCGAGCTCCACAGTCTTTAGAGTCTGTGGTAATTGGGGAAACATCACACTCTGTACCAGGGGGAAGAAGTAATCCCAAGGTATCTCTTGTACCCAATTCCCCAAAAACAGAACCCCTTCCAAGGACAGTACTCATAGTCTGTAGGGACTTCATCCCTATGCTATATAGTGTCAAGTCCACCCACACTGAAGTCACTCACCGCGGTTCTTCTGCCCATTATACCGCTACCAAGAGAGGGGCCCTTAGTAGAAGGCAGCCAGGACTGGATCCCAACAGCAAGGAGACCCTAGCCGGGCCGGTACACGAAGCAGGTAGTCGTAAAAGCCAAGGGTCAAACACTAAGCGGGAAGTCAGACAGGCCGAACTGGTACACAAATAATCCAAGCAGAGTTACAGAATCACAATCCAGAGAGTAGTCAGACAGGCAAAGGGTCAAAATAATGAAGATTAGGAACACAGGCAACGCTACCAAATATTCGACCACAACAGGGTGCCTGAGAGAAGGACTTCCGGCTTTTTAAATACGGCCCCCTTGATGGCTTCACGGCCACACCTCCAGCCGTTCATCATTAGCCACGCCCTCGGTGCTCCTGCTTCCAGCGCCGAGAAGACAGGTAATTTCCTCTTCTGGGGATCCCTGCGAAGACGGGTAGCACTTTGCTCACCCGTACCGGGACCCCCAGTATTAACCCCTGCCCGCCTGTGGTGGAGGTCTGAGGGCCAGGACCGCGACATATGGCAGACACATGAAGAGTCACATTAACCAGTCCCAATGATTTCTTCAATCATATAGCTGTTACTCTATGTTTTTTTTTTAACCCTGTGGAGCAGTGTGCCTTGTGCCCTTGGAGTCATCTAGGGAGAGTTGCCACAGTACTACATCATCTCCATTTATAAATAATGTGTCTAACCGTGAACTGATGAATATGAAAACTCTTTCAGGTTACTTTGTAACCCTTTCCAGCTTTATTCACATCAACATTTTTTGATTGTAGGTCTTCTAATGGATCACATCAGCAGATGCTTCTTGAGAATACTAAACTCAAAAACATTGAGGGTTTTCTTTATGTCAAAGTTGTTCTAAAACACACCACCAATCCAGGTTTGCTATTTCCTGACTCCAATTAGCTTTTGTTGAAGTGATTAGCCTAGGAGGTCAGATACATTTTGTTGCCCACACTGTGAATGTTTGAATAATGTATCCAATATGGACAAGAACAATACAATAATTTGTGTGTTGTTAGTTAAAGCAGATTGTGTTTGTTTATTACTGTAACTTAGACTGTAACTTAGATGAAGATCATGTCATATTTTAAGACAATTGTATATAAATGCTGGTAATTCCAAAGGGTTCACTAACATTTTCTTGCCAGTGTATATACACATACATACAAATACACATATATATACACACACATATACATATTTGTACACACACAGATATATATATATATACCGTATTGGCTCGAATATAGGCCGCACTTTTTTCCCCCACTTTAAGTTTTTAAAGTGGGGGTGCGGCCTATATTCGGGCTCTAGCGCCCGACGCCCGGGACATGCAGTCCCGGGCGCCGGGCAGGCAGCGGGGTTAAGATACAGATCCCCCGCAGCGGTGCAGGGGACCTGCATCCTTCTCCCCGATACGCTCAGACAGCCTCCCCTGCCAGCACTTCCCACGGGGGGGGGGTGCCGGCACGGGAGGTTATCTAAGCGTTTTACCTCTGCCCACCCCCGACTTACCGGAGCAGACTCCCGGGTGTCTTGCGGGGCCGGCGGGAGACATTTACGCAATACGCGCATGCAACTTCCGGTACCGGAAGTTGCATACGCGTATTGCGTAGATGTCCCTCGCCGGCCCCGCAAGACACCCGGGAGTCTGCTCCGGTAAGTCGAGGAGGGGGGGGGCAGAGGGCGACAGCGGCAGCGTATCGCGGGGAGGGAGGACAGCGGCAGCGTATCGCGGGGAGGGAGGACAGCGGCAGCGGATCTCGGGGAGGGAGGACAGCGGCAGCGGATCTCGGGGAGGGAGGACAGCGGCAGCGGATCTCGGGGAGGGAGGACAGCGGCAGCGGATCTCGGGGAGGGAGGACAGCGGCAGCGTATCGCGGGGAGGGAGGACAGCGGCAGCATATCTCGGGGAGGGAGGACAGTGGCAGCGTATCTCGGGGAGGGAGGACAGTGGCAGCATATCTCGGGGGGGGCAGAGTGGCAGCATGTTTTTTTTGGTGCTTTTTTAAAGAAAAAAAACTTTTTCTTTAAAAAAGCACCAAACTTTTAGGGTGCGGCCTATATACGGGGGCGGCCTATATCCGAGCCAATACGGTATATATACTTTCCTTCTGTAAATTCCTTGTGGCCTGTAGAAAATCCTAACCCCTGCTAACAACAAATATTCAGAGATTAGGTGCGCTGGCAATGTTCAGTCAAGGGGGCAAGCACACCTGGTGACCGCCATGCTTAACATGCAGAATCCAGTCAAATATAGATTAATCGAAGAGAAAATCTCTGACCCAGTACAACAATTATCCAGTCCTGATGTTCTTGCTGCTTAAGGTACATGGTACTACAGACAGGACAGTATACTGAAGGTGCAGGATTCAGATGTTAAAAAAAAAAACATTTTAAAGTTGTAATAGTAACTGAAGAATAGAGCAATTTTAGGAAACTTCTATTACTCTCTTAATGCTATAATATTTCTGTCTATAATATGATGTTAACATTAAATGACATGCACTAGGTATAAGACTAATAACAGCACATTCTGTCAAATTAAAATACGAATGTTGATGTTCACTTACTGATATTTCTATACCACTCCAAGTTATCGAAGGACTTGTCAGATAGTATAAAATCTGTCCCCAAACTGAGAATTAAAACGACAAAAAACAACTTCATCATCTCCTCTTGAATTAAATAATGAGAAGGGGTTGAAATTTTTTATTTATCTGATACACATTAGCCATGCCGTCTACTTTTTTTTTTTTTTTTTTTACCTGTAACTCATTAAAAATACTGTTTACTTACTATTCTGGGTCTTTTAATGAAAAAAAAGCATAGTCCTAACACTTGAATAAATATTGTTTTTAATTAATTGATGTATTTGCCAAACAAAAAAAAGGTACTTTATAATAATAATAAAAGCAAATGCACTGCACAAAAATATTATTTTTGAATATGTATTTTTTTTCTATTTTTCCACAAATAACAACAATTTGGATAGAGCAATTGGGAAGCAGATTACAAAACAACTTGACCTGATTTTTCACAGGACATCATGACCTAATATTAAACAGAACAAAGTTATCCAGAATCCAAATTTTGCTGACCCTAAGACATTTCAGCAAAACCTGTTAAAGGCGCTGTTCCACCTACTCTGCTGAATTTAACACATTTGTGTGGAAAAGAAAGTACACCCTATTTTAATTATACAGTTTTACATATCAGGACATAATAACAACCATCTGTTCTTTGGCAGGTCTAAAAATTAAGTAAATACAACCCCAGATGAAAAACTACACATGACATATTATACTGTGTCATGATTTGTTCAACAAAAAGAATGCCAAAATGTAGAAGCCATATATGAAAAACAAATGCCCTTGATTAGTTGATCATCAGCAATAACAGCTGAAGAATTAGCAGTTTGGTGATCTGGAGCATTCAGTAGTATGTTAACACAATGCCAAGTAAAGACTTTAGCAATGATCTTAGAGATGCAACGGTTCCTGCCCATCAACCTGGCAAGGGTTATAAAGCCATCTCCAGTAATGGACGTCCCAGCAAATTCACCCCAAAGTCAGACCATGCAATGCTCAGAGAAATTGCCAAAAACTCAAGAGTTACATCTCAGACTTAATAGGCCTCAGTTAGCATGTTAAATGTTAACGTTTATGACAGTACAATTAGAAAAGGACCGAACAGGTATGGTTTGCTTGGAAGGGTTGCCAGGAGAAAGACACTTCTCTCTAAAATAAGAACATGGCAGCACGGCTTAGGTTTGCAAAGTTTCATCTGAACAAACCACAATACTTCCGGAACAATGAACTTTGGGAAGACAAGACCAAAGTGGAGATGTTTGAGCATAATACATAGCACCATGTTTGGCGAAAACCAAACACAGCATTTCAGCACAAACACCTCATACTAACTGTCAAGCACGGTGGTGAGGGTTGATGTTTTGGACTTATTTTGCAGCCACAGGACCTGGGAACCTTCTAGTCATTGAGTCGGCCATGAACTACTCTGTGTACCCAAGTATTCTAGAGTCAAATGTGATACCATCTGCCCGACAGTGAAAGCTTGGCCAAAATCGAGTCATGCAACAGGACAACGGTCCCAAGCAAACCAGCAAATATACAACAGAATGGCTAAAAAAAGAAAAGGTGTTGGAATGGCCCAGTCAAAGTCCAGTACTTTACTGCCCCCACAATGCAGTATCTCACTGCTTTGTAGAGTGATTCTGAAAGAGTTCTTGCTCCATCCCTTGATGGCCCGCATAGCCTGCTGTGCTATTGGCAGGCCCAGACTGGCCATCTGGCACATTGAGCAGATACTCGGTGGGCTGCTGGCCAACAGTGCCCCATACTTACCTTTTTCCAGCACCCATGGATGGTCAAGCATAAAAGCTTAATGTGTGACCTTTCATACCCAGCCATTGGCTGAACTTATGTTATTAAAGAACCACTAAAAGAACCTTAAAGTATATGGACAGATTCTGGCATGTTCAGTACATCCTGTGCAGTCCGGTCTATGAGGTTGCTGACAATGATTGCTAGTATAGTGAGCTAGTGATATTTTGGGAGAAATGTTATTAATTTCACCTGGTACATAACTAGAAACCACAGGTTCACCAAGCAACATGTACCACAGTGCTACATTTGCTCCTAAACAGCTTATCAGTGCCATTTTTGTCCACAAACAGCTTTTCTGTGCCATATTTGCCCCAAACAGCTTGTCTGTGCCATCTTTTCCCCAACCAGCTTGTCTGTGCCATGTTTGTCCCCAAACAGTTTTCAATGACCTCTAACAGCTTGCATGTGCTACCTTTTTCCCCAACCAGCTGCGACGATTATTTTTATATCCTTGCATTTCACTGAATGAAGGGAATCCTTCAGGAGATCAGTGTTTGCAGCTTGTCTGTGCCATTTTTCCCCCAACCAGCTTGTCAGTGCCCACAAACAGTTTGTCTGTGCCATGTTTGTCCCCAAACAGTTTTCAATGCCCTCTAACAGCTTGCATGTGCCACCTTTTCCCCCAACCAGCTGTGACGATGATTTTTATATCCTTGCATTTCACCGAATGAAGGGAATCCTTCAGGCGATCATTGTTTGCAGACAAAAAAAACATTGGGGCTTTTACTTGATTTTGTGCAATGTAAGTATAACCAGAAGTTTTGTTTTACCTACATATGCATGGATTGCCCCTGCGGTCCAGCCTGCTCCTGAGTTGCTATTTGTACCATTGCTATAAAACATGCAGAAAAGCTTCAGTTGTTTCCAAAATCTTTTAATCAGGCCAACCAGAGGGGACATTGTGTCTCTCCTAGCCTTTCTTTGTTTTACAAGCATTCTTTCCTCCAACCCTCCAACATGACAATGCATAGTACATTCTGGATAGTTGTTGCTAGGGCCAGAGAGACAATCACAGAGAGACAATCACTTCCACCTGCTAAAAACAGAAACATAAGTCCTTATCCCTTAATTGCAACAGTCCTTAAATGTTGTGCTTTGTTATGTGCAGAATAAGAGTGGTTGACTGTACTGTAAAAATGGAAATTCCATTGATATTACCATGTATTTAAAGGTAAATAATACAAAACAATATTTTGTGAGTTGTTTTTTTATATTTGTAGTTATATGTAATATGGATGATTAGATCAATCACTATGCAAACTATTTATACAGGGAAATGTTTATAAAAGCTAGTAAGACACAAGCTTGAATTATCCTTAGCACAGCAGGAGACAGTTGACTCAGTCAGTTCAGTAACAAATGCAAGATGAGACCTGATGGTGCCATGTGGGTTTCTTCTAGAATATTCATAGGCAATCCTATGAAAACGGTAAAAATAAATAAATAATAATAAATAATCCTAAAGTGATGTATAGGGTATATGAAGAAACATGCTTCCTGCTTTGAATACAGATATCAAGTAAAATGGAATATCACCATAACCTAATTTAGCATAACTAAATTACTTGATTAAAACAACCTACATTGTGTGCTTTTTGTTTGTCAATCATTGCAATTGTGATGGAAATTTATTTTTTATATCATGCCCCTGGTATGTATTGTTACATTCAAAATGACTATTGGACATAAGAGTATCTTCTGCTATTTTTTACATCTACAGAGAATGCAAAAAAAAAATTACTATTTTGTTGAACCATTCTGCCACTAAGTTTCAGGCTCTGTTTGGTTTATATGTTCAAGAAAAGTGAATTGATAATTGCAGAGAGCCTACAACATTTTGACATTTTACAGGTACATGTAATTACATTTGCAGATTAAAATAAGAAATGTATTAGAAACACCAAAACAGAAAATACAAAATAGGTAGTTTTTGCTAAAATAATTTAGTTATGCTTAAAGCAATGACGGTTACGGTTTTTCTTTTTAGTTTACAGTTAGAAATTCTGCCTTAATGGAAGTCTTAATTTACCTCCTTGAGTCTCATCCAATCTTACACCAGAGAGCATTACAGTGCTTCTCTATCTGGTAACTGCAATCTAGTAAGTTTTTTCTGTTCCTATCAACATTACTACATATCTCACAAGTGGTTAGAGGAACAGTTCACTGATACTAATCTGTATCACCCATGCTAGTGTGGCTTTGCAAATGTGTGGTTCTCACAGAATCAACTTACCAAGTCCGTAGTTTGGAGTTTCTACTAAGCTGACATACTTCATTTGGTTCCAAAGACTGACGTGATATAGTTTGTGATTCCTGGTATGCTATTTCAGTGAGGCATCTCTCTCTTTCTGGGTAACTTTTAAGGCAGCAGGCCTTTTGCAAACCACTCCCCATTGAGAAACAAATGTGAGACAAGAGAATGTCAGACTGCAAAGGAAAAAATAGAAAAACATGCAATATCATTGAGACTTTTCACATGCTGAGTCTGCAAGCCAAAAAAAAACCATGTCTGCAAGCCAAAAAATCATGTCTGCAATGTTTTATTTATATTATATAATTCAACTGGTCAGAATTGACCACCATGTTCTATCACTCTGCATAGGTGGCAAATGTCTTAATGCAGTCATGAACTGCCCAAACAACAGGACTTTTGCTTTTCTGGCTATCCTGGCCAATATTACAAACTGCCTGTTGTGTCTTCAATTGATATACCTGCCTTGGGGATATATAAGCGAAAAGTCATATTACATCACAAGACATCATGACATGCAGCTCAAATGTAACATTATCTCCATGTTCTGTCCAGATGACACAGTGCACAGAGTTGGGCAGTATGACACTATTGTCTTGAATTCAATTTAAATGTGAATTATGTGCTCCAGCATTAATAGATATTATACATAGGTCAACTGCTGAGTAACTAACGTAGGCCTGAAAGATACCTTAAAGTTTGTATTTACTCACCTGGAGTGAGGCTAAGTAGTTCATGAATTGGACCTATACTGTCACAGAAAATGATTTATGGAATTAGAGTCTGTATTTCCTGGGTAAATATGAGACCTCTCATTTGTCTTATCAAAATGTTTATGGTGTTTGTAATTCATACAAGCTCTATGCTTTGGGTGTATATGAAACATCTTTCCAGCTGTACATTTTCATCAAAGGGGGTAGAACTAAGTTGCTTTAACTTTTTGTAAGATCCTATTGGGCATTTTATTTTGAAGAGATTGTAAACGCGAATGTAGATAAAACAACAAATTCATAATCAGATCAGGATTTTGAGATGGGTGACAAAAGTTTTATTCTGACTAATTGTCCAAGGGGGCAGTAGAAGGTTTACTACTATAGGAGTGTCCTTTTTAGATGCTTTATATGTTTTCAATATGCATTAATCAGACTTAAATGCCATTACCCATGATTTAAAGCAATCTGAAGTCAAAGATCCTGGTTCACAGCACTTAGAAGTAAGTGTCATATAGTTTCTATCAAAGTCCAAGGCTTTTTCTATTGAATCGCTAGGTTTCACCTTTGCATAAAATATCAGTGCTCTTGGAAAAAAAAAAAACCATTAGAAAAGAAAACAATTAGAAATTGTTAGCAGTCTCTTGAAAGGTCAAGTTAGCAGATGGGTTGCTTAGGCCAACTCAACTAAATTGGCTTTAATGCTTATTGAGGTTTTATTTTAGTACTATGCAGGTTTTTCACCTATGACAACCTCATTCACCGTATCCGTTTGTTCCATGTAACAGTTTACTGTTTTGAGGCTTGTGTTGTTTTTTTAGCATTTCATATTTTTTATCGTTTATAATCATAAAAGTACATTTAAAACATGCAAAATACAAACATGAATAAACATAGCATTCGATTTGTAAAGTGTCTACCTTGTTCTTGGTTGTTGGTTTTGACAAATCCAATGCTTCAGTGGAAAACACCTGCTTTTAACTACACCCCATTAATCCCAGATTAGGTAGGCATAGTTCCTTCATAAGAAGAGGACCAGATAGGGAATACTGGCATCTATAGACTTGAGTGTAAATTATGTTTAAAAACATTACAAAAGTTATTATTTTACTTGTTGATAGCAGTAATGTATTTTTTTTACACAGGAACAGGGACACAAGATGTACCTTTGGTTTTAACCACAAACTTTAAGAGAGGATTGTGGTTTAGACAAAGAGGAACAGCAAACAGGTATTTGTACTATGGATGTAAGCTTACTATATTAAGTTTGGCAAAACACATTTTCTAGTATATTGTAAAAATATTGTTACCTGAGTCCTCCTTCCCAATGTTTATTTATAAGACACATGGTGTTGCCCAGTCGTATTTTAGATGTCATGCTTTCAAAGAACTTGCTTTTCTGCAAACAAAGTAAAATCAACACATTCAGTAAAAAGACAGCATTTAAAATGGATGTGTACATTTAAGTAGAAGCCACCCGTATAAATGTATTCAATGCTTGAGTTTGCAGACTGGGTTAAACAAACAAAAATAATGAATACCTTTATTACAAAATGGGATCATTTATATCTTATAGTTCTGAAAATGAAGACCTTGACATGTGTATTAGGAGAAAAATAAAGTTTTATTATACAAACTATATACATTTCCAGGAAATTGCAAGAAGATTACACAGAGTATAAGAATATGACAAAGAGTGATGTGTCTTCATTTTGTGTGCAACCAAAAGAGAACGCTAGAACATAACAATATACGTATTTATAAGGCTAGGCTATGTGATAAATTAAAGCTATTACTATGGTTATTTCAGTGAAAGGTCATGTATAATACTCTGTTAACACAGAGTCGTTTTTGCATGGGAAATTAAAATCAGATTTAGTAGATTAGTTATATTACAGTAAAAAATCATTGAAGAAAAAAAACAGGATTTTTTGTATGCCAATTTGGAAATGTGTAAAGAGTGAGTGTGTTTTAGTGTATGGTGTCAGAGAGTGTATGTGAATGTGTATGTGAGCGTGTGTTACGACTCTCCCTGTTGTCTGGGGAGTATTTAGATCAGCTGTTCTTGACACAGAGACACCTGGGTAGGATCTGCAGTGTTTCAGTTAATGACCCCCTGCATGGAGTCTGTGTATAAATGTGTGCAATGTAAAAAAAAGTCTTGTTTTCAAGATGCCACAAAAGGTACCATCCCATACATACACTTACCTCTTCAGAAAAACACAAATGTATGTCCTCCGAGTGGTCACAGCACTTCATGTAAATAATTAAAAATGAATTAAATATATCAGTTGTCAATGAAGGTGTGAACTTTGTCAATCGTCTTCCGAATCCATGCAGGTAACTATAAAAAAATGTGAAAAATGATTTATTCTGGTGCTGGATGTATGAGTATTACATTTCTCTGACAAATACATTAAAAAGTCAACAGCTTCTGAAGTCAGTACAGGGCATTAACATACATTTTTTATACCAAAAATTAAGTTAGAGCATATATGTGCAAATTATTAACTAATACTGTGTTTTTTTAAAGTGAATCTATTATTTTTCCCAAACTGTTGTACACTAAATAAAACTATGTTCACACATTTTCCCCTGTGTGCGGCTGGTACATTTTCTTTAATTTTCACATCCTTTCATTTAACCATGGTTCCTGGGAAAAGTTTTGACTTTATCCATGGAAAACTATTTACTGTTTTTTTTTTAGCAGAAGTTCAACCTTTCATTGGTAGCTGACTTTATGTGAATTATGCATCGTGGGAATATGCAGTACATAAAAAAAAAACTTTTACTGTATTTGCTCGAATATAAAACAAGGTTTTTTCAGAGCAAATGCTCTGAAAAATACCCCTCGTCTTATATAGAGTTCTGACTATAAGATTCAGATCCCCTGCAGCACTAGCTTGACATGACCTTCCACGCTCCATCATAGAAGCCTCGGCGGAAGTGCTGGGCAGCAGCAGAGGTTGTCTACATGCATCGCGCAGACTTCCATCGGCTGCCTCCACTAGAGTCTGGAGCATGGGGGGCAAGTCTGGGGATGCATTGGTAAGTCTAGGGGGGCAGAGTGTCATATAAGGGGGTATAAGGCATATCTGGGGGGGCAGAGTGACAAGCCTGGGGGCAGATGTGCATAACTGTGGGGCAGGTTGGCAAATAAAAGGAAATAAAAAGAAGAAATGCATTTTTCTCAATCATAGTTTTTATTAAATATTAAAAACTAGTTTACATGTGAATTAGTATATTTACTAGTAGGAGGGGCATACCTAGAGTATTTGCCATCCAGAGCGGTTCCTATATGTAAACCCCCCCCCACAAAAAAATTAATGTTGGCAAGAATATTTATTTCACACATTTGTAAACTGTATGTAAACTGGAAAAAAATAGGAATCTGAAAAAATTAATTATTAACTTATAAATAAATTAAATAAGTTTAAATAATTAACACTTACTGAACTGATATGGTACAGCATAACTCCTATCAGTGTATACTGAGCTAGACATTGATGGAAGTTACGCTGTACCGCCATCACTATACCCTGAGCCAGACATTGTACGCTAAGCCAGACAGTGACATGCTAGGCCTCTGCTCCTAAAACAGCCTGCCTGTGCCACTGCTGCCGCCTGAAAAAGCCTGCCTGTGCCACCACTGCCTCTGAAACAACCTGGGAGAGGGAATATTTAATAGACAATAAAGGACTATAACATTAATATTTTAGAGCTTCTTCATCCAAAGGTGGATTCTGGGTGCATTTTTAAGTCAAGAAGGATCCCCCCCCCCTAAGTGGCAAAATCCAAAAGTCCCTTGAAGTTCTCTTCCTTCTCATTGTAACCTAGTAATAGGATCAAAAGTGGAAAGGCTAGGTAGATGAATTGAACTTGATGGACTTGGGTCTTTTTCAACATAAATTACTATGAGACAGGAAAGAACTTCACAACAAGAAACAGATTAAATAATGCTGACCCTGCCTCAGACTGACATTTCATGGCATCCATGAATGTTTAAATTAAGATTCACCGATACAATTTCTATGGTTGACAAATGAAATCACAAGTTATGATCTATTTATAATAAAAACTGTGAAAGCACCAATAGCATCGTATATTCCCTGCTTAACACTAAAGTGATAATTTCTGTCTAATAATGTATATAATTAAGTCTAATGGACGAAAACCTAAGTTACTTACTCATAAAAATATAAAGATACAGTCATACCTTTCCCATCTGAAATGCGTCTGAAGAAGACGCTTATAGTTGTACAAGCAATTATAAACCAATGACACAAGATAGATTTCTGCAATGTTAGAAAACCTTAATTGTATGCTTTGACCTTTCTATAAATCCATGCTTATCAGTGACCCAGGCAAGGCATTCCTCCTCATAGTTTAAATGATCCCCCATTGATGGTAGCAGAAGTGGTGGATTGTTTTGCAGGTTGTGGAAACATTTTTCTCTTTCAAAATAGTCATTATGGCAACAGAAGGCTGCATGTTTGTTTTTACACTTGGATACTCTGTCCTCGCAAATTCTGTTTTGAAAAATGATATCCTGTAGAAAAATAGAGGGAGGTGTATTATTTGCAAGTATTTTTCAAGTATTTAATCATTTCTACCTTTTTCACACTATTTTGATATTGTTTAAATATTTGTTTTATTTTTATAAAAAAAAATAGAAGGAATTAAAATATATGTTTTTGTGTGAAAGAATAAGTGATGATAGGTGGGGAGATAAGGGCAAAAAAATAGAGAGACGTGTTTTACTATCTAGAGTAGCATTGCCACCTTTGGCACAGAAAACATGGACACTTTCAATTAGCATTATATTACGAAGTCTAAGGGCATTTAGTGACATCATTTTAAACAGTATTGCGCTATTACCATAGTCTGTGAATAAATTTGTTCAATATTACCATTATAAAATATATCACCGTTATTGAAACAAAAAGTCTAGATATTCATTATCTGAAATTCTTAAAATGGTTGACATTTCAATGGAATGAATGGGATGGTTGGATTAAATCATCAAATTTAGTAAAAAGAAATCCCTCACCTACATTTAAAAAACATAGTTTCAAAAATAAATTTAAAATAAGCCCAAATGATAAATCTGCATACAATAAGATGCTGCACAGACTGAGCTGCTTGTATGCTCTGCGCTATCACAGTAATGCAGGTCGAGGGACAAAATTAGCGAATGTGTTGCGGAAATTGACATGGATGGTAACTCTAATCCTAATACATTAGAAAATATCTGAGGATATTATCAATAACAATGTTACATATAAAGCCAGAATCTATGACACTGCCTTTAAGGCAAGTTACCTGTGATTCATTCTGACCTACTGTGAAACTGGAATGAAAGTGGCATTTTAGCGATTAAATATACGGTATATGTTGCACATTATAATTTTTGTTGTTTGAAATTTATTTTCACATTTGATCATTTTTCATCATGATTGGATGCAGAACAATGAAAATATTACCCCACTCCAATTACAAAGTGTGTCTGTCTTTCTAGCAGGTTAATTAGTAGCTACTCAGTGGCATTTGGCAAGTTGTCAATTGGAGAGTAGAGACCCCTGCCCCAGACATTAGTCTGGTAAATGGTTACCTATATGTTGGCCTTATATCTGTATGTAGTAAATTTATTTTAATAGTTCTTGACTGACTTGAAACTTACACTACTGAAGAAGCAGTCTGGGTTCGGATGTGATGAACAGCAGCTGTTAAGGAAGGATGTTAACTGGTTTGCCAGTCTTTTCACATCATCTAATGTGTTGAATATTAATCGTTGACTATAGAAGACAATAGCTCTGGAAATGTAAAACAATCAAATATCACCTGGGTTGTTCTCCACTATCTGTCACTGAGTGATTACCTATTTCCCTAAGATTTTTCTTTTGATTTCTTTTGATTTTTTTTTTTAGTTTGACTTATCACATTGTAACAAGAATAGGTCAGTTAGATATGAATAAAAATTGTAAACTAGTAACTTAGTTTAGAAACATAGACTTCAGTAAAGACTTGTGATTAGCTGGTTTGCCATAAAGAGAAATGTAATAAACCCCATTATAATGCAAAACAATATGTTAAAACATAATCATTGGAAGCATGTAAATGAATGCAATGTAAGTGCATGCATGTAGACTATAAACATCCTGCTCTTTTTATGTTTTTCCCATTTATGTGATATACATAAGTATTGTAATATACTGAATTTTGTTTTTATTCAGACATGTTATTTAGTCTGTTTTGCAAATTGACTTCATTAATCATTCACTGACCTTGTTTAGTGATAATGGTAATCCCATCATACCAGTAAAGAGGATCAGTGAATTAATCCAAACTTTACTAGGTAGCATATATGATTATATCTCCCTTACCATTTTCCATTTCTAATTCCAATGATGGGATGATCTAAACTTTTTAGGTTTTTGATAATATATATCTCTGAAATTGCATTTTTGAACCACTATGCAAGAGCCCTGTACCCTGGCCTGTGTTTCTTGCGACTTGTCCCTTGACCCATTCTGTTATGCCTGAACATGTGCGGAGAGTCTCTTACCTTGAGCTGTCCAACTTTGCATGCCCCTGCTGTACTTTCTTATTGAAACTACTGCACCTCTGAAGTATTGCACCAGCTATAGGTGTTTCTGTTCCACACATCTTAACTCACCTGTAAATGTGTTTTTGCAAGTGCACTCCCTCCTTGTTATTGGACTCTTATCTTATGATGTAAAAATATTTTATCTCTTACCAAGATGTCAAGTAGAAATGTAAATCACTTATACACATTATCATTATTTCTCTCCATATTCTAAATACAAAATGACACATACTTGTATTTAAAAATGATGTCGTTCTTGTAAGATAGTTCACATCCAGTGTTACTTTTTACTTCATCTGTCAATAACAAGAAAATTTCATGTTCTTTCACGATGTTTTGTAATAAATCATTATGCTTGTATACACATTGTATGTATAATCTAAATCTCTTAAAAATAGTTGCTATGGTGAGTGCACAACTTTCCTGTGCAGAAAGTACTCTTCTTATGATCTGAGTATCTACATTTTATACACTGCATTTTACCCTGAACATGTATTATGGGATAAACTAAACCACTCCTGATGCAGGGGTGAGCCTAGGCTAAATCGCACCGGGGTAAAGTATGCCCCTTCATAACTAAAACATATGCACATACTAAAATGCAAACTTGTTGTAACACACACTCATACCATACACTTACGTATACATACACACTCTGGCCAGGCACACACCCTGGCACTCTATCAACATATTCTGTCACACACCCATGCTAACACAATACACTAACACACACATGCAGACACAAAATACTAACACACACATACACACACGCATGCTAACACCATACCCTAACTTACAAACACCCTAACACCATATGCTTTCACACACAGACAAATGCTAACACCAAGCATTAAGACTCACACACATTAAACCATACAGTAACATATGCTCACCCTAACATCATATACTTAAACACATATACATACTCTCTTACATGTGCATACACACACTCACACAAACATACATACACATACACCCTGCTACTCGAACATCATGCACTTGGTAATTAATGCATACATACGGTACATACTCTAATACCATAGACTTGAATATACATATTATAGCCACCCACTTACATTCTAGCCACACACTTACATTCTAACATCATACACTGAAAATACAAATTTGTATTAGTGCATCTAAGTAGAAGAATGCATTTCATAGTTAAACAGTTCTGTGGCTAAAATGGCAGACAAGCTATGTTGTTAAGGATGTGAAATGCACTTGGTAATAAAGAGGTTAAAGTACATGTATAGTTATTAAATGACCAGACTTTCAAATGAATTGATGAAATGTCTACTATATGGTTAACATGCTTCACAATGTAGACAATGTAGCCAAGTTATAATTTGTCTAAGTGAAGCTGCAGATTTAGGTGTGAACGGAAACCTCTACACAGTTAACAGGAACACACTAATTGCATGGAACACGTTGAAGACATTCTTACCATTGCTCCTATGTGTTGTTTGTAATCTTAGGTTGTTGTTAGCCCAAATAGAAATGGCATATAATCTCAAAATAATCCAAAGGGTGAAGAACATATGTCTCATGGTGATGGTAGAAAAGTGGAGCAATAAAATTTGGTGGCACTGTTACTATGTAGATATTGTACTACTATTGTATGTGTACTGCTGTTAATAATTACCGTGGGCTGTAGACAAAAAGCTTGTTAATGATGAAAACTGGCCTCCTGAAACAAGTCTATTTTTTTTCTTTAATAGAATCACATAAACAATTAAGCCTTTAAAGAGATTTCTATGCGTTTACACCAAAATGACTGTTACAAGTATGTTAATACCGGTATATTATCTGTTATGGGCTGTAACAATAATTTCAGTAATGTATTAATTAGTACAAATATAACCATCTTTGCATGTTACATGATTTATTTTCATGGCAAATGAGAAATAGCACTTGGAATATTAAAGGGACAGTCTAATGCCCCATATAGGTCATCCACTAAACTATATATTTTAAAGTACTTTGTAAGTACTTAAAAATGCATGCAAAAAGAAACATAAATAATATATACCGTATTTGCTCGATTATAAGATGACCCTGATTAGAAGACGGCCCCCCAAAATGTGAATATTAATTTAAGAAAAAAAAAAGAAAAAGCCTGCATATAGGAAAAAAAGTTTTACTAGTAAATATTAATTCACATGTAAACTATTTTTTTCATTTTTAATAAAAACTATGATTGAGAAAAATGCATTTTTTGTTTTTATTTCCTTTTGCCAACCTGCCCCCAGTTATGTACATCTGCCCCCAGATATGCCTTATACCCCCTATATGCCACTCTGCCTCCCTGGTTTTAACCTAATAAACTGCTATCTGATCACTGATTAGCGACCCTTTAGGTCACTGATCATTAACTGATCTTACCAATCAACAGCCAGCAACCAAGCCTGACCATCATCCCTATAAATAACACTATAAACTAACTCTAACCTATTCCTTACATCTAATCACAGTTAACACAAACAATCTAACAACAATTTACCTTCTGTAAAAAAAAATGCCTCCAAACCCCAACAAGGGACTCCTGCAAAAATAAAGAAAAAAAGCAAAAAGGACTCCGGCATGCAGTATTCATCCTAAAACATACACAATATGTAAAAAGCTATAGAAAAAATACAAAAAAGCAAAGTTGTGTCTCTTTGAGATTCTCAGGTGATATGTTTTCAGGGAATATATGGTTTGTAGGAGTTTAGGGGTAGCCCCCTCGTAAAAATCATGAGGTATGCATTCCAGGTTCAACTGTAAAAAAAAAGTTGAAATACCTTTGCAATCTAATTATTCAGTATGTATCCTGCCTGTGCATTATCCTGTTTGAGTAAACCAGCCCCTTTGGATTGAAGTCTGTATTCTGCTTGCTTTATACTGTTTGTGCATACCAGTCGTTGTATTTATTTACCAATTTAGCCAGCACATTCCAATGCAGACTTTATTCCTTATATCCAGCCTAGTGTGTGTTTCTCTTGTCTGTGCCTACCTGACAAACGTCATGTATTGTGGGGTAGAAACAGTCTGTTCTCCTTCTTGACTCCCTCGTATGACTCTCGACTTCCTTGTCCAGGTCATACACTCTACCATATACACCAAACCAAACAGATCACATTTTACCACACACACACCACCCCCCTCATCACACATACTGTTCTCAGCACACATATCACACTCTACCATATACATCACTTTCAACCATAAAAATCACATTCCAACACATGAATACAATACCATTAGCAAACCAAATCTACCACATGTAGCTCTTACGTGTCACTCTCTACCACTGCACATAACTACACAACATTTTTAGCCACACAAATCACACTTCACAACATGCACTGTTCTCAGCCACACTGATTGACTTTATTATACACCACTCTCAGTCACACAAACCAGTCTCAGCCACACAAATCAGAATCTAAAATACACACCACTCTCCGCCATGCATGATGCACTTTACCACTCACACCCACACACCATTCCCAGCCACTCAGATCACAATCTACCATATACACCACTCTTAGCCACATAGATTACATGTTACCACACACAACTTTCAGCCACACAAATCACACTTTATCACACACACACTACTCTCATCCAAACAAACCACAGTATACCGCACACCAGAAAAAATACACAACAATCGATTTGTGTCTTTGTTCATAAAACTTGTGTTAAATGACATGGAATAATTATAGTACATTTGCCTCTGGATCCTTGGGGACATTGATTTTATCGAATAATCGATAGTGAAAATTGTTGCCAACAAATTTCATTATCGATTAGTTGAATCGATTTTTATCGATTATAAAATGAGGGTTTTTTCAGAGCAAATGTTCTGAAACATACCCCTCGCTTTATAATCCGGTTCATTCAGTGTGACTCACAGCAGCAGTTACTACTTACAGTCCCTCCCTGCAGTCACTCTGACGATTGGCCCAGCCCCTTTTTCCTCCCAGTCCCTCCCTGCAATCACACTGCCAATTGGCCCCGCCCATTTCTTATAGCGGCCACATGGCTCAGACAACTGTGAGTATAACATTAATATTTGGGCTGCTGAAACTTAGGGGAGGCGGGTGTTAATTTGGGGCAGTAATGGTTAATGGGATGTTTAGGGTTAATGTAGGGGCAGTTATGGTTAATGGGGTGTTGAGGGTTAATTTGGGGGCAGTTATGGTTGATGGGGTGTTGAGGGTTAATTTAGGGGCAGTTATGGTTGATGGGGTGTTGAGGGTTAATTTAGGGGCAGTTTTGGTTAATGGGGTCTTCAGGGTTAATTTAGGGGCAGTTAATGGATGAGAGTGATGAGGATAAGTATGAATTTTATGATAATACTTTTTTTTCAAATTTCGGGCCCAAAATTAAGGTGCGTCTTATACATGGGGAAATACCAAGTATTCCAAGCCTGGTGCTAGTAATCAGCAGTTTCCATACAAAGCACTCTCAAAGGATGGTCAGCACTCCAGGTCTTTAAGTTAACAACTTCTCTTTATTCAAACAAAGTCGACGTTTCAGTCATTGCTGACTTTCATCAGGATCTTAGACAACCTTCACAGATTATACGTGATATTTTTAATAGATGAAAATATTGTCAATCTTTTAGAAGAATTACCGGCAGGCCCGGACTGGGACAAAAAATAGGCCCGGGCAGTTAAGACTGAGCAGCCCGTTTTTATTTATTTATTTATTTTTTGTTAAACCAAATTCTGACAAATTTAATATACCATTTCTTGTTGTCTATTAGTTATATTTCAGCATGCTTTTGTCACTGTAATCAATTAGCATTACATAAATATATAATAAATGAATCATAATGTCATGCAATTTATAAAGTGCTATATCTTTAATGAAAGATTCAAAACAGTAACTAATCTTTGACCATTTAGTTGGTACTTAGAAAAAACTAGAGGCAGTGTGGCACTCCTTCGGCCTTGGCTGGTCAGATCACCCTCACGACAAGTGAGTCTGTCAGTCACAGACTCACAGCACAGCAGGGAAGAAACTCAGACCACCTCAACTCAATTCCGGCGCTCAGCCAATCCTCTAGGCGGAGCAATGTGACTAAAAAAAAGTCATCATACACGAGACCCCTGAAGCCACAATTTAGTGCCACTAATCCTTTTTAATAAGATACGCAGGTTGAAATAGAGTAAATAACACAATACCTTTACTTTTGCTCTCACTGATTTCTGGGCCTAGAATGTTTTGCCCTCTGAAGTGACTACAAATTCAGGAGGGCGTTTTATCTCTGGATAAGTAAAAATTAAATAGTTAAATTTATTCTTCCTACAGAAAGTAAAGGGCCAGAAAACAGATGACTAAATACACACCAGGACAGGCTCTGCCACCCAGACACACACACAAGGACAGACTCTGCCACACCGACACCCAAACACACCAGGACACCCCTAAGGCCGGCCCTGGTGGCCGGCCCGGTCGCAGTTGCTGCGGGCTTTAGGGGAAGGTGCTCCTTTTGCCGGGCGTTAATGCGGCCGTAGAGGCCGCATAGGCCCAGTCAGTCCGGTCCTGACTGGGGCTATTTCAAGGTAGGGGCCTGGAGCTGCAGCCCCTACGTCAATCCGGCCCTGGGCCGCCCGGCCCACCGGGCGAATGTCCGGTGTGCCCGATGGCCAGTCTGGGCCTCATTAACGGTAATTACCACACTCATCATTCCATGTTTAGGGGTTATAAGCTGCACTCATAAAACGTCATAATCATGAACTATACTATATGTCCCAAAAGGGGATAAAATCCTTCTATATTGAAGAAGACAAAATTCACCTCTATTTAAAACAAGAAAAAAACATTATATTTACCACCTATTGTTGCCAGTATACAAATGGTCCCTGTCAGTGGAAAATTAATTGAATTTTTTAAAAAAAATATTTGATTGTCATAAAAATAAGATTAGCCAGGGCACAATGTAAAATACAAAGAATTCTGAAAGTAAAACAAAAATAGGAGAGAGAGAGAGAGAGAGAGAGAGAGAGGAAAGAGAGCCTGACAATGTGTTTTGGCATAAACCATCCTATTGATAAGAATCCACCAATGCAATTCCTAAATTTTACATAGGATAGTTAGGAACTTGATCACGTGATTAACATATTTTTACATGTTTGCTGCCATTATATACCACTAAGGAGCGCTATTGTCTAAGAAATGATTTAACAGCATGATAGGAAATATATTGTATCGATATGTACCAATTAATTGTTTTCTTATTTATTGGACATTAAACCAGTCTAATTGTCTTAACAGAAATCCCCAGTACCTGGTATACTCTACATCATTAAAATTCAAATTACATGGCAGGCAAAAGACAATTATATATTTCATGGACAAGAAACATTAAAGTATATAAAATATATAAAAGAAAAATTAGGCATACAAAAATAAACTAATCTTACTAAAACAAATCTAACATATTTGCTCGATTATAAGAAGAGTTTTTTTTCCAGAGCAAATGCTCTGAAAAATATCCCTCGTCTTATAATCAAATAGAGGTCTGACTATGAGACTAAGATCCAGATCCCCCGCAGTGCTGCAGGGGAACTGTATCCTCCGGTCTTATGGCCCCAATTTAACACCCCTCCCCAAAAGCCGGAAGGAGGTACGGTTAGCAGCAGGGGTTGTCTGCGTCCATCTTGACTTGGAGTCAGAAGCACCGGTAAATTTTTTTTTGGGGGGGGGTGTTAAATGGGGGCATAAGGCATTTCTGTAGGCAGAGTGCTCTATGATATGCCTTTTAACCCCCTTAATGTCACTCTGCCTCCAGAAATGCCTTTTAAACCTCCATATGCCACTCTGCCTCCTGAAATGCCTTATACCTCCGTATATGCCACTCTGCTCCATAATATGCCTTTTAACCCCCTAAATGCCAGAGTGGCACATAGGGGTCAAAAGGCATATCATGGGGGACAGTGGCATATAGAGGGTTAAAAGGCATATCATGAGGCACAGTGGCATATAGGGGGTATAAGGCATTTCTGGGGCAGAGTGGCAAGCCTGGGGGCAGATGTGCATAACTGGGGGGCAGGTTGGAAAATAAAAGGAAATAAAGCAAAAAAAAATTTCTTAATCATAGCTTTTATTAAAAAAAATAGTTTACGCGAATTAACATTTACTAGTAAAACTTTTTTCCTATCGGGTCGTCTTATATTCAGGCTTTTACGGTAATATGAAAAAGCATCATTATAACGTGCTTAAAATATAATACCGATTAAGTTACTAATTAGTTTCATATATTAGCAACTAGTTATTTTGTAGTATTTTCAGCATTTACTGATAAGCAACTCATACCCCCTACTTTTTCTCTTAGCCATAAATCTCTAATTGAGCTATACATTTTAATAGGTACAAACTTGCTTAGACAGCTACTTCATTGTTCTCCGTGTGAGAAAGAGATCATTAAATGATTTAAAGAAAACAAAATGGCTCTGACTCCATTTTGTTTTTGTGTAAGTCTAATATGCTGAGATATTTTTCAGCCACAAATATCTGACAGTAGAGTGTGGTTGGGTGTTTTGTTAGAGTGGTGTGTGTGTGTGGCAAAGTGTGACTGAGAGTGGTGTGAGAGAACATTCTGTGTGATGGAAGTGGTACGTGTGGTAAAATGTGATCTGTTTGGTGTACAGTATATACAGACTTCATCTGTAGTATCTTTTAATTGTGTGTTAGACATTGATGGATTGGGTATTTTGGGTTAGTGTCTATCAAACACAAGACTAATACTTGTTCGCCATATTCATATGCTACATATGTTGACAAGCTAAGTCTCTTACAGATCATGATGTGTATGGGCTCAGGATTATTAGGAGATCCAGTACCTCTGTTCCATGTTATAATGTGTATATTAGACATGTGCATTTTTTAGTTGTTTTGGCCCTTTCGTTTTCGGAAAACAAATTTTGTACCCTGGCGAATCGCTTCGGCCGAAAATCTCAGAACTAAATTAATTGCCCAGTACCCTCATTACTCTCCTACACTCTCACTAACTCGCTCATACTGTCACTCGCATTCTCACACTATCTAAATGTTTCCCTACCTTCTCTGCCGACCACTTCCACTTCTGCTGACCACTTTCGCTTCCACATCTCCTTCTGCATCCTCTTCTTCATCATCTTCTCTCTATTTTCTCTATTCTCATCTCAATTCTATCTTCAATCCTTAATCATCTTTGTGAACCTGGACTGTATACGATTAACCGTTTGGCTGCCCGACACACACATTTTAACCCTGTACACTGACACTCACAGCCTTTTCACACGCCTGTCCATACACACATGTACACACACATATACACCAATCTTACAATTATCTGCCCATACACACATACAGTTGTGCTCAAACGCTTGCATACCCTGGCAGAAATTGTGAAAGGTTGGCATTGATTTTGAAAATATGACTGATCAAGCAAAAAAAACAGTCTTTTACTTAAGGCTAGTGATCATATGAAGCCATTTATTATCACATAGTTTGGCTCCTTTTTAAGTCATAATGATAACAGATATCACCCAAATGGCCCTGATCAAAAATACCCTTGAATGTTTGGCCTTGTTACATATACACAAGGTGACACACACACAGGTTAAAATGGCAATTAGAGGTTAATTTTGCACACTTGTGGCTTTTAAACTTGCAATTAGTGTCTGTGTATAAAAAGTCAAGTTTGTTAGCTCTCACGTGGATGCACTGTGCAGGCTACATACTAAGCCATGAGGAGCAGAAAAGAACCTGCGTAACAAGGTAATGAAACTTTATAAAGATGGAAAAGGATATCCAAAGCCTTGAAAATGCCAGTCAGTACTGTTCAATCACTTATTAAGAAGTGGATACCAGTCAGGTATACGTAGAAAGATTTTAGCCACAACTGCCAGATGAATTGTTCGGAATACAAAGTAAAACCCACAGGTAACCTCAGGAAAAATACAGGCTGCTCTGTAAACAGATGAAACAAAAATTAGCTGCAGAAATAAGCCTTTACTGTGCCACTGCTATAAAAAAAAGCCAGGCGACAATATGCCCAACAACACCTTGACACGCCTCACAACCTCACAGCTTCTCACAGCTAAAATAAATGGTTTGACCCGGAGATTGCCGGGTGAACGCTGCTCTTCCGGGTCGCAGGTGCTGGGTCTTGACACGCCCCGCTTCCCCACCCATTTTTTTCCTTTAAATGGGGGTGTTTCCCGCTGCCATCAGTGGGAGCGCCCCCGACGTCAGCGGGACCGCCCACCGTTGTCAGCGGGACGGCCCACCATCAGCTACACCGCCTTTTGCGTTACATATCTTCTTTTTCTTTATCTATCCCTATCTTATCTCCCTCTCTATCTCATTATCTCATCCTTAGCCCCATTATATCCTCCCTTTGTCATTGTTCTCTCTATTTTCTCTAATTTCTCTTTAGCTGTTTCACTAGCATCTGTCCCCCATTGCTCTCTTAATTTTGGGGCAGTTATATGGAGATCTGTGATCTCTCCACCTAGACCTGCACTCAACACCTGCATTTACCGGGACATGTCCTGGGCACCGAAGTATCGGGACAAGCTTCCAAATCCTAATAAGATCAGGGCAGTTGGGAAGTATGTAATGCCATAATGTTGAATTCTCAATGCATATATAAAATATGACCATGAAATATGTTTGTTTGCGTTAATAAGAAGATAAAACTGAAGAAAACAGTGTAGATTTGTCAAGTCAACAATACCCCCATAATGTTTAATTCTGAATGCATATATAAAATATGAAATAAAGCTTTTTATTTATTAAGAAAAAGAAACTAAGGAAAACATAATATGTCTCTGATATCCTTCATTGCATTGTTTTTAAAATATTATAAATCACAACTAAGATTGCAGACTACACATATAAAGCCTTTGTTTTCTGTTTCATAGCATTTCAGAAAAAGGGAGTGGTGCACTAAAAATCCATAAATTGTAAATAAAATCCCTGGCATAAGCTTAATTGCTTTTGAAGTTGAATATGCTGTTAGTTTACATGCAAAGTTGAGAAGACAAGTAAAGGTTCTAACTTGTTTGCTTACCAGGAACAACAAAACTATTTTGACTTCATCCTATATGAGAAAACATATTATTTTCTGATATGCACTTTGGAAAAGAACAAAGCTGTTCTGAAAGTTGGGAGAATGCTGTTCCATGTGATAACAATCTCAGTCTTCCAAAGTACAGTGCTGCATTGCGACAAAGTTCAAGCATAATATGTCCCTGGTAACAGGGCTGTGTAGATATAAACTATCCAAAGCTGTATAGTTAAATGTCAACTGCGTGGTAAACCTCATTGATACGGGCAGCATTAGCACAAGAAAGAAACTATGTACTATGTTAACTAGAAGCCCTATAGCTGGGTGAACCAGGTAAAAAGCAACAACACAATCATGCAAAAGTTCCCCATCAAAAAAGGTCCTCAACATCTGGCATTCCCCGGCACCACAACCAATGGTAACTAAACTGACCATATCAATTGATCAGGTGAAAGAAACCAAAGCCTCTCTTTGCGAGACTGCCTCCTTGACGAGCTCCTGGACCAAGGCATTTTGGAAATGCCTCAAAATCCTGGATGGAAGGGGAGGAGGAGACCTTCAAACATAGGATAGGCACAGACGTCATGTGTTTGTCAGGTGGGTCCTAACTTTTATTACTTTTATTACTTCTATTATAGTTAATATGTCTATATTTACCATCAATGTATGGAGTGTGAGGGAAAAATATAGGCATGGTATTCTTTCATTTTTGTATGTTAGTCAGCCAATGCCTATATGTTAAAGTTGTGTACTACCGTATTTGCTTGAATATAAGACGAGCTCTGAAAAATACCACATTGTCTTATAATAGGGGTTGTCTTCTAATCAGACCTCAAATGCAGGGGACCTAGATCCTCCTGTCTGGATCCTCCTCTCATGACATGACCTTCCTGTGCTCCATCATTGAAGCCCCAGAAGGCAGCAGTGGAGGTTGTCTGCACGCATCTCGCAGGTGTTCACCCAGCTGCAAGAGAGGAGGATCCCTCGTAGCGCTGCAGGAGACATGTATCCTCCTCTCTGGCAGCCGGAGAATGTCTGCGCGATGTGTGCAGACAATCTCAACTACTGCCTGCACTTCTGCTGGGGCTTCTATGACGGAGCGCCAGCGTGGCATGGCCTTCCAATGCTCAGTCATAGAAGCCCTGGCGAAAGTGCAGGGCAGAAGCGGAGGTTGTCTATACCAGGGAGTCTGAAGCATGGGGTATAAGTCTTATCTGGGGGCAGTGTGGCATATCAGGGAGGCAGAATGCCATATGGGGGGTTAAAAAGCATATCTGGGGGGCAGAGTGGCATAAAGGGGGGGTATAAGGCTTAGCCGAGAGGTAGAGTGGCATACAGGGGGTATAAGGCATATCAGGGAGGCATGTGGCATATAAAGGGATATAAGGCATATCTGGGGGGCAGAGTGGCAAGCCTGGGGGCAGGTGTCCATAACTGTTGGGCGGTCATAGTTTTATAAAATAAAATAAAAAATTACATGTGAATTAATACTTACTAGTAAACCTTTTTTCCTATAGGGTAGTCTAATATTCAGGCTCTTTTTATCTAAATTGATATTCAAATTTTGGATGGGTTGTCTTATAAATATGGTCATCTTATAATCGAGCAAATATGGTATATTTTTTTCTCAGTTAAACCATCATCTTAGCATTGAGAGACCCCAGCATCCATCCTTTTTGTCATTAGGTAGCAACTGTTACTCGGGTAGTGATGTTCTGACCAGGGGCTGTTTCATAATCGATTCTGTATAGGAACTTGGCTGTGGTCAACTTTGAATCATAGGTGTTCATAGGTAGGGACTATGTATACTTCCCTGCAAAGGAAGAGACCCAGAGGACCCAGTTGACAGTCCCAACTTAGTCTAGATGTTAAAGAAGCATACTATATTGTCACCTTAGCAGAAATACCGTATTTGCTCGATTATAAGACAAAGTTTTTTCCAGAGCAAATGCTCTGAAAAATACCCCTCGTCTTATAATCGAGGTCGTCTTCTAATCAGACAAAAAAATGTCTGCTGGGGCCATGCTGCTTACCGGGCTTTGGTCGCGAGCAGTGTCTCTGCTACTCGCAGCAGGAGAAGCTAGCACAGTCCTCACATAACTCTACCTCCCCCCTCCTTCCTCTGGGGGCCAGAGAAGTTGCTCGCACAGCCGGGCCCCTGCAGAAGTCTGCGAGTGGGAAATCTGCAGTTCTGGTAAGGGGGTGGGGGGTTTGAGCAAGTATGTGTGATTAATGGAATGAATGAGTATTTAAATGTTTGTGAATGAGTGTGTGTGTGTGATAGCATGGATGTGTAAGGGGGGTGGTGGTGGTAGCATGGCATAGGGAGCTGTAATCCCACTACTATCATCCCCAGGTTCCAGCATGTACTGGTTGCCTTGGCTTGATAGGAGTGTGATTGCTGTTAGCAGTTTTATATATATATATATATATATATACCTCCAGAAATTCATTTTAACCCCCTATATGCCACTCAGCCCCATGATATGCCTTTTAACCCCCTATATGCCAGAGTGGCATATAGGGGTATAAGGCATATCATGGGGCAGAGGGGCATATAGGGGGTTAAAAGGCATATCATGGGGCACAGTGGCATATAGGAGGGTGTAAGACATTTCTGGAGGCAGAGTGGCATATAGAGGGTTAAAAGGCACATCATGGGGCAGAGTGGCAAATAGGGGGGTATAAGGCATTTCTGGGGGCAGAGTGGCAAGCCTGGGGGCAGATGTGCATAACTGGGGGGGGACAGGTTGGCAAATAAAAGGAAATAAAAAATATATATTTTTCTCAATCATAGCTTTTATTAAATATGAAAATTAGTTTACATGAATTAATATTTACTAGTAAAACTTTTTTCCTATAGGGTAGTCTTATATTCAGGCTTTTTGTTTTTTCCTAAATTAATATTTTGATTTTGGAGGGTCGTCTTATAATCAGGGTCGTCTTATAATCGAGCAAATACGGTAATACCTGGTCGACCTATTAAAGCCGGCATAAGCTGTATAGGAGAGAATTTGCCTAAATTTGTATATTTGTAGATTTAGAAAACATATTATGTGGTGTGCTGGATACATTGATGATCTGGTCTACATTTGGTCTGGACATGAACATCTTCTTTTACAATATGTAGAATACCTTAATGATAATGAATTAAATCTATGCTTTACTCTTAATTTCTCTAAAGAAAGATAGCATATCTGAATTTATGGCTGTCCCACAATAATTATGGAAAGGTTTCTACAGCAGGGTATAGGAAATACTATTCTTTATTATGCTAGTTGTCATGCGTAATATTCCTTTTAAGACTACGGAGGTAAAAAGAGGATGTTCTTAATAAAGCCTATATTAGAGCAAGACATATAGATAGACAAGTTCTATTGACCAACAACTCTAAGAGGCAGAAATCTACATACACGTCTCCAAACACCAAGGCTGACTCTCTTTGTTTTGTCACTGAATACAGTATGGAATTTAATAAGATTAAAAGCATTATTCAAAGTAATTTGGCTATACTAAAAACGCATAAGAAACAAAAAAATATCATGGATAAGGGATGGAAGCCCAGGTCGAGACGGCTTCACGCCCCTATACTATGGCAAATTTTTAGGTCCACATATGGTCACCCTGTTAAATGCCCTAGCTCAGGGGAGTCCAATTTTTTTCTGCAGGAGGCCACTTCATCAGAAATGTATATGTGCGTGGGCCACACTCATTTTTCACTGAGAGAAAAAAAGATGGCCTTTAATAAGAGATGCAGATTGAAATAAAGTAAATGACACAATACTTTTATTTTCCTCTCACTGATTTCTGGGCCTAGAAGGTTTTGTCCTCTATAGCGACTACAAATTCAGACATGAAGTCCAAAGCCTGTTTTTGCCACCATTATTTATCAATGATTTATTATTTTGCCCAAACCTCTACTTTGTCCACGAACTAGAGGTTTTGCTAGTAGTGTAAATGTGCAGCTATCTTTAAGTCTATTTATGAGCAATCTAATGCCTAATTTTGTCACCAATATTTATTAATAATTTACTGTTTTGTGTTAAATATTCCAATTGAAATGATAGAGCTGCTCAGGTTTTCTTCTTCCTGGCTGTCTTACTTTATAGTTGTCTCCCACCTTTTCGATGATCTCATAGGGGCCATGCCAAGTTGCAAGGAACTTGTTCTCCACTGTAGGAACCAGCACTAGTACTTTATCCCCAGGTTGGAATACCCTGATCCTAAAATTACGTTTATAGCTATTTTTCTGTACTTCCTGCATATGTTCTCTTACTACAGGCATGATGGCTGCCATTCGGTCCTGCATCTGTGCTCAATCACACTTCAGTAAGGTGTGGTTTCCTGCTCCAACGTCTCTTTAGCTATGTCTAACAATCCACAAAGATGTCTCCCATATAATAACTCAAAAGGTGAGAAACCAGTGGAGGGTAGGGGAACTTCCCAAATGGAGAACACTAGGTATGGTAACAAAAAGTCCCAATTTTTGCCATCAGTGTCAACCACCTTCCGTAGCATACTTTTTAGTGTTTTATTAAACCGCCCAACTCAACGTCAGTCTGGGGTTGGTATTCTGAGGTCCTAATATGCTTCACTTGAAGGAATTTGCACAACTCTTTCATGACTCCGGACATAAACGTGTGCCTTGAGCCGTTAATATCTCTTTAGGAAAACCCACTCTGCTAAACGTTTACATGAGCTCTTTTGCTATATACTTTATTACGCTGGGCTACTGCTTCCGGGTAACAAGTTGCATAGTCCCCTAGCTGATTTTACCAATGGCCCCACTAAGTCCATAGCAATCCTTTCAAAGGGTATGTCAGTTATAGGTAGAGGTATCAGTGGGCTAACAAAAGCCTTCAAAGGGTCTCTGAGTTGGCATTCGGGACAAAAAGAGTAATAGTTTGTTACTGCAGCAAATACCCCAGGCCAGTAAGTATTCTCTCTCATGTTTTTTTCTACTCCCAGGTGTCTACCCAATATGTGGCTATGTCCAAGACTAAGTACAGTTTTTCGGAAAGCCCTGGGTAACCAATAACGGTTTAGAGGTACCTGCACCCTTTCTACTCCATATATCGGATCATTGATTACTTCAAAGTAGGGGTTGGGTAATCTGTTTTCTGGCTCTATTCCTGACTTGAATATTATTTCTAGCAGCAACTAAAGTAGGAACTTCCCTAAAATTAACCGGACTGACCCCTAATGCTGAGAAATCATCCTTCTTACGTACTGCTGAGGTTACTCCAAGCCTTTCCAGGATTTCATCCTTCAACTTGCGGGAGTCACTAGCTTGTGTTGGCTCTAAGTCATAGTAGGCCTTCCAGGGTTCTCCACTCAGGAACTGTGTCAGTATAGATCCTTCTCTCTCTGTTGTGCGTTCAAAAGCCAGAAGATATGCCTCAATGTCATCTACTGCAGTCATCTTTTTAAGATATTGACTTGCCCGAATCACCTTGGGTCCTTGATAGGAAGAAAGGGCACAATGCCTTCTGGACCATACACATAGAATTTTTTAAAGCTATTTAACAAACTTGTAAACTGCTGGTGAATATCCCTAAACCCAAACAAGGGAGACACACAATTAAAACAATTCTGATAGAGCAATGCACACAGATTACATGCACACTAAAGACATAAATAGACTCTTTGCAGACTACTACACAACATTACATTACATTTATTTATAAAGCGCTGGCAGATTCCGCAGCGCTGTTACAGTCAGTAGAACAATTTCACATACAAAAACACATACAATAATAAACTGGTACAAAAGGAGAAGAGGGCCCTGCTCTTGCGAGCTTACAATGTAGTCGGTGATTGAGGGGGAAGTGAGACAATAGGAGAGGACTGCTTGGATGGGGGTGTGTTGATCTGGTTCTGATGATGCGTTGTAGCTGCCTTCTGCAGTGGTACCTGGTATGTCGTTTCCCTCCCGTTTAACTCCAGTGTAACGCTTAAAAAGCCACTTATGGTGAGGGCACTGGGGCAGAGGCCACAGCAGCTACATTTCCAAGCAAGCTTGTTTCCAAGTGAGGCCTAGGAATTTATAGGGCTGTCTCACAAGTGGTCATATAAGGTAATTGCATACAGGAGGCAGATGTTTCACCAAATTTTTTAACCCTTTGATAGCAGCAGGGTATGAGGGGTTAAAATGAAATATGGGATATTCATACCTGTAAGAGAAGGAGATATGGCAGACATTAGTGATTGCCAGAGTAGTAGTTGGATGAAAGCATGAAGACCAGGGATGGATGTCTGGATAGTCCAGTGTAACTCTTCAATAGCCACTTATGATGAGGCCACTTGTGCAGAGGCCACAGCAGCTACATTTACACAATACTATATTCAGGGAAACAGGATGATAAGGAAAGAAGGTTTGCAAATATCAATATAGTCCCAATAGGTACTGGAAGCAATTAAAACTCTTCAACTCGGGTAAAAACCTGGGTCCAGATGGAATTAGGGCTGCAACAACTAATCGATAAAATCGATAATAATCGATAATGAAATTCGTTGGCAACGAATTTCATTATCGATTAGTTGAATCGATTAATATCGATTATAAAATGAGGTTTTTTTCAGAGCTCTGAAAAATCCCCCTCATTATATAATCCGTTTGTCTGACTCACCGTCTCACAGCAGCAGCTCCTACTTACTCCCCCTCCCTGTAATCACTGTGACAACTGGCCCCGCCCCTTCCTTCTCCAGGCCAGAACCACATGGCTGTGACACTCATCTAACTGTAAGTATATGTGTATATATATATATATATATATATATATATATATATATATAATGTGTATGTATATATATAATGTGTATGTGTGTATATATATATATATTAGGGCTGCAACTAACGATTATTTTAATAATCGATTAGTTGGCCGATATATATATATATATTTGGGCTACTGAAAGTTAGGGGAGGTGGGGGTTAATTTAGGGGCAGTTATGGTTAGTGGGGTGTTTAGGGTTAATTTAGGGGCAGTTATGGTTAATTGGGTGTTTAGGGTTAATTTAGGGGCAGTTATGTTAATAGGGTGTTTAGGGTTAATTTAGGAGCAGCTGTGGTTAATGGGGTGTTTGGGGTTAATTTGAGGCAGTTGTGGTTAATGGTGTGTTTAGGGTTAATTTAGGGGATGCTGTGGTTGATGGGGTCTTTAGGGTTAATTTAGGGGATGCTGTGGTTAAGGGGGTGTTAAGGGTTAATTTAGGGGCAGTTATGGTTAATGGGGAGTTTAGGGTTAATTTAGGGGAATCTAAATCCTGGGGGCAGTGAAGTGACATATCTGGGGGTATAAGGCATATACAGTATATAAGGCATATGTGGGGAGGGCAGTGTGGCATGTCTGGGGAGGACGGAGTGGTGTATCAGGGTGTATAAGGCATATCTGGGGGTAGAGTGGCATATCTGGGGGTAGAGAAGTGGCATGTCTGGGAGGCAGGGTGGCATGTCTGGGGAGGATGGAGTGGGGTATCAGGGGATATAAGGCGTATCAGGCACAGTGGCAGATGTGGGAGGCAGCGTGGAGTGGCAGATGTGGGAGGCAGCGTGGAGTGGCAGATGTGGGAGGCAGCATGGCATATGTGGGAGGCATTGTGGAGTGGCAGATGTGGGAGGCAGCATGGCGTGGCATATGTGGGGAGGGCAGGGTGGCATGTCTGGGGAGGATGGAGTGGTGTTTCAGGGGGTATAAGGCGTATCAGGCACAGTGGCATGTGGGGGGTAGAGTGGAGTGGCAGATGTGGGAGGCAGCGTGGAGTGGCATATGTGGGAGGCAGCGTGGAGTGGCATATGTGGGAGGCAGCGTGGCGTGGCAGATGTGGGAGGCAGCGTGGAGTGGCATATGTGGGAGGCAGCGTGGAGTGGCATATGTGGGAGGCAGCGTGGCGTGGCAGATGTGGGAGGCAGCGTGGAGTGGCAGATGTGGGAGGCAGCGTGGTGTATATGTGGGAGGCAGCGTGGTGTGGTATATGTGGGAGGCAGCGTGGAGTGCTGTGGTAGGCAGCGTGGCATATGTGGGGGGGCAGCATGGCATGTCTGGGAGGCAGCGTAGCAAGCCTGGGCTCAAATGTGCATATATTGGGGGGCTGGTTGGGAAATAAAGACAAGAAATGTGTTATCAAAGTTTTTTTATTCTGCTGTTTGTATTTAACATCATTTGTTTAGTAAATTATTTTAAATAAATGAAAAATGTACATTCATTTTTTTTATCCGATTAATCGATTAATCGAAAAAATAATCGGCCAACTAATCGATTATTAAAATAATCGTTAGTTGCAGCCCTAGATGGAATATTACTAAATTCTATTCCCATATATAGCTCCCTTTCTCACTGATCTTTTCAACTCATATTATCCACGAAACTCTTGCTATATCAGTAGATGTAGGGGCTCTTCACCACTAGACGCTCCAATTTCAGGTGATCACGTCATCTCAGTTCCCAGCTGTTCTTGGTTATCCTTGGCTACAAAGGCATAATCCCAGCTTTGACTGGCACACAAGTGATATTTTGTCTTGGTCTCCTCAGTGTGCTAATTGTTGATGTAGGCTGGCGAAACTATGATGTAACTCCTCTCCACCTCTTTTACTTAAAGAGCACCAGGAGTACAGTGACGTGTTTGATAAGGTACAAGATGGAGTCCTATCTCCCCGTAGGTCATATGATTGTGCCACTGACCAGATGCCATCCCACCAAGGGGTCGTATATACCCTCTGCCTGTTACAGAGAATAAGGCCATGGAGGAGTATGTTGCAGATGCGCTTTCCCGGGGGTTTATCTGTAAGTCTACTTCCCCAGATGAAGCTGTTTTTTTCTTTGCGAAGAAGAAGGGCATCGAGTTGAGGCCTTGTATCGATTACAGAGGTCTCAATCCTCCAATGGTTAAGAATTCTTACACAATTTTGTTAATTACGGAACTTTCTGACCACCTCAAGGGAGCTATGGTCTTCACTTAGTTGGACCTTAGGGCGCAATTTAGGAACATAGGAATCAAGGTGGGCACAAGTGTTTAATACCAGGAGTGGGCATTATGAATACTTAGTAATGGCAGCTGGGCTATGTAATGCTCCCGCTATTTTCGAAGAATTTCAACAATGAGTGGTTGTCTATTTAGATGACATCCTTATCCACTTTCCATCTTTGGCGACTCACCATTCTCATGTCACAAGAGTATTACAGAAATGCGAATTTCACCAGTCTTGGGTAACCAGGGTAACCAGAGCTGAAGCTAAGAGCAGACTGGAATCAAGGAATCAGAGGTTCAGGACAGCATATGGAAATCCAGGAGTGGACCACAACAAAACATGGGAACTGAGGCAAGGCAGGGAAAAACAGATATGCAGCTCCGCAGCCTGGATGGACCCTGACAGAAAGTTTATTAAAAAACTTCTACTCTAGAACCTCAAGTCAGCATTTGCTGCGGCTCCTAAACTGGTTCACCTAAACCCTGCCCTACCTTTAATACTAATTTTGAGTCTCCTTTACACCTGGGCGGGTTTTTTTTTCTAAGAAATTGTCTTCTGTTGAGTTTAATTGTGAAATAGTGCGTATGGAATGGCTGGCCATCATTCTAGCCTTGAATTCCCTTCAAAGGGACCATAAGAACTTAACATACCTCTCTGGGGAATGATTGTCTCCTAGCCCCTAGGTATATATCTCCCCTATGCATCTTGACAAATGAGGTGTTCAACCAGATAGCAGGTGTCATAACTGCAGCCAGCATGAGACATGTCATGAACAGCCTATTGTGCCCAATAGTTAAACAATTCTGGAACAGTTTAAACCACACAGAGCACAACCTGTGATATGCATCTTGCCACAGAGATGGCAGTTATGGGGTTTAAGAAGACTATTGGGAGGTCCAGCACTAAGGTGGAGCAGATATTTATGGCACACAAAAAAAATCTTACAGGTGTAGATGCGGCCAAATAGCCCCATGTTAGCTCTGTTTAAACTAAGTACACTCTGCCAGTTGTACGGAAGTTATGGTCAAAAAATGTTTAAGCACTTGGGCAGCTTACATTAAATAAATGCTTTCTTAGGCTTATCCTTAGTCTGTTTATCAGGTAAATTAGTGTTTCAACCTCTTCCATGGGCTCCCCTGAATCTTCTTTGGTGTTATTTTCCTTGCAGAAGTCCCACGGCAACAACAAGTGACGCGACAGCTGATGGAAGAGCTTGATTGGCAGCATCGTAGCTCCCTCAACACCGATAACTGGGTCTGTGAACCAAGCAGATGCTGTGAATGAAACTCTAGAAGCCGAAGCGGACACCAGGGACCTATGCAATGCCAAACCGGACCCCAGCAGACCTGCACCACAGGAGATATAGCTCAGCCTATCCTAAGTAAGTCAGGCACAAACCATAACGAAAGAAATAGAATCAGCAGAAATAGAATCATGTTGGGCAGGAACAAACATGTGCCCGCAAGGAATAAACTACGAATAGAAAATTATCTCTTTACTTCACATTCCAGAACCAACACTAATTAGTTAACTAATATAATCGAGGGATCTTGAAACCACTTGTTTATATCCAATTAACTAAGTTTCTAGATTCCAACTTCCTGCTTGACCCTCTTCAATCTGGTTTCCGCCCTAAATGCCCTCCTCACCTGTCGTCTCTGTTAGTCAATTTGCTATATTACATGCTACTTGTTATGTCCTGTCTACCCATTGTACAGCGCTATGGAATTTGATGGGGCTATATAAAACAATAAATAATAATAATAATAATAATAATAACCACTGCTCTTTTTCCAACAGGCTTACCATAGAGGATCACATCCAGTCGGCAGTGCCTTACAAATGTATGTACGGTCTTTCACACCGCTTTCTTTGCAGATCTGCCTTTGAGCGGCGCCTACATGTGTCAGTCAAATATGTGGACACAGTCCTTGTAGAACGTATCTTTAGACCATGGAGAGGTTCTTTCTCTGATGCCCAGTAAACCTGATTATGTTATCTACTGTACAAATACACAGGAAACAGGAAAGGATTAACATAATTAACACATAATATAATGGCAAGGGATTAAACAGACAACATCGCCACCCAACAAATCTCTTCTCACATACAACAATGGCAAACACGCAACAGAGGTAAAGGGATTAGGGAAGTAACACTTAAACATAAACTAGACAGTGGGTCAGTCTTCAGTCACATACAAATGGAAACAAGCGGTAAATATATACCGTATTTACTCGATTATAAGACGAGTTTTTTCCAGAGCAAATGCTCTGAAAAATACCCCTCGTCTTATAATCGAGGTCGTCTTCTAATCAGACCTCATTCTGCTGGGGCCAGACTGCTTACCGGGCTTTGGTCGCGAGCAGCGTCGCTGCTACTAGCAGCAGAAGAACAGGAAGCTAGCACAGTCCTCACATAACTCTGCCTCCCCCCTCCTTCCTCTGGGGGCGGGGCCAGAGAAGTTGCTCGCACAGCCGGACCCCTGCAGAAGTCTGCGAGTGGGAGATCTGCAGTTCAGGTAAGGGGGTGGGGGAGGGTTTTTGAGTAAGTATGTGTGATTAATGGAATGAATGAGTATTTAAATGTTTGTGAATGAGTGTGTGTGTGTGATAGCATGGATGTGTAAGGGGGGTGGTGGTGGTAGCATGGCATAGGGAGGCTGTAATCACACTACTATCATCCCCAGGTTCCAGCATGTACTGGCTGCCTTGGCTTGATAGGAGTGTGATTGCTGTTAGCAGTTATATATATATATATATATATATATATATATATATATATATATATATATATATATACCTCCAGAAATTCATTTTAACCCCCTATATGCCACTCAGCCCCATGATATGCCTTTTAACCCCCTATATGCCAGAGTGGCATATAGGGGTATAAGGCATATCATGGGGCAGAGGGGCATATAGGGGGTTAAAAGGCATATCATGG
Organism: Spea bombifrons; assembly: GCF_027358695.1. Classification (NCBI taxonomy): domain Eukaryota; kingdom Metazoa; phylum Chordata; class Amphibia; order Anura; family Pelobatidae; genus Spea; species Spea bombifrons. The sequence goes on from NC_071087.1 coordinate 53,650,987, forward strand.
GGCACAGTGGCATATAGGAGGGTATAAGACATTTCTGGAGGCAGAGTGGCATATAGAGGGTTAAAAGGCACATCATGGGGCAGAGTGGCAAATAAGGGGGTATAAGGCATTTCTGGGGCAGAGTGGCAAATAGGGGGGGCAGATGTGCATAACTGGGGGGACAGGTTGGCAAATAAAAAATATATATTTTTCTCAATCATAGCTTTTTTAAATATGAAAATTAGTAAAACTTTTTTCCTATAGGGTATATATTCAGGCTTTTTGTTTTTTTTCATATATTCAGGCTTTTTGTTTTTTTCATAAATTAATATTTTGATTTTGGGGGGTCGTCTTATAATCGAGCAAACACGGTAATATGTCACAATTTAATCCTTGCAAGTCAAAATAAAATTGCAGTACCAATAGTGTTCCTAAAATGGGAGTCCAGCTTTTTGTCTGTATTGACTAATTAGTAGTCTATAAGCCATCCCATATGTATCTGACATTTTATTGATTTAATTAACACACACCTACCAAGCAGCCGTTCCTTTATATGTGGACTAGGTCTGTGGATTTTTTACATCAACGCACACATTTCTTAAGTGGCACCATCAAGGATCTTACCTAGAGAATTCAACAAGAAAGCAACTTACAAGCTGAGGGTATTTCCTCTATTTTGGGCCACTTTGAGCATTTCATTTGTAGTTCCCTGACAATGCTTACAAATCTTGAGCTTCCTTTCCCCTTCGCTCGCAACTAGATCTAAGAAAGTATCTATGATAGGTAAATGGCAGAAGTTTTGCAATTTTAAAACCCTCCACTGTCCCCCAGCACTTTCCTCTTATTTCAGCTGCAACAGTCAAGACCTTGCCAACCACTAAAAAAAAGGCATCTGGGATAGCATCCTCCCTCATGATGCTTCCCTAGTACATTAATCTCTCTTCTTGAGACAGATTAACATAATATTTTATTCTGTCAGCCCTAAAAAAGTGTTTGATGTCTTTCCACCATGCTACCCACCCACATCTTGTTACCTTTCTTGTGTTCTTACACTTTACCCTACTCCATGTATTCAACCTCCCCCTAACTTTTGGGCTAACCCTTTCAAATCTGAGTTCTAGCCACAATACTCTACAGCAAAGCTGCACAATTCCAATCCTAAAGGGGACCAAATTTTGCTTATCCTTGGTTGAGCACAAGCATCTTAATTAAAATTAAACTACTTGTTTCAAGAAACACATACACTGAATTCCTGGCCTGTTTTTTTGCTCTTGTGAACTGGAATTGTCAAGCCAAGTCAAGCAGTCCTCACCAATTACTAACAATCTCCTTAGTGTAAAGTAAAAGGCCACGTCTCTCTACTTATGCTCTTGGATCTGTCTGCATTATTGAAAATAAACGCTCACCAAAAAGATTTACTACTAACATCAGGTACGTTTAAACTTATGTAAAATGTAAACTGAATATTAGTAATTTTATGTGTTAAAGCTGTGTAATTATAGGCCAATCACAAGACAGACTCCTTGTTCTCTTATCAATCACCTGGCAAATGGAGGAAAGCCTCCAGGCTTACAGATAAAGGAAGTTCCTTGAAACAAAACGAAATAAAATTATTCCTAGAGCTAACCTATATTTTTGCATATAACACAATCTTCCACTTTAAACTCAATACCTTTCCCTACAGAGCCTTTAACAACACTGCGCCCCACTATATATATATATATATATATATATATATATAAAATCCAAAATTAACAATTGCACTCCAAATGCCAAATTTCTGCCCGGTGCCAAATAACTGCAGCAGTAATGTCATGTCCTGATGAAAGTCTGTAATAAACAAGACTGAAACGTTGACTTAAAAACCGAAGTTGTTTGTGTGGTCATTTGCAAAGTCCCTGGAGTGCCGGTAATTATTTTTGGACTTTATATATATATATATATATATAATTATTACTTCTCACTACTTCCCTATAATTTTATATATAATTATACATATTCTCTGGCATCCCCCTGGCAGAGGGAACCCCCCTTGGTGATGTCATCATGACATTGCAAGGGTTTCCCCTGTTTGAAAGGAGATCTCTGGGGTCTCATGTGAAATCTCTACTTATCTTCTCTCTAGAGAACAAAAAAATATAAAAAAGTTAAATATATATAAAAAAAGAAAAACTATGAAAAAAAACACTGACCCTCACTACAATTTGCCAAATCATCCCAATCATCTGCATCTGGGGCATTGCTGTACTGTGGGCGTGTTGCCAAACACAAATTAGCGTCTGTTTCTGCACTTTGACATACCCTGGGCTAGAAATCCGTAGCACCATTACAAAGTGTGATTGAAAATCAGATTTTCCTCTTTGACTGCTAACCTTGGACTAAGTCGAGCAGGAAAATGGATGCATGAAATTTATCAAAATTACCATAATGCAGTACCCTTGTCAACCTTTCAGAAACATTTAGTTGTGTGTTGCTTTTTGGAGATCTTTGAGCAGTATCGAAGTTGGAGACTCAGAAAACCAACTCAAAATATTACATTAAAAAATTCCACACCTTTTCATCTTTTAGTTGTAACCAGTGTTCCCTCTAAGCTGTGCGCTTGTGCGCGCGCACATAGCTTTTTAAGAGAGCGCACACGTCCAAAAATTGTGCGCACAACAGTTTTTCCCCAAAAAAGAAAAAAATAATAATTTTTTTGAAACTTTATGCGGCGCGGATATTGTGCTCACAAAATTTTTGCTCTGTGAAAATTTTTGCACAAGAGAAATTTTCTGCGCACACCAACTAAGAAAAATTAGATGGAACATTGGTTGTAACTCAAAATAAATGAAAATATTAGGCATTTAAAGTGCATGGACAAGCGTATGAATATATTTGGGGTTTATATTTATCATTTGCCTTTGCTATATGGAACTGTAAAACAATGTGATTTGTTTTCAAACTTATCGCAAACTGGATTATATATTAGATGTATGTGGTATGAAATCCCTACAATTATAATTTGTTGTGTACACTAAATGAGAAAGAGTGAAATTACAGAAATGTTAAAAATGTCCAAAAGCATAAAAATGCCTTTGTTGCGAAGGGGATAATTTCCCCCTCACGCTTCTTCGTCTAGGCTCATGAGTGTCACTTTCTTATTTTTCGTTATGTCTAGTAATTTGAGTTATTTATTTGTTTACATCGGGATCGACCTTAAGCCTTTCCATTTTCACCTCGCCTTATATCCCCAGCTTCTTCTAGTTTATAAGATACTCTGAGCAGCCCCTCCAACCTTTTGTTTCTGAATGTCCACAATGTTACGTGAGGTACTACTTAAACGCTGTTTGCCTATTGTTCAACTCTACGGAATACGATGGAGCTATATAAACCCCTCAATAAATAATACTAGTTAATTGGCAGCCTTGCGGAATCTGTGATTGAGGCCTTGTGCTTTAAAGGTCTCTACAGCTCAGTGAGGAGGCTCGGCGTGACCAAGCCCAAAAATCCACAATGTCTTGCTTAAAAAGGGACATTTATTTTGGACATTTAGCATTACTTAGGCCATAGAGCAAAGATACACACTCCATTGCATTTTACAAAACTGTTTTCGCAATGCCACCCATGCAAAGCGTGTGACTATATGTTGGTGTACCCCATTTTAATACTCCAAAGTCTCTTCTCCTCACTTGACCCTACTAAAGCACGCGCGCCTATGATAAACCTCACCGTGGCTGCCAAGCGCGGGAGCGAGCCTACCAAGCGTCGCGTGACGTTGTGTTGCTTGCGCGCGAGACCGAGCAGGGTGAGGGGCGGGGAAATCGAGCTGGTAAAGCGCGCGGCGAAGGACACCTCACGGGATACGCAGGAAGGAAATTCGCGACCTAAGAGACGTTACCGCCGGTAACAGGCGGTGATTGTCCGCCGCAAGAGAGCGGCCAACTACAGAAACAAAAGTGTAAATATAGTGCAAACTGACGGGGGCTTACGAAATAAAGCGGCCTATCTGGCTAATGAAAGTTGGGTGGGAACGGAAGGCTTAATTGGGGAGCTACAGAGATTTCTTACTTATAAATTAATAAAATAAACAAAAAGGGTGATAACGTATCGATAAGTATTGCGGTTGTTTTCGGCGCGCGCCTGTTCACGTGCACCATACTTAACATTTCGTCTCCCACCCCGCAGGTCAGGCTTCTGAAATATCGCTGACGTCACAGCTCTCGCGAGACACACCGACTGGCTGGAAAGGCAGCGCAGTGTCCGAAAAGAGGAGGAGGCCGGGGAGACATGATGATGATGGAGCCCCCGTTACCCCCAACCCAGGATCAACAGTCTGTTAGAAATCAAAACGAAGAGGCGGAGGAGAAAAGCCCGAGCCAGACAAGCAGTGGGACTCATGGTCCAGCCGGCGAAGCGCCTGCGGAACTCAGCAAGTCTGCCAGAGGCCTGGTCAGGATGTGCGACTTGCTGCTGAAGAAGAAGCAACAGCGCCAGCGGAGGCAACAAGGAACTGGAGCTTCGCCGGCCTCACCCACTGGGACTGGGCCTCCTGGCAGAAGCCGCAGACAGAAGAGGAGTCGTAGCAGCCGTACAGCCAGCAGCAGCGATACCGACAAGAGTAGCGACAGCGCCGGCAGTAGCAGCCAAGATGAGGAGGAGGAAGAGGAAGAAGAGGTGTCCGAGGTGGGCAGTGAGGGTGGGAGCTGGTTCGGGGTGGGCCTAGGTGTGACCAAGGTTAATAGGGAGGTACAGTCGTGTCTGCGCGCGTGTGTGTAAATATATATATATGTGTGTGTATGTGGTTATGCTTCTGGTAGTATGTGTAACGTCTGAGAGTATTGTGAAAAGTGGGGGCCGTAACTATATTTGTTTTATTCGAAGACCACGTTATTAACGTTTCAATCCGTTTCCTGCTTTCCGTATTCGGTGTGATTATCATCTTGGCCGTATTTCGATTGCGTTGGCTGAAGGGAGATTATGGGGGAGGGGTGAAGGGTAAACACCTTTCAGTGTACTCCTAGCTAATAAATGTGTTTTCTCAGGCAGAGCTGTGAAGCTGATGCGTCAGGCGATTAGTTTCATGTGCTCATAAGCATACCTTATGTACTGTAGCTGGTGTAGTGAGTGACCTGACTTATCCGAAGTAGTAAGACCCAGCGCCAACCAAGTGGTGCATGTCTTCCACTAGATTCGTGTATTTGAGAGGTGTTCTGTTTAAAGTGTTAAATGGTGACTGCTCCACATGGTTCGCTTTAACCCACAAGGGTGCCCTGTGAGTTGGTTCCTTTGAGTGACTGACGAGGATGCAACCTCTAGCAGTACAGAGTAAATTGACTAATCTCATGCTGTTTGTGCCTTAGATGTATGTGTAGGCCTTTCACCTCTAGTACTGATTTCAGGACAACCTGCTCAGACTGTATACATTGAGTTGTTTTTGCTTTGGTGTTAAATACAGGCTGTTTGTTTCTCCTCTGTGTGTATTTTAAGGTTTTGTAAAAATCACGGTGACTTGTGTCAATTTATGTGAAAATCTAGTTGTATCTCCATTATGAGGAGCTTTTGGGTAGGGCTGCCGCATGTGGTTGAGTCACTAGGATTAGACTGGCCAGCAGGGTTCTCCCAAGAGCTTCTCACATTCTTTGAGATTTTTCTCATGAAATACATTTAATGACTTGGGCCTAAAGCTTGAATGCCTTTGTAAATAGATGGTGCCTGTGTCTTGAGTATTTATTAAAAAAAAAGTGTAGGCCTTGAACATTTTCTTAAATATAAAAAACTGTAATGTGTCGCTAGTCTTTTTGTTTGATGTTAGGCATTTATACACCACTCCTAGAGCATTAACAAAACCGAATTACTGCACTGGGTTTTTGTTGGACATTAGGCTTTTTGCTGATATTGGCGTCAAAGCCCTGTCTTCTGATGGCATGGTTGGGGGGCTGCTTGGTTCTACAGTCACCATAGCGAGAGTGCAGACCTGCTCAGATACCCGGCACTGACTGAGGTTATGAGGCAACTGCTATGTAAGGGAGCAAGCAGCATTCTGCACTGAAAGCTTTGCAGGGAAATAGGGGTAGTGGAGCAGACTTCTGTAGATCTCTGAAAAACTGTGGATATGGCTGCCTCGTTAACCCTGCATTTACAAGGTATTTTGGAAACTAATTGGCAAATGACATGCATACTGTTTCATCTCCTCCTCAGTCTGGAGTTTCAGAGTACATCTCTGCCAAGGGTGTAGTAAAATACCCGGTGTATAGCCAGAGCTTTTTTTGGTGGTTGTCAGCATTGTTTTGGAGCAGTTTAGGCATTTTTAAAACTGCTTTCAAGGACGGTTCGGTAAGATATGGCAAAGCTTCACAAATGGATTTCTTTAATATTTAAGACTAATTTTTAGTGTGCTGTGAAACCAAATTTATTTTATTTTCCACTGTTTTTCTGATGCATAGGCAGACTTGTGGGTATTTTGAAGTATTATTTGAGAGGGGTGGAAGAGTTTGTTCATTGACAGGTGTTTAATGAGCTCAGCCAGTAATGTGTCCACTGAAATGCTTTGAAGTTTTGCCAGTAGGTTAACACCAATGTTTGAAAACTATCCTTAATAACTAGTATCTGCCACATGCTAGAGATGTACAGTATTTCAGTAGTTACTGATGCACCCGTGGCCCTACCAAAAGTACCTCTGGTATTACAGAACTCGGTAATCTGGGCTATATAGTCAGATCTGCATTAGAATAATGTATTAATAAGTATGCAGTCAGGTGTGACAGTATGGAAACTGCCTGCAAACTGAGCATAGCTTTGTGCAAAAACAGGGGGTTTAAAATTGATTTTTTTGAATTCAAAATTAAGTTTGTAATGTCAAGTGGGATATATACACCAAGCACGGTCAAGAGTAAGTGTTCCAAAAATAGATGATTTGTGCTATATCAGTATCATAAAGCAAATTGGTCGATAAACAGGGTAGGAACATCTGTTTGCAGTTGCAGAACTTTTTAGGTTGCATTAAACCAGCTGTTTAGTAGTGCTGTTGCATAGATGTTCAGAGTGTATATTAATGTATAGTGTGTTTTCACACCTCTACTTCCCCAAGCATAATTTCACCTTCATTCTTTTATCCCCCCCAATTTAATTTTTCTCTTCTGTCATCCTTGTACCTGTAACTATCTTGAGTGGTATAAATTGTGAAAGGGATGGGGCCAGGTAACGTGTCCCATACTAAATTAAAATGTTAACTGTTTTAAAACTAAGTACTTAATCCCTATTTGTAAGGTAATGGAAAAATGTATATAGGAAAATCCATGTGACTGCATTGAGTGTTTGGCAGGCATGTAGAACACGTGATTTATACAATGTGTTGTGCATGTTGGTTGTCAACTTGCAGTTTAGGCATCTTTAAAACCGCTTCCAAGAACAGTTCTTTGTGATGTTATCAGTTTGCCAATTTAACCAAGTTAAAAAAAATGATACGTGACATGAAAGTTTGAGCAATGTTTCTTGCAGTTTGGTAAATGTGAAATGTTCACTGGGACAAAGTACACTTCTCCTACATTTTCAGGCTGTTGCTATGAGATTCAGCATTGCTTAATTCACCTTTGTATACCATGGGGACACCCATCTTAACTTAATAGGGCTGAATTAACATCAATCCTTAGACCAGGAATATCTTTCTCCCTCTTTACCATCACACTTTGGAAGTTGCTTGTTTGCTTTTTCTAACCCATCTTTAATGTACTGCACTGAAAAATGGCATGATGTTACCTTATTGATATCCTAGTTATATCACTTTTTGACTTGCGTACAAACTGACCATTCAACCCCATGCGCTAATTCCGATCGCTTTTTGCCTCAAATGCTGCAGAATTTAGACCCCTGTGTGCATGCACGGCAAATACTGCCATTGATGGGAGCAATGTCCTGCCAATCAGTGGAGCAAAATATCTGGACGCTGAGAATGCGATGCATTTACCCTCTGCTGTGCCCTAGCCTCACCCTAGGGCAGTGCAACCCTACCCCTCCAAGACGGAGTCTACACTGACTTAAAATGAGCACTGTGGCTTTAAGACACAGTAACTATTAGGATAAATCCCTTTGTTGTGTATCTAATGCAGACTATGAGGGCTGTGCTGAGTTTGCACAGTCTCCATAGTGTAAATTGGCCAATTGAGCATTTGGATACTTGGGCTCCTGATTCCCGAAGATGGCGATCTGCACCCCGGACTGCCGCTCCTTTGGACCTGCAGCCTTAGGCCTAGTCTCCTTAGGCCATTATAAGGAAATGCAAATTAGAAATATAGAATAAGAAAAAAACTTGTGGTCCAAACCCAAACATTTTTAAAGTAATTGAAGTGTGTGTTGTAGAAAGAAATTTACATATATATATATATATATATATACTGCTTTTAAAAATGTGTTTTCCCCTAAAGAACTAGTTTTCTTCCTTGACTAACATATTTTCTTTTTCTGTCCTAACTGAAGCAGTAGTGCATGTTTTTAAAACCCGTTCATGATGGATGTGAAAAGCAGCCACACAATTCCGGCGCCTGAGGATGCACTGCCGTGTTGGGCATCGGCAGGGCTAAATACCTACCGATGCACGGGCGATCAGGCTATCAACTGACATTAACGTAACTGGGTACTTGAAAGCTTCTGTTCTGGCTCATGCAGATGCAAAGGCATCTTTAGAGACCCCGATCGGGTCTCCAAGCAGGTTTCTTTGCTTCTGATTACGTTTGTTAATGTGATCAGCAGAGCTGCATAGCTCTGTCTTGTAATTACTGTGTGATCAGAAATCACTGCAGGCTCTGTGATGGCTGTTGCCTGCTGGATTATCAGAAGAGGAAGAAACTGAAGTCTCTCCTACCAAAAGTAAAATTAAAAAAGTGTACGGTACTAGAAGGAAACGCCTTTAGTGATATCATCTTGACATCACAAGGATTTCCACTGCTTCAAGAAACCCATTATGAAACCCATATAAGATCTCGAGGTGTAGCACATTGCTCTCTTCGTGAGAAAAGTGCTTAAAAATAAAAAAATAGACAAAAATATCTAACATTTAAAAGTGTAAAAATATATAATGGAAGTGGAAAAGAAACACACAAAAATCCACCACCCGTTTCACTAAAAAAGTGAAGCCACATGTTGTGCTACTCAGGGAATGTAGCAGACATCCGAAGCACCATTATGAAGTTTGTTTGAAAATTGGGTTTATAAGGGGAAACAAACCTGTACGTTTTGGGTGAGGTTTGTGGGGAAATCAATGTGCTAAATGTCAAAATCACCATACTAGAATATCCTGGGCTTACTACTCTACAGAAACATACTGTTACGAGGCAGTTTTGAGATCTGTGAGTGCAATTACCTTAAGGCCTCCAAATATTCCAAATGTAAAAATATTACTGTGCTATTTGTCCTATAACTGCCAAAATATATGAAAATCCTGGGCATTATGCACTATATTTTGAGGTTTTCCTAATTTGCATCTGTGTACAGATACTGATGTACTGTAAAAAAGATCTTCCAAATGGGTTTCAGTTTTTCCTTACTAACTAAAAGGTTATATAGACCTTTTAACTACAGTACCCAGCAGCAGCTGAGTGTTGCGACATGCATTGGGGTCAGAAGCTAAGCAACTCATCTATTCCTTCTATTTCCTTCATCACTTAATCCCTTAATGTCAATATGCATGTACTGTTACCTTTACAAAACATGTCAAGATGACCCTTTGAATGTTTGACGGGATGTCCAGTTTTTGTTCTCCTTTGTAGCTGCAGCGAAACGTCCTACTTGTGAGATCAAGCTGCGTGATCTCCCACACCACTGGCTCCATGCTGCTGTAACGGCACAAACGGGAGGGTTTGTTCTGCTGGCCCATTGCGCACACGTGAGGTAGAGCTATGGCGCTCTGCTTTTAATCACGCTGTGGCCTGTACAGAGACCAGCAGGAGGAATAAAGTTGGAACAAAATTGAAATGAGAAAAAAATAATACTGCCATTGTTTAGCCAATTATTTCACTTTTTCATAGACTTTCATTAATCATATTGATTGGATAATTCAGTCTCTGAGCCATTCTATTGTTTGCCACAGAGCATTATGATAAGGAGTCAAAATGTTTTTCTAGAAGATTGAGTGTTACTGGTTTAGTAAACATATACCCACCAAGTAAAAGTGATACAAATATAGGTCTCCTTGTCTGGCATCCCTATAGATTGGGCTAACAGCTACGGTAGAACACGTACCGTATTGGCTCGGATATAGGCCGCCCCCGTATATAGGCCGCACCCTAAAAGTTTGGTGCTTTTTTAAAGAAAAAGTTTTTTTCTTTAAAAAAGCACCAAAAACCATGCTGCCACTCTGTCCCCCTCCCCCGAGATATGCTGCCACTCTGTCCCCCTCCCCCGAGATATGCTGCCACTCTGTCCTCTCCCCCCCCCGAGATATGCTGCCACTCTGTCCTCTCCCCCCCCGAGATATGCTGCCACTCTGTCCTCTCCCCCCGAGATATGCTGCCACTCTGTCCTCCCCCCCCTCGAGAAACGCTGCCACTCTGTCCTCTCCCCCCCGAGATATGCTGCCACTCTGTGCCCCCCCCGAGATATGCTGCCACTCTGTGTCCCCCCCCGAGATATGCTGCCACTCTGTGTCCCCCCCCGAGATATGCTGCCACTCTGTGTCCCCCCCCCCCAACTTACCAGAGTAGACTCCCGGGTGTCTCGAGGGGCCGGAGGGGGACATCTATGCACATCGTGTATACAACTCCCGGTGCCGGCACTCAGCGGAAGTACCGGCACCGGAAGTTGTATACGCGTATTGCCGGCCCTGCAAGACACCCGGGAGTCTGCCCTGGTAAGTCGGGGGGGTTAAAATGCATTGTGCGGACGTTCACCGGCAACGGCGCATCGACGCTGCCGGTGAACGTCCGTGCGATGCGCTTAGACAACCTCCCGTGCCGGTACTCCCCCCCCCGTGGGAAGTGCTGTCACGGGAGGCTGTCTGAGCGTATCAGAGAGTAGGATGCAGGTCCCCTGCACCGCTGCGGGGGATCGGTATCCTAACCCCGCTGCCTGCCCGGCGCCCGGGACTGCATGTCCCGGGCGTCGGGTGCTAGACCCCGAATATAGGCCGCACCCCCACTTTAAAGTCTTAAAGTGGGGGGAAAAAAGTGCGGCCTATATTAGGGCCAATACGGTATGACAAACTTACAGTAACCGAAAATTACCCTATTTTATGTGACCCCAGTAAGGTAAAAAAGTAGGTAGGAGTTCTTTAAACTCTGGTAGGATAGCTGCTAAATCCTTGCGGGTGCCAAGCGAAAAGGAAGCTGTGTAAGTAAAACATGTGCATAATTAAAATCATAATGCTATTTTGAATTAGTTTTAAAAGGCCTACTGATTAACCTACACAATCAGTAGGTTAATAGAACTCTGAAAACTTCATTTGTTATGTAATAAGTTTAAAAATATCACCTTGGGGGATTTTTGGTGCATAGAAAGGCAGGCCTCTGGCGCCTGTGTACCATATTGAATAAACGGCAAATTCAGCCTCAATAGTTTTTTGTGTGTTATCTACGCCCCATCTATAGGGACAGCTTCTTTTTATATCTTGAGGTGGTTGGCGTAGCAAAACTTTTAGATGCCACTTACCTGACTGGTGCCTTGTGAATACATTGACGGCCAGGACACCAATTTGTGTTTTTATGCATTAGCATCTACTAAATTGTAGGTTATCATGGCTAGTCCTGTGGTATTTTGGGTGCATTGACCCGTTCCTGTTAAATAGCTGAAGTCCTTTCCTCCAAAGACTTTAATGAGTTCACGCTGGGTACTTAAGAGCGGGATATCCTATTTTTTGGCACAAAGCACCACAATAGGGAGTCGGTGTGTGTAGAAGTTTTGGCCAGGTAAACACAAACATGACAGATGCGGCTAACATGAGCTAGAGCTAGAGTAAAGAGCTGGATTTGTTGTTTTAATACGATTGTGAAATGATAAAAAAAAAAACCAGCTCTGTGTTAATGTGTAATTTCTATGGAACCATATTATACAGTGCTAAAGTGCTTTTGGGTTTGTGTATGTGTATATAGTGGATTTGTGTGTGTATAATCTGAAAGATAAGGAAAAGGGGGTGTAATTGCAAGTTAGCAATTGCTAGTGTTATTGCATTGTTTGCCTCTGGCGCATTGGAAACACAAGTACAAAATAAATATTAATACCAGTCCAATAAATGGTTAAACGGCTGATCAATGTGCTTAAAGGCCTTTTTTTAGATCTCCTGCAATGCCAAAATGGGCTAGGTAGAAAGAAAAAATGTGTGTGACTTTAAAGCTTATTCAGCGAGTCACCCCCGTGTGTTGGTAGAGGCCTGCTTTGAAACTGCAGAGCTGCTCCAGGCGAGAATAGAACCTTCCATTTCCTGTTCCCTAGCTGACAGGGGAGGGTTCCTGCTGGCACTGATCTAATCATAGTGCAGCAAAGGATATGGCTGTTTGAGAAAACATGGTGGAGACAGCAGCCGAAATGGAAGCATATGTTTTAGAAGACATCCTGGAGGTAGAGAGAATGTTTTAGCGGCCAGAGAGCATTCTGCAGAGGAGGAGGAGGAGGGGGTGGAGGAGTCAAGGGGAAGACGGCTTTCTGGATAATGTGAAGGGAGGCTTGAAGATTAGCTAGACCTTGTGTGATTTCTAGTTCATTTTGTTAACTTTACATGTGCTGGCTAGTAAATGAGCGTTTCTTTGCTGGAAATGCTTTCTTCGTGTTTGCTGCAGTAGCTGCTAGTTTCTGAAAAAGGGGGAAAGGGCCTTGGATTACGTAAAATGCATGCATGCCTGTGACCTTTAGATTAACTCATTAGAAGGTGGGGTCTGCAAAGCAGCTTTCTGTGGGTTTAGTATCGTATGTCTTGCACAATTCGTTTACATCGAGAGGCCTACAACACCGCCAGCACTTTAGAGAATCAATCCTGACCATTTTTTTTTGTTCTTTGTGTTATGCAGAATTGCATTTTTTTTTTCTTTTAACTCCTAGTAGCGTAGTTTCTGACAGTCAGTTTTTTTCCACTAAGTTGTGTATAGTGAACACTGAAACATGCTGAAAGTTTTTTGTTTTTTTTTCTGGCTGTGTATATCTATATATGGAACCTGTATATGTACTTGAAGATGAATTAGCATTTTTTTCAGTATCTCTCACAAAACAAAGTTGATCTATTGTGTGTATGTATATATTCTAATTAGTGTAACAATTGGCTGCAGCAAATAAATTAATTTTTTTTCCATTGATTTTGATCATTAACACTGTGTGCTAATTGGCAGTTGAGTGGTCTTAGTGAGGACTATTTTTAGTGTGTTTTATTGCTTTCAGTAGTGAGTGGGGGTGGAGATCTCCAAATGCGCATTGTACAGTACTGCGTGATCAATGAGAATGTTCTGTAGACTTTCTCCGTCTGAAGCTGACAGTGCAGTAATATCTGAGTGCTTTCAGCTTCAAGTACGTTACTAATTGAATCCAGTTTTTCAATTGGTCTTGTTTTTCTGTAAACTTCTAGTTTTGTACGTTTAGGTACCGACTCAAATGGGAAACGTGGCTTAGGCAATATCTAGTGGTTATCCAAAGCTAGGCACCGAACAGTTGGAACTGGAATCCAGTATCGGTTGGGAATCGTGAAAATTGCAGCAGTCTTCCCTTTGATGATCACCCCCGCACCCCCCCCAAAAAAAAAAACATGCTGCTGGGCATTTTTTATTTTGATTTTATTTTAGCCTATCCTAAAGATGTCATCTTGGCTATGTATGTTCAGTAGTAGGGCCAGTAGGTCAAATGCTTTCCTGGCAGAAGTGAATGAGGCTTGAAATAAACATTTCTTTCTTGGATTAAGTGTTTTTATTAATCCAAATAATCCCGATGGAAGAGGCGTACGCAGGGAATTGCTTGATTGTAGATCTGTCACCTTTTAAGTAATAAAAAAAGTTTTGCAGCCTTATGTAACTCTTGTTACAGCAAATAATGTGCCCCTAGGAAAAGACCAGGCTCAGTTAGTAAACTGTTGAAGTCATCAATGAGAGAGGTGATAAAATGGGCTGGAATATTTAAATTCAGACAAATATTTCATGAGAGAGCTGTGATCCCATTGCCACTTTAGCCTCGTCAATGGTAGTGTTTTGATTAGACTATAAGTTACTACTTAAGTAACTACTAGTTACTACTACTTAACATAAGCAAATATAAGTTGTATGGCAAATCATATACACTGATATCTGCTCTGGTGAATATAGTAGTTGTATGAGTTTTGCCACTTATAGATAGATGTTGCATGATTTAAAAAAAAAAAAAAAAAAAGAGATCCCAGAATAATCTGTTAAATCCCTTCTGGTTTTATACTTCCCTCAATGTCAGCAGTTACTCCTTGGGAAAAGTTTCAGGTGTATTGGAGGCATTACAACAAAAGCAGTTAGCTCTGCGCCAGCAATGCTGGCTCCTGATTTTAGGAGAGTCTGTGCTTTCAAAAGACAAGCTGACCTCCTGTGCATTGTCAAAAAATCTACACACCAGTGCAAAAACTGCCGGATGTACGATACATCCTAAGCATCTTCTTCACACCTATTAGTCTAGTCTATCCATAGGCTCCTGAAGGGGTTAACATAAGCTTGCAGCATGTTTTCTCTATCTTTGTATTGGTCTGTTGATATCAAACGTTTATTCAGCTGTTTTGTCTACAATGATAAACAATCTCAGTGGGTCCTTTACAGTAGACTACTGGCAAACATACACTACTTACCTTATGCCATGGCTAGACAAATCCCAAGATTGGAACCAAAGCAAAAAAAAAAAGTTCTCTGCTGGAGAACCCACATGGCCCACATGTTTTGTCTCTGACATAACCGATTCCTGAATTTATTTCATAAAATGCACATTTGCTGCCTATGTTACAAATTGTCATACCAGGGGGAAAAACCAAGGTTCGTATTAGCTGGATGTTCAAGCTAGAAAATAGAGGACATTTCGTGTACCGTATTTGGTCGAATATAAGACTAGGTTTTTTCAGAGCAAGTGCCCCTTGCCTCATTTGCGAGGTCATCTTATAATCAGACCTCAAATAGAGGTCTGGCGACAAGACTAAGATCCAGGTCCCCAGCAGCGCTACAGGGGACCTGCATCCTCCTCTCTGGCAAGCTCTGCGCTGCCGGCACTTCCTCTGGGGCTTCTATGACCAAGCGCCGGCATGACTTTCCGGTGCTCCATCATAGTAGCCCCAGCAGAAGTGCCGTTGGTAGCGGAGGATGTCTGCACACATCGCTCAGACGTTCACCGGCTGCCAGAGAGGAGTATCCAGGTCTCCTGCAGCGCTGTGGGGCATCCTCCTCTCTGGCAGCCGGTGAACGTCTGTGCGATGTGCGCAGACATCCTCCGCTTCTGCCTGGAACTTCCGCTGGAACTTTTATGATGGAGCGCCAGCGTGGCATGAACTTCAGATGCTCGCGTCCACCGGCTGCCCCCACTAGACACCAGGGAGTCTGGTGCACGGGGGATATGTCTGGGGATGCGTTGGTAAGTTTGTGGGGGAGCAGATGTGCATAATAGGGAGGGCAGGTTGGCAAATAAAAGTAAATAAAAACAAAAAATGTATTTTTCTCAATCATAGTTTTTATGAAATATGAAAAAAATAGTTTACATGTAAATATTTACTAGTAAAATGGTTTTTCCTATAGGGTAGTCTTATATTCAGGCATCCCCCCCCTAAATTAATATTCAAATTTTCAGGGGATCGTCCTATAATCAAGCCAATAGGGTAAATTTTGTCATACCCCATAATCTCACAGAATATTTACCGATCATTGAACCATGTCGAAAGTAGTAATATACTTTGTGCATTCGACACGGATTGTTTTTACAGACCCCACATGAGCCTCTAGGCCTAGGGCTAAATGTATGTCACTTAACTAGTGATCAGTGAAGCAATTTGAGCCAATTTGATTTCCAAGGAAGGAAAGAATGAGTATGGTTGCCTTTTTGCATTCTAGGGTTTCACCTGTTGAACATGCATACCAGCTCTGCACTGAGCCAGTTCACTATTCACATAGTCTTTTTTATTTTTATTTAATTTTTTTCACCTTTTTACGCGCTGTCGTAAAGTGGCATCATGTTAACTTGTATAAGTAACGCATCAACTCCTGGCTACTGTGTGTGTGCAGGTAACTTGTTCCCTGATATATGTATATATAATATATTTGTTGTAGGGCAATACATATTGAGACCCTTATATAGCGCCATCAAATTCCATAGCGCTGTACATTGGGTAGACAGGACACAACAAGTAGTGTGTAACATAACAAATTGACTTACAGGGACAACAGGTGAGGAGGGCCCCGCTCAAACAAGGGAGGTCAACATCATTTGTGCAAGTATTTACACACAGTGCTGTATCTCGGGCATATGTGGAAAGCACTCTTTGATTTAAATGGGAGCTGTTTCTTGCCATTGACTACCCCCCACCCCCCCCATTATTGAACAATGTATAGTGTCTTTCTGGGACACTAAACTAAACCTTTCAATGTCCCTCTAGGGCAGGGGTGTCCAAGTTGTTTCTGCAGTGGGCCACTTCATCAGAAATGTATGTATGTATGCGTGGGGCTCACTAATTTTTCACTGAGAAAATTACCTTTTAGCTTTATAATGCATATTAATACAAGGTTAATTTGGCGATAATGAAAAAAACAGTGGACAAACAGTTTTTTGAGAAACCTTTGTCATTCTATCAATACTAAATTACTTAAATTACTTACACAGTATGAATGAGTATACGTGAATGAGTTAATGAATGTTTGTGAAGAATGGGTGGGGGGCAGGGCACAGGGAGGCTGTAGGTAATGTGCATGTATTGGCTATATTAAATATATGATTATTAACAGCAATCACACTTTGATGCCCAGATTCCAGCATGTACTGGCTGCCTGGGCATGATAGGAGTGTGATTGCTGTTAGTAATCCTATATATTTAGTATAGCAACGACACTCCTATCATTACACTTATATCATGTCCATTGGTAATAATGACCCTCTCCTTGCCACGAGGAACAGCTTCTGTGGGCCCGCCCCCTCAAACGTCACGTGTTTTAAAGCTGCACAGTGGCAGCTTTGAACTTCGCGGCCTTTGAATGTGGTCTGCCGGCCCACGGACCGGCAGACCACGGCGTGCGTGAGCAGGAGGGGCGATCCGTTCCTACTCACGTGGGCTGCACCTGGAAGTCCGACGGGCTGTGTTTGGCCCGCGGGCCACATGTTGGATGCCCCTGCTTTAGGATATCCTTGCCTGCTACAGCTTAAATCAGATATAGAAATACCCGTTTAAGTGGATACTTTACTATTACTATTTGTAAAAGTACTTTGACTAGTATTGAAATACGCTTTACTTGAAAACTAAAAAGCACTTCAGGTCGGAAGTTTTGTTTAACACAGTGCCATCGTGTTACGTAGCGCTGTACAATGGGATGCGCAAAGTTTGCTGAGCCAGCATTTAAGCTATATTGTGTGCACGTAAAATACCAGGAATGTGTTAAAAGGGGCAAATGAGTGCAAAAAAGGACACGACAGAAGGGACCTCTCGGCTACCGAGTGCATATGATGGCAGAAGTGTTCCTTTAACCCTGACAATACTTGTCATTTGAGGGGAAAAAATAAGCTTTGTTGCTTTTCCATTGTCGCTGGCATGGTATAGGGTACAGAAAGGTTTGTAACAAAATAGTCCTCTGCTATACACACTGGAACGCGTTCTAAATGTTTGCGGGTTTTCTCCATGGGGAGGGTCCTGATTAACTTTTGACTCTTAAGGGAGCGAACAACTCCTAGGTCATTTGAACCGTGCTAGAATAGTTTTTTATGTATATATTTCTCCCTCGGGCTGAGACTATATGAAATCTGTTCAGCCTGCCGTGGATCGTTTAATCCACTCATGTCTAGGCAGTCAGTACTCCACTTCTAGCCATCCACACAGGCCTCAGCCAGACCCAGTGTCTATAAAATGAAGCAGCAGAGATAGATGTGCCAAACTGATCGTGTCCCGAAAGGTTTGCCTGTGTCCGAGCTCTGTGAAGCGTCAGGATTATGCCGTTTCTTTGATCAAATTGCTTCTGTATAATTAGAGTACGCAGATGTATCGCATTGTACTATAGCTTGACATACCATAAAACAATGTAATTTTAGGGAAAGCTTCAGGGAAGAGGGCTGCTATAGTGATTTAATTGTGCATTATTATATACATAGGCCATGTTGTGTATGTAAAATCTATATCGGAACGTGCACTGAGGGGAAAAGGGCTAATTGAAGTGAAAAACACATAGGTAGAAGACATGGAGGCACTTTTACTACTTTAATGTATTTTTGTTTCAGTCGATTGTTTCAGTCGATTACCACTTAACTCTTGTCATAATCCAAACGTACCTTGTGTGCTGAGTAAGTGATGTGGTGAATCCATGGCTGTCGTTGCTATTTAAGCTCTAAAATATTATGCATATAAAAATTGTGCACTCGCACCTCTGCGCTTCAAGTTTCATGTACATTTAGAATTGCTTAATGCAGTTCCCAATAAGCCTTTTCTAGGATAAGAGTATTGGCAATAGAATAGGTTGAATAGAATAGGTTGTACTGTAGAGCTCAGTGGCTGTCATAGGACGTCACCTTTGCCACAAGTTGAAGATCGCTATGCCCAAAGCCAAGTCTTTGCTGGAGTGATGAATCACGCTTCATTATCTAGAAGTCGCATGGTGTGGATGCTACCAACAGGGATACAAATCGCCTGAAGTATGATAGAGAAGGGATAATGGGCTGGAGCTGTTTCGTGTGGTTTGGGTTAGTCCTCTTTGTATCCTGGTGCATTAATACTAACCTGCGTTTTAGACCATTGTGTACTACCAACTTTGGGGCACCGCTTTGAAAAGTTTGGCGTGTAGGAACTCTAGTGGCCTGCGCAGAGCCATATTAAAAGAAAGCCTTTTATGTCCTTAAAAACATGTATAACTTGTGTGGGTACACAAAAAATGAAAAAAGGGGTTCAAGGTTAAACACGTCGTAAAGTGCTTAAAAGCTCCAGATCTATGGGTACAGAGTACCCCACCCCCAGCCACTATTCAAAGCATGGAGCATTTGTCAGCAAACTTCTTGCACATGCTCAGTAGCGCTCCCATGCTAGTGAAAGGTAGCTGAGGTCCTATTGAAAGCAAGTAGCAGTTGTCTATAGCATGTATGCCATCTGAACGCTGCAGTAGCTTACCAGCCGTCAGCTGCTTCAGCTCACGCTGACTCCACTTGGAGAGCCGCTCGGCATGTACAGGAAATATGTTCCGCGCTTACTCTTCCTCGGTACGGTAGAGACATCAATGGAAGTGTGAAGCAAGACAAGTCATCTCATTGAAGATTATATGTACAGTTTGATCGTAGAATCTACCTGCGACATAACAAAATACTTAAATAACGGCTACCAGACTGTTCTTTAGCTTGGTTGAAACTCTCTGGCCAGCAAAATGTTTACATGACAGAACTTTTAAATTGACACGGAATGAATGGAACTTGACAAGGTTGCGTACAGATGATATTGAACGATAGTTTCTGAGGATGCAGTTAGTGTATGAAGTACAGAAAATGACAAACCTCTAGCACTGAAGCACATTGGTTTTAATAATGGGGGGGGGTATGACCCTCCTCAAAATGCCCTCTGGTTTTGTCTTTTAACTTAATATTGCAATGCTTATTTAGGTGGAGTCCTTCATTTTGGACCAGGATGATTTGGAGAACCCAATGCTGGAGACTGCTTCCAAGCTACTTCTGTCAGGAACAGCAGATGGCACAGATCTAAGAACAGTAGACCCTGAAACACAGGCCAGACTTGAGGCGCTGCTTGAAGCTGCAGGTAAGGATTCATGGTTGCACGTGTGCCTGCTCTTTTGGTTGCTTAAAACCTTCATCAACAAGCAGACTATCCAGACTCAAATTAGCAGTTTATGTCGCTTTTGTGTGTAGGTCATTGGCTTTAGTTTAACAGCTTTGCCGTTAAAAGCTATAATTTAGGAGAATACACACTGGCCTTTCTTTTAAATTCATACAAAATCTCCATAGAGCAATGGTTATATTCAAGCTTTCTCATAGAGGGTTTGGGTGCCTTAAATTAATTGGATTTTTTCTCATAGAAAAAAAACAAGATAAAACATTAAAATAAGATAAACAAGATAAAACAACATAAAAATTTGTGTGAAAATGTTTTACTACAATTTCACTGAAGTAGAAGCTTAGTCAGTCCCATATATATTCTGTATGTGAGGAATACATTTATATAGTGAATGTTTTTATTTTTTTTTCTTTACAATCGATTTAGTATCTGCATGCGTTTTGCTTGTAAAGTATTGTATTAAAAAAAAAAGCCCTTACTGGTATACCTTAGCTGTATTAGATGGACACCATGTTTAGGTATACGTCGCCCAAATTACAGCGACACATATTTAAATGACACATTTTATTATTGGCTTTGTGGTTTTTTTTTTTTTTATAAACCTTTCAGTTTCTGTTGCGCATTGTTGTCTTATCCCCCCTTTGTGCTCTTTTATCCGGTTTCCCCTTTGTTGCTCTCTGTATCGGTAGAGTATATAAAGCAGACCTGTTACTTTTCCCAAATTCTACATGTAACAGTTGACTTCAACCATATGATTTATTATTTTTATTGGTTGCTTCAAATATATATATATATATAAATACAAATGACTATTACAGTCAGAATCTCAGTGAAAAAAACTGTGCATCCCTGCTACCCTTAAAAGACAACAAAAAAAACAGCTGGTTTAAATTTGTATTAAAATGTGGCCGTGAACATTTCACCCAGTCAAGTAATTAGGTAGTAAATGTACAACTTGGTGTCCTTCTGCATGTCTACAGCTTGCTTGGAAATTAACATTTAACTTGACATTTATTGAACACATGTTTTTTACATTTTAGATGGAAATCATTTGACGTAAAACTTGTTTTCACAAGCAAGCTTTCAGTATAGCATGGCAGTGCTTTGATAGGTGTAATATTTAAGCCTTCTCTACTAATAGAGTTTCTTGCACGGTTGGTATGTACTAATGCTAAGCTTCTTTTTTTTTTTTTTTTTGTTTTCTTACATTCACCTACTAACTGGCTTGGCGACATGTGCTAATAAGGAATTGGTAAATTATCCACTGCTGATGGTAAAGCGTTCGCAGATCCTGAAGTACTCCGCAGATTGACATCCTCGGTCAGCTGCGCGTTGGATGAAGCTGCTGCTGCACTTACCAGAATGAGAGCTGAGAGCACCTCTAATGCAGGGCAGACGGACAAGTAAGTTAACTCCACAACATGGTTAACGTCAATGATTTAACATGCCAATTAAAGGCATCTTTTACCTTATTTTATATTGCTGATTGCTGGTTTACTAACAATAGAGAGGCGGTATTATTTGTAGTAAGTGGGCACACAGTAGCAATGCAGAAACTTAAAGCCATGTGCCTTTTAGGAGATATTTGATCTATGTTTAATGTGTAGAATTCTATCTATAATGTACGCAGAGCAAGTTTTTTTTCCACAAGTGAGTTTTTTTTTCTTCTTTTTCTTACATTGGAGTAATAGTGTTATGGTTTGTGGTGCAGTGGGACATTATTTTGTTTACATTATTTTGTATATGAAGATAGGTTTGTGTATGAGCTGTCCCCAAGTAGTGAATATATTGGGTATGACTTCTGACGTTATATATTTTTTTTCTTAGAGTTGAAATACATGTTTGTTTATTTTACAGCCGCAGTTTAGCAGAAGCTTGCTCTGAAGGAGATGTGAATGCAGTGCGGAAGCTTCTTATTGAAGGCCGCAGTGTCAATGAGCACACAGAAGAAGGGGAGTCCCTTCTCTGCCTCGCCTGTTCAGCGGGGTACTATGAACTTGCACAGGTCAGAACAAATGGTTGTACAAATTAATGAGATTTATGCTTTGCCTCTTTGTTAACACAACAAAAATTAGTGTTGAAATATTGCACATCAAATATTTCACACACAAACTATAGCAAGGTTGTACATTGGTTGAGGGCTGTTCTTCAGCATTACAGTGGCACTAAAGTATCATGAAAATGTCATGCTGTCTTTAGAACAATTGTAATTGTACAGCGCTCCGGAATTTGATGGCGCTATATAAAACAATAAAGAATAACGGAAGGTTTTTTGTGTGTACAATATGATGGTTGACTAGAGTGGCATAAAGGAACGTATAACCTAGGTTGCCTGTGTATTAAATCAGTTTTCTTTGGTTCCTTTAAGGTTCTTCTGGCTATGCATGCAAATGTAGAAGATCGAGGCATAAAAGGAGATATAACGCCTTTGATGGCTGCTGCTAATGGGGGACATGTGGAAATTGTGAAACTGCTGCTAGCCCATGATGCTGATGTAAACTCCCAGTCATCCACAGGTTGGTTGTTTTTTTTTTTTTTAAACATTAAGTATGGTGTTTATCCCCTTGAAGTCAATTGAAGTGCCAAGCACGTCATGGAAATACATGCAGTTCGTAACAATTGCACATCATGGAATTATATGAAATAAGAAAGTAACCAATGATTGCTTTCTTTGCTCAGCTGGTTTTGGTGCAATGCCTCTATTAAGGCATCTGTCTGGAGAGCGATCACAGACGCCATAGTGAGAGGCAAGCTGCCTCACAAGATAGGGGTGCCCAGTAAATGTAAGACTTCCTTGAGGGTCCATCCAGAGGTACGGCAGGCAATGTAGCCCAGCTTACTAATCACTGTGTGATAAGTTAAAGAAAAAAAAAATAGAAAGTTTAAATAGAAATTTAGTAGTAATAAAAAATAATGCTGCGGTGATGTCACAAGGAACCATCCATTTCCAAAATGTAAAAACAAAAATAAAATTGGCGCTGTCTTTCCACAAATCCTGGCAGAGAAAGTTTTCAAAAGTATATGGTTTGAGGGAGGTAAATTGAATTAGCAGACTTACAGGATGTTCCAAATAGCACACGGATGCAGGATGACGAGATGTCAAAATTTTTCATATTTAAAAATGCTCACTCCCAAATGTGACCTTTTAGCCCCCAAACAACCTAACAAGCCTATGGTTTCAAAATAGCAATACACTACCACTCCCATTAGCTTTTCTAGATGGGTAAATGTTTGGATAAAGTCAGTATGTAATGTTATGTCATGTTAAGTTTTAATGGTAGATTAGTGTTCTTTGGTGAACAGATTTTACAGGGAACTTTTATGTAATGGTTCTATTTGTTGTCCCTTCTGTAGGAAACACAGCACTTACCTATGCCTGTGCAGGGGGTTATGTAGAGGTTGTTAAGGTGCTGCTGGAATCCGGTGCTAGCATCGAAGACCATAATGAGAATGGTCACACGCCACTTATGGAAGCAGGAAGTGCTGGGCATGTGGAAGTAGCCAGGGTCCTTCTGGAGAACGGAGCAGGAATTAATACTCATTCCAACGAGTTTAAGGAGAGTGCACTTACTTTGGCATGCTATAAAGGTAATTACAATTTGGTTCCCCTTTGTTTCTGTGCACCTGTAGTTTCTGTAGTATTCCCAAATCATGCTACAGTTCACTACACTAGACAGGCTTTTTTGAAATAAGTTTTTTGAAAATATTGTTTTTTGCATAATTATCTACTAGACAACAACCCTCACTCCTTATCGTAGTGCTTGTGGTAAACCATAGAATGACTTTGGCCTTAATCACCTAGCAAGACATTGAGTATTGAACGTCTATGGTGCAACAGACTTCATTAGTGTTGCAATAAGGGATCAGGTCAGTGCGATGTTTGATCAAAGGAAGTCACCCAAAATATTCAGTCTAACTAGTCTTCTTTAAAACGGTCTCTTAAACACAGCATATAAAAACGTTTACACTAAATGGCAAACGACCATTAAAGACTTATAGTTTTAATAAATGTGTTCAATCATGCTGAAAATGTTAAGTGATGTCTTTGCAATGGCACTCCCTCTGTTGTCTTTAAACATTGAGTTTAATTTATATTTCTTACAGGGCATTTAGAGATGGTAAGGTTCCTTTTGGAAGCTGGAGCAGATCAGGAACACAAGACTGATGAAATGCACACTGCCTTAATGGAAGCTTGCATGGTAAGAAAAATTAGTACATTGGTAAAGCTCAGGTCAAGTTCTTAACCTGAGTTTCTGCGCGTTGACCTAATGGGCAAGATATATTGTATGAACCTTGCCAGTCTGGTACTGGTTCTTTAAACTGTGCATCTGTTCTCCAGGGTCCCAATATGCATTTGTTAAATGGGATCAAACACAAACTGAAAGGGACCACTCACCTTTCATATGCAAGTCCATATGATGACTGGACTGTCCATTTAATGATCATGTGACCAAAAAGTCGTCACTGTTAGGATTGTTGCCAAATAAAATAGTTTGTTTTAGGTTTAAGCATTAAGAATACAAATTCACAGATCTGCTCGTGTTAATTCCTTAGCATACTAGAAAATCTAAGACAATTTTTGTGTCTAGGTGGGACAATATTTTTACAAGAATTTGACCAAATGAATTAAAAGGTTCTTGTCCTAGAAATAAATGCAACATCAGACCACTATTTTTAACTAGGATTCAAGTATATATATGTATATTTATGTGTACATCTTTGAATGCGTTCAATGTATCTAGTTGGGCATCTGTAAAGAAAAAAACAAAGGCTATAAAAAATGGAAATCCAGAATAGTAAGCTTTTACAAATGTGGTTTAAGTTGTCAAGCTTGATGTTATAAAAACATTTTGGAATTACTAGCTAGTTTGCATCTTATATTGTCACGAAATTGATACTGTAATTTTTAGTAAACACATGAGTCTGCTTTGTGGTGCTGCAGCATAATTGTAATTTGCATGCATTATATATTTATCTGTTATTTTTAGGATGGCCATGTCGAGGTAGCTCGGCTGCTTCTTGACAGTGGAGCTCAGGTAAACATGCCAGCGGACTCCTTTGAGTCACCGCTAACACTGGCAGCTTGTGGCGGACATGTAGAGCTGGCAGGCTTGCTTATTGAGCGTGGTGCTAACCTGGAGGAAGTTAATGATGAAGGTTATACACCTCTTATGGAAGCAGCGAGAGAAGGACATGAAGAAATGGTGGCATTACTTCTGGGACAGGGTAAGTTATTTGTAATGTGTGAACATGCACTTTTGTGTCTGTGCCTTCCTGGTTTTGTTTTGCGTCTGACTAAAAAGAAAATGCTGATGAAAGAAGGAAATAAACATGAGCTAGTGCAGATTAGCTAGCAAAGTCTCATAATTAAAAATGTTCTATATCCACCTAAATGAATTTCCTTTTTTCCCAAAGGAGCAAACATCAATGCTCAAACAGAAGAAACTCAAGAAACTGCCCTTACCTTGGCTTGTTGTGGTGGCTTTTTGGAAGTAGCTGATTTTCTGATTAAAGCTGGAGCAGATATAGAGCTAGGATGCTCTACTCCCTTGATGGAGGCGGCTCAAGAAGGGCACTTAGACTTGGTCAAATTCTTGCTATCAGCTGGTATGTATTTCTTTTTAATACAATGTTTTAACTTTACCACCTGTGAGAAGTATGAATGGGAGACTGATGAAACTTGGATTCATGAACATGTAATCCCTGCATTGCATTCCAAATTAACATCAGCGAATTTAAATTTATACTGCAATAAAGACTTACTTGTGCACTGTTTTATAGGAGCCAATGTCCATGCAACAACCGCAACAGGTGACACAGCTTTGACATATGCATGTGAAAATGGGCATACAGATGTGGCAGATGTTTTACTTCAAGCTGGTGCAGACTTGGTAAGTAGGGCAGTCAACATTTTTTGTTTATACATTATTGAACCACTTAGAACCCCAATAGATTTGCTTATTTGCTTTTAGGATAGGATTAATTTAGGGGCCGTTATTTTTTCTATATACTTTGTGTATATACTCAACGTAATAATGTCTGACATTTTCTGAAATTCACACGGTGTTCCCATGCATCAAACGCTGGTCTAGTTGTAATTTGCTTGGCAAATAGCATGCCGCATATCACACTTTCAGGGCTTCAAGGTTTGTTCTTTTTTTCTTTTTTCCAGGAGCATGAATCAGAAGGCGGAAGGACTCCCTTAATGAAAGCGGCCAGGGCCGGTCATGTCTGCACTGTCCAGTTTCTCATTAGCAAAGGTAAACGTCTGTGGTGTGTTTGTTTCTGAGCAGTTTGATGCTGCCCGTACGGATTAACCCCTTCAATCCCGGGGGATATCCTGTCCTCCGATGAACTTCCGGGTTATGTCAGCAGTGACGCAACCCGGAAGGGAATGCCCGATCTGCAGTTTGAAATGTAACAGCTTTCCGGCTTTCATGCCGGGAGCTTTTACAGGAGATCGGACAGCAGAAAGCCGGCGAGGCCGGCTTCTGCTGTCAGTGGGGAGCCCAGGCTGTCAAACGACAGCCTGATCTCCCGTGCAGCAGCAGGGATGTGTCCCTGACGCTGCATGAAGGGCTGGACGTACCGGTACCGGGATTGAAGGGGTTAACGTTTACAAGTTTGTACCCCAATACAAACACTTGTGACAATCTATTTCAATTAATATACTTGTGAAACTGATATCACTTAATAAAATGATTGACAAAATAAACAGTTTTGGCATTGTGTACATAAATCTGAGGGTATGTTTCCCCAGGTTTATTTACTACCTGCTGCTGTATTCAGTTGTCATTCAGCTGAAGCTCTGTCATTAACCTTGTCACACAACTTTTAGATTGGCCTGTAGCATAGCAAAAAAGCAAAGCGTTTGTGTAATGTTTGATAATCCCAGGAGAAGAGTCCTTCAATCGTCTTAATCGCAAGTAGTCTAATGTAATTTATCCAGTAACTTTGCGCCTTTCTAGTGCTACTATGATACAGTTCTATATTCTGTAAAACTCAACTGGGTATGTAGAACATCATCTTTAAAATCTTTTCCTTGTGCTGTAGTGAACTTGTGTATTGTTTTTCCTCCAGGTGCCGATGTGAACAGGACAACAGCGAACAATGACCATACAGTGCTATCTCTTGCGTGTGCTGGAGGACATTTGGCCGTGGTAGAGTTGCTTTTGGCTCATGGAGCTGATCCCACTCGCAGACTAAAGGTACAAAGCTGCTGCTTCTTCAGAGAGGCATCCTTTTGCAAGAATGTTTTGGGGGGGTTTGCTTGTGGAATCAAAACGTGACCCCCCCCCTTCTTCCAATTGCTGCGTTAAACCTATTGTGTGAAAATAATCCGATATAACTAGAGCACTCCCCTAGGAGCAATATTTAACTTTCTTCTAAAAACTACACTGTGAAGTGTCTTGTGTTGATTATAACCTTGTTTTGTAGTAGATATTAATACTCCTGTACTATTCAAGTTACTTTGTATGTTAAATCACTATGGATGAAGCTTAGTTATCTTCTGGAATGCCTCACACTTGTTTAAATGTCAACGTGCCAGTAATAAGTGTACCTTATTTTTCTTACAGGATGGTTCTACAATGCTCATTGAAGCTGCCAAAGGTGGTCACACTAGTGTGGTTTGCTACCTGTTGGATTACCCCAATAACCTTCTCTCTGCTCCCCCGCCTGATGTCACACAGTTCACACCACCTTCCCATGATTTGAATCGGGTAATGTATTTCCCATGTTCATAGGATTTTCCAGTGTAGTTGGCTTGCCTACATCTGTTAGTGATGTGTCTACTGGGGAGATTTCTTGTACCTGTTAACATAAGTGTGTAGCAGCAAATTATGCAGCGTTAGTTATTATATATGCATGCTTTAACTCTGTGAGATAATCTTTCTATAATATGCAGGTCATAGAAATGTTAGCAATGACAGTATCCAATGTTTTAGGCTCCTCGTGTACCAATGCAGGCACTGCCAATGGTTGTCCCACCCCAGGAACCAGACAAACCCCCTGCCAATGTTGCTACAAACCTTCCCATCAGAAATAAAGGTCAGTGTTAGCTTTTCACACTTCACTTCTATTGGTTTAAGATCGGCACTTTGGGCTCACTTTTTCTTACAGTTGCTTGGATGCTAAAACCTACGTATTACTAGCACTAAAGTTTCCAAACTCCTAATGATGTCACCACTTCTTCTTTTTTTTTGTCTATTTTTACTGTAGAGATGTAGAGATGTTTTGTTAGTACTACAGACTTGAAATATTTACATTCATCTATACACTGAATTGCATTGTCTTCATTCTGTGATTTTTAGCACCCCCCCGCTCAAAAATAAAACGCATGAATACTTCTCCAATATTCAAACTAAAAGTTTAAAATAATAATAATAATAATTTGGCCCTTAAATCACATGTTGGTTTCATAAAATTTAGTACTAAAATTGGCTAATTCTGTTGCGTATTCCAAATTTAAGAGGTGTGAAATCTTGCAGGCTTTTTTTTTCTTCTCAAATAAATTGCTGAAAAAAGGTTCATACTTGGTTATTAAAAAAAAAATCTGGGAGATCTGGAGAGCCAGGAGTACATTTCTTAGTCATGAGGGCATCTTGGCTAGGCTAGCCATCTGCGGTTAATACGTTTAGTAACTTGAACTAAGGCAGTAATTTCTATGACATAACATCACAAGTGTATTTACTATTTTCCAAGCCAGCTTATCTGGATGTTGCAGGAGGGGGATCACTATTTTTTTTGCCATTTATTAAACAACCAGTCAAACACTAAAATCATGAATCCTGACCATAGACGCTGCCCTATTTCTGTAACTCCTTTATTGGTCTGTAGTACATTTGTTTATGATATTAAGACCTCTTCTTGGCACTGTAACTTCTGAAGTTATGCTAAGTTTTTTTTTTTTCCCCAGTAAAGTAAATAGAAGTAGTAATTTGAACCCTACAGGTACTGATTGTGACTGGTCTGTTCCTTATTGTGTATGTGCTGTTGTCCCATTTTGCCCACCATTCTCTCTAGAGGAGCTTTGTTATTTTTACTACATATATATCAACATTAATTTGAACCAAGCAAAGCCTGTTCAGTGTGTAAATGCTTGTCGAATATGTTTTGGTTTGTGTGTGTTTCTTGGTAGTGTCTCCCTAGTGTTTTAAATAGCTTTAGCAGTTTAATGCAAAGAAATTACATGGGTTTATTCACTAAATGTCGTTTGTAGGGTAGCTGAAATGCCGTTCTGTACTAAGAACTATCCCTGTTTAGCTTCTCATGCATGCATGAATGCAACTTAACATTGCATTGCAAAAACGTTGGAAAAGCTCCCTAGCCCAGATCAATATAGTAGTCTAATATCAAATAGCCTTTTGACTATGAAAATGACTTGGATTCCAAGGAATGCCATTGGGCAATTCTGAAAGTATTTCAGACTAATGCTAAGTTTTTTTGAGAACTCCAGTTGAATCCAGTGTATAGATGGTCAAGGCATATGAGGTGTGACAACTGTTAAATTTTGGCAGTTACCACTCAATCTACCCCTAGAAACATGAAGCCTTCTTGTTTTCACAAATGCGGCACATGAACCCATCTGGCACTATTTTGCTATTTCTATAAGACTTTTAGGTTTTTGTTATATTAATGATGGCTTCAGTGTAAGCTGTTCACCTTACAATACTTCATTAGATATCAATGTTGCAAGTTTGTGTTTAGACAACAGGTACTTGCATATGAATTTATATTATATAAATGATATAAATTCCTTATCAGTCATACTAATGCATCTTTCAGCTACTTCTCTAACCAACTTAGCTTTTCTTTTTTTTTTTTTTTCTTTAATTTTATGCTTTTTGGTTGACGTTTTCTGCTTTTTGTTTTCATTTTGTATTTAATCCTGTTTAAATGGTAGGTGCACTTTTATATAGAATACCTGCTGTTTTGTGTGTGAAAAGCTGGAGCGCAATGCAAAATTTAAAATAATTTGCTCTATCAGAGAGTTTCAGAATTCCAGCTGCTTTTTCCTGAAAATTGCCTTTTCTTTGTACAGATTTGTACATTTTGTTAAAATATGGTCCCGTTCAGCCTATCTCTAATCTTTGTGGCTATAGTACATGTGCCTATCCTTTTTCTACCAATGCCTGACAATAGCTCAGTCATGAGAATACCATTCTTTTTGGCTTCCACTTGGTTCTGAGGGGGTTTCTTTTTCACACAGCTGCTTCTAAGCAGAAGTCCAGTGGCCATGTGCCAGACGGTGGCCAGGATGCGCAGGGATACATCAGCAGTCAGTCTCCAGAGAGCATTGTTGAAGAGGCTCAGGGGAAGCTAACAGAGTTGGAGCAGAGGATCAAAGAAGCCATTGAAAAGAATGCCCAGTTACAGTCCTTGGAGCTGGCACATGCTGACCAGCTGACCAAGGAGAAGATAGAGGAGCTAAACAAAACCCGTGAAGAGCAGATTCAGAAGAAACAAAAGATTTTGGAGGAGCTTCAAAAGGTTGAGAGGGAACTGCAGCTAAAGACCCAACAGCAGCTTAAAAAACAATACCTTGAAGTGAAGGCCCAGAGAATCCAACTTCAGCAACAGCAGCAACAACAATCCTGCCAGCATCTGGGGCTGTTAACTTCAGTAGGTGAAGAAATTACAGAAGTAGACTATGCCCATTTACAGCAGGTTGACACCATCCTGCTGAAGGAGGACTCTCAGCAACCTGCTGTACAGATGGGTTTTAGCCCCATGCAGCCTCTGGCAATACCACAAGCTTTACCTTTAGCAGCTGGTGCTTTATCCTCTGGGCCCATTGCAAATCTAGCAGACCTCCAAGGAGTTATAGTGGGACAACAAGAATTGGGTCAAGCACAGCTAACTGGTATTGGGCCAGGTGTTCTCTCCGAAACACAAGAAGGTTTAATGGTAGCCAGTCCTGCACAGACCCTCACTGATACGCTAGATGACATCATGGCAGGTGGGTATTAATCAAGCAGGTTTTAGTTGTGCTTTGTGCCAGTGAAGGGGACCAGGATTGTCTTTGCCAGTGTGTCAGTGCTATTTTTTTCACCTTTGTAGGATTAGACAGGTTTAAAAGGTATATTGTTGAGCTTGCCAAGTTTATCAAAGTATATAACTTGTGAGTGTTTTCCTTAAATAATTTACTTTGGGATCTCTGCAAGGTGAGGGGTTCATTTCATAGCCACGATTGGGTATGGTGGGTTAGTGAAATAAAATTGTTGCCAAGCAGGAAAGATGTGAAAAGCTGAAATCTCTCCTGTGGGGTGGGGGTGTCCTTGATGGTTAACATGGAGTCTACCCGAAACCTACCGTAACCTATATAGAGATACTGATATTTTTAGTGAAAATGTCTGTCTAAATACATGGGTAAAAAGGCAAGGCTTTCTTTAGATGTTATGTGAAATGTTTAACAGTTTCATTTCTATCATATGCATTCTTTCTAAATCCATCTTTTCTAGGTCTGTTCCATATTATGTTGCTGTGTTACTTTACCTTCTTAGGATAACCAAAGTAATACTTAAGCTGCTTAAATTACTCATTTTTGGGAAGTAAATCTTTCCTTGTATAATGGCTACTGAAAGTATATACCTTTTTTTTTTTTAAGGATTACAAAGTAACTTAAAGTTTTTGTTTGTGGACATTAAATCATGTTAACAAACATTTTAGACTATTCCATAAAATGTTACCTGTAGTAAATATATCCCATATTTAATTTTGTGCAACCGGGTGCTTTCTTTCTAGCCCAACTAAATGTAGATGTTTTATTCAACAGCAGTGAGTGGACGAACATCTGCAATATCAAACACTCCTACCCACAGCATTGCAACTTCCATTTCCCAACCTCAGACGCCAACTCCAAGCCCTATCATCTCTCCTTCAGCCATGTTGCCTATCTACCCTTCGATTGATATTGATGCACAGGTAAGATGAAAAAAAGTCTGGTTACATTCTTAAAACTGGGCACTGCTGAGCACGAAATGTTTTCAGCCCAATGCATTTCCTTCCGGGAAAAGATCTGAAGTGCGTGGAAACATCCCGGGGTAAAGAAAGGGTTTTGACCAATCCCTCTTTGCCTTTGGTTTGCAAAAAAAGTCAAATTTGACTCTTGACCATCATATAATGGATTAGTGTGCATTTGCGTGTGCTTTGTATAAAAACATACTTTGACAGCAATTAAGAACCCCCTCGGCCCACCTGGTCTGCCTGTTTTTTTCCTGATGTGAAGAACCTAAATCGGTCCTCAATTTTGTTTTAGGCATATGGCTATCCTGAATCTATCACATTTATTTGTAAATCCCCTCTCTGCCTTGGCTTTTGCGACTTCTGCTGGGAATTTAAATGTGCATGGGATAAGCAGAAAGATGTCTTCTTGAACTAACTTTACATTTAGGAAATATCAGGAAAAACGCACCAGAAAACTGTTACGGCCTACTTTGTGTGAAGCTTAAGCTCGTTAATTAGCCTGAACAACAATGATGCTCTAAAATGAGTTATCTCAAACATTATGACGTGCCTTTATGTTCTTGGTGTTTGAGTTTATCGCTTTTTTGTGCAGACTGAAAGTAATCATGATACCGCTCTGACTCTGGCCTGTGCTGGTGGACATGAGGAACTTGTGCAGACGCTTCTAGAAAGAGGGGCCAACATTGAACATAGAGACAAAAAAGGTAAGCATAATGTCATCAGGCTTATATTACCTTACATTGACTTGGTGTGTGGTGTTAGAAAACCGTTCGTGTTCTTTCCACTCTAGCTAGTTCTCAAAATTGTGACGGCTCCACCTGTGTGTGGTGGTTGTGGTCTGTAAAAGCTTACTGTCTGAATGCCTGTATCCTCCATCTCTTACAGGCTTCACCCCACTTATTTTGGCTGCAACTGCTGGGCATGTTGGTGTGGTGGAAATTTTGTTAGACAGCGGTGCAGATATTGAAGCTCAGTCTGAGAGGACCAAGGACACACCGCTATCTTTGGCCTGCTCTGGAGGCAGACAAGAGGTAACCTTTAAAAAATATATATATATATATGTGTGTGTGTGTGTGTGTGTGTGTGTTAAAAATGTCCAAATTGTGTGTAATTTAAAGTGCCTGTGTTCCAATTTTACTTTAGGCATAAAACTCAATCATAGCGTGCATAATTAAGCTACTGGGCATATTTAAAATGGCTTTTTTTATTTTTTTTAAACACACTGGAAACCTACTTCTTAGTTTATGCAAAGACATACAGGCATACACGTACAGACATCTTACATGTGTGTGTGTAACAGGTGTATATGAATGTTTGGGGTTTTTTTCCGTTTTTTTTTAATACACTAGTATATTTTATTTCTAGGTGGTGGAGTTGTTGTTGGCCCGTGGGGCGAATAAAGAACATAGAAATGTTTCAGACTACACCCCTTTAAGTTTGGCTGCTTCTGGTGGCTATGTAAACATTATCAAAATCTTGTTGAATGCTGGAGCTGAGATCAATTCCAGGTATGTATTCTAGAAAACTCTGGCAGTTCTGTTTACTTTTTTAAGATATTTAATCCCAACTTTTTTCTCCTCTATAGTTTTGTAATCTTTTTAAAATCCCTTGCTACACCATTTTGAGGGTCCTTGTCTCTATGAAGGGAATAGTTGCTATATACTAGGTTTACGTAATAGAAAGGAATTAGAACAACCTCTCCTATTTCAACTAATACCAGTTGTATACTTAAATAGGCTTGAGGCATAAATTGTAAGCTTGTTTTGAGCCAGGCGCTCATCACCTGTTTCTGTAAATCCAATTATGTTATGTACTACTTGTCATGTCCTGTTTACCTATTGTACAGCACTGCAGAATATGATGGTGCTATATAAAACATAATGTCTTATGTTCTATACTCCAGCTATAGTTGATTCAGAATGATTTGGCTGATTTGAGCTGTTGAGTAGGGTCTTGCTAGAATAGAAAGCTTTGCCCAGCATTCCTTTTGTATGTTCTCTGGGTGCTCATTAATTATGCTATAAATGCATAGCCTCACTCATTAATATTTGAACTGAAGCATATAGTGTATTAGCAATCCTAATGCTCTTGCAAATTAGAACGGTATTGCACACATGACTTTACTTTTTTTGTTTTGTTCCCTAGAACTGGTAGCAAGTTGGGAATCTCTCCTTTGATGTTGGCAGCAATGAATGGTCACACATCTGCTGTGAAACTTCTCCTGGATATGGGCTCGGACATCAATGCCCAAATAGAAACCAATCGCAATACTGCACTTACGCTGGCTTGTTTCCAAGGGAGAACTGAAGTGGTTAGCCTGCTCCTGGACAGGAAAGCTAATGTGGAGCATAGAGCTAAGGTAAGACCAGAAGAAAGTATGAGGTTGACTGGCCTTTTCATGTATCCATTACACTGCATCCATTGCTTCACAGTGAACGAAAATATATTGCGGATTTTCTTCAGAACTGTCTTGTAAACAAAGTATTTATACCTGTTGCTATAAAACGAGTCTCTCTCTTACAGACTGGTCTTACTCCCTTGATGGAAGCCGCATCCGGTGGTTATGCCGAAGTGGGGAGAGTGCTTCTTGATAAAGGTGCAGATGTGAACGCCCCTCCTGTGCCATCTTCACGAGACACGGCTCTGACCATTGCAGCAGACAAGGGCCACTATAAATTCTGTGAGCTCCTTATCAGCAGGTATTGTTTAAATAACTGTCCATATAACTGGCTTTTGATGCATTACTTATCCAACATAGTTTAAATGTATGTATATAATTGTTATGTAATGTCTAAATCAGAAGTACTGTAGTCTACTTTAAGTGCCCTTTTAAAATGCTACAGCAGCATAAAACCTTCCATACTAAAACATTTAATGTAGCACCTTGTTTGCTCGTAACATGCATTAATTTTGTAATATGTAGGAGTGTTTGAACAGAGTTCTCTTATTGTAGGGGAGCACATATTGATGTCCGCAACAAAAAGGGCAACACTCCTCTGTGGCTGGCAGCGAACGGAGGTCATTTGGATGTTGTTCAGCTGTTGGTTCAGGCCGGAGCTGATGTAGATGCAGCAGACAACAGAAAGATAACTCCTCTCATGGCAGCGTTTAGAAAGGTATTATGCGTTTGAATGTTTCACTTTGCTGATGAACATTTATAATGTAAATGTGGCCCTATTCCGGGAAAGCAGAATTTATGCCTGGGCTACTCTAAATAAAGTAACGTTTCTTTTGAGAACTGGGTGCATCTTCAGTGCACCGGTTCATGATCAATGTTGCATCTGCAGTTTAAAGACATACTGGCGCTTTTTCAGAGCATTATCCTTTTTAAGCTTAGGCAGTGACATTTTTCAAACAGTATCTTCATGAGGCTTAGGTTTGGCTCCCTTAAAGAAACAAATCCAATCAACCCTTCAAGTTTTAGGCTTCTACATTCTCGAACGGTTCTGTAGTTTTGCATGCTTTGTCCTAAGCCTTTTGTATGATTGTCCATAGATTGTTCTTCATTATGTTTATTTCTTATACAGGGTCATGTTAAGGTGGTGCGCTACCTTGTGAAAGAGGTAAACCAATTCCCATCAGACTCCGAGTGCATGAGATACATTGCTACCATAACAGACAAGGTAAAACATCAAAATTGTTTCTAGGGCTCGTTCAATATTCAAGTTAACAGGTTTTCTGTAGAAATCAGTCAGCATTTTCTTTTTTTCAGTCCAAGAGCTACGTTTTTATGCATTCATTCGTGAGCGGGGGTGGTCACTTGTCCTCATTTCCACCTATGTGAATAACCATCACAAGAGTAACTTGTATCCAGTTCTCTGCCTTGTTTAGATTTAAACATAAAACGTTGCACTTTTTATTTTCTATAGCTTTATTCTAAGTAAGAGTCCGACAGTTTAGTAGCCTGCATATTGGACCTGTGCATTCTCAAATTGTGAACACATTTTAAAGCCATTTTAAGTTATCTTCTTTTTTACCATTTTCCCTACATGTAAGACATGTTGCTTGTTAGCAGTTTTTATTTATGGTAATATTCATTTCAGGAGATGTTGAAGAAGTGCCACCTCTGTATGGAATCAATTGTTCAAGCCAAAGACAGACAGGCTGCTGAAGCAAACAAGAATGCTAGCATCCTTTTAGAGGAGCTGGATCTGGAAAAGGTACACAGTG
The DNA here is from genome assembly GCF_027358695.1 of Spea bombifrons. Taxonomy (NCBI): domain Eukaryota; kingdom Metazoa; phylum Chordata; class Amphibia; order Anura; family Pelobatidae; genus Spea; species Spea bombifrons. The sequence continues at coordinate 53,687,009 of NC_071087.1, forward strand.
TCTTCTTTTTCTTTGTGTATTGTGATTGCCAGTTATGTTACATTAGTAATTTGTTCCGTTCATGTTAATTACTTGTGAGGTGTTTTGCTATATTTTATAATGCTGTTACAAAGCTTAGAACTTTTTGGTGTCATGAGCAAACTGTTTTGTAGGTTCTTTAAGTTTGGTTGGCTCTATTTTTACAATAAGTATTAAACAAGCTGAACATATATGCAAAGTAGTAGTTATAACTAAGTTGCCATGAATCCTGCTTACATCCTAGTTGAGTTGAAGTCCTCACAACATGTGATTTGTTCATATAGTTGAGAGAGGAAAGCAGAAGGCTCGCATTGGCTGCAAAACGAGAGAAAAGGAAGGAGAAACGGCGAAAAAAGAAAGAGGAGCAAAGGAGAAAACTTGAAGAAATAGAAGCAAAAAATAAGGAGAACTTTGAACTGCAAGCTGCTCTTGAGAAGGAAAAACAAAAAGCTGAGGGTAATATATCTTCTTTAGTATGAGCCACTTTGTTACAAAAATGTAGTGTCTACTAATTTCAATTAGAAAACAGTATTACTTTAATAGATCTACTACTGTAGATCTTTTAAAATTATTTCTAGTGATTACTAATGCCACCACCTCAAAAGTTGCCCACTGTTACGGATCCTGCAAATATTCTAAGTTATATAGGTGGCACTTCTGTTGTAAATTTCCAGGATTGCAAGCTTAGTCGTATGTGTTTTTATTAAACAGATGAACCCCAAGTCTTAACCGAGCCACCTAGTGCAACCACAACCACCACTATTGGAATATCTGCCACGTGGACGACACTCGCTGGGTCTCATGGGAAAAGAAACAATACAATAACAACCAGCAGCACCAAGCGGAAAACTAGAAAGAACAAAATTGCTGCAGAAAATGTGCAGATTATCTTTGAAGACCAGCTCCCTATTGCGTATGGGCAGCAAGAAAAGCTCAATGGAGAGTCTAAGAGCAGCAGTACCAGTGAAAGTGGAGACAGTGACAACATGAGGATCTCCAGCTGCAGCGATGAGAGCAGTAACAGCAGCAATAAGAGTGACAATCATTCTTCTACAATTGACATTAGTTTACCAAGCAAAAAGAAACCCTCTGTCCTTGTCACTTCTCCCAAGGAGGATAGAAAAATACCAGCTAAAACTTCAGTAAAGTAAGTGAAATTTGTTTTCTCCCAGCTAGGGTTTCATCATCATGCATTATTGGAGGAGCGCACATACATTACATATGTAATTGCAGCATGTGTAAGGAGCTGCCCTGCGCTCTCATTTATACATCCCTCGTACTGCAGGGCAGCACTTTACATGTTGGACATTGGCCTTGTCTTGTGCATGATATAGCGCAGTTCTGCATACCACTATTTCACTCGCAAGGGAAAAGCTTCTCAACACCACTTGGAGTAATTTCACACTCCACATCTTAGAATTGTGACAGGTTAGGAAGTTTTTTGTTCAGATGTGAGACTTGGTATAGAATAGCTACCATAGTTTTTGGGGATGTTGCTTTGTACATAGTGAAATAGTGTAAGCTATTTAGACTCTGTAGATAGCATTGTTAAATTTGTAGTTTTTATTTATTTATTTTTTTCCTCCCAACACTCAAAGGTTATCTGAATCCGTTGTTGAAGCAACTGTTAATTCGTTGTCCGCAAGCACTAAATCTGGGCCTTCGCCACTTACTTCTCCTAATGGGAAGCTTACCATAGCTAGTCCTAAAAGGGGGCAGAAGAGGGAAGAAGGCTGGAAAGAAGTAGTCAGACGGTAAGTAGTGGGGAAAAAAAAAGATATGAATTGTGGGATAAATGGTTAATTGCCAATAGGTGGTCTTGTTGACGGAGGGATATAATGTTGTGCCTTGTGGCGTTCAATAACTCTGACGTGGATGAAAACCTGTCCTTCAAGGTGCTGCACCACAAATCATCCTAAAAATAATTCTTAATATACTTTATAAAGCCCATTGTCCTAAATGGTAAATGTCCTCATTTTGAAATCCAAGTTGTAGCTTTGTATCATTCTTACAGAAATACTGCATTGTAATGGTGGTGTGAAAGTTCACTGCGTGTAATTCGATATATGTACTTTGCCATCAAAGAATATCATTTTTAGGAAACAGTTTTGTTTGATTGCAGCAGTTTCCCCTACCCATCTGTTGACTATTTTGATTTAGTAGCTTTTGATCACATGTTATTAATGTGCATAGTTCCACACCTGGAGATACCTATAAATAGCATTTATATTAGGACTATAGAACAATAGCCAATGTTCTTATTTCAGGTTTTATACATGCACTCCCAAAATTTGCGTTATGTTGTGTAGTATTCTTCAGTGCTCAGAATGCATATCTGTGTGGTATAAACAAGTGTTAAAATGACTCAAATTCATGCTTTTTTGTTTATATATATATATATTTATATGCTCCCAGGTCAAAGAAAGTGTCCGTACCATCTACAGTCATTTCACGAGTTATTGGGAGGGGTGGCTGTAACATCAATGCTATCAGAGAGTTCACAGGTGCACATATCGACATTGACAAACAAAAGGACAAAACCGGAGACAGAATAATAACAATAAGGTAAAATTCTGTGCATATTTGTTCAATTAAATATTTGCAGCAAAAGACAAAATCGGTTATTATAAGCAAATTGACAGTAATAGAGCACCTAATGTTACAGTACTATGCACTTGAGTGACTTAGACTTATTCAACCGCTGTTTTTTATTATTATTATTATTATTAAGAAAAAATACTCCTACTAAACGTATGTCTCCATGTTTTTTCCCCGCAGAGGTGGAACAGAATCCACCAGACAGGCAACGCATTTGATTAATGCACTCATTAAAGATCCTGACAAAGAAATAGATGAACTTATCCCAAAGAATCGTTTAAAAAGCTCCTCTGCGAACTCAAAAACTTCATATTCAACTTCTGCCACCATTTCCTCAGTTAACAATTCAGTTATGGGTATTAAAGTCACTGCTGTCACAGTGTCATCGACATCACAAGCTGCCTCTGCACTCTCAGTCCCAGCCATTAGTTCAGCATCTACTCACAAACCATTGAAAAACCCGGTGAATAATGTGCGACCCGGATTTCCAGTCTCTCTCCCTCTGGCTTATCCTCCGCCACAGTTTGCTCATGCTCTACTCGCTGCCCAGACTTTCCAACAGATCCGTCCTCCTCGATTGCCTATGACACACTTTGGAAGTACCTTTCCTCCAGCCCAGTCCACCTGGGGCCCCTTTCCTGTCAGACCTCTTAGCCCTGCACGAGCTACTAATTCTCCTAAGCCTCACGTGATGCCTCGCCATACTACCCAAAATAATAGCTCTCAGGTGATCCCTGGAGTCTCGTCTACTAGCCCAACTGTTACTTCAAGCTCTGCTGCCACAAGTGTGCCTGTCTCATCCTCAAGCGTGAGCCTCGGCTCGCCTTCAGTTAGAAGACAACTATTTGTCACAGTGGTTAAAACCTCTAACGCCACAGCAACCACATTAACCACAACTGCAAGCAACCACGTCACCACACCAACAGCCTCCACGTGCTCCATTCCCACTGCCAAAGAACATCGACCTGCATCATCACCATCCCCGCCATCCCTACCTGGAGGGGGATCTCGAAGCAGCCCCTCTGATTGCCTGACATGTTCTCCTAATAAAGGGACCTCACTTTCCTCTGAGCAGGATCTGGGTAGCCAGCCTGTCATGGAGGCAACTAGCTCAGGCAATGGCAAGCAAGCGAGCTCTACCTCTGGGAGTGCCTCAATGCACTCGGCACATCAGCATCCTTCAAACTCTATTTCCCAAGATTCCCGACCACCTCCAATGCAGACACCTGCTCCCCCTCCACCAGATCCAAGGATGGTGCCATCCCTTAACTTAGCTGTAAGTGGTCCCTCTCACCAGGCTGCTCCTTCTAACATGTCTTCATCATATTCCTTATCCCAGCCATCTATGGTTTCTACACAGTCTGCTGCTAAAATGGAAAATTCTGCAGTTAGACCTCACTCCCATGGAGCAAACCCCTCACACAAGAATCAAGTACCCATACAGAGTTCCCCGGTGTCTGGCCTTGTTGCACATGCAAATATGAAGCGGCCGCAGAGTGTGCAGTCTTTTGGTTCACATCCTCACAATCTAAGCACACAAAGTGCTGCTCAGAATTCCGGTCACCCCTCAAGCAAACCAATGGGTCCCAACTTCAGTTCTGCTTTACCATATAGTCCATTTAGCACACTGTTTGAAAATAATCCAAATCCTCCTCACCCTTTCTGGGGTGGCTCTATGGTTTCTTCTCAGTCAACTCAAGATTCCATGCTCTCCACACAAGCTTCATATTTGCCAAATCCTGACTCTATGCTTCCATCTGAAACTTCCAAAGCCCCAGGTTTCAGGCCATCTGTGCAAAGGCCACCTCCAAATCAGTCAGGTGAGTTTGTCTTTTTGTAACTCTTTAATATATCGTTGTCAGCCTATTGATTGGATATTTTGCTACGGAATTTGTGCAGAATTTGTCAAACACAGTTCAGATTTTTCATGCAACAGGATGACGTCTTAAATATTAAGATATTAGAATTTGTCTTAATGCACCGGGCAGTCAAAATGTCCAGATATGTAACTAAATTGAATCTGTTTCTGTGGGTCCCAGGAACAATTAAAAAAAAAATATTCTGTGACAGTTCTGTCATGTACAACTCTTCCGCTTTGGGATTGCTTTCACTCAATGGTTTTTGGACTAAGTTTATCAATTTGACCACCAACCTTATTCTACTCCAGCAACTTTTAACTGGGGGAAAGAATATGCTGTTCAAAAGATCAGTGCAGGTTCGATAATATGCATATAGTGATATCCTTTGATTAATACCAAGCAGCTTTGCCAAAAGATTCTATTTTAGACATAACATTTTGAAAACAAAGGATTTTTTATTTCTTATGGGAAAGCAAAGCAAATGTTGCATTAAGTTTTAACTGCTAGCAGAGGAAGGGGTTCATTTTTAAGGCATTTCTCAGTTTCTGCAGCCTGGCTTCTCAGTCCAGGTGAGGAGAGCCAGTTGCAAACTGTACAGGTGCAGGCAATGTCCATATGAAGTGTTGAATCCTTATTGTCTGAAGGTAGTCAGAAATAAGGACTTAACTGTTTTTCATAAGTTTCCCATGAGCGTCTTGAAAGGTGTACATAACATTCAAATGGTCTGTTTTTTATGCGAAAATAAACTTTAGTTTACACGTTCTACCAATACTCCATTTGTAGCTAATGTTTCTTTTTTGCCATTACAGGTATTGTAAACATGGATTCATCTTACACCTCAGTGGCATCATCCACAACCCATCTGGGTACCTTTGCCTCAAATCTTTCGGGAAGTCAAATGTATGCACCCGGGGGTCCTCATACAGCTGCTAACTTCAACAGGCAACACTTTTCTCCTTTAAGTTTATTGACGCCATCTTCATCAGCGTCCAGTGGTAAGTTTTATTGTATGAATTTTTTAAATGTTTTGCGTGTAGAGTAAGAATGTAGTGATACACCAATTGAATTACTCATATTACACCCTGATAAACTGCTATTGATAAACACTTTTTGAATGAGGAGCACGCCTAGGAAGTAAGGGCTGTCGGAAAATTCAGTTACTGCCTAGTGTGGATCACTCCTTTGCCAGACACATTGTTATATTAAAAGTAAGTCTGGTGCATTATCTCTCCTTTCAATGCCATAGTGATAAGACCAGTTTTCAAAATTTGTAACAGTAGTTCTAAACAACCACCAAATTCATACGCATACTGCTGTCATTAATTTACACTAAGTACATGAACTCAAATGAAAATTGCAGGACCATGACTTTATGTAAATATTATGTAAATATTCAGAATAGAACTCCCAATAAATGTGGATCATTGCTTTATTTAATAACCCAATTTATGTTCAGCAACATCCCCCGATTACTGTGATACACCATGTACATGCTTTCCTTTTTATGTTCTAGTTGGCAACATCGATACGTTACATATTACCCTTTAGTGTACTATTTTAATTCTACTGGTTTTAAGGGGTTTGGGGGTAGTGAGGTTTTCTTAACCCCTTAAGGACCATCGGCGGTCCTTAAACCCATTGAAAACAATGTATTTTAAGCCTGTACATGTAGGGCTTTGTCATTAAGGGGTTAAATACAATTTGCAGTGTTCTTTGGGGATCTCTTAAATGCAACATCACTGAACTCCCAATATAGTTTAATCATTTGATAAACAGAAAATCATACAGTTCGTGACAGTCGACCTGCCTGGCATATTATGGGTTTAAACGAGCTTAGAATGCAATTGGTGGCTTTCTTCGCTCAAACGGTGTTTGCGATGGTAAATTAAACCAAAACTTAATAGCACAAACTTTGACAAAGGCTGGTGGTAGATTTTATGCATGGAAAGTGTTAAAATATCACCATTTGAAATAATTTATAGTGTCTTTTTGTAAAAATATGGTTTCATTGGAGCAAATTTAAATGGCTGGCTTTAAAGATGTCATCCAAATAGGAGATGGATGTAGGATGACCATATGTCAAAATTCCAAAATTAAAAATGCGCACTTCCCAAATTTAGCCCCCAAACAACCCAACAAACTTCGCGACTCAGGTGTACGTTTCGTGAGAATCGCAGAAAAAAAATATGATCAAAACAATGGTATCTAAAGAAAGGCCTTGTCCTGAAAATATATATAATTTTGTGTGGGTAAATGAGAAGAAAATTACAGCTAAACACAAGCACCACAGAAATGTAATAACATCTATGTCATGAAGGGTACCAAAATAACCTCTCACAAAGCGGTTCACTGTTTCTTATATTTAGGTTTCATTTTTAAACTGGTGGTTTTCGCATTCCTTGAAAAAGGAGAATCTTTTTCTAATTCACATCCATCTGAGCCCAGGCTGACTGATATATAAAAGGGTAGCGAGCAGGTTGATATTTTGTACTTGTTATACTTATGTTCAAACTAATACTAAACATATAAACTGGCTACCCCAATTTTCCTGTTTTCACGGTTACAGTTCAGCACGGATCCCAGTGCAGAGCTTTATTTAATATGGTTTCATATACTTTCTGTGATTTGCAAATGTGTAATCAAAATATTTTGGCCATGATGCACCCTACTCACACATTGTGACTTCCAATGGTTAATTGTATGACTACTTAATATAGATTCTTCAGGCCAGACTGTGTCTGCTGGTGTTCGTGCACAGTCCCCATCCCCTTCGGTGTCTGAGAAACCCAATTCGGTGCCTCATGACAGAAAAGTTCCTGTGCCAATTGGAACAGAACGGTCAGCGCGGATACGGCAGACGGGGACCTCTACTCCATCTGTGATCGGGAGCAACTTGGCAGCTTCAGTGGGTCATAGCGGAATCTGGTCTTTTGAAGGCATGGGAGGGAGTCAAGGTAATTTTTTGTTTTGTTAGATATCTAAATGGAGTCCTACTTTCATGGGCATAAACCGTTAAATAAAGATGCTAAAGTCACATCTTGTTCTAGTATTTTGCATCCTCGTGCAGTTTTCATATGTTCACATTGTTTTAATAGATAAAGTGTCGGACTGGTGCCACCCAGGTATGGGCAATCACATGATCCACAGGCCCATGTCTGACCCAGGTGTGTTCTCACAACATCAAGGAATGGAGAGAGACAGTTCTGGAATTGTGCCTGCTTCAGGGGCATACCAACAGCATGTTCCAGCGGGCTACATGGACTTTCCGAAAGTTGGGGTAACAAACATTTTGTTCACACAGTTCTTTTAAAGTAATTAAATCCTGTTTGCAAGTCAGACTGGCATTCAACACGTGAGACTTAATCTGAGAGTCTATATTGGTATCTGTGATATGCACATGGAAGCACTTGGCTTCCTTGGTCATGACCTTTAACAGTGTGTACCTTACGTTTTTGTTATCTTGACCATGCGTTTACTTTAGGACTTTCTTTTGAGATACACACACTAGTCCATTTAGAATGAAATGTGTACATCCCTTAAATACAGTAATACCCCGCGTACATTGATTTAACCATAAAACCTCACTGACTTGCCGCACTTGGAAAGTTTGATTTTGAGATTTAGCATTTTCAGTAGCATCTTTTATGCATGTTCTTGTTTGCTTATCGTCTGCCAAGTCACTGATTTTTTTTTTTCCTTTTCTGTTTTTAAAGCTGTTACTGGGCTTCGAGGTTTTAATCCAGACTTCACAATAATTCTGTGATTTTAAATTGGCATCTTAAATACTAGATGGCCTTTGCTTTTTAAATTAACAGTAAATACATATATATTTATTTTTTAGGGTATGCCTTTCTCCATGTATGGAAATGCAATGATCCCTCCTGTAGCTCCAATGCCGGATGGCACAGGTGGACCAATTTTCAATGGACCTCATGCTGCTGATCCTGCTTGGAATTCAATTATAAAGATTTCAAACTCTACGGAGAATGGGCCTCAAACTGTAAGAATCACGTTTTGTTAAACTGATCTTGTTTTTGTTCATTGATTTGTTCTCTGTTCTAAAGGGTTAATAGTAGTCTTGCTTTCCATTTGCTAAAACTATTATCCCGTGAGCTAATTATTCAACCATGCTTTGTGCCCGGTATTTCTTGCATCTTAACCTCTTTGTGACACAAGCTGTACCATTACTATCACAGAAGATGTAATAGTACGTCCAATGTTTTTTGCACTCGCAAAGAGGTTACTCTAATTTGAGTGCACTAAACATGATAGAAAAAAAAAACTATAAACTGTATATATATATACTAGATAGTGTCATGTACAGTATAAGTGTCCTGGCATCTCAAGTATGTGAATGAAGCTATTAATTTGATGTATATTTTGACATAGAGCTCGTGTGCAGCTTGATTTTTATATGTGGAAAATGTATCTTTTCTCTACGCACAGCCTTTTGCTGGAGTGAATTACATGAGAGATTGTTCAATGTTGAAATAATATTGGGGCTTAGAATACTTATTTGGGTTTCGTCTTTACTGCTCGTTTTTTTTAATTTCAGGTGTATCTTTCACGTTACAAACACCTATATTAGCATTCCCTTTATAATATTCCTGGAAATGTCTGTGCTCCTAATATCAATAAGTCACATTACAGATTTGTCTTAAGAAAACATCAAAATGTGTGTACTGTGTTGTTTTATGTAAACGTTTCCGCTATTTCTCTCTCCAGGTATGGACTGGAACCTGGGCACCCCACATGAGCAGTGTGCACATGAACCAGATGGGTTGATTTGGATTATCTTGTTAGCATGGAAAAAAAATCCTTCAGCGAGTTAGGGGGGATACCAAAACTTTCATCCCACAAAAAAAGAGAGCAAAAAGATGACATGCTCCAAGATCATTCTACAAATGTGCTTGACTGAAGTGTGCAGGCTTTTTGCAGATCTTACTAAACTGACCCTTTTCTGTGACCATTGTGACCACCCAGTCCCCATCAACATAAATCTCACTCGATAGTTATCCTTCCCCTGCCCACCTTTATTTTATTTTCCCTTTTTCTGTTTTCTTTGTTGACATAACTCTGATTTTGTTTTTTTATTTTTGTTTTGTTTTTTTTTCCTTCCTTGAAGCTGTTTGGCTGGTTGGTTTTAGTACTGTAAACTGCTTCTGAGCAAACACAGAAATTAGCAAAATTATGTAACTGATTCTGAAGTTTTAGAATGGCAAATAAATGTACAATTGTTTACATAACAGAAAAGGCTAAGCAGAGAATTCAATATGTCAGTATAGAGGCTCTACATTACGTAGACTTAAATTAATGTGAGATGTACCTTCATATTCAGAAATCTGGATGTTTCCTTCATACATTAAACTATTAATAAGCATACGTTTTCTGTCTCGTTTTTGTAAATACTGTTTTTATCGGATCTTCTAGTATCCACATTATAGTTTGCTGAATTGCACTGTTTTGGCATGATCGAATTGAGGGGCACATATGGTCCTCAGATCTGTCAGTCCTCCTGAATGCCTTAAAATCAAACAAAACAATGCATTTGCTTATATAAATGTTCGGTTTTTAACCCCTTCAATCCCAGGGGTTTTTGGTACCTCAAAGCCCAGAGCAATTTTGCCTTTTTTGGGGTATGTCGGTTTAGCGATGATTCTCTTTTCCTGTGAATAGTGTACCCATGTAAACTATATATTGTTTTTTCAAGGAGAGATAGAGCTTTCGTTTGATACCATAGTTGGATGATTAGCTGAAAACTTAGAATGAGAAATTTAGTAAAAACTAGCGAAGATTAGAAAATTAAACAAATTTTTTTTTACATTTTCCCTCTGAATCCTCACAAAATTAGGTAAAGTGATGGAAAATCCCCTCCAAGTTTATCAATTCAGGTGTCCTGATTTCAGAAATACCTAATTTATATAGATTTTCCAGACTTTCCCAGCACCAGAGAGCGTTCTATTAGGTCTACAATTTTGTATAATTTTTATGCCTATGGCTTAACGGGTTTGGGGGTTGTGAACGGGGGCAAGAGGGTTATACTGGCTAGATGTTATGCTAGGGCTATGGGATGTAAGGTTTTTTTTAAATTTTTTTTTAATTTTAATTTTTTTTTTACATTTTTTGTATTTTTTATATATTTTTTTTTACACATTAATGGTTAGAGGTCCTCCTAGGGACCTCCTGAACATACCAGTGATGTCACAGTGACATCACAGCTGACATTATAATTTTTTTTAGTATTTATTTATTTTTATATTATTATTTTAATGATTTATTTAATATTATTTTTAAATGACTAACCGTTTGTTTTTTTTTCAGCTTTTCTGTTACAGGTCGGGAGGGGGAGTGAGAGAGATGGTTTCTCACTCCCCTCCCCGTGATCCCCCTGCACCGATCACACTATGATCTCTATGCAGGTCCTCACAGACCTGCATAGAGATCGTAGCGTCTCTGTGCCTCATCGGAGGGCAGGATATCCCCGCAGGGGATATCCTGTCCTCCGATGACCTTTCCGGGTTACGTCAGCAGTGACGTAACCCGGAAGGGAATGCCCGATCGCGCGTTTGCAACTGCGCGATCGGGCAGTTTACCGGTAACAGCTTACCGGCTTTCATGCCGGAAGCTGTCACGGGCGATCGGACAGCAGAAAGCCGGCAAAGCCGGCTTCTGCTGTCAGTGGGGAGTCCAGGCTGTCAAACGACAGCCTGGTCTCCCGTGCAGCGGCAGGGATGTGTCCCTGACGCTGCACGAAGGGCTGGACGTACCGGGACGTCCATAGGGGTTTCTTTGTGGGCGTTTTTTGGACGTCCCGGTACGTCTATAGGGGATTGAAGGGGTTAAATGTGTTGGGTTCCATCACTATACTCATCAAAACGTACACTTCTCGGCAGGATCATTTTTGGGTTAGACGTGTTTATTCCATGTCAGGATTTTTGGAAAGCTACAGCGATAATTTTACATTTTGCTGGAACTTGATGGTGACATCAATGCATAATTCTTAAATGTCACCACTTTTTTTATAGCTATTTTTATTTAAAAAAAAAAAATTACTAATCACAGAAAGCTGGACTCCATTAACTGCAGTGGCAGTTGCGAGCCCCCCCCCAAACACACACACTTTCCAAATCAAAAAAGGCATGCGAATTAGGTCTGAGCCAAAAGGTCAGGAAACAAAGTTGGTTGTCTAAAAACAAATGTTTTGAAACTAAACAAATTATGTAAATATTATGTGGAATTTTGGGTAACTCGACCATAGGCCTCGTACTAAAAAGCCCTACTTGTCTAAATAAATTAAAAAAAAATTGTGGTAAACTAAATGGAGAAATGAGGCTTTAAAACTACATGGTAAGTATAAGCTTGCTATATTCTGCTCAGAATGATCACCAGAAAATCCAGATAGTCTCAAACTTTGTCCCATGAAATTTTGAAAAGGGTGCAGATGAAGCGAGGTCCATGATAAACAACAATTTAGGAAAATCATCAAACACAAAATAGCCTAGCTGCATCAACAATGGAAACCTAATTAAAACATTAAAAGGCCAATATGAAACGGCGGTAAGAAAAAGAAAAAACACCTGTTAAAAAGTACCATCTAACAGTGAAGCTCCCCAGCTCTAATGATGTAAGTCAAATGAGAAACGTCATGTCCTCTGTCACCCGAGAATATACACCGTGCAAGTTCTTTAAACCTGAAACACCTACCGAGGGGTTGAGCCGCACTCAACGCAGTGTGGAGGCTCAGGTCTAGGCAGGTACAGATAGGCACTTAGTATAATAACCAAAGCACAGAGAAATGGCCAGATACCTGTAAAGGTAATACTGCAGGTATAATTCCTGGGCAAGGTGGCACTGGGTGCCAGAGGGTAATGCAGAATGGATAGTCTGCCAAAGCCAGGTTCGGTACAGTAAGCAGGGACTCAGCCAGGCTACGGTTGGTACACAGAGCAGTATGGTACACAGATCAGGATAATAAGGTACAAAATCGCAAGGCAGAGAATGGTTAAAAAAAAAAAAGAAAAAAAAAAAGCAAAGAATCAAGGTATAACAGTAAGGTATTAAATTGTAACGCAGGTAACATGAGTGCTCCTTCACGGCAGTTTTGGATATTTAAATCCGGTGCTTCACCTGCCCTGCCACTTGCTGCATGTCAACGGCTTACCTCCGGCATTCTCTACCCAACGAGACTGGGCTTCAGGCAGCCGTCGGATAAGTGGCGTTACCCCTACATCAAAGGCCTGCAGAAGGCCAAAACTTCCCAGGTTTCTCAGGGAACTTGGCATGAAAATCACCTGCAACCATTCTTCTGGCCCATATCGTTCCAATGCATAAGAAATCTAGAATGGTTTGTATCTCGCATTTAATTTACCTATATTTTTTTTTTGGACACACATGTTGGGCGAGTGGGGGCGGGATTGGACACATGCATATTTGCCCTCCTTACATGCAAAATGCCCTCCTTACGTCCCAGCTTTCCCCCTCCAAGAGCCTTAACTCCTCGCCTTTTTTACATTATATATGTGTGTATATATATATATATATATTTATATATATATATATATTTATATCTTTATAACTTCATCTTTCTCTTTCCCTCTTGTAGCTTTCCTGAAACCACCTCTGAAAGCCACCATCTTGACGCAAGCACTAACCTACCTCTGTTCATTTTATTTATACATCCTTTCTTGCATTTTGGAACCACTTATCCCTAATGTCAGCAACAACAGAGTTACTCCATATTTTTACTCCTTTTATTTCAATTACACATATTGTTCATTTAGATTGTAAGCTCACCAACGGGGCCCTCATTAGCCTACCATTCTTGCCAGGAACACTGTGCAAAAAGTACCATAAAGTTAGATGTCATCTCAGGGACAGGCACCGACTGTGGTGTCAGCATGTGTTAATCACCCCATTTAAACTGCACAGTGCTGCGTAATGTGTTGGTAATTAACAAATAAAAGGTAATAAATAATTTCACCATTACATCATCAGGGGTACCATCTGGTTACAAGAGAGGTCGGTATAGAACCTAAGCAACCACTAGGCATGCATTGCTCTGAGATTAAAGGAAGGAAATAAAGACGAAAATGTGCTAAGGCTGCACTCCTACTGCAAACATAAATTAACTCTATTACTGTACTCTTGGTATGTTACTATATATATATATTTTTATTATTATTATTATTAATGGCACCATGGAAGAGATTCAATGCTCGCTCACATTTTTAAAAAGGGAAGCTGTACTTGCCCTCAAAAGGACTATATAATCTGCGTAGGTATACCTAAAAATGGGGTATTAAGGTTAAAAATTACGATTAAAATCCCCACGAGCTAAGACATAAATTGGCACCCATTTTTAGTTTTCTTTGGTAACTGCGTTGAAAAATTCCCCGGATTCTGTTTAAATATCTGCCATTTTTTTATAATATTTTTATTTGCCAGGCGCTGCTGCTCGCCTTCGCCCTCCGTTCAACAACAACAAAAGCCGCACGTATTCTTAGCCGCGCAGTGCCCACTAACTCTCTTCAGTTTATTAAAAAAAAAAAAAAAAAAGACCTTGACGTTTCAGGCGTGGGGGTCGCCGCATTCTGTCGTCACATGCGCGACGCAGACTGCCGCACGCATGCGCAGCAGTTAGGAAATGGTCCTTATCTTTTTAACCTAAGCAGGATCGAGCCCCTTTTTACAGGCTGCCGGTAAGAGGGAGACATTAAAAGTCACACGCCGCCGATATCGTACGATGGTGGAGCTGTGTTGTTTGCACGTTATCTGGCAACCCTGATTATCGGGCTTGTTACGGAAAAGGAGAATGACCTGCAAGGGGAGATCCCACAGAGGTCATTGAAACCGTGGGTGTCTGGGAATGGCTTATGTCATTGGTGGAGCGCCCAGCACTGTGTCGCAAGATTTTCACTTGTTTGTACATGACAACAACCATTAGCAGTTATTGCCTTATTACAGCATTATTCTCATTAGACCCCCATTATTAAGAGGAGAATTCAGTATGTGAAAAATGTATACGATACACAATAGATAGGACCAATGGTAATTCTTTAGCCTGTAATAGCTGCTAGCAGTTTGATTCACACATTTACCCTGGGAAGTGTACCGAGCATGCTTCTAGATGTACATTATAAATATGTATTTATTAAAATGTTAAATGTGTGCATATATTTCTAGTATTCTGTGTCACAGGCTGCAATACACACCTCAAGATTGTAAGCTTGCAGGAAGGCCTCTCCACCTGTTTGTCTTAGTCTGTCAATTCTCGTCTTGTCATACCCCTTGAATATATGTATTGTATTAAGCGCTGTGTAAACTGTTGGCGCTATATAAATAAAAGATAAAAATAATAGTAATAAAATACTGATTAGATTTTATGTGGGTATCCAATAATTTTGATTGATTCAGTTTGAGAGGAGGGTATTTTTAGTTAAAGATAACGTCCTGGTCAGCCTCATCAAGAAAGAATGCATATTAATGTACTTTGTCGACTAGGTTGTAGTCTCTCTTCCTTACGTGCCAGTATGTGTTAACTTGTGTTGTTTGCTGTCACTACCTTTTATTGTAATAGCGCTACGGAATCTGCTGATGCTATATAAATGAATGTAGTGGACATAAGTACTTTAATATACATTTATTAAACTTACAAATGAAATGTATTACGTGCCTGTAGGTCAAGCTGTAGTGTGACACCCGCTCTGTGGTCCCATTGTTGCGCATTCAGTGGGAGGAAATTATTTAAATTTATTGAAAACTTAATGCATTGGTCTACGTCAGACATATTACATATCAACATCCAACTTCCAGTAATATAAAGCTGTAACTTATGTTGCTGTTTTAAACATAAATGTGATTGTTAAAGTGTAAAGTGTATGATAGTTTGTGTGATTTCAAAAGTGTGTGTTGTCGGGCTGTCTATTATTAGTATGGTTTTCCCATACTCTGGTATTCTCTTTGTTATCTATAAATGTACAGTGAATATCGATACTTAATGTCACTTCATGTGCTTGTTTAGGATTTGCCATGATGATATGCTGCAAAGCGAAGAACTGGGCACTCTGGTCCAAATGCCTGGACAGAGGTTCATGCCACAAACTGTTCCATGTAAGATGTCTGAGTGCAAAGGATTCTGGGATTCCCTCTGTAAAAAGCCGTCAACCACAGTGGCGACAGCAGGCACATCTCTTTTCTAGTTTTCAGCAAGTTCACACGTGTTATTCCAGGAATCCTTTAATTAGAACATGTGTTTCCGGACCTTACCAAAGCAGGACTGTTGTGCTGTCAGCTGCTCTTTCGGCAGCATCCACCAGTAACCCGAATAGTGGGTATGGGGTGTATGAAAGCTTAGCGGATTCTGCTCCAGTTCACCTTGCTGAAAGTCTTTTGACCGGCCTTCAGGAAGTTACAGGATTGCCATGGTGGGCTAATATAATCTGTACTACTGTAGCCCTCAGGACAGCCGTTACTCTCCCATTGTCTGTATACCAGATGTACATAATGTCTAAGGTGGGTACTCTCTGATTATAGGGAAGAGATTTACCATGTTTCATCAGTGAAATTTTCAGAATGTAATAATATTTTAAAATGTTCAATTGAACATATCTGGGTTTTGTTGTTTATTACCGGTTCGGTTGAAGCAATATGCTGTTGCTATACTTCATTTAATGGGAAGATGTTACCTATACACTGAATTTCCTCTACGTCAAAGCAAGGACCAAAGAAAAAAAATCATATTGAACTACATTACCTCTCAAGAAGCCCTACCCTTTCACAATCGAGCCCAATAGATGTATTTTTTTCACTCCAATATCAGTTGTTTTATAACTTTCTCCTTTTATTTCAGCTAGGTGGAAAATTTGCAGCCCGAGATTGAACAGTTAACAAAAAGACTCCGTTATGAAGTCTCGGTTTACGGCAAACAACATGGCTGGAACGATAGAGTTGCAAAGTAAGACAGAGCCGTACATGTACGATTGGTGTTTGGTCAAACATCCCCAGTGTAAATATATAGGGAAACTGTTCTGGTGAAACTCTATATCCATGTGCAAGGGAGAGAAAAATAATAATTTACAAGGGTCATCATTTGCATTATGATGACTTGCTTGTCCATTTACAGTGTAGATATCAATTTTGTAAAATACTATTGTAGCTGGGAACAACTGATTTTTAGTAGACTATGGTCTTCATAGCAACCATCACTCCTGTGTCCCAATGGCTTGTTGTGTTCTTTTATCCAAGTTTAAAAGGCTGATTGATCACTAGAAAACCTTTTTGCAATTATGCTGGAACTGATGTCCTTGTTTTCCATGAAAACAGCTAAGTAATCACAGACAGTGGTGTAGATGGAAGCTTAGCCCCACAGAAGTATTATAGGAAACAAAGCTGTGTTTTTCTGTGAGCAGAAAAATAAAAACGTAAAAGTAATCCGCAGACAATATGGCTTAGATCTAATTTCTTGTTAAGCTACTTCAATGAGAGTTGCTGATCAAACTGGTGAACGAGATCACGTCAGATGCTGTGCAGGCAAGAACATTTAGTCTCAGTGGGCACATTTGTTTTTTTAAATATTTTTTTTTTCTTCATTAGGTTTTATTTTACAAAGAATTTAAAAAGAATTATCTCAGAGCTCTATGTTAGAGACAACTGTCACCCTTTCAAGGCCAGCCTCCTGATCTGGATCCAAATCCCAATGTGGATATTTGTATCCATTGCACTGAGAAACATCAGTTTTGCTACACCGGCTTCTAGCGTAGGTAGGTAAAAAGAAAACATTACGAAACCTCAACTGGTTTATTCGTGCGCTACAAATATGTGATTATAATATAACAAAATAATATTTGCATATTTCAATAAATAAAATATGTTTTGCACACCTAGGTTCCTGTTTTGTTTTTTTTTAAAGACGTTGTAAGGCTTGTTTTCCTGCAGTATGCTTTTGTTATTGTTACCTAATTTTAATCAGCACATAAAACAGCACAGAGAAAATAAGTCCCGGCAAAATGTAGGTGCTCACTAGGTTTTTTATTACTATTATTCTTTTGAAACGCTACATTTGTTCTTAATATGTGTGTTTGTTACGTTCCACAGGGGACGCCGTTCAGAAGCAGTTAGCAGAAGGGGGAGCCCTCTGGTTTCCTGACCTTACGCTTCCTGATTCCACATGGATCATTCCAATTTCTTTGGGGATCATAAACTTAGTGATTGTGGAGGTGTGAGTTTTTCTTTAATCTGTTGTTTTTTGTTAAGGGTTCATTAACATGCAATTCACAAATATGAACTATCGTCTTTGTTCACCTTTCTTTACCTTAGGTTTGATTCATCTAATTTTACATAACATTTTGTATATATACATACAACAGACACTACATGGTTTACTCCGTTCATCCAGTGTTTTTGTATTTTTCCTTTGTTTATCCAAACAGATGTTTGCTCTTAGAAAAATTAAACTTTCAAAATTCCAAAAGATTTTAACCAACTTCATACGAGGAATTAGTATATTCATGATCCCTATTGCTGCAAGTGTTCCTTCGGTAAGTTGTTAGAATTAGGAAATTGAAAAGTGTTCTTATATATTTAATAAAATACAAAAAACCATGATATGTGTTTTAGCACTCTGGACCGTCCTCCAGTTTGTTCATTTATTATTATTTTTATGTCAACCCCCCCCCATTGTTCTTATGGTAAAACAGTTCAACATGATAAGTGATCCACTTGAGGTCTTTATAGATCTGATAGGCCTCTCACAGTACCAGCCATGGTTATATCACAGGGCTCAGTTTTGTATTGTGGCATAGGCTGACTAGGTCTTTGACAGCAGGTCTGGTTGCTCCTATGTTATATTAACGAGGGCAGATGACCCTATTGGGAATTCACACCTCACAGTGTGCCACTACTCCAGAGGCAGGTTGAGATTAGAGATGTGTTTGGTACCTTACCCATTTTTACTGCAGAGGTCTGTGCCTAGCTGACACGGCCTCCGGAACATTCTTCCGCCAAGCATCCTTCAGGTCCTTGCACGTGGTATAGCGGATATGGGATTTGTGAGGTAGCTTCTGAGGGGCTAGCTAGGGGAGTCTGTATATTTATTTTGCATTTTATTTTAGAACATGGATAACATAATTAATTATGTCAATAGATAAAGTAGTCATCTCTGGAACATAATGTATGTATTTGCATATGATGCTCTTTGTATTCACTATTGGTTTTGGTAGTACAGATTTTGGATCATGTTTTATTTATTTTATTTTTTTGCAGTCCATGGCATTGTACTGGCTCTCATCTAGTTGTGTTGGCTTGACCCACAATCTACTGCTTCGATCCCCAGCTCTCCGAAGGATGTGCCGAATTCCAAGGACAAAATCTGACTCTGACACTCCCTATAAAGACTTACTGTCTACATTTATACTTAAATACATTCCAAAAAAGTGATTGTTATTTTCCTGACAAATGGTTGTTTAGTGTAAATATAAACAAAAAAAAATACTTTTTTTGTAATTGCTTCTTTGGTTTTAAATGTGATCTTTTTGAGCTACAACTACTAGGTTTTTATTGCCACAACCCAAATGAAACTAGTAGATTTTTGTACATTTCAAAGGTTTGCCCAAAGTGGGAGTTTTATATTCTTGTTAGTATAATATATATATTATATATATATATATATATATATATATATATATATATATATATATATAATCTCTACACGCACGTCTCTTCGTGTGAAGATTTGTATATATACACACACACACTACACATTCACATGTTTGGGATTACTTTTCATGAAAAACAAGGACATGTCTAACATAATGGCAAATAGATTAATTAGCCTTTAAAACTTAAACTTGGATTAGCCAACACAACATGCCATTGGAACACAAGAGTGAAGGTCACTGATAAAGGGACTCTGTACTCTTAATATGCCATTAAGAAAACAACTACAGTAGTCATTAACATTAATATCTACACTGTATTTCTGACGTGGTGTTTTTTAATGGACACAATTTAGCTTTTCTTTCAAATACAAGGACATTTCAGGTGACCCCAAACATTCGTGTGTGTGTATCTATACATATATATAATGTTTGTGTGTATGTAAATAAAATCTGTATAGTCGGCATGGATCGAAACGATGGTGGTCAGGGCTTTACACATAATATGTATGTTTCAGCTTTTCAATCTGTTCCCCTTCAATAATCTACTGGTAGTAAATTATATTAGTAAGACATTTTTTCATGGTGGCAAACAATTGAACTGACTGGAATATGTTGTACTTCTACAAACACTAGATGTCACTGCACATGCATTTATGAAAACATGGATACTCAGAAAGCCAACATGGTCCACACAAAATATCTGTTCTGTAAACTAGTTTATTGTAATTATTGTAATGCTTTTGAGTTGGAGGACTCTATTTCATAAGGTGTAAGATATAAAAAATAAAACTAGGTCTACAATGTCACTGCTAATATAAAGAGCTTAAGACACAGGTAAGGACTGCATTGAACTAGTACCTTAAGCAAGGAAGGCTCACGCAATACAAGATGTGCCTAAATGTTCCATATAAAGTAGCAAAAGACCAATGGCCCGAGTGGTCGAGCAGCGGTTTTTCTTTTCCTCAGTTTGGGGCAAGCCACATGACAATATGTAAACGTTAGGAGTGGAGCCTACTATGTTGTTGAGTCCTAATGGCCCTAGATGGCATCAGTCTGCCATGTTCTAAACTCAGGATTTGTGACTCAAGACTTCTGTCTTCATGAGATGCAACCAGTTCTTCGCTAACCAAAATCTCCGTCTTAAAGTGAATCTGCCACCTTTTCCAGATTCTGCGTTTTATAGATCTATACAAAGTATTCATTTGCAATATTGTTTACAGAATAAAATTACCAATATTATAATGTGAATAGTGCAGGGAAATGTATCTTAACTTCCTTATTCTCAAGATCGCCATGATTATCTGTCCAATTATGCCATCTACCTGCTATTGAATAATTCAAGGAGGCTTTGTAAGGGTGGATGGAGAGAAAATGAATATTTTAAAATAAAATCACAAGCTATAGGAAAGTTTAATGAATTTAGTTATGGTAAAAGGTGTGGTGGACAAAGTCACCACTGAAAGAAACACAAAGCATTTAGCATATTTTTAACTACAATCTTTGTCCTTTGTTCTATGTCTTCCTACCAGATCTTCTTAGGTTTTTATAAGAATGTACAGAGTGGTTTAAGATGGCATTCAGTATACAGTGCTATAGGTACCCCTTCCCAACGGTTATGGGAATAGTCCCAAATTAATGCGTAGCAGCCACCTTATGCTTATCTTTTTAGTATGTTTTGAAAGTGTTTATTTAAAATTATTATACATATCATACAGATACAAATTAAAAAATTATGTCATTATTTGGAGCATCGATGTGTGTATAAAACAAGAGCATTCCCAGAACTAAAAAAAAAAACAAAAAAACATATATCCAGTGGTAAGATACTGCCACCTAGTGTTCACTTCAAATAATGCAAATGAGAGCCTGGTCACTTTTTGGCTGGTAAAATCTAATTTATAGATTCAGGGATGCTTCACCCACTGTCGTGACTGCAGGGTTCGGAGTCGGCCCGGTGCGGCACCTGAAACCCCTTTTTCCTGTCTCCTTGTACCGATTCAAAATAGTTTTGAAAGGGCCCTTCTGACCTGTAACTAAGTCAAGTTACCTTGCAGTGACACAGAGACTGAGGGGTAAGAGGCGGGGGCAGGTGGCAAATACTGTATATATGTATATGTCTGTGTATATATATATATTTATATATATATATATATATATATATATATAAATGTATGGATGTGTACTTGTGTGTGAGCACAAGATGGGCAGCTGCTCTGGTTCTCAAAACAAAAGCGCTTCTCCGTGGAAAAAGGCTCTCTCAAAGTACTGAACGACCAGTCACAAAATGGCATACTAGTCAGAAAGCAAGAGAACACACTTTATTGGGACGGCAAGTGGGGGGGGGGGATTGGGAAACACAAGAAAGAATTAACATAATTAACACAATGGCATTGGATTATGCAAACAACATCAGCACCAGACTAACCTCACACATGCAGCAATGGTGAATACGCAACAGAGGTGAAATGATTAGCGAAGTAACAGACGTAGATTAGATGGTGTGTCATTCTTAATACATGTAGAAATGGTAACAAGAGGATGAATATACAAAATATTACAATTCACCTCTGTAAATCAATGTAAAATTGCTGTCCCAATAATTTTTGTAAAATAGGGTCCAGCATCCGTTGCATTTCATCTGTTACAGACATATTTACTAGACTTGGGCACCTGGGGGCTCTTCGTGTTCGTCTTCGGGAAAAAAAAAAACTTCGTATTCCGCGAATATTCGCCTGGTCCTGTCTTCTCTTCGGGCGAATATTCGTGGACATTCTTCGACCAATAAAGTCGCTCGTACGGACATTTAACTAATTGAACAGGGAGGGAGACCAGTGGCATCTGCCGGGTAAGTTGCAGCATTGAGGTTTTAAAACCCCAATGCTGCAACTTACCCTGCAGATGCCACTGGTCTCCCTCTCTGTTCAATTAGTTAAAGACCAGTGGCATCTGCAGGGTAAGTTGCAGCATTGGGGTTTTAAAACCTCAATGCTGCAACTTACCCGGCACATCCCACTGGTCTCCCTCCCTGTTCAAATAGTTAAATGTCCGTACGAGCGACTTTATTGGTCGCTCGTACGGACATTTAACTAATTGAACAGGGAGGGAAACCAGTGGCATCTGCAGGGTAAGTTGCATTTAAAACCCCAATGCTGCAACTTACCCTGCAGATGCCACTGGTCTCCCTCCCTGTTCAATTAGTTAAATGTCCGTACGAGCGACCAATAAAGTCAGACAGGGAGGGAGCGGTTGCCCCACTCGGCTCCATTGTCGGCCCGACCCTGAACCTACCTGGAGTGTCCCCTGCGACCCCGGTAGTTCCGCCACTGGTTAGAATAGTACATCCCTGTGGCTGGATGATATGGTGTATAATGATGCTTCGTATCTGTAGACAGACACACCCCGAGTTGTGGGTTATGGGGCAGTTTTTAAGGGTTTGTAGCCCAAAACTACTAGGTTTAATCAGGGAGACTCGCCGCAGGACTGCTGAAAGGTAAGTACAAGGGGGGGGTAAGGGTAGATAATAGGGAGGGAGGGAGAGGAAGGCTAGATAATGGGGGGGTGGCAGGGACGGAGGGAGAGGAAGGGTAGATATGGGGGGGGCGGCAGGGACAGAGGGAGAGGAAGGGTAGATTAGGGGGGGGGGCGGCATTTTAAAATTCGCCCCAGGCAGCATTTTGCCTTGGGCCGGCCCTGGGTTTGATGATACTCCCGGAGTTGTTTTCCATAGTGGTAGCAATTGAAGTCTGGAGTAAAGAGTTTAGTAATTGCTTTTTGCTATGATAATTTGAGTGTGGTTCATGCTATCAACCACCTGTACACATCTACATTGCCAGTTATTCAATTGTTGTGCCACTTTGTGTTTGCAGCTAAAGATGTAGGTGCAGACAGTTTATATGCCTGGATTGATAAAGGGATCACCGTTGTTTCTTCTTGACAGGAATGGAAGCAGTTCCACAATGTAGCACCGGAGGCGAACCCAGTGGCTGGAAGCACTAGTAGGGAAAAACTGTTAACTAAGCAAGCCATATTGAGAGAATAACTGGTGGTATGCAGGAGGGGCAGAGCTATCACATCTTGACATAATGTTTAGTCAAGGACCCTCAACTACTGGGTTTTTAGGAGTTATGTTATATGAAGATATGAGATTGAAAGTTTATGATTTGTTTACATCATTGTAAAGAATTCTAAAGAATCCTTCCTCAGACCCCGTCTGTTTGACTAACTACCGCCCTATCTCTCTGCTTCCTTTTACCTCTAAGCTGCTTGAACGGATTGTGTACAATCGCCTCACTAACTTCCTCTCCTCTAATTCCCTCCTTGACCCTCTACAGTCTGGTTTCAAACCCCTTCACTCTACTGAAACAGCTCTAACAAAAGTCTCCAATGACTTGCTCTCTGCCAAAGCTAAAGGTCACTACTCTATTCTAATTCTACTGGATCTCTCTGCTGCTTTCGATACTGTTGATCACCACCTTCTTCTTGACTCACTTGCTTCTATGGGCATTCGAGATACAGCTCTCTCCTGGATCTCCTCATATCTGTCTAACCGTTCCTTCTCTGTCAACTTCTCAGGCAACACATCATCGCCCCTTCCTCTTTCGGTTGGTGTCCCCCAAGGTTCAGTCCTTGGCCCTCTGCTGTTCTCTCTTTATACTTCCTCTCTTGGCAAACTAATCAACTCATTTGGCCTCCAGTATCATCTATATGCAGATGATACCCAAATCTACCTGTCTTCTCCTGATCTCTCTCCATCTCTCATGTCCCGGATCACCAGCTGCTTGTCTGCTATTTCTTCATGGATGTCACAACACTACCTGAAACTTAATCTTTCTAAAACGGAACTCATTATCTTCCCTCCCTCCATCTCCACTCCACTACCTGAATTCTCTATCACCATTAACAACACAACTATCTCTCCTACTAACCAGGCCCGATGCCTTGGGGTCATCCTTGACTCAAACCTCTCCTTCATCCCTCACATTCAGTCCCTCGCCAGATCCTGCCGCCTGCACCTAAAAAACATCTCTCGTATCCGCCCATTCCTCACCCAAGAATCCACAAAAGCTCTGGTTCATTCACTTATCATTTCCCGTCTTGACTACTGCAACACTCTTCTGGTTGGCATTCCACTGTCTCGACTCTCTCCACTACAGTCTATCCTTAATGCCGCTGCTAGGCTCATCTTCCTTGCACGTCGCTCCTCTTCTGCTTCCCCCCTCTGTGAATCCCTCCACTGGCTCCCAATTACCTTTAGAATTAAATTTATGATCCTGGTACTGACATATAAGGCCATCCACAATACTGCTCCTCCGTACATTTCTGACCTCATTAGCAAATACTCTCCTACTCGATCCCTACGTTCCTCCCATGGGCTAAGGCTCTCCTCCTCACTCATCACCTCTTCCTTTTCCCGTCTACAAGATTTCACTCGAGCTGCCCCATATCTCTGGAATCTGCTCCCAAGGAACCTTCAGAATTCACCCTCCCTCCCGACATTCAAGAAACATCTAAAAACCCACTTCTTCAGAGAAGCATACCATCTTAGCTGCTAGAACATCCTTGTCATTGATACCCCCACAATACCCCTCACCCTTTCTCTATGCCTTATGTTTATCACCCCATTTTCCCTCTAGATTGTAAGCTTGCGAGCAGGGCTCTCTCCACCAAATGTATCGGTTTGTCTAAGTCTGTCAATTCTTGTCTTGTCATATCCCTTGAATTTATGTATTGTATTAAGCGCTGCGTAAACTGTTGGCGCTATATAAATAAAAGATAATAATAATAATAATAATAATAATAATAATAATAATCATTGTGCTTGTGAACTCAGTATGTTCAATAAAACTTTGCAACATTTAGTAAATAAATGTGGTGGCCAGTTCAACATCCAGTCCTGTCTCTGTGTTTTATTTAATGGTGTGATGTGTTTTATTTGGGTTATGGAGACATGGAGAAGTTCAAGGGTCATGAAACACATGGGAGTTCTGTGGCACCAAGCTTGTCTGAAAACTAGATTTTATTTTGTAGCACCATTGTTTTAATGGGGTCTGCACCCATAGTACACAAAATGCCATACCCCAAACACAAACAGATGAGCCCAGCAAACCTAGCGTGCAAAGTTCTTTTTGGTACTTTTTAAACACAAAATTCAAATACAAGGAATATCAATTCAATAAATCAATTTCATGTCTTACATACTGTTTAATTAATTAATTGAGATCACTTTCAAACAATACTTTCTACACTAACTGTACAATATGAATGGTTATTGTAGCCTCTTTTGTCAGTTGCACACAATAATGTAAAAACAATTTAGTTGTATATAAGAAACAAAAGTTATACATACCAAACTCTGTCAAACTATATTAGTATTACTACTGAGGAGAAATGAATTTTCCAGATGTTGCTCAAAGAAACATTTAGCACAATCTGCCATGATACTGTGAATCAATTAAATGCACTGAGAAATTAGTTTTCCTCTATTTCAAAAGACTATATTCAAGAATTTCCGAAGCTGTGCTTTTATGAGAAAATTGTGCCCGATGCACTGTGTTAAATGACTCATGATATTCTGCAGCGTTAGAAAAATGTTTTAATGACTAAATGGATCATAATGTAACATATCTGTGTAATCCCTTCAGGGTAGCTTCACGGTAGCACCACCAATTTTTTATCTGGCTTTTAATGCAAAGATCTCACACTGATAGCAAAACACATTTATACTCAGAGCTTGGATGAAATTAAAAAAAACTGTCTCAAGAAAAAAAAATACAGACAAAACCTAGTTTTAGGTAAAATACTGTATCCTTTTAAAAGTGGTTGTGGTTGTTTCCCTTAAATGAAAAGAGATAGGCTGGTTTTGCCTTCACTTGTATTGAGGAAAGCCTTCCCATATGATAATGATGATGTGCAAAACTTGTCTGTAACTATTCTTAGTTTTCAAATTATCTTCAAGATTGGCTTGAGTTAACATGTTCTACATTCAGATTTAATTTAAGGGATTTATTGTTGTTTTATAAAAAAAATGGAATTATCACTGTCAGACTTGATTATATTATTTTAAATAGTAATGAAAACCAAGACATTTTGGACAATGCGATGCTTCCAACTTCGTGGGAACAGTTTGGGGAAAGCCCTTTTCTGTTCCATCATGACAGTGCACAAAGCAAGGTCCATAAAGACATGGTTGGATGAGTTTATGTGGAAGCACTTGACTTGCATGCACAGAGCCCTGACCTCAACCCTATCAAGCACCTTTGGATGAACTGGAACAGAGATTGCGAGCCAGGCCTTCTGGTCCAACCTCACAAATGCTCTACTGGATGAATGGGCAAAAAATCTCACAGAAACACTCCTAAATCTTGTGGAAAGCCTTCCCAGAAGAGTGGAAGCTGTTACAGCTGCAAAGGGGGTCAAACTACATATAAATGTCTATATATTTGAATGCAATGTTATAAAAGTCCTTGTTGGTGTAATGTCCCTGTTGGTGTAATGGTCAAATGTATATGGACAATACATTTGTCCATATAGTGTGATACACTTATTATTTATATAAAAAATATTTCCCAATGCATGCTACAAGCTCACAATAACATGTGTTGGGGAATACATATCACTTAGATATGTTCAGCTCACAAATTTCAGCCAGCCACCTGTTTATTTGTTCTGTGATTAATTTCTAGTTTTCATCAATGCTTTGTTTTCGCTCATTGTAACACCCGCATATTCCTGTCTCGTCAAAGACTCAAACTAACTCACAGTTGACATATGTTCCCATCTGCATAAGGGTGCACAGTGAAGTATTTATAAAGACCATAGAAGATTATAGCAAATGGTTAGATCTAAAGAATTGTATGGGTCCAGTATAATATAATGAATTATTCAGAGTGAACTTGTAAAAGGAAACAGGACACTAAGTAAATAGTCTTATTTCACTTATGATCTCAAACATCTATTGATGATACTGATTAATGGATCCAGTCATCAGTTAAAGCCACTTAAGGTTCCTTCGAATTAAACAGAACATGTTTGCCTTTATTACTTCATAAAAGTCAGTATCATTTTTATTATAATACTTAAGATCCAAGAGGATCTTTCCAATATTATTTATTTATAATCAGAAAGGAAATGTAAAAAACCCACAATTTTACCCATTAAGGCAACTGAAAAAAAAATCAGGCATAAACAGACAAATATTTGAATTTGTGCATCAGTTTTCATTGGGCTTACACTAACACCTTCTACAGTAAGACCGTGCATACCTGGAAATCCTTTCCTAGGGAAACTTTGTAGAGGATACCCTTGATGATGTCATGATGTCAAATGTATTTTTTTTTTATGCATTTATTTTTCATTTTGTGACAAGGAAATCCCCCCTCTCAGGACAGAGTTTTTGCAGAGTGTTGAATAAATGTATCACTAAGTAACAGCATTATGTTACAAGTACTTGCGGCATGGGTTTATTTAGTATACAGGACTGTAAAATGTGGGACTTGGGAAAAATGACGCATATGCTTTAACTGTAAATAAAGTAATTAAAAATCTTGGGAGAATTGGGCTATTTCTGCTTTTAGCAAAATGTTTGAGAATGTACTATTATCCGTAAGCATTTGCAAGAGTATCCAAAAGCCAGGCCTTGCCAGATACAAAACACCAGATTCCAGATTTTGCAGGTGTTCTCTGTCTATGTTTCCTGTTATCAGGCTTCTTTGTAACATACTCTGGATAAAGTCCATGAACTTTCAAATGGAAGTGAGGACAGAGGCCCCACAAATCGAAGGCATTTTAATTTGGTCCCTTGCGAGTGATTAATATGAGTTATTACGGCAAACAGTGTCACTTCCAGGTGCAAATACTTGCGTGTCCCATTGAAACCCACTGTAAAATACATATTTTGGTTACTGACCAATGCAGTAAATATGAGCAATGCTTTCACAACAACATTGTAAGGAAGTGAGCAGGACAGTAACCTCTATAGTAACATGATATACCAAAAATAATTTATAAAACAAATGATTTTGAATATTGTAAGTAGCCACTGCCATCAGTGTATTTTACAAGCCAAAAATCGGTCCCCATCTCTAATAGTATTGTCTTATGGTACACTACCAAGAAAATACTATATTTTAAAATGGGAACTGTCCTAGTTTTAGCAGTGTTTCACCGATACTCATACTCCGGGTGAGTACCTCTGCTGTGTAGGTCTTGCTTGCTAAGAATTCCCTAGGCAGCCCAGTAATTACAGCTGGATGTTCAGAAAGCAGGGTTCCCTGGGTCCCTCAAATGGGGCGACACCAAACTTTGTATATCCCTGGACACCTCTCACAATTGACTCCCTCATCCCAAAAATATCATATTGATTGGAGACTTTATGAGGAAGCAACAGCCGCTCAAACTTTTAATGGACTTTTTTGTGGATCACAGCCAATTTGCAGTCTGTGCAGAGGGGGATCCTGCTGTCCCCCGGTTAGTCATCGTCATTGCATCAGGAAAACAAGGAGTTCGGTCTGGCCGGCAGATTATCAGGCTGTACATGAAACTACCTGCAAGTTTTGACCATGGTAATTGTTTAGGGGATGTTTCGTTTAACAGTTCTCCAGATGGAAGTTGAGATAGATGGCAGGATTAGTGTTATCTGCTAAATTTGCTGTGCAGATTTGCTACTCCTGCAAAGGCTGTCTGGCAATTTAACAAGATATAAATCAATAGAGAAAGAGAAAGATATACAATTCTCACTTTTGCTGAGTATTTAATAGGTATTGCTTATTTTGATCTGTAAACAGCATAGGTTTATCTAGTGTTTGCAAATATAAACAGCACACTTGTTAAGGTGGCAGATCTCCTTTAAATGTTAGGGATTCTTTTACATTTGTCATGTAGATTTTAAGAGGATGTAATAAGAAGAAGGACATAGTAAAATAGTTATGGGCTACTCCTACGTTATTTCATTGACAGTGCTATGGAATAATACTGATAGGGCAATGGATTACACTGAAACCTGAGATGTTTCACTAAGCATTCCACACTGCATACCAAATATCAGCTGATAAACTTTCCCATTCAGTTAAAGATCAGCGATCTAAATATTGCTGGTCACTTCAAAGACAGACAATGAGCTGGAAATGTAATGCACATCAGATTGAAGGTAATGATTACAGACCAAGGTAGATGACATTTTCTTGTAGTATAATGAAGATTTTGATTTATCTGACAGAAGGTAACCTAATTCCAAAGTTGGCAAGAGAAACAAAGCCTTAGCTGATAAAGATTTTTCACTTTCGGCAATACACTGTAAACCTGAACGTTGTGTATCGATGTTCTCTCATATTTTCTCATGAACATTTATAAACTATGTTTATAATACATTAGTATTATAGTATTATAATACATTAGTATTATTATAATACAGTAGTAGACATTAATACCATATTTGCTTAAATATAAGACAAGGTTTTTGTTCAGATCAAATCCTCTGAAAAATACCCGTCATCTTATATTCAAGGTCGTCTTATAATTGGACGATAATAAGGTCTGACTATAAGGCTAATATCCAGATCCCCCGCAGCACTGCAGGGGACCTGGCTCCTCCCCTCTGGTAACCTCTGCTGCTTCCAGCACTTCCCCTGGGGCTTCCATGACCTTCCGGTGCTCCATCATATAAGCCCCAGCTGAAGTGCTGGCCAGCAGCAGCGCAGGCATTTACCGGCTCCCAGAGAGGAGGATCCCTCACAGTGCTGCAGGGGACCTGGATCCTCCTCTTTGGCAGCCGTAGACGCCCGCAGACAACCTCCGCTTCAGCCCAGCACTTCCGCTGGGGCTTATATGATGGAGAACATAACCTTCCGGTGCTCAGTCTTAGAAGTCCCAGTGGAAGTGCCAGGTAGCAGCGGAGGTTGTCTATGCGCATCACGCAGATGTCTACCGGCTGCCCCCCCAGACAACAGGGAGTCTGAAACATGGGGACAAGTCTCAGGATGCACTGGTAAGTCTGGGGGCAGAGTGACATATAGGGGGTATAATGTATTTCTGGGGGGCAGAGTTGCATATCAGGGAGGTAGAGTGGCATATAGGGGGGTATGAGGCATATCAGGGAAGTAGAGTGGCATATAGGGGAGTATAAGGCATATATTGGGGGAAGAGTGCCATATAGGGGGTATAAGGCATATCTGTGAGGCTGCGTGGCATATAGGGGGTGTAACAGGTTCACCAAGAGAGTTGTAGTAACTCCCAGAGATCACCCAGATGTATCCTCCTGTTGTCCCCGAAATCACTTCCAGGCCCAGTCAGAATGCACACCTTGTAACCCTGCTATGTGTACCCAATAAGTAGACAAAACTACCAAAACTACCAAAAGGGCTCAATCACATCAGTACATAATTGAATGACATCACACAAGATTAAGACTTAACTAGAAAAATTATAAAATTAACTAACTTAAGGTGCAGGGAAATAATGACTATGGAAGGGACCTCCTATGGTGTGAGCAGATTGTCTTTGTACATTTCAACCTGCATTTTTACAAGTGACCCCCACACGTCCCCCACAGGAGAAACTGTCATGAAATAAACACTCCAGTAGATCTTCTGTTAACTGCTTTATTCATGAAACATCTAGCATAACTCACAGGCAGTGTCTGTCATGGCTGCTGTCAGTTACTCTCCCTCTGGAGTCAGTTACCAATGTGACTCCTCCCACTCATTGTAACTTTATTAGCAGGCCTGCTCCCATGACATCTTCCTCCTTAAAGAAATAAGAACAAACACCAGCAATACATAACAATATAAAAGGTACCATCAGCAGGGAGGTAGGTAATATGCATATATTTTAAACTAAACAACAACATATTCCTGACTTGGGCATCGGGGTAGACTACCCTAGCCCCCAGTAACATAGGGATTATTCTGCCCATTCTTCATGTTACTGTACTAACTAAACATTATACAGTTTGTGTCCCTGTAACGGATTGGAGGTTTCACCACTCTGCCGCTGGAAGTTGTCTTGAAGTTATTGGAGGCAGCAGAGACCTGGGAACCTCCTGGAACAACTGTATTACGCTCTGGTTGCGAAACTGGGCATGGTCCACTATCTGCCAGTGGAGTATCAGTGCAGTGTTCCCCAGGTTGTTCTCCGCAGTCTAAATCTGGAATAGCTTGGAGATGCCTGCGGTTCCTGCGCACAGCACCTGTGTTGGTCTGTACTACATAGGAACGTGGGTCTTGAGAGTGACATATAACAGTAGCAGGGGTCTTCCAGCTTGTCTCCTGGTCTAGCTTCACCCTAACACTCTGGCCAGGGGACAATTTAGACAGAGGGCGTGCTGAATGTCTTCTGTTGTAGAAGAATTGATAAGACGTCTTCATCTTTTCGTCTCTCTCCTTCACTGCCCATGGAAGGTCATCACTTGCCGGTACACTGAGATTCCACTGAGGGACAGTGGTACGCATGTGGCGGCCCAACATGAGGTGAGCTGGACTTGTACCGGTTGCCTGCAGCGGTGTGGCCCTATAAGCCATGAGGGCTAGGTACGGATCCTGCTGTTTCAGAATATGCTTAGCAGTCTGGACGGCCCTCTCAGCAGCCCCATTGGACTGCGGGTAGTGTGGGCTAGACGTGGTGTGCCGAAAATCATATTCCTCACTGAACTTTTTGAACTCATCAGAGGCAAACTGCATGCCATTATCACTCACAAACTCCAGTGGAATGCCCCATCTAGCAAACATGCTTTTGAGATGGGAGATGACACTTCGGCTAGTCATTGCAGTGAGAGGTGCTATTTCAATGTATCTTGAGTAGTAGTCTACCACAATCAGGTATCTCCTACCCCTCATCTCACATAGGTCAGCAGCAATCCTTTGCCAGGGGCCCCCAGGCAGTGGGGATGTTACCAGGGGCTCCTTCCTCTGAGTAGGCCGATTATCACGACAGAAAGCACACCTTAAGATCAGTTCTGCTATATCCACATTGATGCCAGGCCACCAAACTGATAGCGCAGCCCTTTCTCTGCACTTTGTGATGCCCTGGTGGCCATGGTGTAGCTGTTGTAGCACCTCGCGCCTTAAGCTTGTTGGGATGACAATCCTATCCTGGAAAAGAATAAGGCCATCCACCTCAGAGAGGTGAGCCCTCTCAGTATAATACCTGCTTAGGGACACACAGGCGGATCGGCAGCTTGGCCAACCCTCCCGAATGAACCGGATAACATCCTGGAGATCAGCATCCTGCAAGGTTTCTTGTTTGATTTTTTCTAGTCTTGCTTCTGAAACTGGACGTGAAGACATAACAGAGTCCACAAACATTTGGACCTCATAGTCAGAGTCAGAGAAGTCACTGTCTTCTAAGGGAAGTCTTGACAGAGTATCAGCTACCACCATCCTCTTCCCAGGAACATGTATGGCTTTGACATTGAACCTCAGAAGGCGCATTAGTAGCCGTTGGCAGCGAATTGGGGCCTTATCCAGATCAAATGAGTTAATCAGAGGCACCAGGGGCTTATGATCTGTTTCCAGGCTGAAGAAATCCAGGCCCACTAGATATCGTTGAAATCTCTCGCAGGCCCACACACCCGCCAGACACTCTTTCTCAATTTGGGCATACCGCTTTTCAGTATCTGTTAGGGTCCGTGAACAGAAGGCCACTGGACACAATTCCCCATCATGTTCCTGTAGCAGTGCGGCGCCAAGCCCATAACAACTTGCATCTGCACTCACCACTGTTGTCCTGGTAGACTCATAGAATTTTAATACTGGTGCTGACACCAACATCTTCTTCACCTGAGCCAAAGCCTTCTCTTGGGGCTCACCCCAGTACCAGGCAACATCATTTTTTAACAGTTCGGTCACCGGGTGCAAAACTGTTGATAGATCTGGCAAGAATTTGCCCAGAAAATTAATAAGACCCAGAATCTGCCTAAGTTCTTGCACTGTCGCAGGGCTTTTCATTTCTGTGACGGCATGTACTTTGCTTTCATCGGGCCTTATGCCCTGACTGCTTACAAGATGTCCAAAATAGCGCAATTCAGATTGTTTAAAGCAACATTTATCTTTGTTCAGCTTAAGTCCAGACTGTCTGATAGTCTGTAGCACTTTTTCCAAACGGTGATCATGTTCCTCTGCTGTAGAGCCATAGACCAGAATATCATCCATGACAACTACTGCGCCTTCATGGTCCCTCAAGAGAGCACTCATCTCTCGCTGGAAGATCTCTGGAGCCGAGGAGATGCCAAAAGGGAGGCGGCGGAAGCAGAACCGCCCGACAGGGGTGATAAAAGTAGTTAATTTCTGGCTACCTGGATCTAAGGGGATCTGCCAAAATCCACTAGAGGCATCTAGTGTGGAAAAGAATCGTGCCCCCGCCAGCTTAGGTGCAATATCCTCAAGTGTAGGCAAGACATACCGTTCTCTTTTTACTGCCGCATTCAGACGTTTTAAATCCACGCAAATTCTGATTTTTCCATTTTTCTTTGTTACCGGCACCATGGGTGCACACCAGTCGGTTGCTTCCGTCACCACCTCAATTATCCCTAGAGCCTGCATACGCTTCAGTTCAGCCTCTACCTTGGGCAAAATAGGAAATGGTATCCTGCGAGGAGTAGACAAACTGTAAGGAACAGCATCGGGTCTCAGTTGAATCCGTACCGGTTCACAGTTTAATAGTCCTATGTCTCCAAACATGTCACTCTGTATTTCATTAATTCTAGAGACAAGGCCTAATCTACAAGCCACTGTGCGGCTAAGGAGGTTGTTACCACACCGACCTCTTATGACATAGATCCAGAAGGTGAAGTGCCTTGATTTATACACACTGCGTGCGAGGAATCTGCCCACACAGTCTACACGCCCTCCTGGGCTGCGGACACATGCTCTGCTAGCTTCCAGGGTGGGGCATTGTGGTAACGATTTAAAGGTTTTCTCAGACATAACAGAGATATCTGCCCCTGTGTCAATCTTGAATTTGATGCATGCCCCCATCACAGGGAGTTCCACACTCCAACAGTCATCGGTGTCCAGCCACTGTGATACTGATCCAAGGAATAGTTCATCTGTACATTCAGATTCACATCCAACTTCAATTTCCTTTACCATCTCTGTTTTACATGTAACTTCAAAATGACCCATGCGATTGCATTTTCTACATCTCTTATTCTTAGCAGGGCAGGGGGTTTTCGGTCCATGAATGCGGTTACAGCGAGAGCAGCGTGATTTCAGCCCTTCTGCAGTCTGCAGCCTACTGCCCGTACTATGCTTCTCTCTAATAGAACGTGTGGTAGTCTGCATTTCATTCACCATGCATTCAGACCTCATGGTCACATTCTGTGCTTTTACCATCTCGCTTTGGCGTGCCATTCTGATAGCCACATCTAGTGTCAGTTCAGGCTCCAGCTGCAACTTCTGCGACACATCAGCATCAGCTACACCAATAACAATTCGGTCACGGATGTGTTCCTCCTTAGCAGGACCAAATTCACAGTACTCTGCCATTTCAAATAAACTGCGTACAAAGGACTCCACAGACTCTCCTGCTAGCTGACTGCGTTTATAGAAACAGGCCCTTTCATGGATTACATTTCTCCGTGGGACAAAATGGGCACTCAGTTTGTCCATGACAATATCAAAGTTATATTCTTCCCCTTCCTGGAAAATGAATGCATTATATATGGGCTCTACATCCTTCCCCATGGCATACAAGAGTGAGTTAACCTGTACCTCTCCACTCTCCTTATCCAATTTTGAAGCGATGCGAAACCGGGAGAACCTCTGACGCCATGCTGGCCATGCTGCAGGCTGAGAGAAATCAAAGGGTTCAGGAGGCTGAAACTTGGACATGTTGGCAAACTTGCAGACTGTTAATGTAGGGTAAACAGCACTTCTGACACCATGTCATGAAATAAACACTCCAGTAGATCTTCTGTTAACTGCTTTATTCATGAAACATCTAGCATAACTCACAGGCAGTGTCTGTCATGGCTGCTGTCAGTTACTCTCCCTCTGGAGTCAGTTACCAATGTGACTCCTCCCACTCATTGTAACTTTATTAGCAGGCCTGCTCCCATGACAGAAACCATGACCCAAATGCCCAGGCTGTATGTAGGCAAGTGTCCACAAGACTGTAACTCTCAGGAAGGGGCTGTGTCTGGCCCAGCCAGGGGAGGGCTGGCAGCCTAAGGCCTGGGGGGGCAAGTCTAGTCAACTGGCCCATTGCACCATCAAAGTGGTCGTGCGGTCGTGCGGCAGTCGCTCCACCAGCGCCTAATGAAATTAAAGTGGCCGGCGTGCACACACCGCATGCCTCAGCTCTTCATCCCAACACTTTTAAGACGTGGGAAGAGGAGCTGAGGCATGGCCATTGGGTCTGACTGCCGCATGATGCAGGGGCGTACCTAGAGTATTTGGCACCTGTGGCAGACCCTGTATGTGGCACCCCCCCACACACACACACTTTAAAACTGCATAGTTTCTATAGTTAGGCAAACATTGACAGGGGTACAGCATATTTGTTATCATTATATGCTTAGGGATTACGCGGTACCACCGTCAATGTGTGCCTATACATTGAGCCAGACACTGACAACCCCTATCACTATATACTAAGCCAAACATTGATGTGGTGTAGGCTTACCACTTTAGTGACTGGCATAGTATATAGTAGGGATGCACCGAAATGAAAATTCTGGACTGAAACTAAAAATGTAGCATTCACTTGGCCAAAACTGAAAAAAAACCCAAACTTTAAAATACTTTATTAAAAGTAACACCAAAATTAGACAAAAAAACCAACAACAATATTAACATATATATATATATATATATATATATATACACACACACACACATATATATAACAACAATCACAATCCTATCATGCCCAGGTTCTAGCATGTGCTGGCTGACTTAGCATGATAGGAGTGTGATTGCTGTTTGCAATTATATATATATATATATATATATATATTAATACTGTCATTGAATTATTCTGTCCAATAAAAGTGTTAACACACCGAAGTTGGACCAAAAAATAATTTATAACAGCAATCACAGTCCTATCATGCCTAGGCAGCCACTACATGCTGGAATCTGGGCATGAAAGGAATGTGATTACGGACTCCCTATGCCAAGCTATCCCCAAACACTTACACCTCCATGCTATCTGAAACCCTCATTCACAAACATTCAGCATAACACCCATCACTCTCACACACTTACATTCAGCATAACACCCATCACTCTCACACACTTACATTCAGCATAACACCCATCACTCTCACACACTTACATTCAGCATAACACCCATCACTCTCACACACTTACATTCGGCATAACACCCATCACTCTCACACACTTACTAATCCACTCTTTCCTACCTTTTCTTCTTTCACTCTCACTTTTCCTCCTCCTCCTCTTCTTCTTCTTCTACTGCTACTTCTTCTTCTTCTTCTTCCTGTCCTTCCAGTGCACTGAGCGCGGAAGACGGTGGGCGTGGCTTCAGTGTTGTGCGCCGGGATTTGACATCAAGTCAAAAGCCGTGCCGTGCCGGCATGGTGGCACCCCTCAGATGAGCGGCAGCCGGGGCAGACCGCCCCCCTCCCCCCAGGTACGCATGACGGCAGAGTGACATATAGGGAGTATAAGGCATATCTGGGGCAGAGTGGCGTATAAGGGGGGTATAGGGCATATTTGGGGGTAGAGTGGCAAGCCTGGGGCAGATGTGCATAACTGGGGGGCAGGTTGGCAAATAAAAGAAAATAAAATGCCTTTTTCTCAGTCATAGTTTTTATTAAATGTGAAAAAATAGTTTACATGTGAATTAATGTCTACTAGCAAAACGTTTTTCCTATGGGGTAGTCTTATAGTCAGGCTTTTTCTTTTTTTCCTAAATTAATATTCAAATTTGGGGGGGGGGGTCGTCTTGTAATCAAGCAAATATGGTATGTAGCTGGTACTCTAAAACAACTATAACAGCTTCCACTCTCCTGGGAATGCTTTCCACAAGATTTTGAAATGTTTCTGGTGGAGTATTTGTGACGTCAGGCACTGATGTTGGATATGAGAAGTCCTGACTCACAACCATCCCAAAGGTGTTCGAAGGGGTTGAGCTCAGGGCTCTGTGCAGTCCACTTCTTTCACACCATATTCATCCAACCATGTCTTTATGGACCTGACACAATCATGCTGGAATAGAAAAGCGCCCTCCCCAAACTTCCCCACAAAGCATTGTCCAAAATGTCTTGGTATGCTTAAGCATTATGGTTTGCCTTCACTGGAAGTAGACCTAGCCCAACTTCTGAAAAACAGCCCCATACGATTATCCCTCCTCCTTTAGACAAGTAACATTATCCTGGCATCCGAGAAACCCAAACTTGCCCATCAGATTGCCAGAGGAACGTGATTTAAAATTGTTTAAGAGGCGATCAACCATCGTAAGGCATTTAGTGACACTAAAAACCCACCCCAGGATGCACTGTGAGAGATTTTGCCTCTTGCAAGATGGCGGCGTCCTTTAAAAAAATAAACAGGAACTCTGGGCATTCAACCATGCAAGTCAACAAAGCCCAGCTTACTAATCATAATGTGATTAGTAAAATAAATCAAAAACTAAATAATATATATATATATATATATATATTTAAATTGGAAACATGTAAAAATAAACCACCCAGTTCCAACAAATTGTAAAAAAAAACCCCAAATATATATATAGCTATATTTTCACAAAAATTCTCGGATGCAAAGAGTAAAAATACTGACATTTTAAATGCCCATGAGTTTTAAAAAATATATGATTTGCTTGGGTACATCAAATTGGTGGGATTTAAAGATATTCCAAAAATAGGACATGGGCACAGACGGAGCAGATGTTCAAATACCAAAAAATGCACACCTTGCAGAGGTGGCCATTTACCTCCCAAATAAATTGACATCACCAACGTATCACTGTATTCTTGAGGTGTTGCTGAACATATATTGGGGTATTGTTTGGTTGTGGCATATAGGAGGAGCCCTGGAGTTCTGCCAGTCAGGCGAAGCCCAAGGGGTGGCGAGCAACCGTTTTGAGCAACCGCTCTGCGTCCTTCTGTCTCCTCTGCTCCCTGCCGCCACCTGCCTCAGCGCTGCCCCCACTGCAGTGGTGGGAGCGTGAGAGGGGGGATAGGGAGAGGGTAGATAGTGAGAAGGGGGGGAGAGGGGGTAGATAGCCTGAGAAGGGGGGGTAGATAGTGTGAGAGGGGTTAGGGGGTAGATAGCCTGAGAGGGGGAGAGGGGGTAGATAGTGTGAGGAGGGGGGAAGGGGTAGATAGTGTGAGAAGGGGGGGAGAGGGTTAGATAGTGTGAGAAGGGGGGAGAGAGGTAGATAGTGTGAGAAGGGGAAGAGGGGTAGATAGTGTGAGAAGGGGGTAGATAGTGTGAGAAGGCGGGTAGATAGTATGAGAAGTGGGGAGGGGGGTACATAGTGTGAGAAGGGAGGTAGATAGTGTGAGAAGAGGGGGTGAAGGGGGATAAAAAGTAAGAAAGGGGGGTAGTAAGCATATTGAAATAAAGAACGAGAATGAATGAATTCATATGTGGATGAATTGTGTGTTATTTATGGCTAATCCCCCAAAAATAGTTGTTTATATCATGATTTTTTTATATTGAAGGGAGGGATGCTTAGTAAACAATGTTGATTAATGGTTGTCCTTTATATTTTGCAGAACCACACCATCAATGGCTGTGACGTGTGACCTTTTCCTATCCTGAATGCTGCATTGTTGAAGATAAAGAAAGTTGAAAAAGTTGACAGATATGATTCAATATGTAATTTGTTTAAAAAAAATTTGTTGTGTAAAAATGTTTTTTTTTTTTGGGGGGGGGTCCTTAACAGATTCTCACGCCGGGCCCTGAGGCTTCTAGTTAAGCCCCTGGCTAGTGGTAAAATGTGTGCATGGAATGAGTTAAAATACCAGTGTCTAGTTTTCAAACATATATGATTTGGTAGGGTAAATTCAATATGCTGGCTTCATTATAGGACATGAAAATTCATACCTGATCTAAAATGTGTGTAAAAAAAATGACTACCACAAAGTTTGACAAAAGCTGGTGGTAGAATTAGTGCATTAAAATACTAGCATTTGAAATACCCTGGGGTGTCTAGTTTTCAAACATATTTGGTTTGATGGGGGTAAATTGAACTGACCGGCTTCAAAGATGTCCCATGATAGGACATGGGTGCAGAATGACCATATTTTAAAAAAATGGTTTTGAAATAGAAAAACGCTACTTGTACTTACTTGTACTAAGTAAAAAAATGTGCAACAAAAAGCAAAAAAACATAAAAACATTGGGTATTTCTAAGATTAGGGCAAATAGAAGAATCTAGTTAGCAAAGTAATTTTTTCAAATTTTTTTACAATATTTTATACTTTTTTCTTATAGTTAATTATATGATACAATAAAAATAATGGCATCTAAAGAAATCCCTTCTTGTCCTGAAAAAAACCCAATATATATCACTTGTGTAGATACAGAGAATGAGAAAGAAGAAAATTACACCTAAACGCAAACACCTCAGAAATGTAATTGTCACAAAGGGGTTAATGTGTTGTCAGGCTCCATCCAGGTTGCGGAGCTGCATGTATTTCGTTTCCCTGTCTTGCTGTGGTACATTTCTGGATTTCCGTATGTTCTGTCCTGAACCTCTGATTCCTTGATTCCAGTCTTGCTCTTTGCTTCAGCTCTGTTTCCTTTCTAAGGTGTGCCCCATCTGTGTGTTATGTTTGTCTGAGTCTGCAGTCTAAAGGTATGTCCTTCTCGGTTCTGTGCTTGGATTCAATGTTCAGTAGGCAGGGTTTAGCGTTAGGACCCACCGAATATTGGGGTACTTTGGCGTAGTGGTGGGCTAAGTATACCATGGCCATAAGATGTGACGGAATCTCCAATAGTTATCTTATAGTCCTAGGCTAGTCCTGTATTTATGTATGCCTTGTCTGTTATGCTCCCTGCTCTGTCCCCCTTTTTTGCTATGTTTTCTCCTGTACTCTGCTTAGCTTCCCATACTCCCAGCCTGCAGCATCCTGCACATGATTCTACTACTATGACTCATGCCTGCTCCAGGGTGCCTGCAGCATATCTCCGAGTTCTGCACAACCCTAGATGCCCACCCGGGAGAGTGCAGTCACTCTGCATCAGGCCCTGTCCTACTCCGTTACTGCGCAATAACTCGTCTGTATGGCGCCAGTTCCTGACATGTGTGTTACATTTTTGGTCTATGGTTTTTGGTCATTCTGAAAAAATGCGCAACAGAACACTCAATATTGATGTAATTAAACCATGAACATTTTGTCACTGAACAACACATTCAGTGTCATGAAACTGTGGCATTTTGGCAAACTTTAAGAACTCTGTTGCATGTGGACAAAAAAAATAAGAATGCCTTAATTAAGATCCTTTTTTTCAATATTATTATAGATCCTGATAAGGATGTCATGAACTGAATTATACAAAATATGTCAATTCTGTCTAGTGAGAACTAGGTCATCTCTAATATTCTCTAAAAACATATATGGGAACAATTCTATTGAAAATATTCTCCTTTACTCTGCAAAGGTTGGAGTCTGATCATTAACAGCTGATGGCCAATAGATTTCCAGTTCTTCAATTAGGTACTTTTATCTTAAGAGATGCAGATAACACAGAGTTTTGTGATGTTGTGCCAATGTGCACTTTCTATCTAACAGAAGCCTGTCTGTCTACACTTTGCTAGGTATTGTTTCAATGATCATATTAATTAAAATGTACTGTGACAAAGAACTCTTGTTTAAATCCTATACTATAGGGAGAATTATTTTTGCAGACAAACAGCTCTGTTAAAGACATGATTAAATTAAGGGAGTACAAAAATAATAACAATTTTGATTATACTAAGTGTGTCTGGGTGTGTTAGTGTGTGTGTCTGGGTTTGCTAGCGTGTATGTCTGGCTATGTTAGTGTTTGTGGGTATTTTAGCATGTGAATATGTTTATTTGGGTATGTAAGCTTGCTTGGGTATGTTAGCGTGTGTATCTGCATGTGTTAATGTGTGAGCATGCGTCTTTGGGTATGTTGTTTGTCTGGGTATGTTAGTGAAAGTATGTTTTTGGGTATGTTAGGGAAAGTGTGAGTGTCTGTTAGTGTTGAACGTCTAGTTGTGTTGCTGTGAGTATCTGGATTTGTGTGTTTTAGTGTCAGAATGGGTGTGTCAGTGCAAGTGTCTGAATGTGTGTGTCTTGATGTGTGTTAGTGTGAGTGCCCCTCCCAAGGTCCGGCTCTGGATCCCCCTTGGTAGATTCTGCATTTCCCTTCAGTTTTAGATATGACTATCTACAAGAAATATATTCTAACAGTTTAAAAGTTGAATGGACAAAAAATCCAGCACTTAAAAAAGAATTAGGCATTAAGCATTATTATGTGCCAAGAATCGGGAAATGTTATTCAAGGTTCCCAACTAAAATGTGTCTTGACCTTCAACTGAACCAGCAGATCTTAAAAACATGGGTAGCCAAGGCAATTTCCTATAGCAAATAAAATATTGAGAATCTTGCTTCTGCTTCAATAGCTCTACAAAAACCTTGACTGTTAAATGACAATTTAACATTTCCTTGATCTTTCCAGGAAGGGTTTTAAAGAACAAAACGGATGATGACCTCTTCAAAGCACAGTAGCTTTTCAATTATAGATTTGTTTTAAAAAACGGTTGCTTTTAAACTGTAAATTGCTGGAAGACTGCTTTTATACAATCACAAGGAGTGCCAGACTGGGGAAGAAATGCAGCCATGGCACATTAATTTCAATAGCCACTAAATGACATAAGTGCAGCCACACACTACGTTCTTATACTGGCACAGTCTGTGTCTAGTTGTATCCTGTTTGCGGTTGCTCATTAAAGCCCAGGTTCTACCGCACAAGGGACAGTGTCCCATGGTCCTGTTCACAAGTGCTTCACAAAGCAGTTCTTAGGAATTGAGGGCCCACACATATCAATCAAAATTATATAAACATGTTCCACCTAGATTTCAAATAATGCCACAAACAGTACCTGGACTCAACAAAAATACAGTACAGATAAATA
Organism: Spea bombifrons; assembly: GCF_027358695.1. Lineage (NCBI taxonomy): Eukaryota > Metazoa > Chordata > Amphibia > Anura > Pelobatidae > Spea > Spea bombifrons. The sequence goes on from NC_071087.1 coordinate 53,729,211, forward strand.
GCCAAACATTTAAGCATTGAATTTTAAGACCGATATTACCATTTGGCCCATCTAATCTTCCCATTTTTTTGCGATGTAGGGAATCAGACATTAATTAGTCCTTGGTCTTATCTTAAATTCAGAATAGTTCATGCTTGTTTACATTTACTCACTGTATTAGAATCTACCAATTCTGATGGGGGACTGATCTATTTACCTACCATTGTAGGATTATTTACATTGGTAGACTTTCATTATTTCTGTTGTTTTTGGTCTACCTAATGCCTTCCTAGTTGTTATCTTGCCGTAATGCCCTGGGCTGGTAACAAGTACCATACATATGGCAGAGAGTGGCATTAAAAAATAGCACTGATTTAACTAGGCATTAAAAAACATCTAGTGAAGCTGTTCTTGCAACAGAAGCCCATTGAGGCTGGGGCCGTATACTGATGCAGTGTACAAGTTGTCAGTTGGTACATAATAATATCACAGAGAAAAAGCACACCAAAGGCTCACTGGATGGCAGTAAAAATCCTTATTTTTATGCGAATAGTTATATGGCATCCTACAATTGCTCAATCGCAGTACAGACATGTACACAGCATTGTACCTGATAGCCACCTAATGCTTCACATAATCACATCAACCAAAAGGTGACAGAACAGAGACACAGGAGGAGTTATTGGTTTGCAAATTTGTGTAATATCTAGCAACAGTAAATGGCAATATAGAGAAACACAAAGAGATACTTTTTACCAGATTGTGTTTTGAGTTCCAACAGTGTAGAGCTACGGGGTGGGATAACAAAGTTTATCATACAATAAGTACAGCATAGGTAAATGGGATGAGAGGATAGCGGTTACTAGGTTTGGGATCATAGTACTATATTATAACCGCATAGACCATTTAATGACAGTACAGAGATAAAGAACACAATAAAAACAGTGACCTGTCAGAAGACAAATGAGAATGTGACAATAGAGGGACAGGGGGAGGAGTCAACAGATTATAGAGTGAGGCTATATCATAAAAACAGATAGAGACACAATATGCGTTAAGTTTGTTTTCCATGTTTCAGATTTGTTGTCAGTTTACCAACAGTTAATATTACAGTGGCACAGAATGCTAAAGGTTACCAATCAGGTTTTGAAATTGTATAACATTACACAACCAACAGGTGGCTTATAGCTATATAGGCAGGGGCAAGTTGATCCAGCATGTGACATGTAAAAGGGTGCAGTGTGCTTAACCTCACACTAACGCCCAATGCACATCACCCAGTCCTGGACCAATGACCTAAAAACAGCCACAGGGCTTCCCAAAGGCCAGAGGACCAAGCTTTCTCTCTCTCACAGGTACTCACTTGATCTTGGCCAAAAGGCCAAGACACAATTGGGACTCATCAGCATGAGGTTGCAATACTAATTTAATACGCGAGGCTTGGGGTAACCAAGAAATACCATTACATAAGTTATGGTGGGTAAAGGTGATGGAAAACCCTTCCACTAAAATTAAAGGGGGAAGTAGAAGCATTATTAAACACTCATCTACAGACACCAGAGAAGCCAGATGGCATGTGTTTTCCTCAGAAATCTCATGGTGCTGCCACAAGGGATTCTGGGTAGGCACATGCAAATAAGGTTAACAATTATCACCTTTTTCCTCTATATCCACTTTATATATGGATCCCTTGAAAGTAATTGCCCGCTGTACAAGACAGCCTTTAGACAAAACTCGAGAAGATGTGCAATAGCCAGATCACCAGACGTTTTTAAATTGTTTTTTTTATTTCAGGGTTTTTTTTTATTTTAAAAATAGAAACCATTTCTCCATATACTGTTCTTGAGTTGTGTGTTAGTAGTACACTTACATTAGATAAAAAGGCTAAAATGTTGTAGAGCATAAAAAAATAAATTAATAAATAATATTTACCAAAAATATTGCAAGGAGGCCAGGGCAGCACATATAGTGTGGGATTTTTGAAATGCTATTCCTGGGTTGTGTTTCAGTAGTACACTACAAGCAAAGGCTCATATTTTTGCACACCACCAAATAAAAATAAATTTGTGCTGTTAATTGTTCTTAATTATTGTTTGAAGCAGCACCTGTATCCATGTGTCCAGCATGCCTTCTGTGGTTGCATGTTTTGTTCTGTTCCTGGGTTATGTTAAAAATTTTCATTTTTTCCAGTACTGACTGACAACAATATTAATTTTAAAATGTCTGTGAGGCATAGCAGTAGCGTACCTAGTGCGGGGCGGGTGGTCCGTCCTGGGTGCCGATCATCAGGGGGGTGCCACGGGCTAGGGTGACCACATGTCTGGATCCCCGGCAGCATCGTCATTTTTTTTTTACACAGAGGAGAGAGAGGGGGGCCTGGCAACCGCTCGGCGCCCCTCAGTCTCCATCGCGAGGCCTCTAACTCCGTTGCGGGGCCGACATGTCATGTTGAGCGCTCAGAAGTGAAGCAGCGCAGTGGCACAGCAGGAAGCAGCGGCAGAGCAGGAAAACGGAGGCGTCGTGCTCCCACCGCAGGGTGGTAAGTAAAAAAACTTTAACTACAAAGGGGGAGAGGGGGGTAGATAGTGGGGGGGTAGCTAGTGGGGGGGGGAGAGGGGGTAGATAGTGAGAAGGGGTAGAAAAGGGGGAAATTTAGATAGTGAGAATGAGTGAGAGAATGAATGAATGTGTGGATGAATTGTCTGAATGAGGGAGATAATTAATGAGTTTGTGAGAATGCATTAATGAATGTGTAAATTTGTGTGAATGAGAGAGAATAAATGATTGTGTGAATTAATTATGTGAATGAAAGTGTGAATTAGTGCTGGTCAGGTTCTATGTGGGCAGTGTGGACGCCAGGGCTGGCTTTGGGTTGTGCAACTATGTGCCTGTAGTTTTATCTCTTGCTATGTTTCCACACATTATTGTATACCTGGAAATACGGGATTTGAATGTCTGATTCTATGCCTCCAGTGCTGAGTTCACATGTGAACAATAATAATAACAATATATATATAATTGCTAACAGCAATCACACTCCTATGATGCCAAGTCAGCTAGTACATGCTGGAATCTAGGCATGCCTGGTCATGATAGGAGTGTGATTGCTTTTAACAATCATATATATATATATATATATATATATATATATATATATATTTTGCTGTGTTACTTACTTTAAATAAAAGTGTGAGATTTTTTTTTATGGTGGGGGGTCATATTTGGTTTCGGACAGGTAAATGCTGAATGTTCGGTTTCAGTCCAGAATTTTTGTTTCGTTGCATCCCTAAGCCAGACAATGAAGTGGTAGGCCTACACCACATCAATGTTTGGCTTAGTATATAGTGATAGGAGTTATGCTGCACTATTATCAGTGTCTGGCTGAATGTATAGTGATAGGGATTACGCTGTACCACCGTCAATGTCTGCCTCAGTATATAGTGTTAGGTGTTATGCTTTACCACCGTCAATGTCTGCCTCAGTATATAGTGGTAGGTGTTATGCTGTACCACCGTCAATGTCTGCGCCAGTATATAACAATAGAAGCTATGCAGTTTTAAAGTGTTTGGGGGGGGTTGCCACATACAGGATCCGCCCCAGGTGCCAAATACTCTAGGTACGCCCCTGAGGCATAGTGATTCCACTAATCCTGGTATGGAAGGCATATACGACAAAGCAGTCATATGAACCCTGGAACACCAGCCTCATGTAGACAGAAGCCTCCTTGCTGGGAATCAAAAGTACTACCAGATGCAGTGGCAGCAGCAATACTAGTGCACATTCTGGCCCTAGAGAGGTAAAATCTTTTCCTCACCACCTACCAAAGTAAAGCACAATTTAATTAATGGTGAAGATTGCTTGTAAACCATTCTAAACCTTAGACGCATAAAGCCGTCACAGTGAAGTTAACAGATCCCTTGCCTCTGTTTTTTTGTTTCTTTCTTCCAATGTTGCATTTGTTCATCCATTATTTGTACAAATGGACACAACGGGAACATTCGGCAAGAAAACGCATTCGTCCAAAAACGAAGTCTAGTAAATATCTCAGGGGTTCTCTGGACCTCAAGCTACTTCTACTAGAAGGCTGTTCCACAAATCCACCACATTGTGGCAATTTAGGGGTTAATATTCGTGTCCTCAGTTCCCAGAAGCTTGTGGGGACCTAAACTCAGTCAATGCTGGGCTCATATGGCAAAAAATAGTAAATTCCAACACACCCAGTATTAGAACCCTGTCTAGTTTATAGCTTAGAAACCCAACAAATATTAAGAGATCTAAAAAGACTTCAGATTTGAAGCTCTTGACCACAGAATGGAAACAAAGTTAAAAAATGTGCCATAATGTTTGGAGAGAGAAATGAAATTAGTAAATATTAGACTTGGGCACCAGGGGGCTCTTCGTGTTCGTCTTCGTGCTCGTCTTCGTGAAAAAAAAAAAATCTTTGTATTCCATGAATATTCGCCTGTTCCTGTCTTCTCTTCGGACGAATATTCGTGGACATTATTCGTGTTCGTTTTTTCTTCGTTTTTTTCCGGTTAAGGGGTTAACACGGGGTTAACGCGTACCGCAGCAGCTCTGGCGCCAGGAGTTTAAATGTCCATATGAGCAACTCTATTGGTCGTCAGCAGGGGGCTCGTCTGCCAATGCTTCATGGAAATACTGATGAAAGAATACAGGAAATCACATTGTAGGATTTCTAATGAATTCATTGGTAAATTCCTCGGTAAAATAAGTATTTGGTCACCTACAAACAAGCAAGATATCTGGCTCTCACAGACCTGTAACATCTTCTTTAACCCCTTAAGGACAATAGGGGTTTTTACTCGTAGTATATTGTGGGACAATGGCTCTTTTAACGTTTTTCAGTGTTATTGTTTAGCTGTGATTTTCTTCTTTCTCATTTCGTGCTCCCACACATATTATATATTGTTTTTTTCAGGACAAACAGGGCTTTCTTTAGATACCATTATTTTTATCATACCATCTAATTTACTATACAAAAAATGATAAAATATGGTGATTTTTTGTTAAAAAATTACTTTCTCTCACTTTTTAAACCAAAAAACTTTTACTCATCTGCAAAAACTAATGATAAAACCTGCTAAATAGATTCGACTATTTGTCCTGAGTTTAGAAATACCCAATGTTTTTATGTTTTTTTGCTTTTTTCTGCACGTTTTGGGGCAATAAGTACAGGTAGCGTTTTGCTATTTCAAAACAATTTTTTCCCCAAAGTTAGTCATTCTGCCCCATGTGCCATTTCGGGTATCTTTGAAGCCGGCCAATGCAATTGACCCCATCAAACCATATATATTTAAAAACTAGACACCCCAAGGTATTTGAAATGGTGGTATTTTAACCCTTTCCATGAACTAATTCTACCACTAGCCTTTGTCAAACTTTACGGTAGTAATTTTTTTTTGTATTTTTTTCACACACGTTGTACTTCAGGTATAAATGTACCGCTCCTGGTATATGTCAGTGTCAAACACTCCCCCCAATATGTGTTCAGTAACATCTCCTGAGCGCAGTGATACCCCACATGCAGGGGTTTGTTGGGTTATTTGGGAGGTAAAAGGCCACCTTTGTGAGGTGTGTATATTTTTGCCATTTATACATCTGGTCACTCTGTGCCCACGTCCCATACTGGGGACATCTTTGAAGCCGGCCAATTCAATTTACCCCATCAAATCATAATTTTTTAAAACTAGGCACACTATGGGCATTTATAATGCCAATATTTTAACTCTTTGCGTGTGGGATTTTTTTGGGAAGATACAGCGCTAATTGTATGTAGCGCTAATTGTGTATAAAAAAAACATACATATATACCTATTTGCACTTTTTTCGTGACTTTTTTTACATGTAACTATATATATATATATATATATTTTTTTTTTTTTTTGAAAATTTTTTTTTTTTAAATTTAATTTTTTTTTTTATTTTTTTTTTACAATACACTGAGGCTGTGTAGCCCCCTCTGAGGCTACACAACCTCAGTGTATAGTTAAAAAACGTCATTGCCTCAATGAAGAGGCAGGCTGGAATGGGGGGTGAGTGATTGACAGACCAGGTCACTGGTCTGTGGTTTAACCCACCGATCGCCGTGATTCACTGTGAATCACGGGGATCGTGAAGTTGTGAATCCCCCCCCCCCCCCGGAGCATTGCAGGCTTGCCTCAATGAAGAGGCAGCCTGGAATGCCCCTCACCCGATTTGCATCGGGTTCGGGGGGGGGGTTGACAGACCAGTGATTTCAGTCACTGGTCTGTCGTTTAACCCACCGATCGCCGTGATTCACTGTGAATCACGGCGATCGGGAGGTTGTGAAGCCCCCCCCCTGAGCATTGCAGGCTTGCCTCAATGAAGAAGCAGCCTGGAATGCCCCTCACCCGATTTGCATCGGGTTCGGGGGGGGGGGTTGACAGACCAGTGATTTCAGTCACTGGTCTGTCGTTTAACCCACCGATCGCCGTGATTCACGGTGAATCACAGCGATCGGGAGGTTGTGAAGCCCCCTCTGGGGCATTGCAGGCATGCCTCAATGTAGAAGCAGCCTGGAATGCCCCTTACCCGATTTGAATCGGGCTCGAGGGGCGTGTTTAACAGACCGGTGATTTGCATCGCCGGTCTGTTGTTTCAACCGCCGATCTCCGTGAATTGCGGAGATCGGAAGGTTGCAAAACCTTTTTTTTTTGTTTGCCTGGATAGCCTCACTTGTGAGGCTTCCAGGAAAACCGCGATGCCGCCGATCGCGGCGAAAACGCCGCGGTAAACGGCAAATAACGTTACCACGTACATGTACGGGCATTGTCGTTATCGCGTTGCACGGCAACCCCGTACATGTACGTGGATTGTCGTTAAGGGGTTAAGAGTCTGTTCTGTCCTCCACTCGTTACCTGTATTAATGGCACCTGTTTGAACTTGTTACAAATAACCCCATTATGGCCAAGACCAAAGAGCTGTCGAAGGACACCAGAAACGAAATTGTAGACCTGCACCAGGCTGGGAAGACTGAATCTGCAATAGGCAAGCAGCTTGGTGTGAAGAAATCAACTGTGGGAGCAATTATTCAAAAATGGAAGGCGTTTCAATGGGGAGGCACAGCATGACACCACTGATTGCAAAGTGCCATGCTTGAATTCACTGAGCTCTTCAGAACGACCCATTATTTTCATAAATGTTTGTAAATGTAGACTTTATGGCTATGTGTTTGATTTTATACACTTGTGGCAATGGGTCTGATTGAAACACCTGAATTCAATAATTAAGAGGTGCGTCCCAATACTTATGTCCATATGGTGTATATAAACTCCAAACAACCAAGGAATTTATGAAAAGAGGTCAACATATATGGCATTGTATATGTTTTTTTTCTGTACAGCTACATTTTTGTTTGTTCTCTTAAATATTATTTCAACCAAAAATAAAATTGATGTTTTCCTTTTTGATACATCACCCTTGCCAAATATTTTATCTGGCCAGTGAAAATGAAGAATGACCTACAGGCACAATTAATGGTATGCAAGGATCTGTTTCTCCAGCTGCAGCAAAATTAGGGCTATTTCCATTATTTTGCTTTCCACAGTTGTACATGCTATGTGAAAGGAAAAAGAACATCTAGCCAAAAAGAAAAAAAATAACACATTGCTTATAATCTCTTGTGATTACATTTTGTTTTATAATGAAAGCATAAAGTTATATTGAAAAAAGCATATATACAGTTGCAAGAACAAAATCAATGAACCATTTGGAATTGCCTGGTTTGCTACATAAATTGTGCATACAAATAATCTAATCTAAGTCACAAGTATAGATAAACAATGCTCTTAAGATAATAACACACAAACAATGATAATCTTACACACCCATTAACCCCTTGGCTGCTAACCCATTTCCCACCCTGGTGCTAAGCTGGTTTTCGGCATTTTGGTGCATCTCACGTTTAAACGCGTTTAGAAGTAAATTTCTTGGGAATAAACTATACAAACCATATATTGTTTTTTTCAGCACACCCAGCAGATTCCAAATATACCATTTGTATATGTGTATGTCTCATTAGGTTTGCAAAATAAAGCCAACAATGGGAAAAAAGTGTAATTTTTCACTTCCAACTCAATAAAAACTAGTTCGTAATGTTATTTTTCTAAACTCAAATATCAAAAGTTTTGTTGCTAAATATTTGTAGTAGGTAACTGGTCTAAAATAAACCGAAATTGAGAACAGTAGACTGTGTTTTTCTAATATTTTATAGCTAAAAGTTTATAAATTTATTAGACTATCACAAAAGACATCTTTAAATTTAATGCATGGCTGCCGTCAATTAAACAGCTCTAGCTGCCCGGGATGTTAAAATATGCCAACAAAACTATATATTTTTAGAAACTACACCCCCAGCTGCAGCAAATGAGGTCTTAGTTGTATTTGTATCACAAATCTGACGTGCACAACAAATAAGTGAATATCACACTTCTACAAATAAAAAAAAAATTAAATTAAAAGCGACAAGTTCATTTATGTCTTGCGCACTCCAGTCTTGTGCTACGAATACATGCAGCCCCTCATTTGATGCGCCAAGGGGTGTAGTTTCTGAAAATATATACTTTGTGTACCATGAAATAACTTCCCAGCTGTCTAGAGCTGTCTAAATGCAGGCATCACCCCTAAATGTTTTAAGACAATTTTTTAACACGATTCTCCAATCTGCCATATCTGAAGTTAAAGTGGTCTAGACATCTGGGAAGTTAAATTAGGGTACATAAAGTACACATTTCAAGAAACTACACCCCTTGGAGCTTCAAATGAGGGGTTACATGTATTTCTAGGACAAAAGTTGAGTGCACAAATAATGATGGAATATGTCGCTTTGGCTAGAAAATATGTTTTTTCTAACCATAGCGACATGTTCATTTGTGTCTTGCGCACTCCAGGTTTGTACTAGAAACACATGCAGCCCCTCATTTGATGCGCCAAGGGGTGTAGTTTTTGCAAATGTGTACTTTTTGTGCCATAATTTAACTTCTTACGTGAGCAGTAATGCCACGTCAAGGCTTCAACCCTAATTACTGACCATTCACACGCCTTTCATATCTCCATTCACTCGCAGAAGCACACACCATACTTTCCATACATTCACTCGCTGAAGCACACACCATTCTTTCCCCTTACAATCCCAAAGAAATGATGGTAAAGGGAGAAAAAAATCACTTTTACAGCAAAAATAAGTTTTGCAGTAAAAATGCAAGGCGCTCCAGCGATGAGATGGTTACTCACACAGCGCACAGGCTAAATGGCTGATTTTAATAATATTTGCAGTTCATCAGGATTTCAAAAATTACCTTCCTCTACCATTGGCTAAATTTAACCCCATGATCAAAGGGATCATGGGGGTTAAAATTTTGTATCGGCCATTTTTAAAAAGGGAATGTGACTTTTTCATAGCTATATGATCACCGTGACAACATTGGCTACCACAGTGATCATTTAGCTAGAATACTTAAACTTTTTTTTTTTTTAAAGTTAAACTAGTTTATGTTTAGATAATTTAATTTGGGGGTCTCTAGGCAATTTTGATCTATGCATTCCAGTAGGTAGTGTTCTCCTGTCATCAACCAAACCCAAATTTGTCCATCAGAGTTCCAGATAGTGAAGCATGTATCGTGATCTTCGGCTCGTGTGCAGTTCGTGTGTACCTGCTCAGCAATGGGAACCCATTTTATGAAGCTCCAGATGTTGTTCTGATACTGCTTCCAGAGGCACTTTGGAGCTCTGTAGTGATGCTACAAAGGAAAGGTGATTTTAACATGCTATGTGCTTCAGTACTCGAAGGCCCTGCTCTGTGAGTAATCTACCTCTTCATGGCTGAGCTGTTTTTACTCCTAGACCTTTCCACTTATAAATACCACAATGATAACACACTAATAGCAATTTGGTATACAGCCTGACAATCACCCAATGGATGCCAATTTTTTTATTCAGATCTAACACGATTTCAGTTATTACTCTCCTCCATACTATAAAATCTAAAGTAGATGAATTCATGTAGTTTTTGAAGATGTATGAAACAACTGCTTCATTTTATACTCTGTGTTTCATTGAACAGCTTTTTCCTATTTAACAGTTAAATTCCATAATGTATTACTGTTTGCTCATGCCATTGGCAGATAATCATTTCTAAAAATTTTACAATGTGAGATGCAAAAAAGTGATTTACCAGCAGAGGACATTTATTCTAGTGAACACCATTATTATTGTTGCTAGGAAATATTAACGCTTTCAGTGCCAGAGGTGGTAGCAAGGCTACTGGTGTATCTGCAACAGGTGCATCCATAGATGTTGACGAGTCCACAATAATCCTAAAAGAATATATGATAACATATTTTACTGAACCCCATAAACTAAATGTTTTTTATATCAAAGCCGAACTGAGGATGACTTGGTAGACCTCGAACTTTAAGACCAGCGGCCAGCAAATGACTGCCGGCTGGACATGTGCAGCCGCATGTTGCAGTTTTTATGCTTATGCAGCATGTGGCAGGGCATATCCAATCGGAACCTGCACAGCATAGCACCCAATCTGATCAGGTGAGTGTGGGGAGCTGTCAGCCACCAGCCCAACTGTCATTTGCATAAGCCCCTAGCAGACTTACAGCTATGTATTTATTTATTTTTTTACACTCCCATCCATACACATCAATATGCATAAAAACCTAATCTCTTATCGTGGATATATGCAAAGAGCAAGGCAGAGTACAAATCTTCTAAATTCCAGTTTGTAACAACTCCATTTATAACATGTGTTAATTATTTCCCTGACTTGAGTGCTACCCTAGTTCTGAAAGCTAGTTATGGAGAGTACTGAGTAGTGAATTTTGTCAAGATACCATGACCCCATGACCCCCCCAATAAAAAAATAATAACAAATTGGACCCCCCATTCCCATTAGGGATAGACACAGACATTGTTTACCCAGTTCAGCATCTCATCAACAGCTTTGGGGCCACTCCTTGCAAATACCGGCCACGTGGCAACCCTACGCCCAATACATTTAAGAGTGCTCGGAGATCCAAATCAAGCACCTGTTTTGATAAAAAAAAAGAACAACCACAGTCATAAGAATTAATAAACCCTCAGTTTACAAAATTCCCCCAGTAACAAAGAAAAAACACAACACGTTTTTTTTCCAACTACCCCAATTATATATGCCAAATTCTTCCCATTTTACTTTTTTCTTCCCTTTTTTTAACAAACATCTTAGAAAGCTTTTTTCTAAATTAGACCTGAAAGGCCATAGGTGAAAGAATAGCCCTTCCTTCAAAACATTTTTATGCGCACATAACTCCCAAACCTAACTAGCTGCCATCTCCCAATCTGTCTGATGACATTGTCCCCCATATTAGAGCCGTAATGATGAACCCGATGGCTCAATTCTTTCAAGTAATGCTTAAAAAATAAGTTAAACTTAAAACCCGATAACGAGACAAACATCCTCACATTGGTCTTCCTTATGTGATTAGGAATCCCAAATGATACTCTCATCCTCTATAAGAACCGCACCATAAAAACTACATTTCCCCAGCCATACCCTTTTTAGGATTAAGCAGCTTTCCAATGTGGAAGGCCTCATAATAGGTCTACGTGAATGCTGTACAGAAAATTAACTGCTGGTATGACAAATAACACATACCCCATAATACCCAACAAATGTTCTGAAGCAAACCAAAATAGATGAGGCGTATCGGAACTGATTTAAACCCCCTCCTGTAACCGTTGATTGCATGTGAACCAAAACGTGCTTCATATGGTCTGAATGACCGCATAACATGAAATAATATGACTAAGAAAAGGCTAAAATTTTATTTATTTAACCATGGAACACAGGAACTGATGTCCCCTTGTGCATTCCAAACCGATAACAAAACAACCACTAACACCTTATCAGCTGTAGGGTCGCCAGGGTGGACTAGGAACTCTCCCCATTGTGCCCAAATCCTACTGACCCAGAGGAGTCAGTCCACAATTATGTCAGGGTTTAATACCTCGCCCTCCATAAGTGACATCTTTCTATTTCACATGTCTCACTCTATATCAAGACCTCTAAATCATCTTCATAGGCCTGATTAAGTTGTTGTCATTACACTTGTGCAGGAAGTCCAAAATAATTTCGGACAACTTTTTAGTTTGTTTTTTTAATATTTTGTTTTCGGCTAATGAATTTAATTTCCTGTCCTTTATTTTCAGACGAAATGTTGCCAAAAATGCTAATCATAGCTTGTTTAAGACTGTATGACCCCAGATAAAGCAACATTTTGTAATTACTTCAAAATGTGTGAGAGGGAGATATAAGTCATCTATAGCAGGCAAACGTATGAACAAATTTAACAAAATGTTGGTGGTTTTGCAATTCGTTTCTTACCCATCTGGGGGCCCAAACCAGAACTGACCATGTAGTGCTGCCGATCCAGACTGCCAAAGGGTAGCCTTTTCACTGTCCACCCCTGTTAGCCACCACCCTAGGCGCTGCATGGTTGCTAACCCTGCTGCCACTCTCCAAAGAAGGGGAAGAAGGAGCCCTGTTACCTCTGGGAGGTGTGCTAACCTGGGATTTATGAGCCCCACTAGGTCAAGGCCTAATTGAGGCCTGTTTTAAGATCTGCAGTGTTTCCATCCACAGAAACTACCTGGGGATTGTGCTCCTCCTCTGCTTCTGGCATGTAAGATGGCCCTATATAAAACAGTACGTAATAATACAGCTAAAACCTCTCCCTATACAAATAAAGCATTCTGCTAGCATTTCCTGCTCCTCTATTGCATTGTCTCCCTAGCTTTAAGCCCTCTGAAATAATTAGCCCTAAATCCCTTTCCTAAAATGTTGAGGTCAGGACAGTATCAAATATTCTAATCCACTGTCTAATCCATTCAACAATAATGGAATCCAAACACAGAGCTTGGAGTTTATTTATAAGTCTTCAATGTGGGACAGTGTCAGAAGCTATGCTGAAATCTAGATACATAATCTCGACTTCTCCACCTTGATCAAATATTTTAGTCATCCAATTAAAAGAATCAATAAAATTAGCCTGGCATGCTCTTTTTGATCTTGAAACCCCATGCTCAACAACCCCATCATTGAACATAGTTTCCATTAATTTGCCCACTACTGATGTAAGACTCACAGGCCTGTAGTTGTGAATGGGCACAACATTTGCGAATTTATAATTCCCAATTAACATTGATTAGTTAAATAAATATGTTAATGGTTTTTGTAGTACACCACTAAGAAGGGGAAGATAATGTGAAACGGGAGAGATGAGGATAAAAGGGAGGAGATAATGAATATGGGGAGAGATAATGAGAAGGAGGCGACAAAGAGGAGAGATAAAGAGAAAGCAGATAGATAAAGAGAAAAGCGACAGGTGAGAAAATGAAAGATGGGGAGAAGGGGGGTTATTGAGAAAGGGGAGAGATAAAGAGAAATAGGAGAGATAAAGAGAAATGTAAAAGATAAGGCAAAGAAAAAAGGAGAGCTAATGAGAAAGGGGGGGAAAGAAACAGTAGGATAAAGAGATAAAGACAATGATCGGGAGTGATAAACAAGGAGGAGGAGAGATAAAACAAAAGGGGAATGTAAAAGAAAAAGGGTGAGGAAAAAAAATGGAAAGAGAAAGAGGAGGGGAGATAAAGAGAAAGGGTGGGGAGAAAGAGAGAACCAAGAGAGATAAAAAGGGTAGAGATAGAGAGAATAAGACAAGCTAAAAAGAAGACAAAGAGAAAAATGAGGATAGATAATGAGAAGGGGTAGCAAGAGAGAAGTTGAGAAATAAAGAAGAGAAGATAGGGAGAAGGTGGCGAGATAAAGAGAGAGGAAAAAAAAATGGAAAGAGAAAGAGGAGGGGAGATAAAGAGAAAGGGTGGGGAGAAAGAGAGAACCAAGAGAGATAAAAAGGGTAGAGATAGAGAGAATAAGACAAGCTAAAAAGAAGACAAAGAGAAAAATGAGGATAGATAATGAGAAGGGGTAGCAAGAGAGAAGTTGAGAAATAAAGAAGAGAAGATAGGGAGAAGGTGGCGAGATAAAGAGAGAGAAGAAGGGAAATAGAAGAGATAATTAGCAAGAGGAGGATCAAAGAGAAGGGGAGAGATTAAGGGAAAGGGAAATAGATAAAAAGGGTAATGAAAAGGTGAGAGATAATGCTCCCTCATCATTATGCGCCGGGTATTGATGCAGAGCACAGGGATGACGTCATATGTCGATTAGGGAACATGGAAGCCGAGGTCTGAAGTGACAGACCTCGCGCTCCCTAATGTTGGACCGGTTCGAGGGGGATTGTGATCTCCCCAACCAGTTCTGCAGCTGCTGATCGGGCAGCTGTCCACCCCCTCGCAGCTGCGCCGGAGGCGAGTGCCTCTCTTGTGTCACCCCTCCTATGGCCCAGCCTATGTGTGCAGTATGTGTGCCAGGGCTTGACTTTGGAGTGTGTGACCTGTGACTTATGCCTGCAATGTAGGCAGCGTCAATGCAGGGAGATGGGTCATGTGTATTATGCACTCACATGACCCCACCCCCAAAGACAGTATACCAGAGGTGGAGACAAAAGGGGGGCCAAATTAAGGTTTTGCCTAAGGTTTTGCACCAGCCCTGCTATTATGAGTATAATTTATTTAATTTAAATTTTGTAACATGCCTGAACAAGAAATCCATGTTGTATAGAAAGATTGCACTCAGTTAGCCAATAAAGGTATCATCTTGACATGTTTCACATATTTTGTGAATATCAACTGACAGCTGGTGACAGACCCACAATTTTAATTGTCTTTTTATTTGTGTGTGGTGCTAGTAGTAGCAGTGGTAGCACCATTCGGCTATATAACAGGACTGACTGCAAAAACAATTATTTTACCAAACCATATGGAACAAACAGAGACAGGGCAGATTGGGGATAACAAGGCGACCTTGGCAGTAGAAGGCTGGTGGCCACCTAATGACCGTGACCAATGGCTGAATAGGACAAGCTGCACTTTGTTTTTATGCTCACATAGTGTGCCGCTGGGCATATTCAGCCAGTGGTGGCACACTACAGGACCCAATCTGCAGCTTGAGCAGCAGATCAATTGCGTATAGAGCAATTACCAGTCCAGACCTGAACGGAGATATGTTTGAAAATAGCTTGAGAATGGTATGTGTGTATGTGACTGTGTTGTCTGTTTGTCACTGTGTTTATCTGTTTGTGTGACTGTGTGTGTAATGTCTGGTAATAGAGAAGTTCATTCTCTGCTCATGCCTGGTAATAGAGGGGTTAACACTCTGAATCTACTCATGTCTGTAATTATTGTATGTATATTATAAGTATATTATTAAATCTGAAATCAACATGGTCTCCAAGGCTTCCTAATAATTAATATACTGTATAATAGTATATGTGAATCAGTGTGTATGTGTGATATATTCCCCCATAACCCCAACACACAATGTATTTTATGTGTATATGATGGTGTGTATATGTGAATCTGTGTGTTTGTGAGATTACACACACAGGCATATAATAATATAATCCGCTTCATTGTGTTTCCTTGAATGGCAGAAACAAAATGTGGTTACCCTACCCCAGGCCCTCTTGTAACAATGGACCAATTCTAGCCTTAGTAGTATTGTAGCACCACTACTAGCTAGCCAATGTGCTATATAGTGGTACTGACTGTACCCAGGGTCAAATTAAAATTCAACTGAACTGTAGTGATGTGGCGTATGTTGAGCTAAAAACTGGCACTCTGGCTGACTCTTTTCTGGCGCTCGTTCTGTCCTGTATCCCTGTCCACTCTGTCTAACATCCATGCTACCCTACTGCATGTCTGGAAGAAATGTAGGGTCACATATATGTCACAGTATTTATATGGAGGCTCGTATTTCTTGCAAAATTTCCTGTGGAATGGAACGTGCTACTTTCCAAACTTTTCTGAAAGCGAGTGAAAGTTTTTTTTCCAGCTCTAATTTTAAAGTGAAATATAGAAAGCAAAAGATGTATTTTTCTTAAAGCCCTACCTTTCCTTACCTCTAAATAGTTAATGTGACAAGCATAGTTTTAGTGTTTTGCACAAGTGGTAATCATTATTTATGTTTTGTTTGTTTTACATCTAATACTGGTAAGTGACTTGGAAATAGAAATCCTATATGAAACACTAAAACATAACATAAATTTGTTCTGGAAATGCAAGTAGTAACATAGATTATACTTTATCTGGATCTTACCATTGGGTGTCAGTGTCACTCTTTATTCCTACTTCCTCAAGTATTTTAAAACAAGAGCAATATATTTAATTGATTTGAAAAGGAACCGTAAAAGTGAGAGAAATAAAAATTTCTCACCTGCCTTTTGCAGTTTGGATTAGCATTTTTTTGGCAGTAATTAGGGTATGTTAGCCAGTTTGCCAGATTACTGGACACATTTCTGCCAGTTAGTATAGCCTTATTAGTGGTGCTGGGAAAAGCAGTCTTGTGAGTCAAAGATTATTTTACCATGTGGAAAAGAATTTATAAAGTATGTAACCTGAGACAAATTTCAGTTTTTGTCATTTAGGTATCTCAGATTGCATTATTTCCTAAATATTGTTAACTACAGGATATACCTAAAATGGAAACTTCCTCTCTTTGAACAACATAAAGGAACAAATAAGAAACATGTAGAAAAGGAAAATAGACAAGAAATGTAGTGCATAGACAATTTAGAAAATCACATTCTTTTGAGCAACATAAAAATTATGAAAAAAACTGTTAGATTTCATGTAAGATAATATTTTTTAGAATGCTCACATCGACAACATGTTAACTCAGGTTAAGGGTGTTAGATATTTGTGTCCAAGATAAGCAGTTGAGGGCAGTCAGAAAAACTGTATATCCAGCTGTAACTAAGGCTAAATATTATTTTTGCTGGATTACTGTTTAAACAGAGAGTTTTAGTGCAGATCTAACTTGGTTTAATGTTAAGACATTGTGATATTGTTCCCTCCCAAAATACAGTATACAGAATAATGAAAAGCACTTTATACTTTAAGTTGTATTTAACCCAGACAGCTGAGTGAGAGAACTAAGGAAAAATGTTCCTATGGTATAATTGTTATTAATACAGGAGACATTCATTCACCAGCAGATCTATTTATGACAATGCAACCGCATCCAAGTTGTCAAATAATGTGTAGCAGCAACTTGTATTTGCACTTAAAAAGATTACTCTCAAGTCACGTGTACTTGCCTTCAGGAGAGTAAAGTGGATTTTCATTGAAGAGAGAGAGCTGGAGGGGGGTAAGACTGACCACTCAACTTCTTAATGAATATTTTGGTTTGCTATATGGGAGTTAAGTGCAATGTAAATCACAAAAAAGAATCTGATTTCTCTGATTTATTACAGTTACCAGATGTGTTTAAGACACCACTATAATAAGTAGGCCACTTCTAGAATGTCCTTTTGGCCAAATGTTACTTGCCTTCCCCTGTAAGCAGGAATGAAGTGTATGCAGTTTATTTTATTTATTACTGAAAGACACTGGCCTAGTGGAATGCTGGCCGGTGGACTATAAAGGCATATGTAGTCATCTGACTGAAATACCTTGGCTGGCTTGGCAGAATAGTGGAAATGCCATGGCCAATTTGAAGACTCAGTCTAGCCTATGATCAGTCATACATGAGCTGGTATGATAATGAATGTCTACCCTCATAACTAAGGCCAAGATATTGAGAACTATGCATAGTTCTGGAATACGACATTACAAGCTATAACAGTACATAATGGTTTCTTTTTTTTTTTTTACTTTGGTCACGCCCGTAAAGACATTATATATAAAAATCAGCTGAGGAGTAAGCATTGCAAATCCAAGTTACTGGAAAACTTTATTCTAATTGTTAAACAGTCACAAATGTAAAGATTTTTTTCAACATGATCATGCCCCTTTCAGGTTTATTTTGTGCAAAACTGGGAGTAGGGATGGCCATAGCTCTCTGTCATTGTCCAGGAGCAATGTTATGCACAGTTAGTTTTTGGCATCTAGTGATTTAACATTTTGTCATTCCTATATCAAAATATCAGAATAAATGAATAGTAGTTATATGAAAAAGGGACCACAAACTCACTAAAGGTGAACTGCTTTAGGATAAAGCATATTTGTAAGGGATAGTTGAGACATTTAAAAACGAAATTTTTTAAAATAGAATCCTTAACACGATGTACTTCTTTTTTGGTTCCATTGTGTACTTGGGTAACTTTCTGGGTCCTATGATAATCATAAACCATTTGGATCAACGAGGACTGACTAAAGATCATAGGAAATGGTTTGACTTTGAAGTACTCCATGAGGGACATCGGATTCCTGATAAATTTGTCAAAATGCATAGGAATAAATAAGAAAGAAAACAATGATATAAATCAGTCTGGCAACATTTGCTATGCTGGTAGTAAAACATTCAATGTTTGCCATTTACAGTCCGAATTTGTTGTCCGAAAAAAGGAATAGACCAATAACGAAACAAAAAAAAAATGTTTTGGTCCATTTCCACAAGTCTAACAATTAAGGAAGTCACATAGCTCTTCCCGTGTCTTCCCCTCACCCCTAAAAACATGCTATCTAGACAATCATCACTATCAATTATTTCTCTCTGGCCTAGGGAGAGTCCAAAAGTAATATTCGAAAAGGCAGTTTAAAAATAAAATCTCAACCAGAATTTTTTTTTTTTTTATAAAAGATGGCAACTAATTCTAAAGTGTGTTGAGCATGGGGGTGTGTATACTTCCATGAACAAGCAGCCCCAAGTGGATACCCAAACTCGCACCTGCAATTGGAAAGAAATAACTAATAAACTAATCAATACTCACGGTTACTTTTTTAAACATGCATCAACTTAGCTACTATGCAATGGAATAAATGTTAGCCAAGTGTAAATTTAGTGGAAATGTGAGTTGGCAATAGTGAACTTACAAGCTGGACCTTAGTCCAATGCTTGCAATTTTGGTCTTGCAAACTCAATATTTTCTGCAAATTTGAATGCAATTTTGTAAACAGACTGTTTAATCTGTACATCACAATTTTAAGGCAAGACAGGAGGCTTCCTATTTTGCATCTCTTCCTTTACTCTCACAAACAGCAGCAAAGAAAGGGTTAACTAGAAACAATGAAACAACCAATAGAACATCATACAGGAGTGTATATAAACCCCTAAACCTTCCCCCTCTTCCTCTTTCTTTGCTGCTCACCGTGGATACAGGTCAGATCATTTGCTCCTTTGGTGCTTTATTTTCTGATCGGTGGTTCTCATTTTTCAGTGATTAGTTTCATTATTATTATTTAATTATTTTTTAATTATTATTCAGTTAATTAATTATCTATTTTATTGTTCGGTTACTTATTTATTTTATTATATCCTGCGTTCTAGCGTTTCTTTTTCCTCTGTGGAGTTTTTTCTTTGTGTTTTTATTGCCTGTTTTGCCTTCTTTGCCTTTAGCTGGTTTGCCTATTTCGTCGCTTTCCAGCTCTGCTTTGTCCCTCTCCCTCCCGGGTTTTCGTTCCCGGGGGGGGGGAGGGGTCTCTCCGTTCCCTTTTCCCGGGGGTTATTCCCCTTCGTTCCCCCGCTAGGTGCTCTCCGGCACCTTTTTCTTTCCCTTCTCCGGCCCCGGTGTGGGGCCCGTTTTCTTTTCTTTGTCTTACCTGTCCTGTCTTGGCATTTTTTCTTCCTCCGTTTTTTCGGCGGCATTTTCTTCTTTCCCTCCGTCAGTGTGGCGGCGGCCATCTTAACTCTGGGCATCGTGCGCCTTTCCACGGTGTCCTTTTTCTGGCGGCGGCCATTTTTCTTTTGGGCAACGAGCTCTCGCATCGCGTGATCTCGCTGCCATTTTGGTTTTTGCTCTGTTGGTTGCCGCGGCGGCCTCGCGCTTTCCCGCGGCGGCGGCCATTTTGGTTGGGGCTCCGGATCTCGCGTGTCGCGAGATTCGGACGCCATTTTAGTTTTCTCAGCGTTTTCTGCAGTTTGTGGCGTTTCTCCTCCTTGTGGACAGCTCGTTTTCTGTGATTTACTCGATCATTGTGTTTGGAAAGTTCCTCTACTACATACCTCTGGTTCCCTGCTGGATATTTATTGTTCTACCTACTCGGATCTCCATTGTACCGACTGGCAGGGTGAGCTCCTGTTACATTTATATCCTGTGTATATTTCTTTTTTCTCGGCTTCGAGATAGATTCGCTGGCTGCCATGCTTCGCCTCCCGAGGCCAAAGATTGTGGCCATCCGCAAAGAGATCCGGGCGCTCCTTCGGGCGGATTCCTGTTCTCTCCGTCTCCTGGCCCGGGTGGTGGGCCTCCTCTCATCGTCCATTCAGGCGATTTTCCCGGGTCCTCTCCATTATCGAGCCCTGCAGCGCCTCAAGGCGCATCATCTCCGCAGGATCCCGTCCTACGATCAGCCGGTTCAGCTGACCCCCGAGGTTCGCCAGGAGCTGTCCTGGTGGCTTCGGCATATGGAGGCGTGGAACGGTCGGGCGATCTTCGGATCCCAGCCAGATTTCGTCCTCGAGTCGGACGCCAGCATGCTGGGCTGGGGTGCAGCCTCCGCCTCAGAGGCGACCGGGGGCCTTTGGTCCCTGGAGGAGCGCTCTCTCCACATAAACTGTCTAGAGTTGATAGCCGGGTCGTTCGCGATCAAGAGTTTGGCCAAGGACCGCACAGACTGCTGTCTCCTCCTTCGGATGGACAATGTGTCGGCCGTGCGCTACATAAACCGGCTCGGCGGGTCTCGCTCCAAGCGACTTACGGAAGTGACCAAGGACATTTTCGAGTTCTGTCTGGCCCGCAATATTACCCTACAGGCGGAGTATCTCCCGGGCGCGGAGAATCTCCTGGCCGATTGGTTCTCCAGGCACTGGCGGGACGCCAGCGACTGGAGACTTCATCCTCAGGTCTTTCAGACTCTCCATCGCCGGAGGGGTCCTTTGTGCCTGGACCTCTTTGCGTCTCGGACGAACCGGCAAACGAGGGATTTCTTCAGTTGGCTTCCAGATCCGGAAGCCCTGGCGACGGACGCCTTCTCCCAGGAGTGGCCTCTGTCGGGCGCTTATGCCTTCCCTCCGTTCGCTCTTATTTCAAGGGTGGTCCATCATCTGCGTCGGGCGGGGGGGTCCCTGGTTCTAGTGACCCCCTGTTGGCACTCTCAGCCGTGGTTCCCGGCTCTGCTGGAGTTGTCCTTCCGGGATCCTCTGGCCCTTCCTCGTCTCCCTTCCCTCCTGTCGGGTCCGGAGGGTCAGCCTCATCCTCTCATTGCAGAGGACCGTCTGTCCCTGGTTGCTTGGACGATCTCGGGGGCTCCCGAGCGGTCCCAGGTCTATCGGAGGGAGCTCAGTCCCTGCTCCGGGAATCTTGGGCTCCAGGTACCAGAAAGTCTTACCGGGCTGCTTGGCGACGCTGGGCTGCTTGGTGTGTGGGACGACAGGTGGATCCCCATTCGGCCTCTTTAGGCTCTGTCCTTAACTTTTTGGCTGACTTGTTCGAGTCGGGCAAGTCTTACCGGACGATCAATGTGTTTCGTTCGGCTATTTCGTTCGGGCACGTGGGATTCGCCGGTGAGTCTGTCGGCAAGGCGCCCCTGGTTTGTCGCCTTCTGAGGGGTATCCGTCTGTCTAGGCCTCCGGCTCCTCGTTACGAATCCCTCTGGGATGTGGCGATAGTGTTGGATTTCCTTCGCGCTTGGCCCGTTAATGAATCCTTGTCTCTTCGACAGCTTTCGGCCAAACTTACGTTGCTTCTCTGCCTGTTGTCTTTCCGCCGGGTTTCGGATGTTCGGGCTTTTGATGCGTCCGGTATCTCCTTTTCTCCTGAGGGCGTTACTTTTCGGGTTCTTCGGAGGACCAAGTCGTTGTCCTCCTCTGTGTCGTACCCGTACCTTGCTGGTGATCCTCAGCTTTGCGTGGCTCGGTGCGTCCAGGTTTACCTTGCCCGGTCGGCGGTTGTCCGGCCTCCCTCGGTCTCCCAACTCCTTATTTCTTATGTTAAACCGTTTAAGGCGGTGTCTCCTCCTACGCTGGCCAGGTGGGTCCGGTGGCTCTTGTCTCTGGCCGGAGTGGAGCCGTCCTTCGGCGCCCACTCGGTTCGGGGGGCGGCTGCTTCTGGTGCCCTGCGTGCGGGGGCCGCCCTCGGGGACATCCTTCGGGCTGCGGATTGGTCTCGGGCCTCCACGTTTCGCTCCTTCTATTTTCGGCCAGTTTCTTCGGCAGCTGTGGTGCTTTTGTCTAGCGTTAAAACTGCAAAATAGGAAGCCTCCTGTCTTGCCTTAAAATTGGAAATTATTCTAGCCTTGGTGCCTGAATAATTATAATTTTAATAAAGACAGGAGGCGAGTATTTTCCCTCCCTCCTCTCCCTGGGGGTGTGTTGAGTTTGGTGGTAAGTATGCTCTTTGCCGTGGTTGCGCGGTTTTCTTTCTCGCGCCTTAGCTTTCCTGCACTGGTTTTTTCTGCTCTGTTTTTGATGGGCTGTTGTGTATATTTTGTTTGCTGGTGCATGGTTCTGTTACGTTTTCTCTCTTTTTTCCAGCTTGACTTCTTCGTCCGCATGTTCCTGTTGCGGTTCGCCATTGAGGGCGCCTGATTGCCCGGTTTGAGAGTTCTGCTGGTCCAAGCTCCGGTTCCAGTTGCTGTTCTTCGGTTTGGTTTTCCGTTGCGGCTGTTCTGATGTTCCTCGGTTCCGGTTCGCAGAGGACGAAAGAGGAAGAGGGGGAAGGTTTAGGGGTTTATATACACTCCTGTATGATGTTCTATTGGTTGTTTCATTGTTTCTAGTTAACCCTTTCTTTGCTGCTGTTTGTGAGAGTAAAGGAAGAGATGCAAAATACTCGCCTCCTGTCTTTATTAAAATTATAATTATTCAGGCACCAAGGCTAGAATAATTTCCAATTATACACAACTAAAATAACTGGCATTAACAAGAAAGTGTGGGCATAATGTTATAAAACCTTTGACTAGAAGTTGTTAAACATAAGCCAATATGTTGAGTAAAAGTGATTACACATATATAGGGAATTCTATTATTTCAATGCCTGAGGCAGTGTGCATTCGTTTATTGTTTTTTTTTACACCATTCAAAAAACATCATCTTGAAAGAGCAGGGTACTACATTATATCATGTCATTATATGAGAAAATATCCTGAAGGGAACATTTTTCTCAACACAATGATTCATTCTATGAATCAATGAGTCAAAGGTGGTGGGAGCACATTATTTTAAGCTTGGCAAAGCAAAATTTAGTTTTGTGATTCTGGTAAGGCATATTAAAACTGGCACTGTTAATATATAGAAATGGGAGCGTGCAACCTAAAAAGCATAAAAGGCATGCAAATTCAGATTCCTGGGATGCTGCTTGAATAATAATGATCAATAAGAACACAAAACAAAGCAAATATTTTTGCCCATTTCCAGAGAATAACATTCAAAAAAGAAGACATAAGCATTGGGGATTCTGTCACACTATATGACCATATAATGTTTTGCCGGCCACTAGGCCAAAGTAGCGAGTATGTACAGTACACTATATGGACACAAGTATTGGGACACCTGATCATTACACCAACAGGGACTTTTATGACATCATATTCTAAATACATAGACATTAGTATGTAGTTGGTCCCCTTTTGCAGTTATAACAGCTTCCACTCTTCCAGGAAGGCTTTCCACAAGATTTTGGAGTGTTTCTGTGGGCCAAACCCAGACCCGCCCATCAAACTTCCAAACAGAGAGGCGTGATTCATCACTGCACAGAACATATTTCCACTGCTCCAGATCACGTGGTGGCGTGCTTTAAACCACTCGATCCAGCTCTTGGTATTGTACTGAGGGATGTGAGACTTACATGCAGCTGTTCGGCCATGAGAACCCATTCCATGAAGCTCCATCCGCAGAATTTTTGTGCTGATATTAATGGCAATGGAAGTGTGGAACTCTTCAGCTATGGAATGAGCGTTGGCGACTTTTAGCTACCATGCCCCTCAGCATTCCATAATCACAGTTGACCGTAGAATATCTAGCAGGGGTGAAATATCATAATCATCCCGCAGGACGAGCAGACGGCAAGAGGGTCTGTAGTAAGAGCAGACCGCAATGGAGTCTTTATCACAAGCAGATGGCAAGGGGGTCTGTAGCATGAGGAGACAGCAAAGGGGTCTGTAGCACGGTACCAAGGTATAATCTGGGAGAGAAGTCAAAGTACACTGCAACAATGGGAAAGTTCCAAAAATGGGAATTTACTCAAAATTAGATCTTGGCCCCTAGTAAGCACACTAGACATTTTCCCCATCATTAGATTTTTACCTTCTCTGTTCAACTCACGTTTCCAACCTGGCCCAGAGATGGTAAATGCAGAAGGAAGACGTACCTATAGGAACCATAAGTGACCTCCCCAGTGTGGTGTGGAACAATACCAGTCCAAATAGAGAATTTTGATTTTATTTTCTTTCTTATGCTCACTACAGAGATAATTCTTTTATCTTTTATTCATGAAATTCATAGATATGTCTTGCGCTAGCCATACTTGCACTCTTTTTGCAGGGAGAGCTTTCATCATTCTAAATATTCACAAAAGGAGGCATGATTATTAATCTGTGGGTTATAATTAATGTATGTTTTGGATATGACCATGGAAGAAATGGTCTCCTGGCTGCCAATAATCACTTGGCATATGAGGAGGTACAGGCATTTAGTAGATTACTCAGCCAGTTTACATTCTCAATCAAGACGACCTCCCAAAATTTGAATATTAAGTTAGGAAAAAAAGAATATAAGAATACCCTATAGAAAAAAAGTTTTACTAGTAAATATTAATTCACATGTAATTTATTTTTTCATATGTAATAAAAACTATGATTGAGAAAAATGCATTTTTGTTTTTATTTCCTTTTATTTGTCAACCTGGCCATAGTTATGCACATCTGCCCCAGGCTTGCCCCTTTGCCCCCCAGATATGCCCTATAACCCCTTATATGCCACTCTGCCTCTCTGATATGCCTTATATACCCCTATATGCCACTCTGCCCCCCCAGATATGCCTTATATACCCTATATGCCATTCTGCCCCCAGGAAATGCCTTATACCCCCCTATATGCTACTCTACCTCCCTGATATGCCACTCTGCCCCCAGAAATGCCTTATACCCCCTATATGCCACTCTGTCCCCAGACTTACCATCCTGAGTGGGGGCAGCTGGTGGACGTCTGCACTATGCGCGTAGACAACCTCTGCTTCTATGATAGAGCACCAGAAGGTCATGTCAAGCCCGGTCATAGAAGCACCAGAGGAAGTGCCAGCAGGGAGGAGAGGAGGATCCAGGTCCCCTGCATTGCTCCCCAAAAACACATGAGGGTTTCCCAGATCATCACTAGGGCTCTTGACTCATGGGGCCAAATTTGAGGCCCACCCTGTGCTGCCCTCATATCTGCTTCCGGTGTGGAAGAAAGCAGATGTCAGATTAAAGTAACCTGTAAAGATCACCACACTAGAGAAAAGTGGAAATGTGTAGCTTGCCTCCTGAGCCCAGTTTGCCTATGCAGCTAGCACTCAAGTGGATAAAACTTTAAACGGTGTGAAGACAACCAGGTATTGTAGAAATCTCTGCCAGAGAAGTCACCAGCATAGAGCTATAGCAAGGGGTTTGCTGACCTATGCCTGGCTGACAAAATGATTATTATAATGTTGTTGCATTTGTTTTATGACCATTTATTTTGTAGGTGTGTTTTCTATAGTAAGTGTCTACAGAAACAGGTGATGAAGAAAAATATAGGCTTTGGCCCATAATAACATCCTCTTCTAAAAAACTGCCATTTTCATTAATGGTGACTTATCTCTGGTGGTTATAAAATGTATTTTTTATTTGTTTTTTAGATTTGAAGGGAGAACTAGGAAGCGCAACAAAAAACACATGACTGCTTACCTGCACTCAACATGATCACAATTTGATCTTATTTTTAAAATGCTTTTTACTAAAAATGTATGTGGATTTTCCACTACCCGTTTGTAATTCTACCAATTTCCATTCTCTTCAACTGAATCATTTTCAACTGATTGAAGATATATAATAATATGCAGATTGTATGACCACTATAAATAGAGGGGAAAAGGTTGATTTAACTGTCTTGACAAAGGGAAATTATTAGGTATAGAGCAGTAATTTTTAGCCCTGAGATATTGTGCATGCAATTTTAAAAAGATTGTAAAAATTTAAAACAGAATCCTGCATGCACTCAAATTATTTCTTTATCCCTTTTCTTGTAAGTTTGTCTCTGAAAATTACATGGTAATATGAGGGTAAAGGAAATACTCTAGATTCTGCAAATTGTAAATAATTGAGAAATAATGAACTCAGCCTACACAGAGGTAACAGGAAAAATCAGACAAAGCTTCATTGACTTGGAGATTAACATCTGCTCCCCCTTCACTTCTGCTACACATTTAGGTTTTTTCCACCTCTAGTCACATCAGCCTCTGTTATTTAACCACTTAGTTGTCACAGAGGTATACGGTTTCAAGAAAAGCGAAAATGCTATGTGGAAATGAATAACAGTTCTAGTAACACAGTTACAATTTCATTGGTTACATCCCAAATGCTGTTCCAAAAAGGTCAAAAAATGTGTATCATCTTAGGGCCCAGGCCCTTAACACTTAACTAAAGAAAAAACAAATGTCCCTATGTCACGCAAAATATCAATCTTTTTCCACATTGTGTGACAGCATGTGGGAGTGAATGAGGGTGACAACAAATGTGGTTTCTGAATGGAAAAAACTCATTTCATCTAAACAAAAATGGCAGAAAACACAAATTATTGTCCAAAACCGAATGGACAAAAAAAAAAAAACAATAATTGTATCCAAATAATTTTTGGTCAATTTGCACAAGTCTAATATATATATATATATATATATATATATATATATATACATATATATATATATATATATATATTTTTTTTTTTATTTTTTTTTAATATATATATAATATACACACTATAGTTCAAAAGGTTATTCATGTCCTTGTTTTTGAAAGAAAAGAAAAGCAAATGTTACCCATTAAATTAACATCAAATGGATCCGCAACACAGTACAGACATTGTTGTTTTAATCTAATATCTTCATAGGGGTACATAGGCCATTTATCAGCAACCACCATGCCTGTGTTTCAATGGCACAATGTGTCAGCAAATCGAAGTTTAAGTTTAAGAGGCTAATTGTTCATCAGAAAATGACTTTTTGCAATTATTTTAGCACAACTACAAATGTCCTTGTTTTCATAGTGACCGCTAACTTTTGAATGATAGCGTGTATGTATATTTCAAAGACAATTGTAGCTGCCCTTGATTAATATTTTTTAATATGTATATCTCAGGGGCAGTGATGTTTTTTTTTTTTAAATAATTTTTGGAGGTTTCAGGTGAGGAAACACAACTTTTCAAAGTGCATGTCCTTGGCTACAAGTCGCAAAATGTAAAGTACTCCCATGTCTGGTCAGTCGAATTATCCCTGAACTAAGCTGGCCGATGACCAGATACAGGCTCACTTGGAACAACTGCGAGCACTATGTCTACCTGGCATTATTTTATAATACAATTGGAGGTATCCAGTAGACACATCATAATGATGATTTTTTTTTTAAATATCTACAAAAACTGAAATTTGTACATCCTCATATTCTTAGAACACCATAACAGTAATGCTGTAACAGTAATACTTCACACAAATAAATACTAATATATTATGTCACCTACTATAATACCATTAGCAGGTACATAACAACAAACATAAAAGTAACATTCACTTTAAAATTTGATGGTAAGTTTCGGGATTTAGGAAAGTGTTTGCTTAGGAACAAGTTTCGTTGTAAGGTATCCATCATGAGTACAAACCTGACTGAATAATGATTCACTTTGGGTAAATCATTACTTCTACCAGTTGGTTCTACAAACATCACTCACATGCTTTGAAAATTAGTCAAACCGAGTATGAAAACCTGAACTTGCAGTTGATAACATGTGTGAAAGTCATTGTTTTAATGAATAAACCTCTTGGTCTATATGACTGGAACAGGCACGGCTGAAGACATGCCATAAACCGTAGGCCTCAGGCACTCAATGTCCTTCTATGCTTGTAAAGTTCAAGTACCATTAACTATTCCACAGCCGTATGGGGCTGCAATAGAATGGTGGCAATGTAAATGATTATAGTTCCAGATGTGAAAAGGTTATCCCGGCAGTTATAACAAAGGCTTGTAAGACTAAGTTATAACAATTTAGGTTTATTTTATCTTCATACATTAAATACCCTTCCTAGCATCCATGACACCACATTAAAAAATACTTTCTGGTAAATCATTTGCATTAAAAGAGCTTGTTGTAAATCATACGGAAATGCTTCTTTTAGCTATTTGCTTTTTTACAAGACATGTTTTTCCCTGTTTCCCATAATGGAAAATCATTGTAAATTAACATACTGGAACATTTATTTGTTAATGGTTGGTGCATTTTGCTCCAATCATAGATTCAAATTTGATGATCAAAAATGTACAGTAATACATTATTTACTGAACAACAGAACAGTAAAATGCACTTTTGTTGCATTTTTAGATAATTTTTACTGGGGAATTGTCAGGATTCTATCCTGACTGCAGGATGTTTCAAGTTTAACCCTTCGTTTGCTATGTATTTTATCCATGTTCTGTGTATTTATGTTCAGCTTTGTTTGGTTATGCTATATCTATGCCTCCCCCACCGGAAGCCTATGTCACTCACACCTGACCTAATGACCAGGCCTATATCTAGACACTCCCCTGTTTGTTAGGTGCCTTTACATTAAACTAAGACTGTGATGACCTTACAGTCCGGCATTGTAATTTGGCTCCTGATATCCTGTGATTTAACCTGCATTTACCTGACTCAACCACAGAAGCCTGTGTATCTTCATAAGAAGTCTTATTGGAACATCAGCTCTGCTTTGTTGATTCTTCTTGTCATAGGTACAACTGCTACAGATTCCTATACTCCTTATAGCTCCAATATCTCACTTGGACTTCAGCTATTAACTCTGGGGTAAGAACTGTAATCACAGGTGTATATCTGCCTACATGCTTTCATAGCTGGCACATTATCCATATGACAAACTTACAGATCAAATACACAACAGACTGATATATTAAGGTGTGGGTCCCCTGAATGGACATCAGATACACCTGGCGCTCCTCCACCCCTGGATATTTGGTATGATCTATTGTCGTAAAATTTTGGTCTCTCTCCATAGGTGGGAGACTATGTGATGATCCCAGTGATCTTATAGGAGCTGCTGATTCATCTATGGGCTTCCTACAGCTATATGAGTTAAAGAAATGTGGGACAATAGTACCTGTTCTCTCTACTTTTTCTCCTTTTTCTTCGATCTGCGCCCACCCTGGACCCCTCTCCACTTAAATGCCAGTAACCTAAAGTAGTGGGTGGATGGGATGGTTTTGGGGGAAAGACATACCAATACATATTTCGTAATAATTAGTTGATCTGCATCTGTTCACAGTTTGCGGTTTTGGTAACATAAACAAGATAGAAACAGGTAAATGAAGGCAAGGGCACCCTGCCCGAATAGATAAAGACTAAGACCCTTTTCATGCTTGTATGTCATACCCAGGGGCTTGTGTGGGCTTAAAAACTACACATTGGATATAGCATGACTTAGCATCCAACTATGGCATTGACGCATTTTAAATACATAAATAAATAAGTCAAGTCATGGGAAGAGGACGTCAAGGGAAGCAACGCCATTTTGGCGGACGTTCGCCAAGAGGTTATGTCCATGGAGATGCGGACGAAGAAAGAAGAGAGAAGAAAGAAGAGAGAAGAAAAAGAAAATGTACACGGAAGCGGAGCTGGGAGACACAGAAGAGGAAGTGGTCGGCAGAGAAGGTAGGGAGACATTCTTCAGAGTGGGAGAGAGTAGGAGGTAAGAAGCCAGGGAATTTCAGACCAAAATTCCTAGGTTTCTTGCTTTGTTTTCATCTGTTACGTGGGAGGGTCTGGCCTTTGTTAAATTTGGAATTCATACAAATCCAAATGCACAAGTCTTGTTGGTGAATTTGCAAGTTAGACATGTAAGTTTGCACTGGCGCTTTTAGCTGACTAGCATGTACTTGCAGCTTAGTGTATAGACCCCATTAGCTATCAATTAGCCTCAAAGTCACTGATAAAGATATAGAAAAGCACCGCCATCACACAAAAACAAAAATGTCCTTCTTTACCTGTTTATGAAAATGTTAATTCAAGAGCATATTGTCCTTCATTTCAAAGTAAATAATATTTTTTATCAAACTGAAAACAAAATGATGTATTCATATTGCACACAGTGAAATAATGGTAACCATTACAACAAACAATGGTGCACAAATAATTATACTTTTGGGATTATATATGTTCTTCTAGTATTCAATGTAGAGTGCCCTCCACTAATATTGGTACCCTTGGTAAATATGAGCATATAATGCTGTGAAATATTGTCTTTATTGTGTAATCCTTTGGTATTTAAAAAAAAAAAAAATACACAGAAATATTCTGCTTTGATATCAAACACAGGCTATTATCTTGCCCGAAGTATTGCCTAAATGGGTGCCAATAATTGTGCCACACATGTATTTAGCAATCTTTTTTCATAAACCTGCGTTGTTACATAGTTACATTTCCCATACCTGTTAATTGCTTGCTGTTAATCCAAAAGAAGGCAAACCCCCCCAGCTTGTGGGTCTTTCCAATTTTGCAACAAAAATCCTTCTTGACCCCAGAACGTCAGTCAGATCAAGAAGCTGTTTCCCCATAATTTAAAATGATATCCGTGTTTTTTCAAGTATTCATCCAGTTGCTGTTTAAATGTCTGTACAGACTGATAAAACTACCTATGCAGGCAGAGAATTCCACATCCTTATTGTCCTTACTGTTAAAAAACTCTTTCATTTGCCTTAGACTAATTGTCCTCTCTTCCAGTCTAAATGCTTGACCATGTGTCCTATGCATAGTCCTGTTTATGAACAGATTTCCACACAATGGTTTGTATTGGCCCCGAATATATTTATATAACGTTATCATATCCCCTCTGAGGCACCGTTTTCTAAACAGATTTAAATTAGTTAACCTTTCTTCATAACTAAAGTGCTCCATTCCTTTTATTAATGATGTAGCCTATCTCTGCACCTTTTCCAGTGCTATAATATCCTTCTTTAGAATAGGTGCCCAGAATTGCACAGCATATTCATGGTGTGGTCTTACCATTGATTTATAAAGAGGCAAAATTATATTTTTATCAAGCGAATTGATGCCCCTTTTTATACATGACAATACCTTACTGGCCTTAGCAACTGCTGACTGACATTGCACATTGTTTCCTAGTTTGTTGTCTATAACAATTCCCAAATCCTTCTCATTTGTTGTTATCCCTAATTCACTACCATTTAGGGTGTAAGTTGTTTGTGCATTCCCTACCCCAAAGTGCATAACTTTACATTTATCTACGTTAAATTTCATCTGCTATTTGTGTGCCCAGTCTACCTAAATCCCTCTCCAGCTAAGTAATATCCTGCTCACAAATTAATATCCTGCTGCGTTTGCAGTTGTTTGATATCCATGAGAGCAGATTATTTTTGTTTATTTTTTTGAAGAAAAGATCAAGGGGTTAACCCCTTAAGGACAATAGGGGTTATTACTCGTAGTATATTGTGGGACAATGGCTATTTTAACATTTTTGGGTGTTCCTGTTTAGCTGTGATTTTCTTCTTTCTCATTTCGTGCTCCCACACATATTATATATTGTTTTTTTCAGGACAAACAGGGCTTTCTTTAGATACCATTAATTTTATCATATCATCTAATTTACTATAAAAAAAAAAATGATAAAATATGGGGATTTTTTTTGTTACTTTTTCTCACTTTTTAAACAAAAAACTTTTACTCATCTGCAAAAACGAATGAAAAAACCTGCTAAATAGATTCTACTATTTGTCCTGAGTTTAGAAATACCCAATGTTTTTATGTTTTTTTTGCTTTTTTCTGCACGTTATGGGGCAATAAGTACAGGTAGCGTTTTGCTATTTCAAAACCTTTTTTTCCAAATCTGGTAATTCTTCCCCCCATGTGCCATTTCGGGTATCTTTGAAGCCGGCCAATGCAATTTACCCCATCAAGTCATATATTTTTAAAAACTAGACACCCCAAGGTATTTCACATGCTGGTAATTTAACCCTTTCCATGCACTAATTTTACCACCAGCCTTTGTGAAACTTTATGGTAGTACATTTTTTTTGTATTTTTTTCACACACGTTGTACTTCAGGTATAAATTTATCGCTCCTGGTATATGTCCCTGTCAAACAACACCCCAATATGTGTTCAGTAACATCTCCTGAGCGCAGTGATACCCCACATGCATGGGTTTGTTGGGTTATTTGGGAGGTAAAAGGCCGCCTTTGTGAGGTGTGTATTTTTTGGCCATTTAGACATCTGATCCTACTGCCCCCATGTCCCATATTTGGGAGGGCTGCCCTCCCCGGATCCACGGTCAGCCTCACTTGGGAGGCTTCCGTGGATGCTGCAAAGCCGCCGATCGCGGCGAAAACGCAATGCAGCTATTTAACGGCAGCCCGTACATGTACGGGCATTGTCGTTATCTCGTTGCACGGCAACCCCGTACATGTACGTGGATTGTCGTTAAGGGGTTAAAGAATAAAGATCATTTTTTTACAGCATTATTTGCTCAAATTTACCAATGGTATATAAAATAACAACCTGGAACTTCTTAGCTCCGGCTACCTGGAGCCTTCCCTTGCAGGACGTGGCCAGAACTGCCCGCTGACGTCAGTGGGCGTTGCTGCTGACATCGGGGGCATTCCCGCTGATGTCAGTGGGTGTTCCTGCTGACATCATGGGAAATAACCCCAATTTAATGGGGAACTGGGCGTGGAGTAGGGCGTGTCAAGACCCTGCTCCCGTGACCCGGAGGGCACTATTTATGCAAATTACATTCCATACCCAATAAAGCAGCCCCTTATTGATGATGAATCATGGGCTGTGACTTAAACTCTAGAGCCCAAACACCCCTTTATCATAAACCCACGACTCTGTATTCTTTTGAATTCCCAGACTTACAAACTGCACCCTATGCTATGTACTCTACTGTGCTCCTATACACTTTTAAGGAAGCCTTACCAGTAAGATATGCGCCTATTGCACTAAAACTAGCTACCTATATTCTGTGACCATTACATGCACCATTATGTAGCCCCTGCATCAATTCTAAATTCCAGAGCTGTTCTCAATAGCTGCTTTTTTATGCATTTTATTCATTGTTATTAATGTGAGAGATAGTTTAAAGTAAATATGCTTTACAATATGTTTCAGACTGTCTTATAGAAATAGCTGTATGAAAAATCAAAATAAACTTGATTTGATAACAATTCTGATGCTACAAATGTCTATGTGTTTTTCCGTCTGCAGGAGAGGAAAACCAACTGTGCTAAAATAATTGTGCTAATTTTTTTTTTTCAAAATGATTTAAAACACATAAAAATTTGTTATATTTAATTATTTCAGACTATATTTAAAAAGAGCAATTCTACTGCAAAGTCATTTGTATAAGGTTTGAAACCAGCTTATCCCTTAGCAACCAATGGAATAGCCCACACAGCAGGGCCATTCCAGTGGTTGCTATGGTGACAAGACTTTGCATCAGAATTAACTTTAAAACAATATACGGAACAATTAACACTCAGTACAGTGGTTTCTGCTCCCCATTTGAATGTTTGCCATAGAAATATTCTTTGTAAATATGGCTCAAAGAATATCGGAAACTTTAAATTCATCACCAAATGAATAAATAGGTTTTGTAACTAGTATTCATTTTGCACTTTAATTTCCAAGATCATTTTTTCCACTTTTTTTACAGAAATTAAATTAATGTCAAATTTAGCACTGCTGACTTAATTTAAAGTAAATAATGTAAGATTCTTTAAAAAAAAAAAAGAGTGCAAATAGTTTTAGACATTATCTACAAAATATAAAATAACAGTGTAATATCACATTAGTGATAATTCACAAAAAATAAAATATATAAACGTATGTCTAAAATAAAAAGAACTGACTATTAGTAAATAAATGGCTGCTGGGAAGCCAGCAGTTTAGTAGATGTATTTCTAGAATTTGACAGCTGGGGATAATACACATATACTGAGAACAGAATTAGAATTCCAGGTAATTGAGGAGCGTCTGATAGTAATTATCCTTGCCATGTGCATGCACCGTTACCGAAGCTACAGCTCCTTTACAAGCGCTACTCAGCAGAGATGCCTGCCAATTTTTTTTTTAAAGAATGTGACAATTCAGTATTATGATTCTAATGCTATTGATACACTTTTGATGAGTAGCTAAAATGGCATATATTAGCTCTATCCCTTTCTTTCTTTCTCCTGGAGAATGCAGAATAGGTTGCTGTTTATAGGCTTCTATCATTAATTACCAGACAGGCAAAGTTTTCAAATTATTTTCCTGTATAGTGTGAAAAATGTATGACAATGTATTTTCCCTCATTGATTTAATTGCAATCACAACTTTAAGCACAACTGGACGCAAACTTGCCAAATACAAGCTTGCAGCAGCTTTACCTTACTGATTGTATCTGTTGTATAGTATAGCTTTTTTTTAATGATCTCTAACACTGGAACTATTCAATTACAATCCAAGCCATTGCCCATCAGTCTGTATGTATGATATTTAAATGTTTCATCTATTAGTAAGGCAAAAGAAGTAAGAACTATGTTGAAAAATGGCAACTGTTTATAATTACTATTTCTTTTAATTTAGCTATAAATTTCCTTAACAATTAAAATGCATTCTAACTATAAAACCCGTCAGGGAACATCATTGGGTCAGCCAGTGCAGGCTAATGGAAAAAGGCAAATGAGCTAA
The DNA here is from genome assembly GCF_027358695.1 of Spea bombifrons. Taxonomy (NCBI): domain Eukaryota; kingdom Metazoa; phylum Chordata; class Amphibia; order Anura; family Pelobatidae; genus Spea; species Spea bombifrons. The sequence goes on from NC_071087.1 coordinate 53,764,179, forward strand.
AACTACTTCTTCCTTTGGTAGTGTGGTGCTTACAAGTTGAGCATCCAAGGGGAGAATCCCGCTGAGCCTAGGGTTGCCGAAATAACACTAAAAGTTCTGTGGGTTGAATCAAAATAGATGCCTAAAAAACATCAGTATATTATTGAAAATTAGTGTCCTGGGAAGAATCTTGCTGAGACCCTATTTAGTCTGGTAACACATTCTGTAAACTACAAAAAGGCATGTAGAGTTGCAGACAGTGATAGGAATGAACAAAGTATTGTTTTCCTTACTGGGCATTGCATCAGTAATACTTTCAAAATCCTGATTTGCTGAAGCTCAACAGATCATCAGTTTTTCAAAGAGACAGGATTAAGTGTTTTTTCTTATTCCTTCTTAAAATATTCCTTACATTTTTGTTTTAGGCGTAGGAATGACCGCCTTCCTACGTCTGGTATCTAGGATAGCATAAAAATCTGTGTCACATGTGTTTAAAAAAAGGAACTCTCACATCCTATTACCTCAAACCTACAATTACTGTACCTATATACTGTACATTTATTGTGGGTTTATTTGGTTTTAATTTTTTTTTTTTGTTATTATTATTTTCTTTTCCAGTCCCGATGTTGCGTATTTTAAATTCTTGCTCTGCTCACAAAATAGTGATGACCATAACCATATGTAATAAAAGCAGAATTGTAAGTAACATGTAATGAAGGCACATGTGCAGTCTAGCAAAATAGTTTCTGCCTGAAAACACGAAACAAGTTACAACTTCCTGTTTGGTCTTGGAGGAGAAACCCAAGTTTATCTAAAGTATTGTGGATTATAAAATGGGTGATGGAGCAATATTTGTATTGGGTTTCCACCAACTTTGCTATGTATTGTGAAGGTATAACTCTGATAAGGGTCTTCTGCAACAATCCAGAATGGCCTTGGAAAGGGCTTTATGACAGAGGCAGGACTGGCAGACCCAGGTGCTGTTTGCCATTGTTGGGCAGATGTTAGCAAGATGGGGGCTTGGGAAGGGAGGAGGAGCTATAGATACTTACTTAAGTGTGGGGAAGTGTTAACTAGACTTCTGGAAATGGACCAAGAATGATTCAGACAAATATTTAGTTCAGTTTTTGTTCCATTTTGCCCAAACCCCTTTTTCATGGACAGTTCTGAATCATGGAAAATATAATTTTCTTAATTTTTGAAATAACAAGAAAGCCAGTAGCATTAGATACTAAAAGCAACATCTCTCTGCTGTTTCTGTTTTGTTTTGTGTGATTAACCCTTTAGAGTAAATAAATAAAATGCTAAGGCTTATTCATTAAGCATAGTAAAGAGCGTAGTTAGCATTTTGCTTAAGTGAAGCAGCATCTTTACAGCTCTGGTCAAGACTCTTATTGCCTTAAAACGACACCCACAGTAATATTTCGGTCTAGCTTGTCAAGTGGGGAAGTACAAACTGAAACTACAAACTCAAACTACAATGGCCCTCTCATTAATCTATCATGTATTGGCATGTGTTTGTCTCCAACGTTTATCCCGTCTCTGAAACATATTAAACACAGTTACACGGTAATGTTCTAATTTATAAAGTACACCACAACAAATCCTTCAATATATAATTAAACCACACATTACAAAAAACACAAAGAACACATGGGATAATTTAATGTCTCTTCAACTGGATTGGAGGATTGGGATGAGGGCGTCACCGGAAGCGCAGCCTTTTTGTTAGAAGTTCCTGCCAGGTTATGTCTGTGGAGATTTAAGAGAACGGAAAATGTAAAAGACAGAAGATAGGCGATGAAGAAAAAGAAGAATATGCAGAAGCGGAAGTGGTCACCAGAAGTAGTCAGGAGAGAAGGTAGGGAAACATTTAGAGACCGTGAGAGAGTGAACTAGAATGAGAGTGTGAGAGAGTAAGTGAAACTGCAAGAGATTAAGTGTGAATGTGGGCACCGAGTAGCAAATTTTGTTCCAAAATTAAAAATGCCCCTGAATTTTCAGCCTAAACCGAATGGGTAGGGATCATAATTTGTTGCCTGAAAACCAATGGGCCAAATACAAACTGAAAATATTGTCTGAATGGTTTTTGGTCCATTTGCCCATTGTTGAATACCTTGAATACATGGCAAGGGATCTGAAACCATTCCTCCATACAAAATCTCTCTCCAGACCCTTCAAATTTCTAGGGATCGACGCTGGTGGACTCTCCTCTTCAGTTCACCCCACTGGTTTTCTATTAGGTTCAAGTCAGGGGACTAGGATGGCCATGATTTTATGGTCAGTAAACCATTTTCATGTTGATTTTGATGTATGTTTTGGATCATTGTCCTGCTGGAAGATCCAAGTACAGCCCTTTTTAAGCTTTCTGGTAAAGGCAATCATGTGTTCATTTAACTCCTTTGTGACAATGGCTGATTTTTTTTGTAGCCTCCGTGACAATGGCTGTTTTAACATTTCTACGGTACTCATGTTTAGCTTTCATTTTTTTCTTTCTCATTTACTGAACCCACAGAAGTTATAGATTGTGTTTTTCAGGACAAGAAAGGCTTTCTTTAGATACCATTATTTTGATCATATCCTATAATTAACTGTATAAAAGCATAAAATATGGTGAAAAAGAGGACTTTTTCTGACTTTTACTTGAAAACTCTTTTACTCATCTATACAAGCTAATGAAAAAAACCTGCTAAATAGATTCTGAAATTTGTCTTGAGTTTAGAAATACCCAATGTTTTTATGTTTTTTTGCACGTAGGGCAATAAGTACAAGTAGCATATTGCTATTTCAAAAATGTTTTCCCTTCCCTATGCCCTATTTGGGACATTTTAAAAAAACTAGACACCTCAGGGTATTTCAAATGCTAGTATTTTAACTCTTTCCATGCACTAATGGTACCACCAGCCTTTGTCAAACTTTGTGGTAGTAATTACCGACTAGATTGTAAGCTTGCAAGAGCAGGGCCCTCTTCTACTTTGGATCAGTTTGTATGTGTTTCTAAATTGTTCTACTGACTGTAACAGCGCTGCAGAATCTGCCGGTGCTTTATAAATAAATGTAATGTAATGTAATTTTGAGGGTTTTTTTCATACACATTTTACTTCGGGTATGAAGTTACAGCTCCTGGTATATGTTACTGTGAAACAACACCCAATATGTGTTCAGTAACATCTCCTGTTGGAGAGACCCTCTTGAAAACTTGTTTACTTTTTTAATGGGTGCCGCCATCTTGCAAGAGGCAATATCTCTCACAGTGTCTCATGTGACTACTCTCCGGAGCAGGCAAAAATGGTGTTCTGAAACGTGTGTGATAAAAAAATCAAAATTATATCCAAATAATTTAATGAACTCATTTGTGCATTTTAATTACACGCTAGATTTAGAAATTGGACCCATGATATTTATATTGTTGGGCTTTATATTCCGGCGTTTTTTGAAATGTCAGTTCCTTTCAATGTTCTTTTCATATGTGACAAAGAGCATATGGTTCAAAATGTAATCACTTGCTTCCTGGGTCAGACTGGGGATGACGACGTAGCCCTTGAACTTTAATGCTGGCGGCTGCCAAATGATGTAAGAGTGGCCAATGGATATGAGAGGTCCTATGTTTATGGTCATCCAGTGTGCGGCCAGATATATCCAGCATAGTGTATTGAGGGATATCACCCAGTGGTTCAAAGGTGTACCAGGTAGCCAGTCCAGTTTCCACAATTCTTAGTTATATGTAACCATGATGTGTTTACACAAGAGCATAGTAGAATCTTACCAGTGTGCAAACACATTTGCTCAGGGAAAAATAAACCTAAGCCTTGAGATATAATTTATGATACTGGTAAAGATCTTGTGCAAGTCTCACTATTTCCGAACATCTGAGATTTGTATTTAATAGTTCACTTATGACATGTTGATAGTAACCAGCATTTAAGATGCATCTAGTATTGTTTATTTTAATCTTTCTTTGACTGAAGCACTTTCTGGAAGTGGACTTCTGGTATATGTTATCAGCAAAAGAAAAAGATCACAACTGACGTGAATGTCATCTGTTCAGAATAGCTTGTGTAAGATATATTTAACTCCCTGTTTGTTTTTTATTCTTCTATAATTTTCTGTTAGATAGTATGTTGAGAGCATAATAGACTCAAGAAGAGGCAAATTAAATTTGATTTATAATTGTTTTATTCATTAAAACTAATGCAGAAACATTCTAACAAGGAAATCAGTTTGTTGTCGTGAAAATCAGTAAGCAAATTTGCTTCCATTGTGTTAAAGAATATCAGTCAAGAGACGTAGAATGCTGGCAATGATATTAACTTTTTCAGGAGTAGAGTTTTGTTTTTATTTACCTTGTTTGAGCTAAAGGACCAGAGCAGTTTTTTTGTGTTTTTGCCTTTATTCAACTGTGATTTTCCAGTAACTTATTTAGTGTACCCCATAAATTCTATAATATTTTTCCCAGGACAAGTATCTATGGGTTTCTTTTGAAGTAATAATTATATATATTATCATTTAGTATGAAAAATTCAACTTCTTTTCACCCATGAAAACTATACAGAGCAAGTATACACACGTTTAATATAACACTATACATCTGCACATATAAATCCACTTCTGTAGATTAATATGAACTAATGGTGACAATATCAAGCATTACACTTTCTGGACAACTTGGTTTCTTGGTTGCTAGAGTGCCAATATCAACAGCAAGATAGTGCAGAGTTCATGTTACTGTCTAGTCTGTGGTGAGCTGCTGAAATCGCTCATACATTAAAGTGAGTTAAAACCTAAATATTTTACCCACTGGGATTAATGGGGATATAAGAATTTCAGTAGAGTTTAACATAATGAATAATAAAATCATAAAATATACTTCATGACATAGAGAGACCGTGAAACAGGATAAATAGTATTAAATCTGCCAATACCCAAGTTTGCACTAGGTATATTTTATATAATAATAGACTTTATTTTTTCTCATAGCATTTGTCAACAATAACACTGAATAAATATAAAATAAAATAAATATAAAATAAATATATCGGAGGACTATCCTGAGTGATACGTTGTGGTTTTTAATGTAAGCTATGTTTGATCTATCAATATAGACACATATCGAATGGGCATTGATTAAGGGAGCACTAGCCACCCTCCAGACATGCTTATAATGTTAAAATAATCAGCAAAATAGCACTAGTCAGGTGATTGTGTCTCAACATATAGAATCAATAGATAAAAAAATAAAAAAAAATGGTAATTTCCAAAGGATATCTGTCCATATTATTGTTGCATAACAAACACCAAAATCAGTTGGACCAGCAACTCCATTGCAAGAGTTTTTTCCTCTTGAGATCTTTGCTCAAAGTAATTTTATGCCTTGGTCACCAAAATATAAGGGATACTCTGTAACATCATACTAGCCAAAATCTTACACAGCAGCCCCCCCCCCATAAAAACAGCCTGGGCTATCCTGGCCAAATCAGGACTGTTAGACGTTACCCAATAGATATTATTAACCGTGTAGCATGTTGCCGAGTATTCTGCTTGGCAGCCAAGTTTTTCTTAAGATACCTTGTCTGCATTCTCAACATTGATATTCAAGAACTCTTATTTATACCATGGACAGCTTTAAATAACTGAGCATCCTTTTTTCTCCTGCGGATGTATGTGTATTTATACGTTGGCGTTTTAAATATAGTGGAGAGATTATATCACACTATAAAGGGTGGCACGGTTCTCAAGGGAATCAATAACAACAGAATGCATAGACTGAGACTGATACTGCACTAAAAGCTAGATATAAATGATGTTCATAACTATGCTTACTCTGTTCAAAATTGAGAAGGAAAACTGGAAGCCGAAAAATGTACAAATGGGAATTCATAGGTGCTGTACAAAAGGCTGTCATTGATGTTGTGAACCCTCTTAGACTGTTTGCTTTCCTCTCACACCATGTGGTCTAGATTAGTGAAAGTATTTGGAAACTCTGTTTAGACATGGATATCCTTGACAGAGCTTCTGTAAATTCTGTACTTGCTGGGGTTTTTCGAAAATTCTGTTCAATACTTATGGAGATTCAAATCACAATATTCAAACCGTATGATGTTAGGTTTGACATTGTTATACAAATTAGTGCCAAGGTCGGATGATCTTTAGGACAACAAAATACATATACTATTTATATGGCATGATTTATACATTACATGAATCTATGTATATGCTAGTTGGTTAGCAGTTTACTTCTACCTAATATGCTAATGACTATAATTGTATCTTCTTGTGTATGCATTTATGTAGAGTTTAGAAATAACCACCAAGCAATAGGTTAGATAATTAACAGGGTTAGACTGAGAAGAGTCTCTGGCTGTTCAGCAATGCATAGTGATAAGTACGGTATAGTAACAGGAATTTGGTAAGAAAAACTGATTAAAAGTCACAAAACGGAGGGACCTATTTATACAGGACCTCTCAAAGTCCCTTAACCAATGTCCCTTAACCCCATTATCCTCCTCGCCCAGTCAAGGCCCCTTTCACTTAGCTACCCTGGTTCCATGGGCTACATGATGGCTGGGGTGTGGCCTTAATGAATTTTGATTCATTTTGCATGATTAGGACATTTTCTTAGTGTGATTTATATTTTTTATTTTCTTGTTGATAGTAGATAAGTAAGCCTAAATTTTATACTTGTGATAACAGAAGAAAATGTATATAGATACATATAGATATGTATATAGAGCAAAGTAAACATTGAATAAATATACTGTTTGCTTTGATGATTATACCACAATTACTTTTAAAACATGGAGCACTATCTGTGATTGTGTACCTTTACCACACTCTAAAAATTATGTGTTCAAAGAAACAAAACCTTTTAAAACACCAGTCTGAGTCTTTGCTATCTACTGCACTGCCTAATACACTGGATTATTTATCAAATTTAAAAGGTTGTATTGCCACCATCAAGTATTCTATCCAAACCTTTATTGTAGATACATTGTAATCTTTAGACCAAGTATCAAGAGCACATTAAACTACTGTAAAAATGATCAATAGGACTAAGATGATGGTGCCAATGACATCACGCAAAGAAACTAGCCGGCGCAAACAATCATTTATATCATTATCTGGCTTTTATTTTGCGTTAGAGAAATAGCTATATTTTTATTACTGTGTTTCAATAAAACATTTAAGTTCCCTACCCTTGCCTATAGCAAAGCACAATGGTTTTATGAGAAGTAATCATCTAAAAATTTTTTTTTTGTTAACTAATACCTATATAACACATAGATAATTTGATTTTGTAACATTTTACTTTGGGCCGCCAACAAACCTAACAAAGCAGGTTGTTTTACTATGAAGTGCTTACAATTTATTATATCATGCTATAAGTTAAGTCTTCCATCAATAAGCATTTGACTAAGACGCACATAGCTAATGATGGTGCGTTATCTCTTGTGATGTGAAGAAGAAAAGTTATGGCAAAATTGAAATATTGTGTTGATATAACTAATGCCTTAACAATTCACATCACAGTGTGAATTCATGTGTCAGACACTCAGGTTTACTGTTTTCTTTATATCATTGCTATTTTTATCTAAACAGTGACCATGATTTATGGTCAAGTCTAATTTAATTTGCAGGAGTAATCCAAATAAGTTATAAATCAATGACATGACAGCACTTTAACGCCATGTAACCATGGGGACCTTTTGATTTTGGTTTTCTATTGTATTTTTATCTATGGATAACCCCAGAACAGTCTCCCAAATACTCTGAATTTTTTGGGCTCATGAGTGTTGCTTAGCCAACAAGTGTTAAAAAAATTTCCTAAATGCCTAAAATGCCAGATTACCTGGGAAAAAACATAATGTCAAAAAAAAATTTTGTTTTGTTTCTGTGATCTACTTTTGTACAATATTCCTTGTATTCAATTTGTGTTCTTAGGTACAGGAAGACCAATCGGTTTATGGTAAATGTCCATTTTAATCTTTGTTCTGGTATGTTCTAGTTTGTTAACAGCTAGAAGATGTTGACAAGTATGTTTTTATCAAACTATTTAGAGTGGTGTATCACGTATTTTGTTAAATGTTTGTCACTATGTGGGCATTTGCTATGAAACAAATAAAGATCAATGGATAAGATGACCTACTAAATTTATGCCTTTACATGTTGTATATAGAAAGGGCTCAACTAGTTTCTTACTTGGTGCTTGTGTTTGATTTGTAGTCGTGAATTATAAGTAGAAATATTTAAAAATAAAATGGCATGTTAGGTAATCCAAATTTATGTTTAAGAGACTAATTGATCATTAGAAAACCTTTTTGCAATTATGCTGACACAGCTTGAAATATCCTAACTTTTAAACGGTAGTCCCTGAGGACTGGGATGAGAACCATTAATCTGAAAGCACAACACAATATGCTGTCATAGGCTATTTATCAATGAAAATAGCATTTTGAAGGATATATTGTTAAGTATACACTCTGTTCATTCGTGCCCTACAAGACTTTAAGAAAACAAAAGTCGGAGGAAAAATGCATTCCAAAAAAAAAAATATTGAAAAATGGTTCAAAATGAAATATTTAGTTAGACTGCCAAACTGCTTCTACTTTGGAATCCAATCTGTTTTGTGAAAGCTATTTTTACTGTTCAGACCTGAACAATAAAAGAATAACAGGTTTTGCAGAAATTGACAAAGTTGTCCATTTTGAGGTCAACTTTAAATTCCTGCCAAATCTATGTTTGCAATTGTTCCACAATCTCGCAATAATTCAGACACGTGTGTTGGTAATTTACATGTCTTTTTTTTAGTTTCCTAAATATTAGCCATTGTCAGACATATGAACATGAATCCACTGGTTAATAATTAATTAGACGCATAATCAATGTGGCATTTCTGATACATACCACTAGTAGGATATCAAAACATTTGGTTTATTTAACCTGCTATTTCCATAATGTAATATCCAATATCTGTATATGCATCATCTAAAATGTCCTTGTTGAATGAGTCAATAGCTATAAACTCATTTACAGGAAACATTTTAATGTTAATGTTTTAGTAGACATTTATTAAGTGGACTAGTAAAACATTCTCCAAAAACGATTTTAATCACCTCAAAGGGAAAGAACAATTCACAATTAAAAAGTAAATGTTAAATAAGTTTAGCTTCTCTGGCATGTAGGTATGCTTTGATGATGTCAGTGCACACGTCAGCCAATCATCTGAGACCAAATTATAAGTTGCTTTCTCAAACTTTTAGGGGGCTGGAACAATACCTTTCTTTAGAAGAGGTCAGTGTGCCTTTACATTTTTTGTTTAAATCCAGACTGCTCATATTGCATAAACAATAATGATAAATATAACAAACATAAATATAAATATAATGCAATCAGGAGTGACTGAATATAACACAGGAGAATGACATCTTAAACAATATTTATAAATAAGATACCCAAGTACATGATTGTGAGGTGCATAGCTAATACCCTGTAAATAGCTGAAAGAAAAAGCAATGTGGAAAGTTTGCTTCTTCAAATAATGCCAGTCTCCATGTTATCAAAAAAACTTGATGCAAACCTACAAATCACTATTGGACACATAGAGACAAATGCCTATAGCTATTCACAGGTTGTGTGCTTATTTAAAGACTTAAGGTTTAGAATTGTTTTTTTTTTTTTTTAAATATAACCAGATAAGTGCTGCATTATGTCGAAAGAAGAACAATAAGCAGAAACATCATTTTTTTTTCTCCACCATCCCTGTCCCATAAGAAAGCACTAGACAGCGAATGAGTTTATCTGCATCGCTTAGCAACAGAGCCCTGTCCTGTATGTTAGATTGCTGAAAGGAGGTTTGCCGAATCCAATCACAAGCCCATAAGAACAGCAGTGTCTTTTAAAACAGGAGTAAGCTCTTTTAGCATACATATAATTGAGGAACACAATCATTTAAATAGGGATGTTTGAAAAAAACAAGTAGGTGGAAGAGCACCTTTATTTACAAAAATAGTAATCTTTACAACCTAAAGGGAGTTAGGGTATATTAGATAAGAGGTAAAAGATGCCACTGTTAGGGATGGACCAGCCACACTAGTATACAGTAAGTATTGCATGACAGGGACTAGGAAAGATGAGCTAAAGGGATATGGGGGAAGGGGGTTAACATGTAGGTTGTAGTTGTCCTTAGAGTAGTGGGTCTTGAGGGATTTTTTGAAGGGCCAAAGGCAGGGGGAAAGATGGATAGGCATTACAGAGGACAGGGGCAGCCCTTGAGAAATTTAGCAAAAAATGTAGGAGAGCCATAAATCAGAGGAGCGGACAGAAGGAGATCATTGGATGAGCAGAGACACCAGTTAGGAGTGTGTTTAGAGATGAGTGAGGAGATGTAAGAAGGGAAAGCGCTATGAAGGGCTGGTCAGGATTTTGAAATGACTTTGAGTGCACAGGCGGCCAGTAAAGAGACTGACAGAGGGGAGGGTGTTGGTAAAGCAATGGAAAAGGAAGATAAGTCTGGATTGCAGAGGGAGGAGATGGGCTAGACCTGCTAAAACAGGGTTACAGTAGTCAATGAGATAATGAAGGCATGGACAAGGCCCTTGGTGGCATCTTGTGCAGTCATCCAAGTAGAGACAGTAGAGTACTTACGCAATCTAAGACAGAGGGAGAGCAATCAAGAGAGGATAGGTGGATCTAGGTGTCATCAGCATACAAATGGTATTGAAAGCCAAAGGATGAGATTAGCCAAGTGAGGTAGTGTAAAGGAAGAACAGAAGGAGTCCTAGAACTGAGCCTTGGGATACCCCAATCGAAAGGGGAGGGGAGGGGAGGGAAAATGTTACTGGAGAAGGAGACACCAAGATCATGAAGGGTTTGAAGGAGAAGAAGGGGTTGCACAGCGTTGAAAGCAGCAGAGAGTGCAGTAGGGCTTGCATAAAGTAGTGGCCCTTGGATTTAGCAACCCATAGAGGCTGATATAGAAAGATAGAAAGCATAGTTGGCACATCTTTGAAGACAGAAACATAAAAAAATGAATAGTTATGACAAAAAGTACAAAACTATCCAAAACAAACTTTTATGTGCCTTGAGTAATGTCTAAGATCTTTAACTAGTGTCTAAGGATGAAAATGTATCTACACCGATAAAGCTTCTGCTTTTTAATTTATTGCATTATGAAATGCCCTTTAGATATGTTTTCTGGATATTACACAGAAAACTTTTCATATAAATCGACAAAAAAATATATATCACAATAACTGGTACAATTTTAATTTACAATAATTAAACTAGTAAAAAAAATAACTGCATCTTCATAGGGTATTTGTTGTCAATGTTTATTTATTTATATTTAAAGAGACCATGAATATACACAGGTAACAACAAAAAAGAAATCTATAACAGCATTTTCAACAAGCATAAGAAGGATAATTCATGAGTCAACCTTTCTTTAAAGAGGGTTCTGTACTGCAGAGACAATTCCATGCATTCCCCACCTGATGGCAGCAGTTTATGCAACATTTCTATCCAATTTTGTGCCCATATGACATCATGTTTTTGTTCGCTATTCCAGTGAATAGTCTTGGTCCATTTGATTATGTTGCTTGACTTTTTTGCCTAAGCCTATTTATAAGGTAATACTGAATATGTAGTCATTTTAATGTTGAAATAAAAAAATGGACACAAAAAGGTAAATTCAAGGGGTCTCAATCTCGCTAAATAATATGAGGTCCTTTATAAAGTGCTAACTTGAATAAAACAGTCAGTTCTACTATGTGGTTGTCCAGTGGTTCTCTGGGTTGCTCCCTCTAGCTGTTGGCCAGCATGTCTGGTTCCATACTGACAGCTACAATGTAACATCATTTAAATGCCCAAACTTCTTTTCTACTCCTAAAAAGCCTGGTTTCCCCATGAGAAAATATTTTACGCATTTACAAACCATTAATTAGGATCAGATAATCAGCTGTCAGACTGCAATAGTTTTGCCCTGGTGACTGATTTATGCCTGCACTTATAGAGACAAAGGGACCTTTTATTCAAATATTTATGTGACCAACAGTGGTCAGTACGTGGTTGATGTGTTTTCCACTTACAATGTATCCAAGTCTGTGTTCTAGAGGTCAAGAACTCAAATTCTTTTGTCAAATTCAATTTAGTTAGGAATAGTGCAGTAAACTGAGCAGAAAGTGATTTATTGTGACCCTTGGCAACAAGCCATAATGTGCCTATTTTATACTGCTTAAATGTATACTATTAAAATTAGGGCCATCCCGATTTATTTTGTTTATTAAACAACTGCATTTTCTATTGAATTCAATGTTTCTAGTCATCTTACAACCACACAACCACATTTGTTGAAATCTGAAAATATCAATACATTAAATGGACGCTCAGCAATTCCCCGTGTATTTCTTCACCTGCAGCATGAATTTGGACTTTGCGTGTATAGAGAAAAAGCAGAATCTAAGGCCACAATAATTATTTTAAATTAGGTGATGTAGGTTAATTACATTTTTCGTATGTTTGGTGCTGTTATTTAAAAAATAAATAAACTTAAAGATGCATGCAGTATATGGTATCATTAGAACAATGTGTCTGATTTATTTTTAGTTAGGGGAGAATATATTGTTTCCACTTAATCGGGTCCAGCAGAATATGAGTTTATAAATGAAATTCTGTAACAATATTTGTGTAAACATAGAAATATAGAATTTGACGCCAGATAAGAACCATTCGGTCCATTTAAAGACTCAGACCATAATCAATCCTTCCTGTTGTTTAAGATTCAGGCTAGCTTATATAACTGTATTGGCCTCTACCACTTCTAATAGAAGGCTTTACCATGTATCTATCACTCTCTCAGTAAAGTTACATTTCCTTACATTACAAATGAACATCTGACCCTCTAGATTTTGATTATGACCTCTTGTTTTAATATTATGGCCTCTTGTTCTACAAATATACCCCAATACCCCAATATATGTAAGTCCTAAAGCAAAATATTCTTATATGGAGCTAAATGTCTTCAAATAAATTATGTACTAGGGACAAAAAGACGTTCCTATTTTACATAATGAGACATATTTTCTTTGGACACCATTTATGGAGCACCTGTGATGGGGATCGTTGCTAAACCGAAAGCCTGGTCAAAGCTTCAAATACAAACAAGTCTAAAAGAGAAGCATTCACCTGAACCACCATTAATTATAATTGATACAGCTTGTAATATCTATTACAACTTTTACTAACATTTTAATATATATATATATATATATATATATGCAAAAATGCATCCACCTACAATTCAATATTCTCAACACTTCAATTCAGACTTTATAATAAATGATAATAGCTTATCATTGTTTTCTAAAGGGCACTTTACAAGAAACATTCCAAGACTTGAATGAGAAAAGCAAACGTGTAGAATTGGAAGAAGATGGCACAGATGAGGCGTTTGAGTGGGGAAACCAGAGTGTTCACACTGAGAAAGTGCTATTTGGACTGACTTGAAATGTGAACAGTCACGTGACATTTGGCATGTTACATGATATCTGGAGAGGAGGATGATACTGTGGCAGACCATTTTAGCAGAGCATTTGCAAAGACAAGTGATTCTTTACGATTACAAAGATATACTTTTTTCCACACTGCAAATTTACTTTCTTCACTCTTTTGAACAAAATGAATTTGCAGAATATGACATTGCCTCATCTTTGTAAAACCTAAAGCACATATTATACATTTTTGCACAGCCCCGGTGTACTTTAACCAACATTAAACTCAAAAGCACATTTGGCTCCCAGTACTTGTAAGTCATATATACAATTTTTATGTGTGAAATAGTAAATTAAACAGACAGAAGGCATGGATAGAACTGGAATCAACCACTGAGATCTATATTTATATACACACTTACACACTTTATATAGTAATTCTAAATTAAAATACATTGCAGTTAAAATTCCTTTGCATGTATTATATCTCTCACAAGCCTTAAAAAGAACAAGCGTTGTAAACGTCACAGCAATAGCATCATTAAACTCTCCTGAAAAGCCAACTTTGTGAAAGGTCAAAGACTAAAGAAAGAATTTTTGGTCATTGAAAGGAAGCATTAATAGCCCATAAAGGCAGTCAAGTACCCAGTTACTATAGCATTTATAAGGTCAACTACAATGTTGCACCTTCAGACTGCAAAACTAAGTGGATACAACTAAGATACGCATCCATACTTTCTATGGGATGGATAATGAGAGAACACATTTTCACCTTATTTCATTAATGATCTTTTAATATATTTCCCTGCGCTGGGGCACATTAGACCATTTTGTTGCCTAAAGTGCAGGGAGACAACGGCTAAGAATATGTGCTATGTATTTTTCCAGTTTGTAAGTTATTTTGTTGGTAAATAGATAAGCTGTCCTCTACTAAGTAAGAATCTGTTTTTTTTTCAAACCCAATCTGGATGTATAATATTGTTTTACATAGGGCCATCAGATGTATATGTATTAGACTTGTGCATTCAGATTCATAATGAAATTTGCCAGTTTTGCCTTTTCGCTCTTCACGTCTTCTTTTTTCGCCGGCTTCTCCATGGATATGGCCTCCCGGAGAACTTCTGCAAAAGGGTGGAGCCTCCAGGCACAGCCTCTCCCCATTTGGCGAAACAGGGGAATGGCTGTGGTTTCTCCCTTTTGCGGAAGAACACAGAGAGGCCAGAAAAATGCAGATAGATTCACAGAGCAATAGAGATGCAAAAACACTTTTCTTCTCGGGGAATCTGTTTTCATTATTCTAGCCTCCCAGTGGACTCCTGCAAAAGGGTGGAGCCTCCGGACACACTCTCTCCTTTTTTCTCCAATCATCCCTTATATTAGTTAGGCCACTTGTACGTTTCTGATATTTTCCTGTGGGACTTTTATGGAATTTATGGAAAGTAATAAGAGACAGTCTTTGTGTTGGGTATCCTATCCATACTAGTAATGCTGTCAATGGTTTCATAGTGAAGAATGGAGTGAAGCTTATTCAACTGGGTAAAAGTAGACCCAAAACTCTGAGGCTCTTATGAGACTTTTAGATGGCTTCCTAAGCTACTGCACAGCCATGTTGTGATAAGGTATGATACACTGGGAATAATTGCATCAATATCTGGAACATGATTTATTAGATGGACACAGTCCAAACTCTAATTGATAGTGGTGCTTATTCATGCTCTCAGTAAAATTAGCTATTTAAATGTTCATTAATAAAACACTGCCAATGGTTTATGTCATTGAAAGTGAGGTCTAAAAAACCTACACGTTTGAGCTTAATGTGTACCAGGTGCTTGGCCATGTAACATGCTGTACTGAAATGGTTAAAAATAAATGAATCCATTGCTTTTTACTTTGTAAGCAGCAGAAAAACCTGAATCTGCAAAAGGGTGGAGCTCCCAGGCGGGCCCTCTCTCCCAATAGTAGGAAATGGGGAAGAGGGTTAGCCTGGAGGCTTCGTCTTTTTTCACAAGTTCACTGGGAGGCCAGAAATATGAAGTATAAGCGTTTCTGAATCTCTCTTTCTCCACGATTCAATTGATATTATTCAGACCTCTCTGTGCAGTTCTGCAAAAGGGTAGAGCAACAGGGACATCATCTCCTCTGTTCCACCAATCGGAGGAGAGGGTGGGTCTTTTTGAGGAAATTCACATGGGAGGCCATGTTCATGGAAAAACAGACAAATAAAAAAGACACAAGAAGAATCAGATGAAGAAAGAAGACACAAGAACAAAAAGAAAAGAAGCGAAACAAGACAGGGACTTGGATGCCATCAGCAGAGAGTAGTTCACAAAAAAGCAGGGGTGAATGAGAGCGTGAGAGAACATGAATCAGATTGTGAGAGAGCGAGTAAGAGTGCAAGAAAGTGATAAAGAGCATGAAATAGTGAATGTGGGTGGATGAATTTCTGAAGCATTAAAATTAGCTTTCCCTGGAACTAAGGTGCCTAGCCAAAACCTTGAAAACCTTGAAAAATAGCCCCAGACCATTATCCTACCTAACTTTACAGTAGGCACTATGCATTCCAGTAGATAGTGTTTTCCTGGAATCCAGCAACACCAGATTCATCCATCAGACTTCCAGATCTTGAAGCTTAATTCATCACTTCAGAGAACACAGTTCCACTGCTCCAGAGTCCAGTGGCTTTACACGACTCCAACAGATGCTTGATATTGCAGATAGTGATATTAGGTTTGTGTGCAACTGCTCAGCCATTGAAACCCATTTCATGAAACTTCTGTGGCACAGTGCTTGTGCTGATGCTGCTTCCAGAGGCAGTTTAGAACTCTGTGGTGAGGGATGGTACAGAGGATAAGCAATTTCCACATGCTACGTACTTTAGCACTCAGCATCCCTGCTCTGTGAGTGTTTGTGGTCAACCACTTCAGGGTTGAGCTATTGTTAATCCTAGACTCTTTCACTTCACAATAATAGCACTTACAATGAATTCATGATTTCCAGGAACTGACTTGTGGCAATGGTGGCATCCTATAACAGTGTCACATATAAAGTCATTGAGCTCCTCAGTGCTTCCGATGTTTGACTATGGAGATAGCATGCCTATGTGCTTGATTTTATATACCTGTTGAGAATGGGTGTGGCTGAAACACCTAAATTTAATTATTAGGAGGGGCGTGCACATACGTTTGGTCAAATAGCAAATAGATTCAGATTCATATGGTTCCTACAAATGTGTTTATTTTTTGAAGCATAATAAAGACAGCCTTTAAAAACAACTGCTCTTTGACAATCCTTCATTCAGCAAGGACATTCAGGGAGGCATGGGTGTCTATGTATAAGATTATGTGGGCATGGATATCTATGTATTAGTGTATGTGAGCATGGATGTCTTATGTATAAGTGTACATTAGGGTGCATGTCTTATGTATAAGTGTGTGAGCATGAATGTGTATGTATAAGTGTGTAAGTGTGTAAGCATGGATGTGTAAGTATGCGTGAGCATAGATGTTAATGTGTAATTGTGTGTAGAGCATGTATGTGTAAGTGTTTGTGTGTGAGCATGTATGTATAAATGTTATTAGATGCAGTGAGTGTTAGCATGAGTGGTGTAAGAGGGAGCGTGTGTATTAGAATGTGTAAGTTTGCGTGTGTTTACATATATGTGCCAGGGTTGGAGAGGGAGGGACAAGGGGCAATGAAGGCACAGACAAGCTGTTTGGGGGTAAATTTTACACAGATAAGCTGTTTGGGGAACTGACGAGCTGTGGCAAAGATGGCAAAGACAAGCTGTTTGGGTCAAAGGTGACACTCACAAGCTGTTTGGGGCTAAAGGTGACAGATGTTGCTTGGAGATGTTGGGGGGCCCCTGTGGTTTCTAGTTTTCTGCTTCCCCACTCTGTGAAGACTTCCCCTAGCTCCCTATTTTAGTCTTTCCATGGATTAAGGTTGTTATCCTCTAATGCATGCTTGAAAGACTTCATTCGTGCTGCCCCATATCTCTGGAACACATTTCCACCCTTCCTCTCAATTTTCAAGAAATACATTAAAGTCTATTTCTTCAGAGAAGCACACCATGTTATCAGCTAAAACCTTCATATCTTATATGCCACTAATACAATTTATATATTTTATATCTGCCCCACTTTCTCTATTCCTTGAAATTTTGAAAGTGTGTACATTAGATGGCATACTTTCTCAAGCACTTTTCAAATATCATAGGAGTCAAGGATATCAGGCTTTGCTCTAGAATGGTATAAATCTATGTTTTAGGATTTTTCGTATTAACAATGCAGTCAGAAAATTAACATTATGCATCACTGAGCAAGGAGTTATTTGTATTCAACAAAGGCAGAGATTAGTTAAGCCAAGAATGGGCAATACTTATACAATTTATAGTGCATGCCTGCTTGAGAGAGAGTGAAATTTGTGTTCGGTTTTGCCTTTTTAAAAAGGAAAAAATTCTGTCATATAGTATGTATACATTTTAAGGCTAATTCATATTAGCCTATAGTTGTGGGAGGGGCACTGGTCATTTTACCATCTTCTCTTCTTCCCACAACAGAGTTGCAGCCTCTGGACATTTAGAGGCTATTCCAGAAGTGATGTTTCAGCATCTAGAAATGTGTTATTTTACTCGCTGTGGTGGCTGTGGGTATCAGGACCCGGGCCAGCAGGTTGGGTAGGAGCCCAGTTGAAAGGGGTTACTGGGGCTCTGTCTGTACCCTTTGATGCATCATGACTGGTAGGTAGGTACAGACAGGCACACAACAGACAGAAAAGCAGGACTGGAATCAAAGCATAAAGGGGAACTGTAGTGAGGACAGGGGAACTGTAGAGAGGACAGGGGAACTGTAGCAAGGACAGGGAAAACCAGAGTGGCAGGGCACAGGACTGGAAACTGACTGGTAGGGTACACGGCTTGGAAGCCCTCAGGCAGGGCACACAGCTTGGAAAAGTCTGGACAGGTAGGTGAGTCTGGGACACGCAGGCGTCTGGTACACAAATCTGGATCATGAACGTAGCCAAGGTCATACACAGGAGATCAGAAAGAAGTACACAGAGTTTTAGCTGCAAGCAGACTAGCAGGAACCCAAGCCAAACAATGCAAAGGCCCAGACTGAAGGGCAAAGCAGCTATAAAAGGGCAGGGCTAAATTCAGGTAATGTGGCTCAGCTGTCCCAAGTAATTAGAAAGGGGTGCTCCTGAGGAAGAATGGTGGACTGCATAGTCCAGGCTGGCAGGGTGGAACCCTGACAGTGGGGCAATAAAGCTTGTTATGTGTTACTGCTGTGAAAGATTGTTTTCATGGTATGTGGTGTTCTGGGTTCCTTATATATTTTCTTGGTCTTCTAGTTCTTTTTTTTCTGCATTAACTCATTGTCATGGTGTATCTCTCTGGGGGGAATGAGCAATCTCCGGTACCTATTTTATTTTCACATTGTATTTTATCAACAGGTTACTTGTCCCCACATAGCACTGTAAATGTAAAAAAAAAAAATTCAGGGGAAAAATTGTGTAGGTCATGTTCTGTCTCAGGATATATCCTTTTTGAGGTTTAATTTGGTTTATGCTATGCGGTATTATGCTGTATGTGTGGGTTTGTTTTCCCCTGTCCATCAGACATCCTACATCAATCTCTGTGTGATTACAGTTCCAGGTACCCATTAATCCTGATCTTGTTTAGCTGGTCAGGTTACTTTTTTGTATCTCATGTTGTATACAAATCACTGCCACTAATGGGTGGCTATTTCATCATGTTTAGCCCTCCATGTCAATGGTTTTCACTTAGGAAAGTTGGGTTCACTACCAAATTTGTTGCCTCATAGGAAGACAATCCCTGTTATGTAGTCCTCGTATGAGGCAATTGCGCCTCTTCATTGGAGGTTATGTTTCTCAAAGCTAGTGCTCCATGCTTCACTTCTATTTAGCTAGGGACGCCCCTACGTCTCACGTCCATGCTGTCACAGAGACTGTTATGTATGTAAGTTTTCTTAAGCAATGTGTTTAAGATGGTTCTGATTAGGATCCCTGTTTTTTAATTTTGTAGACATGTCATATCAGTCAGACCAAGAAGATAGGTCCCCTCTTCCCTGTTTGGCGACTCCAGGGTTGTATATCACTGCCTTACCATCCCTAAGAGCATGGGATGGAGTTAACAAGGAGGGGCTTTTTATTTTCGGCCTCAGCCAGGAAAGCTGAATTTTTCTGGCTGCTTTTCACCAGACCTTCATCTCCTCCTACTAGGTCTAGCCCCCTCAGTTAAATATGGCGTAAATGAGGGACTTAATAACATCACTAGTAACCCCTGTCTCTTCTATCCAGCATATAATAGCTAATTTGGAATAGTGGCTTGTGGCTGCAGGTCCTACTTTTCTCTGCAGGTCTTACCAATCCTACAGGTTGTTCCTTCTGGATCTATAGAGTCATGTATGCGTTCTAGCAGATCCTCCTCAATTACCCCTACCCATTTCATTCTGGAAATCGTAGGAAGGATATGTTAGAAGCGAAAGATGTTAATTTGGTATCCCTCCTAATCAGCTCTCATGATTTAGCTGAAAATAAATCTTTCTCTTGTGGAGAAGCCTCTGTAGTTCTTAAATCCAAAGACCCCAGACATGCCAAGAAACTATCTGTTCCAGAATTTATGTATAGGGATGTTATCTGCTCCTCATAGAAGGGAGGAAATGGATCATTATTTATATAAGGTTGTGGAATTAGGCTACAAGTATGAGAGTCATGCTTTCTATGATTATCATAGGTCATTTTCTCTTAAAGCAGCTGCGACTTTGGCTCAGTTTAATTATACTACTGACTGAAGCCAGGTGGATACTTAATTGTTTTGCAGGCATTTTGCGGGGCTTTAAACTCCGGCGTGTCATATATGCCATTCTCCTAATACGGCTAATTTTTGTCCCTTAGCAGACAGCTCTCCCTCCACCAGTGCGACGGGTCAGTCCCCTCCCTACTGGGGCCAAATCCAGTCAAGACTCATGACAGTTTAGGAAGATCCATCTCCTTCCTGGGACGGTTGCAAATCTGGCTGTAATTTTAGCCAGTTCAGACGTCTCCACATCTACACTGGATGCCTCAGGGGAGGTTGTTAATTTCCCATCTCTTTATCCTTCTGTCTGAATCACATGAATAAGGTTATAGATCAGGCAGCTAGGTCTGACTAAGTTATGTTTGCTAGGTTTCTTAGGACTTGGAATGGGCAGTCTATGTTCTTCTTGAACCCAGCACTAATTACCATAGGGTATTCACAGACACAACTCCCTCACTGGGTTTTACAGCCATTTTTGGAGATTTTTGCAGATTTCTAAGAAATGGCCTTTTCAGATTCAGGATTTTCTGTTTCACACCTACTTGTGGTTTGAAATGTACCATATAGTTGCGGCTGCAGTAATTAGGGAGAAAGAATGGACAGGAATGGACTCTCACCCATTGGCGGCTGCATTACCAACTGTTCTGGTTTTCAAACAACTTATTATAGTTTAGAAAGGCATCTTAACACAGTATGTGGCATTATCAGAAGGACATTGTCTAATAATACTGTAAAATCATATGATGGAGCATGGTCCCTATTTTGTAGGCTTTTACGTACGATCTCCCCAACAGATTTTTTTCTGTTAGTACCCTGCTGACCTTATCTTGTCATTATCATATAGTACAGTTAACATTAAATATCAATGCTGTTCCCCGACAAACCTTCCATAATAACTTCCCATCCTGTAAAGATCTTTCTTAAAGATCTTCAAAAGGTAAAGCCTTTAAGGTCTCCTAGTCATTTACCTATTAATGGTGAAATTTTTAGGACTTTGGTTAACTGTCTGGATGCCAATCCATTTGAACCCATTACAAATGTTCTTGGCGTCTTATGGCTTTGTGCAATCACTATGTGATTGCACTATGTACGGTTCTCTTGATCATACTAATACTGATCAGTGTGGCCCAAGTATCAGGGGCGTAACTAGAAACCTCAGGGCCCCGGTGCGAGAATCTGTTAAGGGCCCCCCAAACCCATCTATCCCTTTCTCACTATCTCCCCTCTCCCTCCCTACCCCCCTTATCACGATCTCCCCTCTCCCTCCCTACCCCCTTATCATGATCTACCCTCTCCCTCCCTACCCCCCTTCTCACGATCTACCCTCTCCCTCCCTACCCCCCCTTCTCACGATCTACCCTCTCCCTCCCTATCCCCCTTCTCACGATCTACCCACTCCCTCCCCCTTCTCACGATCTACCCACTTCCTCCCTACCCCCCCTTCTCACGATCTACCCACTCCCTCCCTACCCCCCTTTGTAGGTCACTTACCGTCAACTCCTGTGATGGGAACGTGAGGCGTTTGTATGACGTCATATGCCGGCGCTTAGCGTGAAGCACCGGCACCCGAGACAAACGCCTCATGCTCCCAACACTGAACTCTGGGCAGCGCTGAGGCAGGCGGCGGCGGGGAGTGGAGGAGTCCTGGATTTCTGTCAGTCAGGGGGGCCCGAGAGGTGCCGAGCGGTCGTTTTCAGCAACCGCTCGGCACCCCTTGGGCCCCCCTGACTGGCAGAACTCCAGGACCCGGTCGCAGTCGCGACCCCTGCGACCCCGGTAGTTCTGCCACTGCCAAGTATGCAGGTTCCGTTCTTCACTACCACTTCACTCTGGTGCTCGGTAGCAGTCCTGGGTGTCATTAGTACCGTATTTTTGGCTGGTAAGCCACATAACAGCCCTCTTTTGCCATTTCCAAGCAGGCTATTATCCACATTTATAAAATACGTCCGGTTATTACTGACCAGGATAGGTTTTAATCCACTGGCTTATTTAGGGCATTCATTTAGAATCGGTGCAGCCTCCACAGCTTCCAAAAATAACATTCCGGCCCATATTATTAAACAGTTAGGCAGATGGAATTCCTCCTGTTTTTCCCTTTATATTCCCCAGTCAACAATGGAGATCCATAAGGCATTTGTATCATCTTCCCTGTAATTTAAGTGTATATTGTTGCATTGTTGCTCTGTTAATAAATTCATGTTTTGCTAACATCGTGTCTTCTTTTTGTCCTCTTGTAGTCCTACCTGTTACATTGGTCTTGGCACTCCTCAGACCGAATTGGCTTCTCTTTCTCTATACCCCCCCCCCCGTATATTCATTCCCATGAGGGCTGAACATGCATCCTGAAAGCCAGGTAGCTAGGAGGAGGTAAAGAGACATGGGGGAATTCTGCATGAAGGGGATCCATAAGAAAGTTTAAAGGGACCACTCAGCTATCATTAAATATATTAAATGCATATGATAGCTGTCGGGTCTATTTAAAGGGTTTATATTTTAATGGATTCCAAGGTTAGCTTATATTAAACGCTTTCCTGGTATGTGTGTGTTATCTTTGTTTGCTGCTAACTATGCGGTTTCACCTTCATTCATCCCAACATAGGATACAGTATATTTGCACACAACTAAGTATACTTTTTCTAGGAGCATGCCCAGTCACATAATGATTCATTAACATTAGAGAGTATTTGTATCACACACATATATGCTATACGTTTAAACGACAGCAACATTTGTTTTTCAAAAGTGGACATTCATTTTTAGGGGATAAGCAAATACATTAGAAACAAGACAAAACCCTCCAAGCATCTCCATATAGAGACGTTTCATGTCACAATATCTATTGACTTCACAGCTGCTTTTTTTCAACTCAGCCATGAAATTACAATCCCCCAGCTGCCTACCAGTAATATCATTACAACTAGCAATGTTTAATTGTTACACATGCACATATGTACAGTAATTGAATAATTATCTGTCCAGATTTCTATCCCATTTAGAGTAACTACCGGTAGTTTTTAACCACTGCGTGATGTTTTTTTCAGCCAGATGGCAAGTACGTTGCCTATTACAAGTATCTTTACTTTATTATAACACCTACATCCTCAGCACTAAACATAAGCTGTCCTGACTGTGGGGTTTATTCACTAAGGGGAAAGTTGTCAGGAGATTTTGAGGGAGAACTGTGATTCAGCTACATTACTTAGTTTAGTGGTCCCTGTATTACAAATAGTTAAACTAGTGATTTTTTTAAAAACTCTTCCTTTATTGAATAGACTCTATCTATGCCAGCCAGACAATGAGTACAGGTTGCAAAAAATCTGGTACAGAGTGCAGAACATCAGTGTGTTTGAAACAAAATCAGCCAATCATAACAAAATTGCCCTTGGTGTATTGAGTTATCCCATTCATAAAAAAGTCCAAATATAAAATGTAAGGAAAATGTATTTTGTGCGACAGAACCAGCAATTTAATGTTGGCCTTGTGAGTAAGGTTCTGTTGGTATTTTTGTGGGCACTGTGGGCAAAGCTCCACATCCGAACTAGTGTTTACTAGGACTCCATAAGAGATAAAATGGGCTTTATTATAAACCAGAGATAGACAGCACCTGCATAATGCATCTTTATAGATACCCTAATATTAAGGCTATCACTGAAATGGGTGTAATGGATAAGTAAATGCCTTTCATACAACTTCCTTAATTACTGAAGTATATTTTTTGTCTACACATATCATCTTTATTTTTTTTTTTTTAAATCAATGTTTCAAATCAGCTGCTCCTCAGGATCTAGCTCATCCACAGTTGTCCTATCCACATCACAATATCCCTCAACTCGGCTTCAGAAAGACTCATGGCACCAGGTACTGCATACTATTTGTAGTTCTGGCTAGGGGCAGTCCTCCATAGTGTAATTTTCAGAGGTTGGGTGGTTCAGAAATCTCCCTTGTCAGCTGTCCATTGAGCAGCAGTGCTCCATAGAGTCTTATCACCCAGTAGTTACATCAGAGGGGACTAGTAGACACTACTGGATTTATGACAGACATTCTACAAAATGCCCCATAGACATCAGACTTCAACAATCTTGCTCATGAACACAGATGGATTTACCAGGCGTGTTGCCTATGATTGCTTTGGGACATTATGGAGCAACTCCTTTCTGTCCCTTACTCAGTTCCATTGAAGAGGTTAACATGGTTAACAAAGCTGCTTGGGCTTTAGCTTTGCACAAGTGCCTCTCACATAAGACAAATGTGATAGGCAGTGGCGTACCTACCGGGGTCGCAGGGGTCGCGACTGCGACCGGGCCCCGGCGGCAGGGGGGCCCAAGCCAAGGGGCCGCACGAAATCAGGCCCCGGCGGCAGGGGGGCCCAAGCCAAGGGGCCACCCGAAATCGGGACCCGGTGGAAGGGGGGCCCAAGCCAAGGGGCCGCCCGAAACCTTTTTACGTTTTTTTTGTTTTTTTTTTTAATAAGGCAAGCCGTGCCACGGAGCTGGCAACGGCCACCTAGTGATTAGAGCAGTGTGAGGGGTGAAAGCTCCGCCCCCTCATGCTCAGACTGCAGGAGCACCGTAATGAGAGCAGCATGAGGGGTGAAAGCTCCGCCCCCTCACACAGACTGCTGGAGCTGGAGCACCAGATGTTGTCACTCACTGACATTCTGTTTAAAAATAATACAGCAGTCTGCATCTATCAGGGCCCCAAAGTAGAAGTAGGTAGGTCAGTAAAATAATGTATTTAAAAAAAAAAAAAAATTGTATGTGTGTATATGTCATTAAATTATTATTCAATTATTAATTAAATTATAAATATAAAAAGAAATCTATCTGTGTGTCTGTGGAGGGGGACAAACTGCATAAAGTTTTTTTTTAATTATTTTAAAAAATGGAGATTACTAGACTTCTTTTTATATAGATATATTTGTCTAGACACATATATAAACACTTATATATAGACACACGAGTTCAGCTCCCCAGTGTCACCTTTGTCCCCATCCAGCCAGGCACAGGATGGGCTGTTTGGGGACAAAGATGGCAAACCCTACGTGTGTTATCTGGGTGCTGGCCAGGTTCTATGTGGACAGTGTGGAGGCCAGGGCTGGTTTTGGGGTGTGCAACCTGTGATCTATGCCTGTAATTTAGTGGGTTTTATCTATACCTTTTAATGCCGTGTTTTTATGTGAATTCTAATTAATCTATACCTGCAATGCTGGGTTTTTGTGTTATTCTGTTGATCTATATCCGCTATGCTATGCTTCCATACATTATTTATGTATTCAAAGAAAAAGAGGCGCATGTACAAAAGGGGCCCTATGTACATGCGCCCCTTTTTCTTTGATTACACCCTATGTACATGCGCCCCTTTTTCTTTGATTATGCCCTATGTATATGCGTCCCTTTTTCTTTGATTACGCCCTATGTACATGCGCCCCTTTTTCTTTGATTATGCCCTATGTACATGCGCTCCTTTTTCTTTGATTATGCCCTATGTATATGCGTCCCTTTTTCTTTGATTACGTCTGGTCTTGAACATCCTGAGGAGTGTTTTGTCGGGTTGCTGCAGTGCATTGCTAGGGGAGTCTTGTTTATTATTTTTAATTTTCACTTTTTAATTTGAACACATATCACGTGATAGGGTGATCTATATTTGTTTTTAAGCCTTATTTATGTATACCTGTAAATACAGGGTTTTTATGTCTTATTCAGTTGATCTATACATGAACGTACTGTTTACATGTGTTGTTTATTTGATCTGTACACGAACTACAGGGAGTAAGAGGTATGGTTTAGTGAATGAGGGACAAGGGGACTCTGGGGATGATTAAGGGGGAGAGTACCATGGTCAGGGTCAGAAGGAGGAAAGACTGCACCCTAATGTTAGGCAATTTTTTTTACCCAGAGATAAAACGCCCTTTCTGAATTTGTAGTCACTTCAGTGGACAAAATATTCAATCTGCATATTTTATTAAAAATGATTAGTGGCACTAAATTGTGGCTTCAGATGTGACATTACTTTTTTAGTGTATCGATGTACTTCCAATCCCATCACAAAAGATTCTATCTCATACATCTGCCGAGCTCTGATGTAATCTTTATCTAGCATACATGGATGGTGAGGAGTTAATATTCTGTCCATTCCCTGCTACTTATTTTGGCCTTTTAACACTTTTGGTTCCTGGGATTGTAATGTGGTATTCTGTTATTGTAAAAAGTTGAAAAATTTGACAAATATGATTCAATATGTAATTTGTTGGAAAAAAAATTGTTGTGTAAAAATCATGTTTTTTGGGGGGTGGGGGGGGGCCCATAACAGATTCTCGCACCCGGGCCCTGAGGCTTCTAGTTACGCCCCTGGTGATAGGGACTGGGCTGACAAAAACTGCCAACATTTTAAAGCGATCTAGGGCCTGCTAAGATGGAGGGAATAGAAAAGAGATGCAGTGATACCAGATCACCAGATAGTATACGAAAATGATGAGAGGCAGGAAATATATTGTTAGCGGGAGGGAATATTTGGGGAGATGAAAAAAAAAGGTAAGGATGCCTCATGTTGTTACCAGGTCATTTTTTTTATTTACCAGTTTTATATACTCCATAGGATGACACAGGATTGAATTCTTCCAAAGGATTTATAGCATGAGGTAAAGAGTTCTTGTGATCAAGAGTTATCAGACCAGAGATTATTGGTACATTGCTTTGAAAAATAAATCTCTGTTGGAAAAATATTTTTGTACATGGTGGTCAACCAATACCCTTACATTTTAACTTAGGCCCATCAAAATAGTTGCCTTGTCAAGTACTAATAATACATACACAAATAAATTCCTTTCAGCACAAGACCCTCTTTGTGGTTTTATTTTATAATAAATATTTAACACACTTTAACTGTCTACCTTTCAACCCTTTACCCAGAATGTCTTATATAGTACATTTCGTAAAATAGTAAGTTAATTTATTTTACTTTACCTGTGATAGAATGTTGGATGAACGTGATAAAAGTCTATTTACTTTCTAGCATAAAAAGAACTGAACAGAGGCAAAAGCACACATATAATATACACAAATGTGCAGGAAATATGCTTTTATGTGAATAACCAAATCACTAAAGAATACAAGAACTAAACGAATACCACAAATAAGTAATACGTAATATATATTTCTACTTTGTAGTCTGGGTTTTAGACAATATGGATTGGAACTTAACATCTCAGCATTTGTTGCTCTTTCCAAAATAAACTTCCAAACTTGTGCTCTGACTAAGCACATAGCACAAAACTCTAATTTAGAACTTGATGTTCTTGGAGGAACTTTATCTTAGATTTTTTCTAACGTCCCCATACATATGTCCTTAGAGAATAAGGTGAGAGGCAAGATTTGCTCTGTAAGCAGTCTACAAGAGTACTGGGGAATTCAGTTAATGAGGATATTGTTTTTATTATGTTAAGCATGTACACTATGCTCACATTTTTGAGAGAGCTCATGAAATACCTACACAGTCCATGTGACAATTACTTTTATCCACATCTTACACACTTCAACATCTAGCTCCCTCAGGGGAATGTACTAAAACTTGATACGGATTAAACCAATCCTAAAATATGTGACACATTTGGACTTTTTGTACCATACTGTGGTTTTTAAAAATAACTCGATACATCCCTTTGGAAAAATGGTAACTTAACAGTTATGTATGGATCCTACGTCCTTTGTACAAAATACACATGCAAGATAGAGGCAACCTATATAGTAATATACAATGGCCTGAATTAACAAGCTTGGGGATATTTTGTGCCAGCTAGGAAGTGAGAGTGCACCTGGCTTTGGTGAGTTCTGTTGAGCCTATATAATGGCTAAAAAGAAAAAAAATATTAACGGTCATTTATCAGATTGTACTTATTTAAGGTTGACTTAGGCCTTTTGATCTTTCTAGCCATTACAAATGATGGCACCTGGCTGTCAACATAATTGGCATTTTAATTAAGACTTCATTTCGCAGAATCACTTACAATAGATAAAGAACGCACAACTGCAATCAGTCCAGACAGCATGGCACTATAAACATTTGGGAACCCTAGCTATGGAGTTATGTGATTTACAGTATGGGCAGTTCCAAGAAGCAGCGCATTGGCAGCAGAAGATATCCAAGAGACAAAGTGAAAGAGACACATTTCTTGAGAATGTTGCATATAGAGAAGAAAAGACTGTTGAAATATGAGAGGGCCAAGGGGCGCAGGGAGGGCACAGAGTATCAATAGCCCGTATTCTCCACACAATGTAACTCAATTTTACAACAAATCGGTAAATAATGTCAAAACATTGCGACTTTTATAGACTATAAATAATTTAGAAGTAGTAAACTAAACACAAAAATTACCAGCTGAGTCCATTAAAAGGAAAGGAATTTAAGAGAGGGTCAGTAGAAACCATGTTGTATTTATCCTAAAACTTTTCTTAGGTTTCTTAGAAAACTCATGTGAGTCAGACACAGCATGATATCATCACATAAAGAAAATTTGTGTTAATTGAATAGTTTTCTCTAGGTAACCAGGTATTTGTCTTTATGTCTTTTAGAACCTTCCACTTTCAATTAAGTAAATTAATGACACAGCTGATCAATATTACACCAGTTAACATATATCCTTTGTATCCAAATGACAGAAATCTCTGACGTTAGCAAGGGTATCTGATTAGTTGAGGGGTTTTTATTTTCTGTGGTTGATCTTTTTTCCTGATGTCACGTATAATTCATCATATAATTATTGCAGCTCCCATTAACACTGGATAGGTGGATGGATCATCAAAGAAATGCCACATTATCAAATAGGGAAACATGTCATTTATACTAAATGTATTCATACAACAGTTCATTTTTGCCCAACTCCACCAATCTTCCTTCATATAATGCTTCTTGTATATCCATGTGATGTAAAATCTCAGAAAAGTTTAAGTATAAAACCTCATAATTTTTTTTTTTAAAAAATACCAATTGGTTGTACTTTAGCAAAAAAATTAAATAATAATAATAATAATAATTGCACATTAAAAAAATATTTAATCCAGAGGTAGATTTTAAGAAAGGCACAAAAATATGTTTTACAGAATTGTTTTTTAAAAAAACTGTTTGCATGTGATGTATGCATTGTATATGCTTCAAAGAAATAAGTTCACCTTACATCTTTATAGTTCAGTATATTATACTTTATGTCAGGGGTGTCCAAGTTTTTTCTGCAGTGGGCCACTTCATCAGAATTGTATACGTGCGCGGGCCGCACTCATTTTTCACTGTGACAAAAAATATGGCCTTTAATAAAATATGCAGATTAAAATAAAGTAAATGACACAAAACCTTTACTCTTCCTCTCACTGATTTCTGGGCCTAGAAAGTTTTGCGACTACAAATTCAGGATCCCCTAGATTTATTCTAGGGATGAACTAAAATGAAAATTCTGGACCAAAACATTCAGGGTTCACTTAGCCAAAACCGAAAATGACCCCCACCTTTAAAAATAATAATAAAAACTCACATTTTTAATAAAAGTAGGTAACACACAATTGGACAAAATTAGCAATATGACTTGGCAACCAGTAAGTGCTGGAACCTAGGCATGATGGGACTGTGACTACTGTTAGCAATCACACTCCTATCATGCCAAGTCAGCCAGTACATGCTGGTACAGGGTGGCTGTAAGTGATGTGCAGACCCCATACTGCTGGCAGCATCACTACACAAGGGGGGCAGCTAGCTAGGTTTCAGCATGTACTGGCTGACTTGGCATGATAGGAGTGTGATTGCTAACAGCAATCACAGACCCATCATGCCTAGGTTCCAGCACTTACACATCCATCCAGTAAATACTGGAACCTAGGCATTATGGGACTGTGATTGCTGTTAGCAATCACACTCCTATCATGCCAAGTCAGCCAGTACATGCTGGTACAGGGTGGCTGTAAGTGCAGACCCCATACTGCTGGCAGCATCAATACACAAGGGGGGCAGCTGGCCAGGTTTCAGCATGTACTGGCTGACTTGGCATGATAGGAGTGTGATTGCTAACAGCAATCACAGACCCATCATGCCTAGGTTCCAGCACTTACACATCCATCCAGTAAATACTGGAACCTAGGCATTATGGGACTGTGATTGCTGTTAGCAATCACACTCCTATCATGCCAAGTCAGCCAGTACATGCTGGTACAGGGTGGCTGTAAGTGCAGACCCCATACTGCTGGCAGCATCAATACACAAGGGGGGCAGCTGGCCAGGTTTCAGCATGTACTGGCTGACTTGGCATGATAGGAGTGTGATTGCTAACAGCAATCACAGACCCATCATGCCTAGGTTCCAGCACTTACACATCCATCCAGTAAATACTGGAACCTAGGCATTATGGGACTGTGATTGCTGTTAGCAATCACACTCCTATCATGCCAAGTCAGCCAGTACATGCTGGTACAGGGTGGCTGTAAGTGCAGACCCCATACTGCTGGCAGCATCAATACACAAGGGGGGCAGCTGGCCAGGTTTCAGCATGTACTGGCTGACTTGGCATGATAGGAGTGTGATTGCTAACAGCAATCACAGACCCATCATGCCTAGGTTCCAGCACTTACACATCCATGCTATCACACACACACACACTCATTTAATCATATAATCATTCATTCACAGATCCATTCCCTCAATCACACACACTCATTCAAACACCCTCCCCACCTCCTTACCTGCAAGGCAGCTCCTCGATGCCGCTTACAGACTTCAGCAGGGGGCGCGGCCTCCCTCTGCCTTCTCTGCTAAAGCACAGAGGAAGTAGGATGTCACGTGAACTCCGCTTCCTCTGTGTGCAGTCCAGAAGACCCTCCCACAAGTAAGTAGCAGGGCTTGAGGTGCGGCTCGTGTAAGATCGGTTGCCCTGGCTGCCGATCTTACGCGGGCCGCACCTCGAGGTCTCGCGGGCCGCATTTGGCCCGCGGGCCGCATGTTGGACGCCCCTGCTTTATGTTATACACCATATACAGTTCTTTAAAGGAACTATTTCCTCCAGAACTGGATCATTCTATGTATTTTTGGTGTGAGTCTAATGGTATATTTGGCAGAACTGTGAAGTAGATGTGTGCAAATGGTCCAAAAACAATTCGGACACATTGTTTTTGGGCAACAAATTATGTTCCTTGCCTATTCGGTTCGGATGAAAATCAGAAGCATTGTTAATTTTGGAACCAAAATTTATTGCTCGGTGCCCTCATTCACTCTCAGAGTCTCATTCACTCTCTCTCTACACTCTCTGACTGTTTTCCTACCTTCTCTGCCAACCACTTCCGCTTCTGCCAGTCACTTCTGCATCCTCTTCTTCATTTTCTATTGTCTCCCTTTCATTTTATCTTCTATCTTCATCGGCATCTCCATGGACATAACCCGGCACAAACTTTAACCAAACTGATCCTACAATGAAGGGAGAGGACATCACCGAAAACGTCAAGATTTTGGTGGACGTTTACCTTAGGGCAACATGATGGCCCTTTTGCTGACATCCTCTCCTTCAATCCTCAAATTGGGGAGAGGACCTCAACGGAAGTGCCACCATTTTGTCCTAAGGTGTACTTCCACCAAACTCATAGTGCTTTCAGTGACATCCTCTCCATCCTTTGGCGGATTGGGTGAGAGGATGTCAATGGAAGCATTGCCATTTTGGGGGAAGTTCACACCACAGTATGTGCACAGAGATGCAGATGCATGAAGATGGAAGATAACAGAGAGAACATGAATAAGACAAGATAGAAGAGAGAAGATGAAAGAGAGAATATTTAAGATCAAGAACTAGAAGTGGTTGACAGAGAAGGTTGGGAAGCATTTAGCGAGTGAGAGAGAGAGTGAACCAGAATGAGAGAGAGAGAGTGTGAATCTGAATACACAAGTCTACTGGGCATTGAATATTGTATATGTTGCTGTTGGCTGACATGTTGGGTTTCTATATTACTGGCCCATTTGGCATTGTCCCACCTCCACTGCAAAACATCAATGAAATCTACATTTTACAATTGCACTGTTCTTTGGTCCAGACAGTGTATCACTCCAAATATGGGCTTATGCCTTGTAAATAAAAGCCAGAATCAAAGAAATAGGTAGCCATCAAATTAAGCAAGACTGCTAATTTAAAAGTGACTGGTGGGGTTAAGTCATATAATAAATACACAATTATGTGTATTAACCACCCACATTGAACAAATTACGAAACATAAGATATTGTACCACTAAGGACCCAAAATTAAACCACCTGGTACTGCTTGTATTAGCAAAACAACCCCTTGCAAAACACTACTTTGGACTTAAATATATAGAAATATAAAGAAATATTGCATACTCATATTGTGAAATATGCTGTTTGTTACACTAAGGTTAAATGAGGTACTGAGTTTGCATTTTTGTTACATGTGCACATTTTTAGAAGTTCCCAAAAGATCACATATTAAAAAATGTTGCAGTTAATGAAGCACAAGTTTAAGAATCACATTTTTCTGAGGCATTTATTTTAATAAATTAAAGGGCATGTACCGGTATTTACAAAAATTTGCTGGTGAGTTGAATATTTCAATCCATCAACTCATCTATGCTTTATGAACAGACGACACCAATAAGCATCTCATGCAAGCAGTGTTGGGTTGTCCGTTCATGGTATATAGTTAAATTAATGAGACAAGTTAAAAACATCCTCATATATATATATATATATATATATGATTTTTATTGGCTATACAAGCTGATGCACTTGATTGTGGATTGTCATCCTTTACACACATAAAGTTTATAAAGTGGTCCTCTTTCCAAGCCATTCATTTCTGCTAATTTTTAAGTGACATACACATTTAAACTTGAACAACAAATGTAAACGCTGTTTTTCAGCTTGTATTTCTACAGGAATCCAGGGCCGGACTGTCCCACCGGGAAATTTCCCATGATATGCCTTTTAACCCCCTATATGCCAGAGTGGCATATAGGGGTATAGGGCATTTCTGGAGGCATAGTGGCTAATAGGGGGTATAATGCATTTCTGGAGGCAGAGTGGCATATAGGGGGATAAAAGGCATATCAGGGAGGCAGAGTGGCATATAGGGAGTATAAGGTATTTCTGGGGCCAGAGTGGCATATAGGGAGTATAAGGCATTTCAGGGGGCAGAGTGGCAAGCCTGGGGGCAGATGTGCATAACTGGGGGAACAGGTTGGCAAATAAAAGGAAATAAAAAGAAAAAAATATTAGCTTTTAAATATGAAAAAATAGTTTACATGAATTAATAAAGCAATACAAGTTTCTTACAAGAATATTGTAAGGAATTATGTGATCATTGTTTTGTTCCACTGAATAAAATGGAACTTTTTCATTTAAAAATGTTTGTAGTAGCAAATATTTTGATTCCATTATGTCTAATGTATTTAATTTATTAGGGCCTTTTAACCATTTTGCTTTCTGGCATTTTAATACAAAAAATGTGATAAAAAGCATGTTTAATAATTATTTGTATGGCAAATAGTGTGACTCAGGTGTGTATAAGGGGTGCGTGTGGGTATAAGAGCTCGACCGCGAGATAAACTATATGGGGCCGGTCTCCAAATGTTTCCAGGGCTGCTTTTCATTCCCAGCCCGGCCCTGGAGGAATCTCTGAGGATTAATACCCCCTTCAAGACCCTCTCCTATAGGGTGTTTTGTAAGCGTTGTTGGGGGTGTTATGTTAGCGCTGCTGAAAGTTCTGCACCTTGTCTAGTCTCTCACCTCCCTGAGTGTTCCTCAATATAACCTAAAGGTTATATTGAATGGCCCTTATCTCTCGCTACCTGGGGGATTTAGAGGTAGGGAGTAGGTGGTGCATGGGGGGGTACAGAATGGGCTCCATGCCTCCCTTTGTTTTAGTTTCTGATATTTTAACTTGCCAATCTCAGTGTAATTTAGGTGAGCATCCTATATACCCCACCCCGTACAGGGTTAAGTCTAAGCAACCTGTACAACAAAATATGTTGCCAGGTTTGCAATCAGGTCATATTTAGTGACTGCATGATGTTATACAAGCTTGCAATAACAGGTTCTACAAAAGTTTTCTACAATGTAACTCACGAGTGACCTTGCAAACCCATAACATCCAGTACAGCCTCTTTGAATTCTATGATGTTACATATAGGACATAACACTCATCTTTTTCTTAGCAGGTCTAAAAATTAGGTGAATACCTAAGATGAACAAAAATACATCACATAGTATACCTTGTCATGATTTAAAAAAACAAAAATAAAGCCAAAATGGAGAAGCCATGTGTGAAAACTAAGTAAACGTTATAATTCAATAGCTTGTTGAACCACCATTAGCAACAACAACTTGAAAAATTGTTTTCTATATGACTTTATCAGTCTCTCATATCGTTGTGGAGGAATTTTGGCCTGCTCTTCTTTACAACGTTGCTTTAGTTCATTGAGGTTTGCAGGCGTTTGTTTATGCACAGCTGTCTTAAAGTGCCGCCACAGCATTTTAATCGGGTTAAGGTCTGGACTTTGCAACACCTTGATTCTTTTCTTTTTAGCCATTCTGTTGTAGATTTTATGGTGTGCTTGGGATCATTGTCCAACTTTGGCCCGGGTTTAGCTGTCGGACAGATGGTCTTATATTTGACTTTAGTATACTTCTGTATACAGAGAAGTTCATGGTCGACTCAATGACTACAAGGTTCCCAGGTCCTGTGGCTGCAAAACAAGCCCAAATCATCACTCCTCCACCACCATGCTTGATTGTTGGTATTAGGTGTTTGTGCTGATATATTGTGTTTGGTTTTCGCTAAACCTGGCACTGTGGATTATAGCCAAATATCTCCACTTTGGTCTTGTCTGTTTGTTCAGATGCAACTTTGCAAACCTAAGCCGTGTTGCCATGTTCCTTTTTAGAGAGAAGATGCTTTCTTCTGGCAACCCTTCCAAGAAAACCCTACTTGTTTTTTTCTAATTGTACTGCCATGAACTTTAACATTTAACATCATAGCTGAGACCTGTAGAGCCTGAGATGTAACTCTTGAGATGTAACTCTGGGCATTGCACAGTATGACCTTAGGTTGAATTTGTCTGGATGTCCACTCCTGGGAAGATTGGCAACTGTCTTGAATGTTTTTCACTTTTGAATAATCTTTCTCACTGTAGAATGATGGACTTTAAATTGTATGGAAATGGCTTTATAACCCTTCCCAGATTGGTGGGCAGCAACAATTGTTTCTCTAAAATCATTGTTGATGTCTTTCCTCCTTGGCATTGTGTTAACAAACACCTGAATGTTCCATACCAGCAAACTGCTAAAACATCTTTAATAGAAATGGTCATACTTGCTAATGATCAGTTAATCAAGGGCATTTGATTAGCAGCACCTGTCTGCTACTTAGCATCTTAATATCTATGGAAACAGTAAGGGTGCACTTAGTCTTTCACACATGGCTTCTCCATTTTGGCTTTATTTTTTTAAATAACTCATGACGCAGTGTAATGTGTCTTATGTTATTGTTCATCTGAGGTTGTATTTACCTAATTTTTAGACAGGCTAAGGAACAGATGATTGCTATTAAGTCCTGATGTGTAAAACCATAGAATTTAAAGAGGGTGTACTTTCTTTTTCATGCAACTGGAACTACCTAGTATTTGTCAAGGCATTTCTGCCGCAAATTAGATTTGACCAAAAGGTGGAGTTTGTCTATGGGAAGGAATAATCATGCAGCTATTTAAAGTGCAAGATAGTGGAAGACTCCAGCTATTATTTGCCCCTTAATGCAGCGAGTTGCATTGAAGCATATGTAATTATGGAACAAGACAAGGCTGTTAGGGGCAGTAAATAGTCTATTTAAGATCAATACTCTCAGTGGCATACACATTTTTTTACATAAATCTTGGATTTCTCCATTGTCTAATGTATCGACCCCTTGTGTGGGGGAAGAAATTGTTTGGCAAGAGGCAACACAGAGATAAGTTAAAACAAAAATGAAACAAGTTTCCCCTTGCATTTAAAAGTATTACCTACATGGATAGAGATTTTCGGGCTATACTTTTTCAACCTCTTTTGTGTTGTGCTGAAGTTAGATATATTAGGCAGAACACCCCATCTTTCTTTAAGTTTACAAATTATATTTAATTTTAGGGAACATATGATATAATGGACACATGTGTAAGAATAGGCAACTAAGGGAATGATAATGGTAAAATTTCATGTAAACAAAATATTGTAAAAGGAAGAAACTTTACTTTGAGACCCTCTTTTAAACACTTGATTGCATACCTTGGCAGGCAGAAGAAATATAGTGGCTAAAAGGGCATAATTAGCACCAAAAATGCCATATTCTGGTGAATATGGAAATTGTGTCTGAAAG
The DNA here is from genome assembly GCF_027358695.1 of Spea bombifrons. Lineage (NCBI taxonomy): Eukaryota > Metazoa > Chordata > Amphibia > Anura > Pelobatidae > Spea > Spea bombifrons. Next base: position 53,800,835 of record NC_071087.1, read on the forward strand.
AGCATGGTCAGCTTCTCCACAGCAAATACAGACCAAGTTTTGGAACATATTTTATTACCTCTTTGTTATAGACATCCTGGCTGGAGGGCATATCCTGTGTATAAGATAGAATGACATTTGAATTTGAGTTGGTGAGAGGTGTTTTTTATTAAAAGAACATGAGGGTCAGGATGAAGTCTGCTTTCTATAAACTTGCTAATATAAATATGGTTAGGTTAATGTGACTAGGTCAATGGGTAATGTCCCCATACATAAGTACCAGGGCTTTTGCATACTCTTGAAGCAAATCCTAGATGCAACCTCTGTGGGGTAAGATACACTGTTAGTAGTTTTTAAAAGTTTATTTTTATTGTACATATAGTCATTTTAAGTGTATTCTCAATTAGCTTGTCCTAGTTGTAAGTTGGCGCAGCTTCTCTACAATGAAGAGCAGGGTCAACATCTATTTCCATCTTATTGTTAACTGTGTATTTTCTGTTGTATTAGTATTATGGAATCTGCTGGCATTATATAAATAAGATGTAATAATAAATATTATAACCTCCCATTGTAGCTCTTAAAATGTGATATACTATTGGTAAAATTATAAAAAACGTAAATACAACCTGGATTAAAGAGAGTGGATGCCTAAGGTGCAGGTATCTTTAATCTGCTGACCATGTCCCTGATGGTTATATCTATTCAACCATGCACCTAAAAAGCAGTAACTGAATATTACATGGCAAGGATATAGAGGGGGTATAATTGAGGCTCCCGTCTGGTTTGTAGGGCGTTTCAGGTACTTGTGTTCATTTTTTTTTTGTATTTAAGGCACAAAGGCTGCCAATATCAGTTTTTTAACTACATCCTCTCCCAGTGATGAGGTTAATGCATAGTTCAAGCAGGGCTGTCTGTGATGAAATGTCCCCAGTCTGGGATTGACTGGGAATGCTAACCAATAAAAAGTAAAACATTCAGAAGTTTGGGGCATTCCAAAACAGCCTGTCCATTTGTACATTGACATCATTTCTAAATACAGGCACTGAACAATAAAGCATTGGCTTAAATATGCATGAAAAACAAGCATTTTAATTTTAGTTGGTAATTGTTAAACATAATAAGAACTTCTTTAATAACAACCAAGCGTTACTATCCTGTTTAATAAACTTTTAATAGCAACTAGTTAAATCACAACCTAGCATTACGACACATTGTGCAGCTCTGTAGAATATGATGGCGCTATATAAATCAATCGATAAATACAACACTGAAAAATTTCAATTTTTAAAAAATTTTAAACTTTTTTTATATGTTTATACATATCATTTTGTATATATTTACATTAATTTATTGAAGTATAATTTATGTAAACTATTATATATAGAATTTTTGGAAATCCCAGCTTTATCATACAAGCCTCTGTGTCTGGACATCCACTTTTGCATCCAGGCTGGAGAAAGGGTGGGGAAGAATGTTGACGTGTAAAAGGGGGAGGTGGCTGCAATGCCACTATTAGATCTTTGGGAGGCTGCAGGGGGAAAGCAGACAGCTCTCAGAGCAAAAGGAGTCGCACACTGACTCTCTCTCTCCCCCTCTCCCTCCTCCTCCTCCTCCTCTTCTTCCTGCAGGCTTTGCTTTCTTTTGCTCCTGAAACATTTAGGTGTCTTTTTGTTCCTGCATTTACTTGCAGTTATGTCGGAAAGTTTACAATCAGATGAGACATTTTTTTTCTAAAGATAGAAAAAAAGAGATTATTCTTAATTGGGCAGAAACTTTCTAGTGAACAGCAGAGCAACGGGGGGAAAAGAGATTCAGACTTTTAAAGTCTCAGTTCCTGACTGCCTGCCTTTTCCCCTTTCCCTTAAAGGGCTAGTACAGCTACATTTCTACATCCCATGAAAGTATCACATTGACTGGGAACCTTTGTATTGAAGGGTTCCACCTTATCCTAGCATTAGAATATTTGTAGAAAAAGTATCATTCCATTCCTAGAACCTGACTTTAGATGTAACTTTTTCTTGAGTAACTTTATGACTCCTTTGATTGAAACTTTTGTATAAACACTGGTCCTTGAGGACCTCGTTGATGGTAGAAAGACAAGAACAAAGCGAATCATTTAAGAAGAACCTTAAATTCAGATGAGCTGTTGAAAGAATCTCCTGGACGGATCTCTTAAAAAAAATTAGAACTTTTTTTTGTGGATCCTTTCTTGTGGAGCAGTAGCTGTAGTATCCCTACCCTGGACTCGTGATGGCTTTTTTGTCCCTTTGGTTTGTAGTAGCAGTGGCACACATAGGATGCAAGACTTCGGCTGAACAAGTAAGTGGAACTTATGCCTCATTCTATATTATGCAGTTACTTATTAAAGCATCTAGATTACTTCTTCTGGATCTACAAAGGTATCCTTCTATATAGTAATACACATCTGTACTGTATATACTGGTTGTGATATATATATATATATATATATATATATATATATATATATATATATATATAGAATACGTTTATTATTGCTACCTTTGCTACAGTTTATATTAAGCATGTTTTTTAATTATGACATAATTGTTAATTGTGTTGTTAAAAATAAAATGAGTCCAGGTTGAGCCTCCATCATTTAGTGGTAGGCAGCCTGGACAATGACACCAGTGTCTGTGACAAGGCTTGTGGAAGTCACTGGTGGCTGCCTACCCTTGATCATTTGCATTGACACATGCACCAACCTGTTAAGAGAATAGGTGACACAACTACTAATGGAGGCGATAAGAGAAGAGTTTGAAACTGGCTTGTTTAATTATAACGGATGGGATTTGCTACACGTGTCAGTATTAAGATGTTCAGCTGGAGTTTGGTTGACAGATGTGAGCTACAAGCTCCCCCTACCTGAAAGATCCTTTATCAGTTCTCTTCTTCTACCTCTTGCAGTGTGACTTGTGTTTTGGCTCATTATATTGCACAACATGAACTCAACTCATCCTTATCAGTGTATAATATACAGGTTTGGTTTCCTGTCTTCTAATGATGTAGTGTTTATTGTATCTATAAGTAATTAGTCAGTGCTAGCATCATTCATGAACTTCCAGGATGTGATTGATTTTTTCCATCAGCAGCCTGTAGCACCCACATGAATAGCTGCTTAATTAATTTTAGAGCCTTTGACTACTGGTTTTGTTGGCAAAAGGTCTGTGATTTATTCAATGGTGAACTGAGTGCTAAGATTTTGTGGTTTGCTCTATGTATGTTAAACATATTATGAACATAGTTGGACTATAGGTGGTAATACAGATGTTTATTCAGTAATGGAAAAACCCCACCAATAAAGTTAAATGCTGCCTAGAGCAATTTTGGTTTTAAAGCAAGCACAGACTATGCAGTGTGCTTAACTGTGAAGAATATCTGTCCATTTTCATGCGTAAACAAATGTTCTTTATGTTTATTTGAGTTTTTGTTTGTCTTTTTTTAGGCTGGCAATGAAGGACTGAAACAATTAGGTAAGTTATTTAAATAATAATGAACATTTGTGATTGTATTAGATATTGAGATAGAAGTCAAGAGTACAGAGGGATACCATTATCTATTCACCATTCAATTTAAAGGTGACTTTCCTGCTTTTTTCAGTGGTTTAGCTTGCTATACAATAAAAGTAATTTAGAGACAACACAACACCTTTGAAGAAGTCTCTTCCCCTACTGTAACAGCAAGCCATCATGGCTCTACCCTTGTTTAAGGATTTACATAGACCCTCAGAAAACAACAATGGGACCAGTTTAGACATAATTAAATATTTTAAACATGATTTGGGCTTTCGAACATAGTTGAGATGCTACTCCTGCATTATTTTTTAAGTGTTATATATAACAGAATAGTACTTTTGATTATTTGTGGGATCTTTTGAAAAATAAAAAAAGTCAAAATTGATTATCCCTCTATTCTGTCTGTAGGTGATATAGTAAACTAGTATAGGTTTACTATTTTCAATGACTTTAGTCATTCTTACTATGTACGCATGACTTTTCTAAAGAAACAATGTATTAGGCTGACTTTGTTGACCTTGGCAAAAAAAAGATGTGTGAGGCCACTGATATACTATGGGAGCTGTGGTCTTTTGTGTGTTGGAAGACCTTGTGAAAGTCAATCCAGGTAATGTGAGTCAAGTACTAAAGGATGGAAATGTCCTTTAACTTTTACTAACTACCAGACTGTCTTTGAGAGAAATCAGCTTGTTGACCTGATATGACTCTGCTCACCTTCGCTGTACCTAACATTTTTCCACATTAAAAGCACATTATTTTGAGCTATTTACTAAAGCAAGATTTGTAAATGATACACCTGTTCACATCCCAGTGGGCTATTATAGGTAATAGTTGGTGGATTTTGGAAGTAAATACATTTTTCCCACACGGCTAGTTCATCTGTAGATCACCAAGGTTGCGCCCCAATAGCGGCCAGAAAAAGAAAGTATATATTTTTTTAAAGTTATATAGGGTAAAACGAGTGGGTGTATATATATATATATATATGTGCTGATGGACACAATGGACAATTATCAAAAGGTTCCTTCTGAGGAAATCTGCTTCTAGTTTCTCCAAAATGTACCCACAGTAGACACAGAGTGGCACCACAAGGCTCAGCACATTGAGCATGTAACAGTTGTCTTATGTTTGGTTACTGGAAAACCTGGATAGCATGTCTGTATGGAAGACCTTATGGCGTGCAAAGATCATAGATCAAATAAATAATGCATGGAAACTAAATTGCAGACATAGGTCACACATACCCCAAAGGCGAACCCTGTGGCACTCAGATTGCATCCACAGCACCTACTCATCACCCAGATTGGACACGTAGGACCGGTCATCTTTTCCCCCAAACCGCATTTCTGTGCCATTGTTGTCCCCAAACAGCTTGTCTGTGTCATCTTTGCCCCCCAAACAGCTTGCCAGCATCCCCAAACAGCCTGGCTGTGCCATCATTGCCCCTCAAACAGCCTGGCTGTGCCAACTTTGCCCCTCTAACACTTATATATCCTTGCTAAAACACATTCATGCTATCACACACTTATACATACATACTAATTCACATAGACTCATTCATACTCCCGCCACTCTAGGGGGCCCTTTTTCCCCTTGCATTAAAGATGGCCCTGTAAAAGTGTCATTGACAGTGGAATCCTATTGTACTGAGCTATATACTGCCTGTGATGTTTTCACTCTGTATCTGTGCCTCTCTCTCTCTGCCATTTGTGTGTGGGATTCTTTGTCTTTCACTTTGTTTTTGTGTATTGTTTCTTTCTGTTTCACTGTCGGTGAATTGTGATGAGATGAACATTTCATCTCATTATCTCAACAATTTAACTATGCACTACATGGACTAAGTCAGCCATTCTTACAGAAAGAAATTAATCAGGGCTGGCCCTTCATAATGTATCATTAATGCGGTAAGAGTAAATGTTTAATGCCACCACAATTCACTGTGAATCTACTCTTCTACATCACACCCAAGATGTGTATGTCCGTCACAATTTAGAAGAACCTAATGCAGAGTGACATATATATATATGCATTTAAAATTAAATAATTTAAATAATAAGTTTCAAAATAAATACTTAAAGGTCATCATCACATAAATAGAGGTTCCATCTAAGTACCCTGACTACAAAAACCTCAAGAGTATCTCTAAGTAGTGGTGAACTGTTCTCTGATAAACAGCAACAGTGTAAAAACTAAACAAAAATATAAAGTATTTTTTTTAAATGAGAAAATGTGTAATCTGTTTTGGTGTAACTGAGCAATAATTTGATTATTTCAGCAGTCACACAGGTCCTGTAGAAAAATATAAATGCAAATTGTAATTGTATTGTAAATTGTATTCTAAATAAAATAGTCTAGGTTGTTAGGTATTCAGAAATATATGTTTTTGGAAGTCCACAGTGCTTCTGTATCAAAAGAGACACATCTTGTTCTAGTCAGTTAAAACAGTGTAAGAATTCAAAATGGCCTCCATCATCTGCTGTCATGCCCCCCCCCCTGTAAATGTATTTTTTCTTTGCGTTCATACTTTGCCATTTGAGTGATTACACACGTGTGATTTAACATGAAGAAAAATATTCTAGTTTCATTTGACCAACTGAAGTGCATGCCTTTCTAAATTGTAGGCCTTATTAATTCTGCTTTCATGTCCGAAAATCTTTATCGTGAATGGATAAATGTGTAGCTTATTTAAAATATTACGTTTTATTTAGAGATGACTCTCAACATGTTAAACTTTGATTCTGTGGTATAACTGTATTGATTTAGTTGGGTCTATACAAACGATCTGTGCTTTTAAACAGAATATGACACACCACGTTATTAACATTGGACAACAATGACACAGAGGATATCAATAAAGATATACTGTAGTAGGCAATGGAAACAAACATAAATCCGATAACCAACTTGCAGCTCTGCCCAAGGCTATATACTTGCACTTCATTGTTAGCACCCTTACTATGACCTTGGGAAATATTAAGTGATAGATGGCCTGTGATAGATATGTCTCCCTCTCTCCCTCTATATTGACAAAAACCTATAACCGAGGGTCAATGACGTCACTTTTGCAGATTGTAACAACGGTTCTCTTGGGCAATAAGGCTCAGCAACAGCAGTATTCGGATGAAGTGTGATTTTATTTACAAGTGAACACAACAGATATCGCCAAAGCAAAATTATAAAATAAAAGCCTAGGTCCCAATTTGAACCCCGTCTGGCTACACGTTGATGGCCCAAACTGACCAGCACTATTAATAACTAACTTCTCTGCCAGACCCAGCTAAGCCAGGCTCTGGGAAAACCTCACCCAAAACAGAACACATCATTCCAGGTAGATAATACCACACTTGGGTCAGGGATTGTCTTTTCATGGCCTCTCCTATGCCCTGGGACCACAGTGGAGCTTCCTCTTAACTCCACAATCTCTCTGTGTGGTTTCAGAGGATTTAAATCTCCAGCACCTGTACCTGATACAGGCTTCATAGGAATTCCAGAGTGGAGCCTGCAGACATGAACTTTTCTTTAGTTTAGTGCTGAACTTAGTTGATTGGGCATGTAATAAGTAATAATGGACACATTTTTTTTCCCCTATAGCCATTATATCAGGAAATCTGTTTGGAAGGAAGAGAAATGTCCAATGTGACATAGTGTGCACGTAAATATGATGGAAATTACATCCATCCTTCTTATGCGAGCCACATATTGTCTCAAAAAATATTACTTTATTAGTGACAATACTCTAAAAAAAATACTGGGGTTCCAATTTAAAACAATGGTTTACTTTACTGCTGTATTTTTTAATAGGTGTTGATTACTCGTTAGAATGTTTTTGGCATATTAATACCTTTAGTCCCTATGTTTATATATACAGTAGATGATAGAAGTTGAAACAACAGACATCAAGGTATAGAAGGTGTTCCTATAAATACTTCTCAAGGACATGTTATGGGCACTAAGACGTCCAAGAATATTGCAACTTTAAAAGCTGGAAAGTCGTCAACCAATACTCTATTTATTGCACTAATATATATGTTGATATAGGCAAAGTTAGGGCGACTGCAGCAAGCTGCATTTACGTAGCCGCCTCTATCCAAACATCCTAATGCGTTGAGTACACATGGAAAAGTAAAAACACGCTGACCGCTAATGCAGAAATGCCAACCCAAACAAATAATTTTTGTGTTTAAACTTTGTTTAAAAAAAAATATCAGGGCAAAAACTTTTCTTCAGTCTAGGAGTATGGCACCATTGCTGACTGAATGTGCCAAGACAGAAAATGTTCAAGAACATTTTTTAGAAGACAAAGAAATTACATGACAGAGACTTACTTTAGATGCAACCATATAGGTAATATAGATATATATTTATATATAGTAGCATACAGTAACTTCCTTTATCTGCAGACCTGGAGATCCATTTTGATGACATTTTGAATGACTTTCCCTACTCAATGACCCCACCGGGGTAATTCTTTATGGTCTCTTCATACATAACCTTTCATTAACCAGAGAGTCTAGATGGGTGATTTATAATGAGCAATTCTATTGCTTATCACAGGCAGTAGGATAAGAAGTCAGGGGTTTTGTTTAGCATTGGAATAAGATTTGAATCTGGTACTATTAATAAAAAAATCGTGGGAGTTCCCCTTTAAAGCTGCCATTAAGAAATCCAAAGAAATGGTGGTGCCTCAAAATAAAGGTGCACTTGTGACACCAATATTTATTTAATACATTTTTTTAATATAAAGGCTGCTACAGAAATGTTCCAGGGTGTCCTACAACTTTATCAGTGTGCCCAATTGTTATTAATTAGAATGGACCATTGTATTTTTTGGAATGTGAAGCCATTTCTAATTGTAAAAAAGATAAACTTGTATAATGCCGAAAATAATACCATTCACGAGTTGTTTGGGTAGTTATTTGGAATGTAAACATTTAATTCTATTAAAACATACAATTTGAAAATACAATAGATCGATATTATACACCTTTTTTCAATAACTGATTGAAAAGCTTATTTTTTGCCAGAACATAAACTCCATTTAGCCATTACAATGTGTAGAAATTTTTCCTTTTTTATATTTTACCCTATGTTTGATTAATTAGGGCCAATTTATAATAAGCGGTTTGCATTCTATGGAACAATAACATTGTATAAGTATGCATGCATTGTTCTATAGGATTTTTTTTTTTTTTTAGGAAAGAAGGTTTATTGCCACACTTTTCTCACGCTACATCAAGTCATATGACAGGGCAGGAGGCATAGTTTAAATGATCATTAAAAACATATGCTATACAGTCACGCATCATATAAACTGGAGGAAAATGTGCCCTTTCTTAACTGCAAACAAGCCACAAATACTTTTTGCTTGGTTATCTAACATCCAAAGGGTTCAATTGTTGCAAAACGGAACTTATTTCTTGATGGTACAAAAAAGCGCAAATAACTCTTTCTCTGTGATCAATTGTGATGTTGTATACACATTCTGTTAACCATGCAAAACACGATTAATTATAACTTATTGACTTATAACCTACTTGACAATTATTAAAAGAAAAACCTTGTTGTTTAACAATGAATTAAAATAAAGTTCATAAAAGAGTGGATTGGGTTGTTTTTAAGCTGGGAATAGTAAAATAACTAGCTTGTACCTAGTATATTGCTAACATTAAAGACGTAAAACTTATATTTTATACGAAGAACCAGTTACAAAAAAAAAAATCTATAGTACACTTGTGTGATGCTGGCTAAACCAGAAAGATCGTGCAAATTGTTAGTGTTTATCTTCATACCCTCAACGTTACCAATGGACTCCTAATTTTGGATTCAATTCCAACCTTCCCTTGCAGTCCCAGAGGAGTTCCACATTCCTATACCTAGGAACTATCTATGGATCTTCTTGCCTGGCGCACTGCCAGATTCTCTTGGTCCCATAACTGCTGCTTAAAGTCAAGACTTAGCTAGACATATCATAAGCTCATAAAACTGCACAATGCGGCTGCAGAAGTGGCATTTTTCCCGTTAAAATTTAGTTGCAACTATCACTTTGTATAACCGATGACAGATGTTCAGATTTTGCAGGTCTGTTGAACAACAAATTTGATAATGCACTTATTTAAATTGGCACTTTAGACATGTATGTACATCTTTACTTGTAAAGTACTTATTAGTGTGTTCTTTATGTCAGTTTAACGTTTGCAATAGAGTTACAGATATAGTTAGTGTAACACTTAGAACTAGTAAAAAGTTTTTTTTACTAGATGGGCCTGTTGGTAATTTTTTTTTGTTTCTTTTTCTCAGATTTGACTAAAAAAAAGCTAGGAGATTATGAACTTATAAAGCCGATACGTACTGACTCAGAGGGGCACCATGTTTCCAATATTCTTACTGTTAACCACAAGAGAAGGCTGGTAAGGGATACACCACTGAATAACCAGCCTTTATATTTCAACATCACCGCCTTTGGGAGAGAGTTTCATCTGAAACTGAAGCCTAATAATCGTCTTATAGCCCCAGGAGCAGTTGTGGAGTGGCATGAAGATCCAGAACTAGAAAACAGAACCAATAGTGAAAACGATAACCCTGATGTAAAAACACCTAGCAGAATATGGAAAACAGAACCGTTGCGGACTAACTGTGCATATGTTGGAGAAATAACTGATATCCCAGGAGCTTCTGTTGCACTTAGCAACTGTGACGGTCTGGTAAGAATATTTTTTCTTTGTCTTCTTCGTTACTCTTGCATGTAGCAAAAAAAAAAATCCACATTTTGACATAAGAGCATGAACCCTGAAAAGAAGCATTGTAAAGATACTCCTCTTTGCTGCTCCTATTATTATTTCTCTAGGCTGCTGATGGTCTCATGCTGGCCATACAAGGTTCTAAGAGATCTCCCCAGCCTGTAGAAAGTGTCAGTTTACACCTTTCATAGGGGTCGCGAAAAAAAAAAGAAACAATAACGAAAATATTGTTATTCTCAGGGCTAGGACTGGCAGGTTTTTATGCTAACAAAAGGTTAAGTTTTAAATACATATGCACTTTTATGTATAAGGGATATACATTTTTACTATGGTTAGCTTTCTAAATCAATATATGCTACCAAATATATTACTTATTGGTGTTTTAAGCTACGTTATTGGTTGATCTGATGCAATTTGGTTTTTAGAGTTATATCGAAGCACACTCTCCTTCTAGGTTACTGACTAATGATATCTCACTGCAAACATCCAGTGTGCTTTCCAGAGAAGGAGAAACACAAGCCTTTTAAATTACAAAAAAAATATACCGTTTGATTGAAAGGTTTTAGGATAGAAGGAAACGAAAGCGAATGCCAGGTATCCAGGAAGACACTTTGGCCTGCATCTTGATGCCACACTAAATGTTATTTTCTACAGAGCTGCAGGACCAGGCAACTATTTACTGTGGTAACTCCGTGGTCTACCAGGGTAAACATTGTGAATTCCCAGATACACACTGCTTGTAACCCACATGTGCTGCAAATACTAATTCAATCAGTGCTGCAGAAATAAATACAACAGCAGCTATTCTGTGTTCATGTAGTTACAGTAGAAACTCCCTTTCCCATGGGACCACATCTAAAAACATATTGGATGCTGACCTTCTTCAATGGCCTTCTTAAAAAAAGACTTAAGTTACAGTCTATATTTCTTATTTTCCTTCTGCAGGATTGATGTTTCCTTAAAAAAAGCAGTTTCTACTACGCTTTCCACTAATCAGAGAGCAGTGTTGGCTACACTCCCCGTCCATACCATTGACAGCATCATGTTAACCTCTTTGCTCTAGTATCTGCCTTCACTATTACTGAGTCTATCTCAGTTATTTGTAATAAGATAATGCCATTAAGCCTTCATACATAGTCACTTGTCCCTTACACTGCATTACTACATTTTTTCTAAGTGCCTGGTCCAGTTTTAACTTTAGGCTATGTCGACGGAATGGTGTTGTCCGTTTTTCTTTGTTGACAGAACACATGAGAATTTTTTTTTTACCTTTCACACACACACGTATATATATATATATATATATATATATATATATACGTGGCTTTAGTAGTATTTTGTAAAAAACAGTACAGCCTTCTATATAAGCTTGAGCAGCATCTTGGTTCAGTTTGGTAACTGGCTGAGTTTAACTGAAATAATAGGCCTTCTTTCTTGATGTTTAATTGAAAGTAAAATTAAAACATTTATTTTGACATTTATTTTGACAGGGTACTTGTGAGGTCCAAGTTGTTCCATATTTCATCTACATAATCATTAGTATAAACTGACATTAACAGCCTAATATTAAGTGATAGGGTCAGCTCTCCATTCTCTAGCCATGACCTTTAAAAGTGTAACTTACACAGTGGCTCCAGGAGGTTTAGTAAGTATCCCTGTGTTGGTGGGCTTTCAACAACAGGCGCTTCCACTCAAAAGTATTCAAAAATATATGAACTCAAATGGGACCCAAATGACAGGTAAAAAAACCCCAAAATGTACCAAGTATGATGAGACAGCCACAAGTTTATGTTGGAATTCCATTAATTGCCTCACAGGTACCAATGACAGCAAACAATAGTGGGTCCAGGGCAAATACCCACGATTCCAACTGAAAAATACCACTACTGCTCTATGCAAAGCATACTCTTGGAAGAGGCAACCATATTTAGAAGTATAAGACATTATCTTGTATGATTACAATTGCAAAAAAATACAAAAAATATGTAAATAAATTATACACAGAGCCAACAGGGAGAAAAATACCCAAAATACCCAAAATATATTCATTAACTTGTCCTGATTTGGAAACTACCCTATATGCCCATTATTTTCATCTGTTTTGGTGTTATAGGGCAAATATTGCAAGATGTGCATCATAGTCATCACAGAGATGAAAACTATCCCTTAAAATGTCAAATGCAAAGAAGATATCCCAGAGTATTTTACTAGGGCTATTTTGACACTTTTTTTAGGAGGCCATATTATCATATCTTTCAAAGTTGGCAGTAACATTTAACATGACTGTTTCCTCAAACCATTTTTACTTTTGTGCTTAGTTATATCTTCAATCACTTTAACTCACTTTAAAACAAACATTACGAGTTTAAAAACCATCCTCAGGGTTTTTCATACAAGAAAATAACAGTATTGTCAACTTTATCGAAGGATTTATCTTGGATAAACTAGACCTTTTATATACTGTATGTCAAAGCGTCAAATGTCACCTGTCTTAATTCATATTCTACTGAATCACTGTGTGTCAAGTTTATATATTATTAACCCTCAGGTGAACAAATCACACGTCAGCTGACAGTTTCCAAAAAAATAGAGGCAGCCCGGAACCGTAGCTAAATTGGTGCACCTTGTAATGGCCCACATAACCATACCTCAATGTAGGATGCTTTGCGATTTACAGTTATAGATGTAGGTACGGGTCCCAATTTAGTATTCTGTCCGGATCAAGACTGGCATCTTTTCGTGTGGGGGACTAGTACAGCCAAATACCACCCCAACTGTATTTCAGCTTAAAACACACAAACAAATCATGATCCAGTGTCTTTAGATGTTGCATTACACCATCACACTAATGGCACTCCTCATAGAGATAATCGGCATGGTTTTAAATGGCCATCTCTTCATAAAGAGTTCTGACTGGCCTAAGGGACAGTTGCCCCCTTGTTCAATGGGCAAGCCCACCCCAGATTCTGTGTAGGGCTTGTGGCGTTCTTTGGAATTTGAATCCAGCTCAATAAGTAAGCATAAATTCAGCCCATCTGAAAGTCGTCACATAACTAAAGCAAGATACATATGATTAATATTTTTTTCGTGGAAACATATTTCCTTTACATCTGTTATCTGCTAAACCACAGTTACCATTGTTCTTTTTTGATTAATTAAACTTCCTCCTGGTGCTTTGCCCCAGTTCAGAAATTAGGACAGGTTGTAATACATACCATCAGCAAAACAAATACATTGAGAGAATGCAGTCTTTACTTAGCAGGCGATTGCTTGCTCTGTATTTCTACCTGACTTAGAAGTCATTGCAGATGAAATGCCTAACTCATTCCTACATGCAGTTCGGTTCTAAGCCTGGAAACAATGAAACACACATGCTGTATTGTGCAATACATTACAGATGGCTGGATATAGCCAATTTATCATGGGAAGACTTGGCGATGTTGTATTTTGACTTGGTCGCTTAAAGTGTATCATTATATTACTAGAGCATAGTAAATATATATATATAGTCTATGTCGGCTGGCTAAGCAATATATAGCCATATAGTACCGGAAGATTTGTGTCAAAATTATATACAAGTAGCCGCAGAAGGTGTATAGCGCCCATAATATAGATCTTTGCAGAATTGAGACTTCAGAGTTTACCTTTAATGTTTTTAAATTAAAACTGCACCTCTTGCTTGTCCTTTTGTAATTATGTTAAAATCTGTTAAACACCCTGCTTACCAATAAAGTCAGCAGATTTTTTTTTATGGTAATAGCCATTGCTATAGAAACTGTTCTCTGATTAATGTGTAAGCAGTTTGGGAATTGGAAGTTGTTATGTGCAGTTGCCAAAGTAATAATCTGTGGCATTCACATAAAATAAAATAAGAAAAAAAAAACCTTCATTTTCATTTAAATGAAGAGGTAATCTCTCCAAATAAGCCTTTTCTAAGTCTAAATTACACAAGGCTTGCCAAAGTGTAATAGCTTGGTACTTCATTAAAATGTACTTATAGGTTTATTACTTTAATGTGATTTTAACCCTTTAAGAGTTTTCCCCAAAATGACAAACATTAAATACTAGAATAAAAAATACCACAATTTTAGTGTTATAAATAACACTGTATCATAACTTGCATGTATTAAACTACACGTGTGTAAATTGTACTTTAATACAAAGGTCATAGTTGTGAAGGTCTAAAAATAAATCTAGAATGATTACCTATGTAAATTGTCATTAAATAGTTGATACTATACAGGACAAAATGTTTTACTCCTGGTTATATATATATTTAAACATAATTTTTCTATACAGTGTAAGGGTAGAAAGAAGGGGGAATTATTTGTATCATTTTTTGTTGTGTAGCCCATTTGACTGCTTGCAGTCAATATAGTACAATACAGACAAAAAACATAACCCAACTGAACCTCATGTTGAATATTCAGTCAATACATACCATAGTTGTTATCCTAAAATAAAATTGGCCCATTATTAAACTTGCCATGTTAATCACAAATACTCAACACAGTTTGATACCACTAGTCAGTAATATATCATTGGAAAATGCCTTTGTTGACCAAAGAAACTTAGATCTTAGCTTTTCAGTCTGTAGTATATGTAGCTCAAATGCAATATGGCAACCACCTCCCTCTGAACACTTGGCTAACTCTCCTCCTATAACCTTGCCTGTGTTTGTAGGAAGGGGGGATAAACAGGCCATCCCAAGTGGTCCAATAATAAGGTTTAAAACACATTTGTAATTTCTTTGTAACAGCGATTACGATGTTACAATTACTGTACATAAGGCCAGCAACTAATAAATGATGTGAGCGGCTGCTTGCATGGTACACCTGGCCACATGTTGCACCAGCAGGCAGGTGCACACAAAGCAGCTATGAGCAGCAATAAGTGAGAGTTACTGTTTGGCATCAGCCTACTGGGCATTTGTCCAGCGTGCCTGATGGCCAGTCTGAGCCTAGTAATGTGCATTGCTAAGTGCAGTGACATCACAATGAGTGTCCTAGCTCAACCCAATTAAAAGTAGCTTGGGACTTCCAGGTTTGAATGACCCTGATTGCAGTAAAATAAAGTATTGCCAGAGTATATATATATAATGTGTGTGTGGTGTATGTGTGTATTTTTTTAGAATTTGTGTATCTCTTAGGGTGTAGTTTCACTTTAATTACATTTTCTACTGATAATCAAAACCCGCTAGTGATTGTACAGATGACACTCATAGAACACAAGTTCACAGATGTTTGAATGGTGAGGTTAGGGGTCAGCTTACAGACAGGTTCGGCAGTCATTTGCATTGTTCTCAGCAATGTGCTCGTGTTCCTTGGTAAAACAATGGGATATACAGGACAAGTTATATCACAACATACAGTGTCATAAGAACAAACACTGAGAAATGATAATCACAACCATAACAATAGAGAACTATTTATAATCAGTGAAGAAACTTGAGAGCTGCTATGGAAATTTACTGATTTCTAGAATCAAAAACATATTAATTTAATATTTTATTTCTTCCTAAAGCGTAGTTGTATATGAATAGATACGTATACCTCCATCATGGAAGTGAGCTACCTGTAGCTAAACTTGCTGAAAGCCTTCCAATAACTAGATTATTAACCTTTAAATTAAGTGTATGCTTTAAACAAGTAAAATAAAACATGATTACGTTTTATTTTTTCTTTGTCAGTTCTGTCAACCTAAAGGTAAAATTTGTTTCATTAATGTAGGAATAAAATAGTCCCAAGTAGACTTGGGCGCCGGCCAACTCTTCCTGTTCGTCTTCGTGGGGGGAACAAATCTTTGTATTCCACGAATTTTCGCCCGTTCCTGTGTTCGGCTTGGGCGAATATTCGTGTACATTCTTCGATGGCTTTTCTTTCTTCTCTTTTTGTAAAAGGGGTTAATACGGGGTTAACACAGTACGCACTACGCAGCAGCTTTGGCACCCTATTTTTAAATGTCCGTACAAGCAACTCTATTGGTCGCTGACAAGGGCCTCCTCTGCCATCAACCAATGAAGTACTTCATTGTTTGATGGCACACAAACCCCCTGCTGGCAACCAATAGAGTCGCTCGTACAGACTTTTAAAACCACTGGTCTCCCCAGTCCAAGAGTTAAAGGTCCCTACGAACAACCAATGGAGTCGCTTTTACGGACCTTTAACTCTTGGAGTGGGGAGACCATGGTTTCCCCAGGCCAAATTGCGCCATCCGGAGTTAAAGGGCCGTGCAAGTAAGTCTATTGGTCGCCTGCAGGGGCCTCCTCTGGCATCAACCAATGCAAGAGTAACTTGCACAGCCCTTTAACCCCTGATGGGGAACTTGGTCTGTCTCCCCACTCCAAGAGTTAGAGGTCTTTAACTCCTGACAACCTACGGATTTCTGCTTCCGTTACCTACGCAGCATTGCAGGGGTGCGGAAATCCCTAGGTTCACCGTCAGGAGTTAAATGTCCATAAGAACGACTTTATTGATCGCCGGCAGGGGCCTCCTCTAGCATCAACCAATTGGTTGATGCCAGAGGAGGCCCCTGACCGCGACCAATAGAGTCATTCGCACGGCCCTTTAACGCCTGACGGCGAAACCTATGGATTTCCGCTCACATTAACTCCTGCGATGCTGCGTAGATAGGGTAGGCTAGATGGGGAAGGGATCAGGGAGATTAGTAAATGAAGACAAATATTCTTCGTGTTGTGTGATTCTTCGTATACGTTTTGCCACAGCCATTTTCATATGTTCGGTATTCGGGCTGAAAAACGCACCCTTCATGTTCGCCAGAATACAAATGCATAAGTCTAGTCCCAAGTGTTATACCTTCCTAAGAAGCCATGGATTCATTATGGTTTGTATACAGTCACAGCTGGGTACATCCAGTTACACACATACCTTATTTACGTTAGAGACTCATTGATGAAATGGAAATATTCGGCTGATCTAGACAAATATCATATCTTCTTACTGTTCCTTTTTACCAGGAGTAGCCATTCTTTTCAAATCCCTCTGTCCCTCTTCCTTCTGCAGATGTCTCTCTTTTACAATAGCCTGCCCTGCGCTGTGTCCCCGCTTGGGAGTGTCTCCAGTTTTAGCTTACTTTTTCAGTTTTTATTTTTTCCACTTTTGTGCATTTTGTGGTGGATAGCTAATTAAACTAAAGTTTGTAAAAACAAGCATACATGTGCAAGCACTACTAAGGCTCCCAAGTATGGTTTTATTATTAACTTTATTAACTTTAGTATATGTATACTACTTGTCTGACAAGCAAGCAGTCACTAAAGTGGTACAAAATGTTGCAAAGCCCCTTTACACATCGTGCAGGCCCTTGCAACTTTATAAATGTTTAAATTGATTGGAGTGGATGCTGGGAACAGCAATTACACATCAACCTTAGGGAACGGCTCCCATGTTAGTCAGAGTGGAAAAATAATTCAAAAGATTCCTTAAATATGGTAAACAGAAGTAGTGTGTGAGCTAATTGCCCTGTTGAGGTAAATGTGTCCTTTTCTCCACCTGCAATGCATGCAAATAAATGTCTTTCTCTATTCAACTAGCGCATAATTCAAACTTTTCAAGAACCAAATGTTGAAAACATTAGGATACAATAATAATGCTATAATATGTGGTTAAAATACAATAGCTTTTGTTATTACTCCGTGTGTAAATCACACAAGAACAAGTTGCGTTTGCAACTGCCTTGCAGCCTGGACGACACACCTCTTTTTGTAGTTCTGCATAATAAGATTGTTTCTTTTTTTCCCCACATTCTAAATTTACTTAACCTTTATCATGCAATGAAAATTATCGACTCGCATTGTTGGCCTTGAATCTGAAAGCTCCAGCTACCTTTATCCAGTTAAAGCTTTGGGTTAAGGGTGAAGTTCTAATTCATATAAAAATTCTAGAGGAGACGCTTGCTCTCCGTGCATGTAGGGCGCTTAGAAGGGAAGTCCTAACTCACTTTGTACCTTGTAAATAAGATGTTTGTCAATTATTGTTAGTACATATCTAAACAATCAGCAAAAAATGGTGACAGGCTTCTTCTGTCACAGGTCCATAATAATCGAATCAACATTAGGCCACATCAAGATTCTACGTTCTATGAATTCTATGTTTCTACCTCTGCAACATGTGTAAAGCTTCTAAAAACCTCAGACCAACCATGATGCTGCAAAGCATTGTTATCTGAAAACCTGAAAAGCTAATATAATGCTTGCATTCAGGTGCTAATATTTAGTCAATTATCAGTTGTAGTCATTGGTATTTGATCTGTTGTTAACAATGTATACTGGCCTAGTCCTGATTCTGAAGGGGTTGCTTGTGGAAGTCTGATATCCTTTGTATCTGGGACACTTCTAGGCCCCTTATACTATAAATTTCCCCAAGTTTTGTTATGACATCATGTTCTGAGTCTCAGTAAAGAGAATATGTGGCACAAAGTAGAGACACCTTCCAGGGAAGTTAGGGCTTATTCCCCAAAGGTTGATTTTATTACCCCACCATTTTATGTGCCCCACCACACGCAAGGTGGGGTAAAGGTGGGTCAATCATACCAACCATACATAGGGGTCCTGAGGTTCTTTGTTTTTTTTTTTGCTTGATTTTTTATTCCTTTTTATTCTGTTAAGGGCTCCCATGGCACCTTGCATCCACCTGTACGGTATGTTGGAACTAAGTTGCTACAAATTGATTTTTTTTTTAAACTCGCATTTATTCTCCTCTCTCGCAGTTGACTGCAGGTGAGTTGAGAGTGTTTTTTTGTGAGCGTAAATGAAAGTTGGCTTGCCTGTGAATTTTCAAGTTAGATTTCTGTACAAATTGTGCAAGGTTGCTGCCACAGAGTAATTTTTTGCCAACTTGCATGAACTTTTAGCTCTGCAAAAAAACACAAGATTAATGAAACACTGCACAAAGAAATCTAATAATGTTTCTATAATGCAGAAACCAGTATTAGAGACAAATTGTTCCGTGAGATCTTGTGTATGTTATGCATAATAATAGGGATCTTGTGTATGTTATGCATAATAATAGGTGATGTATCACCTTAGAGATCCTTGACAGTCCATTATCCGGATAAGATCTGAACACAGGCAACACCTCTAGTATGTAAACGAATTGGTCAATGAAAATTCATTCCAAGCTGTACACAATTCCTGTCCTTCAACTGTAGTGCAAGGGACAATACAACTTGAAAGACTTTGCCAACTTTGTAGTGTTTCACAGTTAAAGCACACACTCAATGTATCAAAATACTTGGAAGCTTTCTTAATGATCTGACCATGAGACGGTTAAATATTAACCATTTAATAGTAAACTACACAGATCTTGTTGTAGTGACCTAAAGGAGCTAAGATTTCCCTATGCATATCATGATCTTTTAGGAGTCTGTCAGGGATACCCAAATATCATTATAGTAGAGGGGTATACAAAAGGAGCGTGACCTTGAAAATATGTCCATTTACCATGGTACATTGAGATCGGTCTAAAAACCATGAGGTTCTGGACAAGCTCTGGGTATTCCTAGGTATGCGTTATTCTATAATTGTTTCAGCTGTTTTCCCATAACATTGCACGATAAAGTCGACAATCTTTTAAATTCTTAATGCAAATAAATATTTAATCTATTATTATTTATTGTTGTATATAGCACCATCATAATCTGCAGTGCTGTACAATGGGATCCTTATACACACATATACTTAACATCTGCACCACAGCAATTTGTAAAATCTTTTCTGTAGTATATAAAAAATTCCAGAGGCTTATATGCAGGACATGCATTCTTTGTCAAATGAAAACAGCAAATCTGTTCCTAATAATCTACTGTTTGGAACCATTGCACTCCTATTCCTTTTGCTCCCTTCATGCACCTCCAGACCATGCAGGTTTGATTCCAGGTACAGTTTATGACTGTCCAGAGTAAACAGGAGACATCAAAAACCCATTCCTGAATATGTCTTCTGTATAGAACTCCTTCAAAATACACTTTCCAATTCAGTATAAGCACCACAGTCAATAAGAACTTTGATTCAGGTTACAAGGATTAACCTGTGAAGGATTGACTATTTCAATACCTGTTTACTTTTATACATACATAGAGTTTCCCTGCACACTAAGTGGAATTCACTGCTTAATGTTCATGTGTACCTTTTGCTACAGAGTGTTTTTTTTTTTAATGAAAGGAAAAAAAAAATGAATCCACGTAACTTCAATACTGCACGTGAACTCCGGAGCCAATCCTTAAGTGACCTCTATTCAATGGAGGCAAGAACCGTTAGGTCACACTGCAATTTACTGATAGTAGTAAATACCAGATCAGGGTGTAAAACACTTGTGTGAACTTTCTGAGCCCTATGTGTTTTATTTTATTAAAGGGACGGGTTACTGCCACTATACACGAATGCATAACATACATTGATAACTTTGTGAAAAGGAAAAAAATATCCACTTACCTTACAATAACTTCTGTTCCCAAACATATCACTGAATAGAAAGAACTAAAGCACTGCCCAAAACACTCTACTTTTAACCTAATTAACTAATAATACATCTGCAGGGGGAATCTACACTGCATATCGCTGAATAGAATGCCACCACTGCATTGACAGTTGAGAAATGAGCGGTAAGGGACTGGGGGATTACGTATCAGACATAATGTAATCTTATACAGTATTGTATAAAATAAGTAGGTGTCAAAAAAAAAGCACCAATTCAGATTGAAGGCCATTAGAGCAGCGCTATACTTCACAGACAAGAACATGTAAAAAAATAACACTTTGTGTTTGTATAGGAGAACAAGGCCAGCTCAATTGCTACATTAACTTTCTAAAGTTCTGGGTTTTTTTTATTTACCCATAGACAGTCAGAGCACAATTCAGCCTGGAAATAAAAAGCTCCAGACACTATCATGTCCAGGAATTATATTGTGGAGAACAGGAAGGGGGCACACACAAACTGTGTGTGTGTGTTTTTCCCACAAAACTGCATGACAGGTAACTGGATGTGTGAACACATAACCAAGTAACCATCAGACAGGACAGTATACATCTTTACATATATTATGAAAGCTCCTTCTGTCCTACACTGATACACAGGCACACAAAGGCATAACGCACATACATGCATAAGCACATAGTAATATTATTATTATTGTTTTATATAGGGCCATCATATTCCACGGCACTGTACAACAGATAAACAAGACATAACAAACCATGCATAACATAAAAAGTTAACTTACAGAAACAAAAAGTACAACAAACACAACCTCCTGCATTCCTACAGATACGTCCCTACATAAACACACACACACACCTGCATACACACTGACTGCCATAAACATAGATCCCAGCTCACATCTGCATATCTCTCTAACTGTAGCTGCAAGTTGATGGCTGGGGGATCCTCACACAGTAACCACAATTCTTGCCTGTTCCTTACATGCAGAAAGGCACCCAGCTTTCATTTACTGACCTCAACATGTGGCTAAAACCAAGCTTCATACAGGCCGATCATGATAGGACCTAGGAAACTGACTGCCATCACTTATGGGTACAATTCCACAAAAACTGCAACTTTCACTTTATAAGAAAACCGCAACTATTCCTGCACCCACATCAGCTTTCTGGACACAAACATCAGTATCTAAAACAACACCATTCAGACCTCTCTAGACCGCTATCCAACAGACAAGCCCAGTTACCTCAACTGCAACAGCATCCAACTGGAATGCACAAAAAAATCTATAATCTACAGCCAAGACTATAAGATACAACTGCATCTGCTCTGACCCCAGAGACAAACAACTAAAAAACTTCAGGAAGAACTTTATTGCTCATGGACACAATACTAAATTGACAGATGGCCAAATAAAAAGAGCAGCAAACATACAGAGAGAAGAACTCCTGAAATACAAATAGCCACTTAGGAATGACCGAGTCCCCTTAGTGGTCACATACAACCCACAGCTTGAGGTCCTATACAAAAAAGCAAAAGACCTTCAAACAACACACTACAAACGGATGAGAAACTAAAATAAATGTTCCTACTCCCTCCTCTGCTACGTTACAAACAACCTCCAAATCTAAAACAACTGGTACTAGAGAGCTCCCTAAACAGACCAACTACGAACGGTACCTGTCACCAGAAAAGATGTGAAACCTGCGCACACATCTATACCACAGACATGGTACCAATACCACATACAGGCCTACACCATAAAGTTAATGGTACCTTCTTGTGTAAGTCATCCAATGTGGTATACCTCATAATGTGTGTGCTGCCCCAATTCTGGACCATACGTAGGTGAAACTGGCCAGACCCCAAGAAGGTGGATAAATTGGCATAGACAAAATGTGAAACACATGTAGGAGACCGTTAGTTCTAAAATGGACACAGCACCAAAATCTGGAGTTTTCCATGGTCCGAGGCAGCATGGGCCCTTCAAACTAACTAGTGAGTAGTCAGAACTGGGAACTAAGTTTTATGATAATATCAGACAAATTTGGAATAGTCATTGCTACAAACTGTTCGCTCCACACCACACAGTTTATTAATCCTATTATTTAAGATTTGGGGTTTTTTAGAATTAATCTGCACAAGACACAACTATTGTAGAGTGTTAATCCTCTGCCGCCATTTTCTCTCCTCCTTTGCCAAAAGTGTATAAAACTGCAATAAAAATGTAATCATGCCATCCTATAAAGCCTTTTTTGTCACAGCCTTGAAATTCTTAACCTTTGCTTTATGTTTTTCAGGCTATAGATATATGTAGATCCATAAAAAAAAATATTACTGATCTTTCATAAAACCGGTTGTACTGTTAGATTAACTTTGATTTTATGATGACTGCTTGCTTCTGGAATATTTATACTTGGCCCAGCAACCCATTGACTTCCCAGCTACATGGAAAATGAGGAAGGTGTTCTGGTGGACTGCCACAAATGCCTTCTAAATAAATTAGCATATTCTTGTTCCTTTTGTTTCTCTTGGATTTAACCATATTTAACAAAGTTACTTTTGTGAAACCCTAAAGAAATATAACATGGACTTGATATTTACATGTTGGTTAAGTCACTATTTAATTTCAACATGTGGAAAAGTATATGCAGACATCTTACAACGTGATTGCTGTTTCAAACAGTTTGCCTACTGTTCATGTTGACCGCTGTAGTAAATGTTGTTAAGGCTGTGGTATACTGCTGCCATCTTCTACATGGTGGCTAAATGAGCCTCAGCTTCTCTAAAGCCAGGCCTCAAGGCCCAAAGGCCCAAAGATAAACTTGGTTTGCCATGTAAAATGTAGCTATATGTTGTATGGATTTTTAGCTGGTTTGGTTACCTTTACTTAAAGTTTTTCTACATTTTGGGGTTCAGTAAACTGAATACAACTGGGTTAAGCAGGGCTTCATTAGCAGTTTAGGGTTTGAGAAGGGAAAGTCACCCAAATATCGCATGACTGCTTTCAAAGAAAAAATAGTAATTTTCCATAGTTAAAATAACCCCTTAATTTTCTCCAAAATCTCCAATGCCATATATAAAAACAGGTCTATATACGTTAAAAGCTGCAGCTACTGTAGCTTTAATATCCTATGCTGAAAACATGTTACATTTAGGTGCAGGAATCTGACACTTTTCTGATTCCTGTCTTTCCTGGACACCTGTGATCCAGACTAGGCACACTACTCTTCTTACCTAAGGACACTTACTGCTGCTCCGGTCCTTGGGCTTCCTCCAAGACCTGTCCTGAACAAAAAAAAAAAAGGTTGAACTTTCCACTCACCCGCTTTGCTTCTAGTTGAGAGTAAAACAGCATTTTCAAGCAAGATGGATGCAAACAATTTTTTTCAGGTGAAATCGACATCCACCTTTTATCTATTTATTATACAGTAAAATATGTAATATTGATTTATATGCTCCAGTTGACAGATGTATGAAATGACATAATTAAAACCTATAGCAAATATTGACGTGAGGAAATCCTTCTTAATAGCTTGATTCAATGTATTTAGTTACTCTATAGCAGTTGAAGCTACACAGCTACTGCATCTGCACAATATCAGCAATGCTGGATATAGTATGACAATATTGTCTGAATAAACATTGGATTTAACAGCCTTACTGTCACTAGAACGTTATAGCAGATAGATTTCCCCCACCACAATGATAAGTATCAGTTAGCCTCGCTGTTTAAGCAACTGACGTATTAAATACATGTGTATATTTTAATGTCTTACAGAAAAGGCTTACGATTAAGTACTTAGGTGTGAAACGCGTCAAGCAGCCCTTTGCACTTTTCGATGCTATTTGCATAAAAAAAAATCTTCATGAATAATCCATTTTTAATTTTGAGCGGGTTCTGTTTAGTTACTGAAATGTGAAATAATAGTTATGATATGTACAATATTACGATATGTTAAACACTGGTATAACTTTTTTTGCAACACAATGCTTTGTATACATAAGCCCCTGGCTTTACTATTGTGTCCTGCACACCATGGATGCATTGTTCATAGATACTGTGCAGTCTGTACTACGTTACAGCTGAAATCCATCGATTTGTTAGCTTTGAATCCTATGGATACATTGTTAATTAACAAAGTCACACCTAACACTCAGTAATTCTAGGGGAGAACCCATCAAGTTCCCACATATGTATGTGTATGTACCTTGTGAACTTGGTTGATAAAATAACTAATTTCAACAAAATAAAAAAAAAAGTTTTTTTTTCTTCAAAAGTTAAAGAAAAAAATAAGTATCTGTGACGCAGGAATCTCGCAGCCATTGAACTAAATACACCTTAAGCTAACAAGGAGTTTGAAAGGTGGCAGTGTTTTAGCTGAATCTGTGTTTTTAGACGAAGCAGCTCCTTTTGAATGAAAGCACGCTTATACAAAATCCTTAAGAAGTTTAGACTAGAGAGCTGTCTCTAAAAACTGCCCCCCCCTTCAGCTGAGTCCCATATGTTTGTCTTGGCAGAAGTGCTGTGTCTGCCTGCCTGGCGTTTATGCAGGGATATTAAATTGATGGAACACAGGGCCCTTGATCCTTTTCAGTGGGGCTTCTATTTAAGCAGTGGCAAACTAGAACTCTGTCAGCCACCTGCAATTGTCCAAGTTACGAAAGCTAAAGCACAGAACTAGATGAGAAGAAAAGCATTCAAGATGCTTCAAAACCATAGTATTAAAACAGATCAGATGTCCTAAACCCTACATTGTAAATAAACATCTACAATATATTTGTATTCACTACCCATCTTTAGTGTATACCATGGGAGCAGTTATGCCAACTTCATGTTCTCACCACCTGCACCATTGTTCCTCTCCTTTATCTCACATCCTATCTCTTCTTAAGTTGCTGATTGTTGTTAATTGGTTCAGACAACCTCCGTAAGGGTAGATGGGGAGAAGGTGGATAGCTTCGTGTCAGGGGATTGACCCCTGCTACTAATAACAGCTTAAAGGATGTGAACCTAAAAAGAAATCTCAAAAGCACATTCACTGACTGACAAAGAAAAACACATGTTTAACTTTAATTTTATAAATGAATTATAAATCATATAATTGTTGTATATCATATAATTATCACATCTAAATTATATCAGAAAATGCCATTTCAGCAGATACTCACAAGGGGACTAGCTAGCTGTTTATTCACTAAACCCCAGCGATGGGTCTTTTATAAAATGCATGACTTGCATTGTTTTACTCGTCTTGAACATTAGTTAAATACCTGCCTGTGTCCACTTTATATGACAAAAATAAGGCAAATCTATAATGTACACCACTTACACCAGCATTAGCACCAAAAATGTAAGTCTGTTTTCATGGTATGAATTTGTTGGATAAGCTTTAGCTAGCTAAATTTTCATAGTTAAATGGACTTTGCAAAGTACATGACAAGTACTGTCATATGCATTATCTACAATTAAAAAAGAGAGAAAGCCTACTTCTGTTGGGAAGAAACTGTAGCTTCCCACTCTTTCCACCATCTGATCTTTCATGCCACTGATTGGCATGCCACTGAAGCCAATCAATAGCAAGAAATAACTCTCATTGAAATAAGTGGCGATTTCCATGCATGCATACTAGACCCCTGACCAGAGCATTTGCCAAGCCAGCATTGGAGCTGACTGACATTAAGTACATTGTGTGTCAGCAGATGTGCTCAACAAAGGAAAGGGGGAGGCAATGTGACAAATACATATGGTGGGATTCTGCAGTATCCCCTGATGAATGTTAAGGGGAACACTATGTAAAGCTTAAGAGATCACTGAGCTATCATATGCACGTTCATGTGTCCCTCTAAGGTTAATGTCAGGTCCAGACT
This sequence comes from Spea bombifrons, assembly GCF_027358695.1. NCBI lineage: Eukaryota > Metazoa > Chordata > Amphibia > Anura > Pelobatidae > Spea > Spea bombifrons. Next base: position 53,827,406 of record NC_071087.1, read on the forward strand.
GGCCATCAGACACAACGGGGTTGGCTTTGTGTCTCCCACTTACTGTTTGTGTGGCCAATCCAAGGATTTAGTGTGTGGTCACCCATTGGATACATACTGCAATACACTGCAATAGTCTAAGGGGGTGATGTAGACAGCAATTGTCTAAGGGGGTGATGTAGACAGCTTTCCCATATATTCCATACAAGAACAATCCCACATTGATGCACTGGTTATTTCTCTTTTATTATGGAATGCACTATATCACTTCATGTATGATCATTTAATACAGATTACCTATGAGTACGCATTTGCAATCCATATGATGCATAATACGGTGTATACCTAATCATTTCTTAGATGCTACTGCCTGGAATTTGGAATTAAAACACAGAATGATTACTGACGTAAATGGCAGTATACATATCTTTTATATATTCTAAAACATGGCCAAAATTATGACCCATCAAGAAACATTGGCTTCCATCACGAAATCCAATTAGGGATTTGTTATTGTGATACTACTATGTATACTATAGCGATATTAAAACATTTGAATGTCAGACTTCTGTGTATAGTTTTAAAATGTATTGGTCATCCAACTGTTATTAATATGGCTAAACTCAAGTAAGCATAGCTTTATGTGAACACACTTTTGCAATGTTTTCCAGATGATCACCATTTGGTCTCCAGGCCTAGCCTTTCTGTGTTTTACTTTTTTTAATAAAGTACATTCTTCTATTGGTTTTTTTTAGTGAATTGTACATTTGTCTTGCTTTTTAGATTTGAACACACGATAGTAGATCATTTTTACTTTGTTTACATGTTTTATTTGTTTTATAGACTCTCTAATTTTCTTTGTGACTATAACTGTATGTAATAATCCAGCTTGGATAGCAATGCATGTGCTCATTGCGCGGGGGCATTGTTTCGTCGGCAGTCAGAGAATGAGAAAAAATTTGTGTTTTACAAAGATTACTCTTAAAATGTTCTAGATGAACATTTAAGCACAAATTGTTGCTGCCACCGCTATTCAACCGCTATTCAACAGTGCATGCTCATCTCTTGGAACTCTCTGGGTTGAACCTGGAGGCTCTGGCCAAATCCCTGTCAGTTTCTGCTTTCTCCGGGCAGGGAGATCTCATCTGGTACCTAGTGGGAAAAAAAATGAGAATAAGTGAATAGGTGAACAGGAATACTGCTCCCCTTTTGGAGATTAAAAACTGACCGATAGGTCCAGTGATCAGCTCTAAATTCAATTCCCTGTAGGTAAAATCCATAGAGTTCCCATAATGTTGCATAAAACTGCACTGCATTGTTATACTTTATAATTGATTTGTTTCACCTTTGTACCAGTGATAATTTACCCTCATAGAGTTGTATTACATTAATGTGATATCCTATCGTTCATTTACTTATAAAATATGACAACTTTTGAGGTGTGAAACTTCAGTTGATAGAGATCACTATTTGTTTTAGCATCAGCAATACAATGTTGTTTTTGTATCACTGTCATACAATCATACCCAACAAACATTCTGAGCTCCTAAATAATCAGGGATATCAGGGGAGTAAATAGGAACAATTGGATTTAGGCCCCAGATGGGGACTGCTCCTCCTTAAGATGGACATGTGGTAAGTTAGCTATGATGTTATTGTCACATCTATTTTCCGATATTATTTGATAATTGTCAAACACATTAGATCTCTGGCTGTTAGTATCACAAAAACATCTCTATTTTAAGTTGTAGGCAATGCAATTGGCTATCTTCTATAGTTTTTATGCTAGTATATAATAATTTCTATTAATCATTATTTTTTTAATCAGTTATATACAATTTTGTTAATATAACCTGACTTATTCACGTCCACATCCCTTACCCAATATAATATTAACATTTTTTTCTTCACTTGGAATGCCATCTTTGTCCCCTCTTTCTTTCATATCATCATGTAACCAATTTAGTCCATATTGCCACTTCCTACCATAGTATGCCCTGATCCTTTTCCCGCCATTATCTAGTCTCTCTTTTTTTCTAATTGCGTTACTTCAACCCTCTTCTAACTCTTCATGTTATCCTGCTCTGTATTTAAATTACCTAAAAGATTGATATGTCAGAGAGACAGAAACCGTGGGACAAGTGGAACCTAGATTTTGCCCTACCTACAGGAATCTTAAAGTAAAAAGGATAGTCTAGCTATATATTTATACATTATAGAGAAAGCCACAATAATGAATTATTTCTATTCTTGTAAAGAAGATATGAGAAGGAATATCACAAAACCTGTTTTAAATGTCTGCAATGAATAAACCTAGTACTTCATAACTACACATAATTGAAAATCCAGATGTGGGTGTTGTCCACACACATATGAGTCAGTCACTCTGCTCGGTGCCCTTTGGAAGAGTTAAACATTTCAGATAGACCTATTTATAAATACCATTATATTGAGTTTATATCATCCGAAAAAGTAAAAAATATAACTTTTGTTAAAACAAATACTAGCGCTAGATCGTTTCGTCCAGAAATTCTCTTATTTGGTTCATAACAAACGCAAAGAGCTTTTGCAGACAATGGTTTGCGTCTGCCAAGGAAAGACATTCGTTCCCATAGCAACTATTAGTAAAGGCTTATTTTTTTTCAGAAGCATGACGGGAAATATATTGGCACACAGCGGCGCTATGCCAATCTAATATCGTAGTATATAAACTGAAAGCTGCCATGATGTGACTCCATCCAGATTCACAGCCTGAAAGATTCAATCATCTCATTCCCTGGAAAAGTGAAAAAAAAAAAATAGGATAAGACTGTAGTAGCTAAGGTTAGACAAATTATATAACATTTAAGAAATGTGCAACCAATAAAAGTGAGTAAATGATGGAAACAGATGACTTTATAATTTCAACGAAGGCTTAGTCATACTCTTGGGCTATTTCACCTTAAAGAAACTTTCTGAGAATTAACTAGGCAAAATGTGGTTTGGCACTCTGATAAAGTCAATATTCTTATACCGTAAAAATAAATTTAGTATACCGTTTTTTAACATTTGGCCATGGTGTTGTGAGCCTTGGTAGAAAAGAGTAAGGTTTGAAAATGTGTCTAATTTATTTACTATTCCGTATCCTTGTTACAGTAGACCAACACGTTCTATTGCATGGGACATTCAGAATCTCAGTTTAGAAGTAATGTTATGTGTTGACTTGAGCTGTTTAATGGGCCACAGAGGGTGCATGCCTACAAATCTGTACATGCCAAGAGCAGGACTATCAGAGAAGATGTGATTTCATCAGTTTTAGGGCCGGGATATACATTTTTAATAACATATTTGTCAACTGGAAATCTTAATTAGATTGATAGATGTACTGGGCTGTCCGTAGGAGAACTTTCGTCATGGCCCTATAGCATTACATTTGTTGAAAAGACGTCGGACAAATCATGACAGGTGTTGAAGTAAGTTCCCTCTGTGGGGGCCTAGTTTTGCCTTCAATTTTATTTATTTTCTCATTGTTTCATTTCCTTTTTATCTTGCAAATGCTCTATTTCAGAACATCTATCTATCTATCTATCTATCTATCTATCTGTCTATCTATCTATGCATACAAATTCATGCTTGCTATTCAAAGTTTGAAATAGCAAGGTGTATTTGTAGCTTGTAGTACAAATCACATTCTATCCTTGTATGCGGCTTTCTTTAGCTTCTGTTGGTAAAGTATCTCTTAACATGTTATTTTAAACCCTGGCCGACTCTTAGCTTGCCAGGCCGGGTCATGTAATCACGCATGATGAAATTCAGTCATATGATATACAGTAAGTGTCAATTTATTTCCTGTCACCACTGGTACCACAGTCATAGAAGACAAAACTCTTTAGCTTTTTAGCTCCATGGTTTATGGATGCGGTAGCTCTTATCATGATTTAGTTCACTTTGCTTGAACGTTCTTACTTACATAACCCCATGCTATGACTTTGACAAAGACATTCGCATACCTCCCGACTCGGGGGGGGGGTCTGGGGGTGGAGCCTGGGATGTAGAGCATCATTGATTTTATGAATGAAAAATAGCTTGGAAACTCAACAATACACCTATTACAGTGACATTTGAAACAATAGGCTTGTTTGTAGAAGAACGTACATCTGAATCATGGGTTAATGAGAAGCATATTGGTGTTGAAAAAAAGTGTATATTTCATTGTATGTGATAGGCAGAATTGACATCATTATGCTGTCAAAATATTATCATGCTCTACCAGTTTTTAATTAGTATTTTTAAGTGTGTGGGAGTTATATCTTTCCATGCAGAATACCAAAACCCGAAAAATGACAAATATTATTAGAAAACGTCAGTAAGCCAACGCAAAGTATTTATTCTATTGCGGAAAAAAAAATTATACCTAGTTAATAAAATGTGTGGCTCTATGTTTTGAGACAGAAGTTTTTTGCATTTATAAGGACCAAGTAATTTGTTTCCAGATGAAATGTATTCACTCTCCAAAAACATTGTCAATTATAATGTAAATGAAATGTAAATGTTATTCTGATGGTTTGCTAGTGTTACATTCGTGATCGGTTAAGTTATGGGCTCCAACAGCATTGTTTAAAATTAGCAGTTTACATAATAAAGGTTTAACTATCTGGTACCCACAGGGAGAGCAACACATTGCATTTGCATTGCAACATCTTCAGCAAAAAGTTCCTAATTTTCTGTAGAGCTACATAAAATTGTTTCATGATTAATATTATTTACACTATAGGCTGGAATGATCCGAACAAAAGAAGATGAATATTTCATTGAACCACTGGAAAGAGGCAAGCAAAATGAGGAAGAACAAGGGAGAGTACATAAAATATATAAAAGATCAGCTGCAAAGCAAGCTGTCCCTGATGATTTCACCAGCAGACCAGGTCAGTTAAAAACAAAGCCATAACATGTTATTGACGTAACTTTGTTCTTATTAACCTGTATGTTGGTGGCTAAATATTTCTGTGGGGTTTGTAATTAATTGAAGAACAAACTAGGGTGAGCTGGCCTCCTCTGTAAGCAGAGACTCCTAATTTAACCTGCAAGTTAGCAACACCTATTATAATTATAAGTGGTATGTTGGGTCAAATTCATACATGTGCATATGCCAGGGTACCTTTCTGCTGCAAATCCTCTATCCTTACATGATTCACAGTTACAGGCAGTTAGCAGGGGTAATAGATATCCTTTCCCTGGTAAATGTGATGTCATACCCAGCACTGTCACTGACAGCATACAGTCTTGTGAAAATAAGTACACCCTCTTGGAAATCTATGGTTTAACATATCATGACATTATAACAATCATCTGTTCCTTAGCATGTCTAAAAATTAGGTAAATACAACCTCAGATGAACAACACATGACATATTACACCGTGTCATAATTTATTCAACAAAAATAAAACCAAAATGGAGAAGCCATATGTGAAAAACGTTATGATTCAATAGCTTGTAGAACCACCTTTAGCAGCAATAACTTGTAGTAATCATTTTCTGTGAGAGACTTTATCAGTCTCTCACATCGTTTTAGAGCGATTTTGGCCCACTCACTTCAGTTCACTGAATTTTCACACGACTTTAAATGTCTTGCATGACAGTAGTGGACAGAAAATAATTTTCTCAGATCTTCTGCCAGACACCAGTACACCAAATGCTAGGTTTTATATTGTTTGGTCTTTATGTGAATACATCCTATTAAAAGTGATTTTTTTTGGTTCAAGATGTGAAAAGTGGCTCCGGTCATCTTAGACTGGGGCCTGTCCACAACTATACCACATGTGCCCAGTGGACACACTAAAAGGTAATCTGGTACATATATTCCAGACAGCGTTTGAAACATGCACTTTGCATTTAATATATATTTATCAATATTTAAATATTTTTCTCTTTGCAGTAAACAGTTTTGTTGTGTCAATATACCCAATGATTTGTGGAGATTTTTTGTCCACAGTTGAACACTGTATGTAAATTAACCCTGTTAAACAGAACATGATATACAGACACCTCTTCTTGGAGTCATACAAGAATCATAGAAACATAGACTAAAATAGCAAAAAAAAACATAATAACACATAATATTTGGCTAATCTAGTCTGGACCTTTTCCTGCCTAAAACCTTAATTGGTCCTTGGTTTTGTTTTATGTTCAGGATACCTTATTCCTTTCTCTAGCATTTTCATTCATTCCGAGTTTCATTATCTGATAACAATCTGTGGCATGCTGTTAGTGTTTTGGATGGAAGCAAAATCCTAAACTAAGAAGAACACATTTATGGGCAGCAGAAACCTCCAAGTTAAACAAAAACAATTAATGGGATTCAACAAAGAAACAGTTATAAACAAAAAAAGCATTATGTTTTATTTGATGTAGAAGACGTTAATGCCCATATTAGTATTTTCCAACTTACGTTTAATACAAAAATACAATAGAATATATAGCGTTATATATACACTACCAAAATCCTTGTCTCATATATATATCCCATTGTTGTCCAGTAGAAGACCAGAGCCTTTTTTATAAAGTATCTTTGGTAATATCTAAACCTGAAGCATTAACTATCCAGATGTCATTTCACAAGAGTTGGTGCGTATGCTTCCTTAACCTCAATTACATATGGGAGAGATGCTTGACTTGAAATATACTTTTGGTAATTAGCATCAAATAATGTCAGTAATAGTGTGGGAGATTTTATCTCTGTTTCTGGGAGGATTTCCCCTTCCTCAATGAGTCAAGATGCTTGTGTATATGGTGAGGTTGTCATGACACCGGGCCCGAGTCCTTTTGTCACAGGTGGGAACCCATAGACATTAGACATGATTTGAGCGTTGCTCCTGGTTGCTTGGGAATGCAGGACCTTAGAGGAGAAGCTGACACAATAGAGGTTCTAATTACGCTCTTATGTTTGGACATACAATTAGTTGCTAATACCAAATACAAACCAATGGGTGGATGCCCTGGACGTTGATCAGGAATGCCTGCTTTAATTCTATGTGCTAGCCATAAACTACTTAACAATTAGATGAATGCTTGGGTAATACATTCATATATACAGTACCTAAATATTCAAATTTCCTCTATGATAGCTAATTGTAATAATGCTTTATAAAAAATAAAAAGCACAGGAAGTGCAATGGGGTTAACTTATATAAAGCTTGAACCACCTGCAATGCTGATGTACCGGTATGCACTTAAAAGTAGACTTTATTGAGATGCACCAGTTAGATAGCAATTTGAAAAGCATATATTATTTAAACTTAGTGTTCAATTTTTCAGTTAGCAAAAACATATTCATCAAAAATCTGTTGATATATTTAATAAAATAAGTTATGGATGATTGCCCTTTCCCTTCTTCATAATTTGAGGAAAACTAGTTTTCATCAACCTTTTTTCCAGGGCTTTTTGGAGTGATGCCTATCACAACTTGATACACAAGGAAATACCGTGGATACTTTGGCGCATTGATGACTTACTTTATTTATGAACTTCTGTATTTGTAAAATGTCCTAAAATAGCATTTGCATACCATTAATTAATCATAGCAACCTGCAGACCTCTGTTACTGCAATTGACACATAAACATTTACCTTCTACATCAGTACAATTGGTAATTTCATAATGTGCCGTTTTCCATTATGTAAGATGAAAATACGTTATATCTCGGATTATCAGTGTAAACAGATTGTGATGTGAGTTTATACACTTGTCTTCTTATCTAAACAACACATTTTCTTCTCTGCGGTGAGAACACATTAGAGAACTAGTCCAAATGACCTTAGCTATGACGTCTTATCCAAACTCTGCAGAATGCTTATGCTAAATAACTACTGAATTTAATTTCTTGCCTTGTTCTTTATGAAAATGTCACATCTTAATTTGTAGACAATCAGCCCATTTCCTTCCTTTTTTATTATTGCACAAACAAGACAAATGAGACGTTGCCTGATCTGAGAGGCAATGTAGACAATGGTTTTTATAGAATTCCTTGTAAGAGACCAAGCTGGTCCTTTTGGATGTTTGAAAAGGACTCCTTGGTTTAGTGGTTGCTTTTCTCTTTAAACGTTATTCACGCAGAGGTCATTCTGAGGATCTTTTTAACACAATGAAAAACATCATTTAATCTTTTCTTTACTGTGGGAAATGTGGGTAGCAGTAACGAGCACAAGGATTTGCACATGCTGCCCCCTCTTGCTTCTACAAACGCTCAGCATCAAGTATACATTTAAATGTATTACTAGATATCACTTTTATTACAATTTACAAAGTTCTTTAATGATAATTTCCCTTTAAACAAATAGGAACTGATTTATCTTACTCGTCAATCATATTGTCTAAGTACCTTGGCCTGATGTAGATTAATTAGAGAAGCATTTTTTTTATTCTAAGGACATGTGACGGATTTGTACTGCCAAGTTTTTTCTGCTGTTGTTTTCTTCTTTTTTGTTGTGCTTTATTTTTATGATGAAGGCATAGAAATAAAGAATAAATAGTAAAAAGACCATTGATAGTGTTAATTACTATACAGAACTGATACTGAAGAGTTTGATTTATAAACTCATGCAAATTATGTGTATATATGCACATGCACACACACTAGTTGAACAGTTTTGATAGAGGTTTTTGATGTGGGGAGTTATGCAGCATCAGTCTAATATTGGTCAAATCAGAACTAGAGCATGTATTGGCGGTCTGTGTTAAAGCTCTGGATATGGAAAATGCTCACCTGCATGTGGAAAGTAGCAAACACAGAAAAGGAAGTTTAGCTGAATGAGATCTGGCTGACTTTACTTCAGATGCAGGGCCAATATCAGAAATCATGGTGCCCAGTACAATCTTAACACCTACTAACATACTTATACACACAAACTAACATATGTAATTACACACATATCTAATTACACACAAGGTAACATACTAACAGAATAACAGTAACATAGTTTCACAAACATTAACATACTTACAAACACACAGTAACATACAAACATATTTACACATACCAACATGCCCATGAACTAACATACTTACACACACAGCAACATATTTAGACATACATAATAACATACACACACACTAACATACTTATACCCATATACAGTAACATACTTAGACAGACTGACATATTTATTTACACTTTCACACAAACAACCTATCTTTGTTGGCTCAGGAGGGCTAGAGAGGTGCCAGTTCTTCTGCTCTTTCAAGGTCCTCACACGCTATGTCTGTGCGCAGGGAAATTCCTAGCAGAGACCTTGCTTTCCTGCGGCCAAGCAGGGAGTACCGTTTTACCCCCTGATGGCAACCCTGTTTAGATCAGCAGACCCAAATTAGACCTAGGGTTCCAGTGTTTGCCATTTTGCCCATCTCTGTTTGTTGTTTAATATTATATAAAAAATATTTCTTAATGTAAAGTCTTTGCTGTTGTATTACCATATTTAAAATAATGAATTCCCTCACCACATAGCTCCACTGTCAATATACTTTAGAGTATTTCTAGAGAATTTCTTAGAACTGTGTTACATTACATTTCCATGGCACTGATGAGTTCATAATAGAGATCATTACTTAAATTGAATTATGTCCATATGAGTACAAACTAATTAAAAGCTAAGTGTCTATTGCTCACCCATTGGAAAAACAAACATTGGTTCACTTCACAATGTTTCTTTTCAGTGTGTAAAAGCATTCAGTAGTGAGGCAAATCGTTATATATATATATATATATATATATATATATATATATGTGTGTATGTATATATATATATATATATATATATATATATACATACATACATATATATATATATATATATATATATATTTCAGAAAGAATAGTTTACATTAAATGTATAAGAAAATATATTATAGAGAAATACTTATATAGCTTTAGTAGCCTATACATATATATAATATTAAACAGTGCAACGCTCCACAGCTAACCCCAACAGGAAAGCATATTATGGCAAACAAAAAAGGAGGTCACAAAAAAGTCATTTAAATGACTAATGACTAATTGGGTAAAGTGGCAGACATAGGTTACATGGCAGACAAGATTCAACCTAGCTATGACAAAATGTTTACATTGCTGTTCCTTTATCATAGATGTACCACTATGGGTTAACACTTCTCCAGTGCCTGTACACTTGTGCAGCATCACACATGCATGGGCATTACAAATGGCAATGCTGTCCGCCTGGAGATAGGCAGCAGGGACCAGTAAACAAAATAAGTGATGTTTCTGATTGAAACACTGCCATATTGGTGAACAAAGGGCATCATCAAAATGCTGAGAGTTACTGTATCGCAATGCAAGTCTATGCACTTACCACCTATAAATTGTACATTGTGTAGAGCTGGTGGCATCAACGACAAGTAGGACATTTCTTAACAGGGTATAGACTTGCCTGAAGTATTATTGTTCCTTGGTAAGCCCTCAAATGAAAAATGTTTGCGCACGAACTCAAAAGAGCTAGAAATATGAGAAACTGTATTGAAAATGCAGTGAAGTAATCTTCAAGGAACACTAAAGAGTAAAGATAAGAAATAACATGACATAACATAACAAATGTCATCTGTATCACTAATACAGTAAGCACACCTCCATATAGCATTTTGTTGCTCATTTTAATATTTTCAAGATGACATTAACAGGGTTTCAATGTCAATTTATTATATATTCTTAGATTAAAAATATTCATAGGTTGAGTAAAACAGCATCAGATTGAGGTTGACAGTCTTTCTTCAGACCAATGGGTTTTGATGATGTGTTATTAGGATGAGTATTTTGAGAATATATAACTGTGTATTTGATAATCATGTGTTATTAGTTACTGCACAGAAAATAAAGCAATGGTATGGATAACATATTGTTCATGCTCATGTTATGTTAACATCCAATCCATATCTAAAATTGCAAGTTAAAAAAATTCTTTAAATTTAACATTCTCTGGCTCTCCTAGGTTACCAAATTGTTATGTAGTAGCCTTATACTTGGGAACTTCAAAGGGTAGTCTACCCGTTACTTGGAGTGGCTTTTTGAAGGGGCGGGGCTACCCTCACATAGAGCTGGGGCTAGCCATAGACAGCAGGAATGCAAACAGTGCTCCCCAGCCCAGAGACAGAAGAAACTGACCCAAGCCCTGGTAAAGCAAGGCTACCCTGGAGAGTCTGTGTAAAAACCTGCAGAGTTCCCATGGTCCATATGGGTATCACAGCATATAAATTGTATTAAAGCTAGCGCAGCACAACTTCGGGCAACTGCCAGAAAGGGAGGGAGCTCTTAAGATGGTTCTGGTTTGGCGATGGCTTCTGCTCCTCTCCTTTGCCATCAAGCTGGGGCAAACCAAGTATGTCCTTGGAACCCACACTGACCAGCCCTATTATTAAGTGTTCATCATGGTCATTGTATTGTATATCATAAGTAAACATGATGCACTTGAAAACAGAACATATGGTCACCCTATGTGCATTATTTCTACATTTAAAAATGCAATTTACAATCTGTCTGTTTCTTCTTTGCTGCCAAATAGCAAAAGAATTCTGGTTGAGAAATGATGTGCTGTAATACTGATTGCATTAGGTCTACAGGTCATAATAGCATCAGTATATACAGTGATCAAGCCATCTTTCATACACAGCAATTTACTATTACTCAAATATCAGTATAAATGTGTTTTCTCATACTGCAAATACGGTAATTTTGCTTTTCCACCCACATCTTAATGCATTTTATACTTTAAAGTCACTTAACACTATGATATCAGTCTACAAAATATGCTGTTATAGCTAAATTAAACAGTATAGTTTATTATATCAAGCAAATAATAAAGGGTAGTTGTCTCGCTGTTGTGTAATGTGTATAAGCTAGAGCCACTGTTTAAAAAGCTGCCATACTAAAATTATTGTAACATTTTATACAATATAAAATAGGCTTTTGGCTGGCATTAAACCACTAAATGAGTAGGCTAAGGAACAACTGGTTTTTTAGACTCCTTGAGCCTTATTGTGAGTTAAAAGAACAGTCATGTGATGTCATATTCCAGCATCCCTAGTCACTGTGCCACTGCAGATACATACCAGTGGGTGATTGAACCACTCTTCGCTCTGCCTTCTCCCAATAAGCCACTGAATATCTAATTTATATACAACTGAAGACAAAGGATTGCTCCATGACCCCCAGGTGTAAAGGAAATGGTGGTTGGAAATGAACAATGTGGCATTATATGGTCATTAAATGTTTAACTGCTTATTAAAAACAAATTAATGACATTTTATTCCTGCAGCTTTTCTGAAAAATGTATGTTCATTCTAAATTACATGTATTTATTGTAAGCAGTTGCATGGGTGTAGAAACCCCTAAAAATCTTGGGGGGACAGCATTTTCCCCCATCAGATCCCCACTTTCTTCCCATCTCACACTATCTACCCCCTCTCCTCCTTCTCACACTATCTACCCCCTACCTACCCTCCCTTCTCACATTATATACCCCTTCTCACACTAGCTACCCTCTCCCTACCCTCCCTTCTCACTAGCTACCCTCTCCCTACCCTCCCTTCTCACTAGCTACCCTCTCCCTACCGCCCCCTTCTCACTAGCTACCCTCTCCCTACCCCCCCCTTCTCACTAGCTACCCTCTCCCTACCGCCCTTTGTAGTTCATTTAGCCTGCAGTCCTGTGGTGGGAGCACGAGGCCAGCATTTTGAACATAAATCTGTTCTGTGCTGATCTTTAAGCTTATCTACGGATGACTAGATCATTTTCAAACACCGAGCAAATCACCGTTCATGTAATGATTAAGTAATAGATTTGGTTCATTGAGTTGTGTGTTTTGCGCCAGAATATCATACATGAAAGCAACAACTGCTTAATAATATGTTTTGTAATAAATTGGTTAAATAGCAGAATGAAAGTTCTCCATCAAAATAGAGGTTTCAGGGTCATTTAAGATTACAATTATTTCATTGTATACCTTTTTTAATGCAGATTTGACTCCTACTCTAATTACTTGGTTGGCTTTGTAAAGCAACACTGGAGATTTCAACATCCTGCAGCTTAGTGAATCTTCCTCAATATATGTCTGCAGACACTAGGCTAAGTGTATCTTGTGTGTGCCAACAAAGCATCTGTTTGACTTACATTCTACATCTAGGACATTTGTGTCCAAGATCAGTAAACCAGAGAGATAGTTTCCTGTTATAAAACTGGAGGAGTGAAACGCTGGACTTACATAGGAAGATGCCTTCACAGTATGTAAAATACAAGCCTAGGCGATATGGCTTGCTGCATACATCCAGATAAACACACATAGGTCAAGGTTAAAGGAATAGCTGTGTTTGGTGACATAGAATGCCAACTATGTGGAATTTTAACAGCATAAATATTGTATGAAAATATTTATGTAAGTACGAGTCTAACTTATTACAAAAACCAAATGGACGTCAAATGCTTTCTCAGAAGAGCAATGACTCATACATATCTTTTGTCACCAACGGTTTGTGGTCATTACAACATACCTCTACTGAGTCAATGAATCATTAATCGATGAATAAAACTATAATTGTCCTTAACTATTCAGTTGCGATGAAACATTTTCTCAAGCTGAAACAATGCATTTCTTATTGAGTTGTGTCCTTTAGATAGACCCATGCACCTGCAAAGACACTGATTAAAAGGTGGGATGTGGCTTCTTCACTAGCAATAAGAATTGCCAGTCTTTATCGGAAGCCAGAACTCGCATAATAGCCTGTAATTATGGCAATGACTTTCAGATTCTAAAACTCAAGTAGCTGCGAGGCTGAAATACAACGGACCCTTGTTATGTGTTGAGTTTCCACTGTATGGAAAACATAAACTTCTTAGTTGAGGATCACAAAATGTCTGGTTTTATACAATATTATGTTTTAGCCCTTGAAAGAATTATGCAATTACGCAGTTGGCACATTAATGTGAAATAATAGACATTAATGCATGAAGAAGTAACAGTTTAATAGAATTGTGCAGGCATTGTTTTTAACAACATACAGTATTGGGCAAAATGACTGTAGCCAACATGTAGCTCTAGTTGGACTGCGATCCCCATGGTGCTCAAGAATTTCCTGCAGCAGAAGCTCATTGAGGTTGGACCTTCAGAAAATATAGTGAAACTGAAGAGCTGAAACACAACTCTTCTGTAGACTCTCCTGCCAGTTGTGCTTTAGAGAAACTATATAACCATATATAAATTTAATATCGATGGAAAACCCCCTCTTGACATTCACTATGTGATAGTAAGCAGATGTCCCTTGTTCCCAGCACCATGATTTTTGTCTCCTTATAATGATTCTTTTAAAATATTTTTAATAAAGTTTTTTCAAAAAACATTTTTTTTAACATAACAAATAATACAAAATAATACATAGTACATACAAAAGCATACTTGAATTTAACAGCATAGTCTAAATAAAACAAAAGAAGAGGGAAATAGGGAATGGGGGGTGTTATGTTTCTTCTTAGAGGCTATACATAGTTATGCATTAACCGCTTTGTAGAGCTTCTTGACAAATTAACCACAGGCCATTGCTAGCTGATCCTTGAAGACAGTTAAGGAGTATCAGTTAATATTTCAGAAACATATATATATATATTTGTGTCAAAAGCAACAGTTCACCGTTCTTCATTGGCTCATCTTGTGTGCATAACCCTTAACTAGTCTTAACGTGTTTGAATGAGCAGGGCCTTCCCTCCCCCATGATCTAAAATAATGCAAATTCAAATTAGAAGTAGCATAGCAATAATGGGCGGGAGATGGAAAAATGAACGCTATGTAAACATGAATGGATGGAGAAGTCATCAAGTCACAGATCTTTGTTTGCCGCAGCACCTCTAAAAAGTAGAGCTTTACTGGAAATGCTTGTGAATAATAGAAGTACATTTTGTTTTTGGGAAATGCCAAAAATTTAAGGTGCTGTTCCATGTACTCAGCGGAACACTTTTATACCTAAAAGCAGCGTTAAGACATCATTCATAGGACTACTAAAAAGCCCAGGCCCTCCCCTAACAGAATTATTTAATCATTACATCAAAATTTTCTTCATTCATATTTATGTCATGAACACATTTGCTATGTGACACAAAAGCAGATACGCCATAAAAACTAAAAAGGCTTTCTTAAATTTTGTGGATTTTTTTATGTGATTAAACTTTCAAAAGAATGAATATCACAGCTCTTATACGATTTATTTGTGTAACATACTAGACTATTATTAGTGCAGCGTATGCTTCCTGACAGCTTTTTTTATCTATGAAAATTGGTGTTTTAGCTGTGAGAAAACAAAATCTTAGATTCCATAGAATATCTTTTTTAAGCTCTTATGGTACTACTACCATGGAAATAATGCTTTTGTGGCTTCAGCTATGGTTTTTGCCATTGGCATTCTAAAAATATTGTATCGCTTGTGAGTTTGATAATTCCAGAAAGGTTGTAGTTGGACCTTGAGACATTTTTGTCTTTAACAAACAATTTTACTCCAATTTGCTCAGGCCATTATCTTGAGAGGGACAGTTTTAGTTTCCTTTGTTTGTATAAATCTGTATCAAGTTCACTGTATTGTGCTGTGGAGTTTTATTGATGATTTACAAATATCAGACACAAATATAATTATAATTTAATTAATTTAATATCAATCCTAACGTACAAGCAATATTATTCCACTACAATGGGAATTATCACTTGTACATAGGAACTAGTCAGGAAGAGATATGATTGGACCTCATGAGTATGCCTGCACACTTCCCAGGGCTGGTTGCCCTTCCTCTCGCCTCCTTCTTATTGGAGATTGGAAGGGTGTGGCTGCGACAAGGGGTGAGTCTAGCTCCAATTAGCTTTTGCAGGGGTGGTAAGTGGGTGGGAACCTGCAGGAGTGGACAGAACCTGGAGAAGATTAAAAGACACAACGAGCCCTCTGGAATCAGTGTTTCACTTGAAGACTCTGGGTTCTACTCATGAGGAAATAATGAATTTCTGCATTATTTTTGAAACTTGGGTACTGCTGTTGATATATTCTTTATTTAAAATTGCACATGGACTCCATCCATCCATTAGGATGGTTTATCTCAAAAGAATTTAAGTTCCTAAGCAAAACATATTTTAATCTCCTTTTCTGAGTTCCAGACCGGTTAAGAATAATATTGTTGACTTTCAGGATTTGAATCAATTATAGGCACATAACAACAATTCACTTTAATATATTGCAAGTTGTTCTGGTAATGAAATAGTGATTGCATTAGACATGAAATAAATGGAAGAGGTTTTAAGCCAGCATGCGTATAAAAGTAGTTTATTTCATGCCAGAGGATTAGGAGACTTTTTTTTTCAAGAAATGACCTCATACATTCTTTGCTGTGAGTCTGGCACATGCATTAGACACTTGAATCATTTCTAAAAACAACTTCTATCTAACATTGTCATAATATAGTAGCAGTCAAGTTATCTCACTAAGCTTTCTAGGATTACAGTGGATGTTCCACGTAACCCACTTACTTGGGTTTATGCCAGTGGCAAGCTTGCAACGTGATTAAATAAGGTCAATCAGTTCTTACTGATAAGCTATTACTGATTTGCATATGTGTATATAATTATTTCAGATTTAGATGTTACTGAGATCTAGGAGATCAAGGTACTAATGCACAAAACTAAATGAAAACTGTCAAGACATATTCTATTAATAACAAATACATTTCAGTTTGCTCCTGCAAATGTAATACGTCTGTTAAGAAACCACAGAAATAGACACTCATGTAACTGTTGATTCCCACAACCTCCTACATATTTCTACTTATGGCTTATGATTTAGACTTAAATTAAATGCTTCATTTAGGTAATTTTAAGTATTTAAATTATTTTGATATAATAATTGAAGGGAATAAATATAGAACAACTACTGCATCTTTAAGACACCTGATCTCCCTGACCAGCCCATCGGTAGAGGTTTGAGTTGTTACAGCACAGACCCCTATCGCAGCTCCAACGTGGCCACCTTACAGAACAGTGAAGCTGTGGATGAGGAAGCGGGGAGGGCTAAGATAGTCGGGTCATCCCACCTCTTGTCTGGACAGTTGAAATGTTGACTAGCCCTAATGTTATACTTGTTCATTTTCTGTTTCAAAGTCAAAAGTGTTTTATAACCTTAGTCTTTCCGATCTGGAGTTTCATTGTAGAATATATATATGTCATGAAAGCAGGAAAAAGTTAAAACGGTGTCCAACTTTATAATGGGTTGGGGTTTAGATCTTGGAACCTATCCGCCCTTGCAGCCTTTTTAAGGAGGAAGAGAGAGAGATACATAGATTAAATCTTCTAGTACAACTTGCCTCCAACTCTAGATTGGAGGCATTGAACCAAACACCCGTAAATGACTGGGCCTCAAGTCTAGAGCAAGCTGTTGAATGAAATGACTGAAAACATGATATTTTAGCATATTTATTTAAATAACCTTTTCAATGTTAGCATTATCAAATGTGGAGCTGTTTCAGCACCCTTGTTTATGAAACAAAATATTAGTTGTTTTATGAAAAGTAAGCGTATTCATTTTGTTTTTTTCCAATTCAAGTAGTCTACAGCTTCACCTATAGATGTAAAATTTCACCTACCTATAATACTTTAGTAGACCACTGTTTGTGAGCAGTTGGGGAGCACTCATGAAAGCCTCCAATTGGATTCAGAAGCCATTAATAGTTGAATAATATTTCCAGGATCAGTGTCAGTAGTTGATGCAAGTGGACTGCAAAAGCACATAGTGTATTTATTATTCTGCTCTTCTATATTTTAAGATATTTTTACATACTTTGCAGTACAACCAATATTCTCCCAGAATTTCTCTTGGAAATTTCAAACATTTACTTGCGGTTTTCTTGTTTCGAGGCATTTGCCTATATGTGGTATGTGATTTACGAGAGTTATTTCTGAGAGACTGGTTTACAAATACTCACAATGAATTTTCCATTCATGGAAGGCGGTATATAGCGTCATGACAGTATATTTCCATGGCATCTTTTACTCTACTTGCTAGATAAAATAGTGAAAAGTAATTTTAGTACAAGGCCTGGTATTTGAAGTTACCACCTATGTACTAGCACTCTGTTCTCACTTCTAAGTCAAAGATGTTGAGGTTGAGCTGTGATGTTTGGTCGCATGTCTAGTGTTTTACCCACAGTAACCATGTTGCTCTTTTCAACACAACCTAAAGAAACCTTACTCTTTTGATGTGGAAAGGTGAGAGAGTTATTTATGAGTTATTAACCAACTGTGATACTGAGAAAAAAATTGAGCTCTGTGAACCCAAACCAAACTTTGTTGTTACATATAAAAGCCAATTGTGTGTCACTAAAATGCTTGGAGAAACGTAAAAATACTGTTTGATAACTATTTTCTTTTATAAATTTTACTTATCATGGTTTGTAGTATAAAATGTGTATTTGCGAAGTTTTTAAATAATATTAAAATTTTTTATTATTGTATTACAGTGGCAGATTTCTCAGGCCTTGAGAATTTAGACAGCATATATGCCAACGTTGAAAAGCAAGTCAATGAAACCATTAGACAACGCAGACATGCAGGAGAGAATGATTACAACATTGAAGTACTTCTTGGAGTTGATGACTCTGTTGTCAGGTTTCATGGAAAAGAACATGTTCAGAACTACCTCCTCACGCTGATGAACATTGTGAGTATCTTTTTTTTTTTATGTTACATACTTTTGTTTCCCAATTTGTATTTCTTCAGCACAGACAAAAGGAAACAAAACTTTGGAAAGGTTTGATGTCTATTAAACAACTGATTTAAGGTTTACAACCCAAAAACTATATAAGTAGCATGAAGTAGTAATTCACAAATTCATTAATATCATACAATAAGGATGTCATGTGCATAACTGTTTAAAAATAACATTAACACTTTAAATTGTGCCTATTTTATAAGCAATTTTGAGACCACAAGATTGTGTGGCTTCATTGCGCTTCACATAAAACATTCTGTAGATATCCTGTGCTAGCAGTAGTTCTATAAATGTTTCAGTTCCATTTCTTGTGTAGGCCTTTTAAAGTAATGCTTAGATTTAAGGTATCAAATATAGTTGGCTGGAGTCTGCTTTCTATGAGAATGTCTACAGAACTAATCCATATGCAGATCATGTTTCAGATTGTTTATTACTTATCAGACCGCAGTTGAGTGCGTTCCTTGTGTAATTAAGGTTTGTGGACATTTTATTTAAAGACTTAATAAATATAGAGCTTAATATAATAATAAAAAAAAAAGAATTTAACCCTTCACTCATGAATGGATGTTTTTTTTTATTGGAAGTATAACTAACCAATAGTCAACTTGTGATCTCCAGTGATCCTCGGCTAACTTTACACTGCAAACCATGAGGTTTGCTTTTTTTTAGTTTTAGAAATACTAATATTAAGCACTAAAGGGAAACTATCATAAAAATAACTTTTAAATATGTGGTAGAGAAATGGCAGCAATGGCTAACCCTCCCACTTCAGAGTGTCCTCCTTTTGCGATGAGAGCATCAGCCAATACAGTTAGAATTATCTTGTGAAATGTTGCAGATATTAACTAAGCAAACCTTATCAAATACTCTTATTTTATATTATTTAAGAAACATGCAGGCGGGTGGGAGACGGTCCACATTATGGGATAAATGTATCCACAAATGTGTGTCATCAGCACACAAAACCATTTTAGCAAAAATCTTCCCCGTACTACACACTACACAAGACTGGATCTGGAGGTGCACTCTTCCTAATGCTATCTTTTTTGGTAAAGTGTTTCCTAGTTGCGGGCGGTAATTTAAATGTAGTGCTAGACCCAGAACTAGATTGATCACTTGTCTGAAGGTGTGCAGCTTTTCACACAATCTCTTGCGTAATTTTTTTTAATCTTGTTCACCGTTGGTGAGTGACACATCCAGATTCGAGGGAATTTAGCCATGTTTCCAATGTTCACGAATCCTGCTCTAGTCTTGGCTACCTGCTTGTCTCCCCTTGTTTTTTGCCACAGGTCACCTTTTCCAAAATAGAATACATAGTAGTATTGGATAATGCTCCTGTCCGTTAACATTGACTTTATCAAGCCACTCGCCATGGGTCTCACACTGGTTCCTATCAACCAGAAAAGACTTTATGTTGATGATAAATTAACTTACTATTATGACAAGCCCTTATTTTGGGAAGCTTCCACGGCAGTCATGAGGGGTAACATAATCTTGTAGGGCCAAGTAATCCATGACGTGGCTCTAGACCAAGACCTTTTAGTTAAAAAAATTGGTAGTGGGAGGGTGGTGTTAAAAATCTTTGCTTTTGTAGATTATGTTCATTTCTATATCTCACATGCGACCCAATCTCCCCCAGTTATACTTGTAACCCTGTCAAGTTATGGTATAGTTTCTGGTTTCACCATAAAGGCCCTTTACCTAGCCCAGTCCCAGTTCAGACGATAGTTGCCTCAAATATGGAGGCCAATCTATGTCACTGTTGATGGGATTCCCTAGTCATACAGGGATTTTGCGGTGAGGTAAAAGGAAACAAACAAGAAATCTGTGGGCTAACACTGTGCCCCTCAGTAGCCCTACACTGCTGACACTCACCGGAAAGGTCACTGGAGGACAGAAGAGACTCAGCATGGTCTGTCTAGAAAACAATATAAGGGGCAGCAGACATTTCACTTATTGGATTTACAGCAACTTTGAATGAGACTTAAATAATTATTGTCATTTAGGTTTCATTCGTGCATGAAAAAAGTCGTATCTGAGGTAAAATAAGCTCATTTGAGCAGGGCTCTCCTCACCTGTTGTTCTGTAAGTCCAATTGTTATGTGATATACTACTTGTTGTGTCCTGTCTACCCACTGTACAGCGCTATAGAATATAATAGTGCTATATAAAATAAGACATAATAATAATAATAATTATAAAGTGGAAAGTTGTGACATGAAGAAATACATTAGATTGTTAACTGGCAAATTGTGATTCACCGCATTTTCTCTCTCACTCAGGTAAATGAAATCTACCATGATGACTCCATTGGTGTTCATATTAATGTGGTTCTAGTACGCATGATAATGTTGGGTTATGCAAAAGTAAGTACAAATAAGCAATTTGCTGAAACATTGTAAAAATTGGCACAGTTTCTTCTAAACTTTATTAAAAATTATAACAACACTACTGGAGGTACTAGTAAAAGTTAAAACACCACTTAATTTAGTGATTACAATAGCAAAGTCCATACTTAACAAAACAGGATATCCAGAAGTGACTGTCAAAGTCGAATGTATAACTTGAGCAAGAGCTCTGGTACCCATTAAGCAATTATGGATTATTCACGTGCAAATAATGCATATCCCAGTTATACAGAAACATAAAGACACATACACTGCATTCATGCCATCGCACGTACACACTAGTTGTTTCTGTCTGGAATTTTTAACACTCCCCATAGGGAACTGAAATCATGATTGATCTAGGAAAGAACACAGGTCAATATCTTGTTAATCCAGTTTCCCCCTGTGGCCATACTTGATATTGCAAGTTACAAAAATTGTTGGCCCAAATTTCTTCAATCGCAACCTAATTCCTTCTATTCCTTGCTGGCCCATCCTGCACGTAAATGTTTTAAAATAATATTTGAAGCTTGTCAATGCAAATACAAAAGTTTAATTGGATTTATTAAGCAATATTATCATTATAATGATTAATGAAAATCACTATACATTTTAATGCCTCATTGATAAACCTTGATATGGTCTGTGATGAAAAAGACAGTTATGATATTTTGTCTTTTTTACTGCAATGATTAAAGACTTATTCTGTTTGTGACATGTGTAAATATTGTTGATTTAACTAGATTGATAAAATATGTTTTTTTTTTATGCTTAGTCTATAAGCTTGATTGAGCGAGGTAACCCTTCTAGAAGTTTAGACAATGTGTGTCGCTGGGCATATCAACAGCAAAGGTCGGACCCCAATCACTCTGAGCACCATGATCATGCCATTTTTTTGACCAGACAAGATTTTGGCCCAGCTGGAATGCAAGGTGATGTAACAGATGTAATGTATGAAGAGGTGCCTGTGTTTTAAGGTGACCATTGTAATGACATGGAGAATGAAGCTCTAAGAGACACAAATACAAGGGTTACATGGGAAATTCTGTTTTCATTTTTTTGTGTGTGTTTCTTGGTATAAAATATTTTGTATTGTTTGTAATTCCTTTCACATTACTCCAGAGAGCTTTTGTAATGGAAAAATGAATCATTTTAAAATATGAAATAATATAGTTTGTGAAATAGATTTTTTAAAAAAAATCAGACATTTCTGAAATATACTCATGCACTCATGCATCTGCATCCCCAATGCGTTTGTGATTGAAATACTGCCAGGAGTGTCATTGACACTTTGTGACATTTCCCGAAAGCCAAATTCTGATGTCACAAAAGCTGAAGGGCCTGAAAGTTTAACCTCCAGAAACCTAGAAATAAATACTTTAGCTGTGTTTGTAACTGAAAGATTGTATATCTTATTTTCTAAAGTACTTGGCACTTAAAATGGATTTCTTGTTGAAATGAATAAAACATTTTTTTTTACTGTGACAGTAGGTCACAGAAGAAAGACATGATGCAATTTATTTCAGCTATGTTTTTTTTAATGATGTTTATCATCTACCACAGGATATGCGCCAGTAACAGGCATGTGCCACCCTGTAAGAAGTTGCACTTTGAACCACGAAGATGGCTTTTCGTCTGCTTTTGTGGTTGCCCATGAAACAGGTCATGTGTAAGTAGCACATGCCACATACATCTTCAAATGGTTCTCTTGGTACATTCCCCTGTTATCTGTCTTGACATAGCAAATACCATTGATGACGTGACTGCAGTTTTTTTTTCACATTATCTCAAATACAGGACATTCATCACATACAGCTCCAAGGGAATAACACTAAAATGTATTCCCTAGCGTCCAGGAAAGCTATGGCTTGTATGCTTTACTCGCATTTCTACCAAACAGATTATTAAAGTTATTTATATTCTTTTTTAATCCTTGTTTTAACTTACTTACTCATGTATCATCTTGTAGCAAACAATCCCACACTGTATCTTGTAAGCTCACAAATAGGACCCTTATAAACTCACTATGCTTGCCAGGAACTAAGGCTATCATAAGGCTAAATGGCAAGCACATGGACAGGGTGCTCATCTCTTCTTGTGTCTGTATGTGTAAATGTGTATATATATATATATATATATATATATATATATATATATATATATATATATATATATATATCTGTTAACCAGTTCTTTAAATTGTTTAGATAGAAGATAGATAAAGGCTTTTTCAGTTACAGCATGCTTGCTATTAATATAGATTCTCATATATTTTTAAAACAAGGGCATTCCTCAAGTTCTACACATGTAGCGTGCTGCTAAATCTATTTGCCACAGTAGACTGCTTTCACCTTCTTTGAAAATTCAGGAGCAATTTGTAGGTTGAGTCAATCAGTCTTCAACACAGGCCTTTCCTGTTATCGAGCTGTACTTGGCTGCTGAAGTTACCAGGGGAAAACCCTCATGTCCCTCACACCTGGATGTTTAGAAACATAAATACATGCTAAAGAATCCAGTCTTTGAGCTCACACCCCTGGGTCACACGCTGTTCTTGTCTGCTGGTTACCTACTGATCTGTTTGTGTGCTAATATTCCCACAGAAGTCCACTGCACATCTCGAAGGCCATTCTGAATTGAACAGTAATACAGAATCTTCTCATTTAAGCCTAGGTATGGAGCACGATGGCCAGGGAAATAGGTGTGGAGACGAAACAGCGATGGGCAGTGTGATGGCACCATTGGTACAGGCAGCTTTCCATCGTTACCACTGGTCTAGGTGCAGCGGTCAAGAGCTTAAAAGATACATACAGTAGGTGGTTTCTTTTACATAACCATTATGTGAATTCACTTCATGGAAGTTTTTTTTTCTTGAAGAATCTGGATAAACACAAGCCAACTACTGTGTTTCTTCAGCTGCCTTACATGGTACCTAGTTCCTCTAATTCGGTTTCACAGTTTAACTGTTCAAGGTGCAGTTCAACAAAC
Source organism: Spea bombifrons (assembly GCF_027358695.1). Taxonomy (NCBI): domain Eukaryota; kingdom Metazoa; phylum Chordata; class Amphibia; order Anura; family Pelobatidae; genus Spea; species Spea bombifrons. The sequence goes on from NC_071087.1 coordinate 53,851,523, forward strand.
TCAAATGGATGTACCTAAATGCGGTATTAGAAACACAATTCCTGTTACTGTTAAATGACCAAACCTTTTCCAGAGAAAACCTTTTTAATCATGTAAAATTTACCTCTTTCATACTTTACGCTTGGAACACCTAATTCAATGGTGACACAAAAGCCGACACTTACAGAGGTTTGCCACAGAAACAGCTTCTTAAAAGTTTCTCTGTTATTTTTGTGCACTTAAACATTTAGAGGGAAGAATACAATGGCGGATCTACTTAAGTGTATTTGCTTAATATATTAGAGAGTGCAATTAATGGTTTTGTCTAAGTAAAATAGTACCTTTGAGGAATAATTGTCACATACTGATTTCATTTAGCAGCACAGTAATTGGAGCAACTGGATGATTATAATTCACCCTTAAGAGACATAATCATTTTTCATGAAATATTATTATTCTTTTTCAGTTCTTATGACTGTCTTCTGGATGACCCATTTGAACATAACTGGCCTAAACTTCCTGACCTCCCAGGGATTAACTATTCCATGGATGAACAATGCCGTTTTGATTTTGGCGTAGGCTACAAAATGTGCACTGCAGTATGTAATTTTAATAATATCATGTTTGTTAAAATATCCCTTGAGCGCTGCTTGATATTTGTTGATTATACAAAATGTAACAATAATTGCCAGGATCATGAAATTCTGCTGGAAAAATGCAAAATGTCTTTAGGGCAAAATATCATGCCCCGGCGAAGAGCATTTCATTCTTTTGGGATATTTAATTGGGTCTTCTATTTTTTATATGCTAGTTATTAACCCATTGCAACTAAATGGTTATTTATTTTACTTAAAAAATATGATATTTCTTGGAGTGGGGGTGTCTCATATGATTAGTTTTTGAATATTAAAAATAAATCGCAATACACATAAATTAATGTTTTTTAACCCCTTAATGACAAAGCCTGTACATGTACGGGCTCAAAATGCATTGTTTTGAATGGGTTTAGGGACCGCCCATTGTCCTTAAGGGGTTAATAATTGACATAGTTTGAGATTTCTAAATGTCATGTTCTAAAGATTAACAATCAAAGTGTATCTCTCATATATTTACCTGCAATATATTATTGCCAGTATATACAGAGAAATATTTTGCTCTACCTTTTCAGTTCCGTTCCTTTGACCCATGCAAACAGTTGTGGTGCAGTCATCCTGATAACCCATACTTCTGTAAGACCAAAAAAGGTCCTCCACTTGACGGAACAGAATGTGCTCCTGGAAAAGTATGTATAATATAATATGTGAACTTATATTGTTGTTGAAAAAAACCTTTATAAATAGAACAAAGTAACATTTTAATAAAATACTTTAATTATAATCATAGAAGCCAGCCTATTGCAACTTTGCTGGAACTTCATGTTGGCGCCTAAACTTTTCGGACTGGCCTTTTATTTACTATTTTACTCTTCTCAGAAAAATAGCCTAAATGCTGGTCCCTGGTGTGGGTTTCAAGTCTTGTTTAGCAATGGTAAATTTTGGATTGCATTAGGATTGTGCTGGCACACATATCCTTAAATATTTTTTTTTTACTTATTATCAAATTCACGTGAAGGTGGTTTCTTTTGTTTCTAGTAACACATATCCTTAAACCAAGATTACCTGCAGGCTAAATATTAGTTAATGTTTAAATTCTCTTTATTTTAACAATATTAGAGGGCTATAGATTGCTCAGATAGATACCGCCTTTATGTATTTTTATGTATTAATTTCTACTCTTTCTGAGAAAAGGACACCATGTGTACTGTAACATGAGTATTACACTTGGTAAGATTATTCTATATGCATAACAAATTAAATATACTTTTCTTAAGGCTATCAATCTGATTTTGCATTCCAATACAAATGTTAAACATATTATCATTTGGTGAAACTACCAGCTGTATTATTTTATGCCGTTTAGCACTAGATTTGATACACCATCTTAAACTAATGCACCTTCTTCTGGAATGGCTTTTTTTTTTTGCCAAAAGACATTTTTATGGTTTGCTTTTTAGCCTGCCAGTAAGGTATTTTTATTTAAACTCTTTTTATGAATCTTCATATTTATGCAAGAAATACCTATATGACAACTCACATTTTTAGTAGATTTTTACATGGATACTGGAAATCAGAAGCTGGGACCAGCTTGCATTGCTATTTTAGCAAAAGGTTTGCAAATGTTTTGGAATGGCAGAATACATATTATGGGTTAAACCCAAGTGTATTATCTGTACAGCATTGGAAAATGCTAGTCGATCACTACCTACCAGTATTTCATATGTTCTGCAGTGTGAGCACACATATAATGCCAAGTATATTTCTATGTGTAAAAATGCTCTTAAGGTGTTCTGTAATAGCCTTTACATGTTAGCCATATGTGTAAAACTGAAGTGGTACCAGTTACCATATGGGAGAAAATATTATCACATGATAACTGCATATATATTATTACACTCATGACTTCATGACTATGACTTCATTTACTTGGAATTACACTGCATGTCAATTAGCTCTACTATTGGGATTCTATCAATAAAGTGGAATAAAATGTAATGGTGAGAATTATTTGCTTGACTGCAAGTCATTGTGAACATCCTGATTTTATTAGATAGACTTCAGAATTTTTCCAAGATTACATGGTTCTTCAGATCCCACTTGAGTTCCTCCTCATATATCAATTGAATATGTACTGTAAACATTAAGTAGGGTCGTGTTTGTAACAACACCTAACATGATCTTGTGGGATCACTCAGAAACTAAAACGCTCATAAACTTTGTGGAAAATATTATATTTGGTTGTGTAATTTATTTTTTGTGCTTATCTTTAGTGGTGCTACAAGGGTCATTGCATGTGGAAAACTACAAACCAAGTTAAACAAGATGGCAACTGGGGGACATGGACAAAATTTGGCTCTTGCTCAAGAACTTGTGGTATAGGTGTGCGTTTTAGGACACGTCAGTGCAACAATCCAATGTAAGCCTACACATTATGCTAGGGCTAAAGAGGATGGGGACGACGATGTAATCTCAGACTCCTCCTTAAATAATTTAAACAAGGAAACTTGAGAACAATTTGTGTTCAGAACATAACATTTGTGAACTTAACATTTGTGTGTATTTTAACATTTTTTAGGCCAGTCAATGGTGGCCAAGACTGTCCTGGATTAAATTATGAATATCAGCTATGCAACACAGAAGAATGTCCCAAGCAGTATGATGATTTCCGAGCACAGCAGTGTCAGCAGCGTAACTCACAGTTTGAGTATCAAAACGCAAAACACCACTGGCTTCCGTACGAGCATCCAGATGGTGAGATTTCAACTGTTTTATCTGACATTGGCTGGTAGAGGACAATATGATAAGGCAACACAAAATAACACAACAGTAAATCATTAAATTGTCAAGTATTTTTCCTAAGTGAACATGTCTGATATATGAAAGAGCTCCTTAAAATATAAAACAAATGTATATAAGACTTGTTGATTTATTTGACAAAGCATGGTTCTGACACCAATTAAATTACCAGCACTTGCTGTAAGATTTAGGATTGGGAATTATCTAAAAAAATGAGTTTTCTCCCTTATATTAACATTATGTGAAACCTTTAGTAAAGTTCTAATAAATTTAAAACAGTAATGGTGTTTAGATATTTTAGTATTATTGCGTCTTTTATAGCAGATAGCATGCTCCTATAAGAGGCTATTATTTACATCTGTACAAATGAAAACAATTTGAATTCTGGCTATCACCTGATTGGCTGAAAGTACCAAAGTAACTGGAATTGTTGCCAAGATTTTTTTTAATGTTCTTGTTCTCTTTTATTTGCCACCTATTTCCTGCTTACTTCAAAATCCAGGGCTTTCTACAAAAATAAAAAACTATCAAGCCTCGTATCTTTTGCATACCTATTCTAATTTCCCCCACTGTGCTATATAGAATCCATGTGTATTCAGGCATTTATTAACCATTAGGTGGAATCTGCATTTTTCTGTTTCTTCTGGGTTCAATTTGTAACAGTATTGCAACATTTATGCATAAAGCCTTATTTCCCATCTTTTATAACATAATTGGTAACGTACTCCTTGGTTATGAAATCAGTTGGTGTACTGAAACATTAGGGTTAGGATATTTGTTATTTTGCCATTACACATTCTAATTGGTATTAATACGTCTTAAAAAGAATACCATCTAATTCTTATATGTTCACATAATTTCATCGGAATATGTTGATTTTTATTTTATAGACATGGTTTTAGATTTTAGAGTAGCATCCTGATGCAATTATCAGCGAGTGCATTTAATCAATTATTTCACCTAATATTTTAGGAATGTCATTAGTTTATTAGAGGTTTAATTTTAATTAAGTAGGGATAGCAAATTATCCGCTGTGCTTGTTTACACCCCAGTTGTATATTATATGAAACATTGCTAGGACTTTTTTTTCGTAACAAAAAAAACTAATACTTTAACTGGTTTGGATCTTTCTACATGGATGTACATGATATAATTATTTAATACAGTTAAAATGCAGCGTCTGTTATAGAAAAATAACATTTTGTGACTTTCACAAATGCATATTGAAAAGTTTATCCTTTGTGATACACATTATGACTTTGAATATGTTGTGTTCCCACTTACTGTGGGAAGCATTATTTGGTTGCACTCACTACATATTTACTGTGCAGGAAGCAGCGATAAACATGAAGTGAAAAGTGTACAGGGGAAAATGTTTCCCCCAGCATCCCTAAGATCATGCAGTGTTTTAGTAATTTCGTAAAAGTATCAGGCTATAAAACACATATAATAATACATTTAAGGCAGCAGTATCTCTCTCCAATCCAGTCTCTCTTTATGATAAATGCTTTTCATGGTTCCTTATCTGCATTTATTCATGTCCACTAGGCATTTTTAGTCATCCATGCCAGCTCAGGTGTTATGTAGATGAGACAACAATATAAAATAATATATCACACCAACTCACTAACTGAATTGTTTTGATCATGCTTGGAAGAATTTAACAAAAACTTTACATTGTATTTTTGTTAAACAGCTAATAAAAGATGCCAGCTCTTTTGTCAGTCCAAACAAACAGGAGAAATTGTATCAATGAAGCAGCTTGCTCATGACGGGACCCGCTGCTCTTACAAAGACCCATACAGCATATGTGTGAGAGGCGAATGTGTTGTAAGTAATATCAGGCATTTTTTTATTTCAAAATTAATGGGTAAGGTTGTAACAACAAAGATGAACATTTAATGTTACATTTTAGCATAAAACAGTAAATACGCAGCAAAAAAATGTATGATTTTGATCAAAAGTGTTGATAGCATGATGGCATGAATAAGTAGTCAATGAAAGTGAATGTGTTAATAGCATGTACCATTAAATCATACTTAAATTTGTAAAATAGGTTTTAGATCAATAGTTTACATAAAGATTTTATTTATTATTTAGTTGTTGAGAACAAAGTTGTAAGCATTAATATATTTGGGGTTCCATTAAATGGATATCCCTCCTTCCATAGTTACATAGTTACTTAGTCCTTGGAGGTTTAGAGGGAGGGATAGGAGATCTACTGACCCTAGAAAGAGATCTTTTATTCTGTCCCCTGACATTATTTTACTCTAGAAGTAGGCGAGGGTGCTAAAATATGAAGTAACAAACAAGCAAGGGTCAAGGGAAGTAAGATATATTATACCAAATACAAGAAGGTTTATTCACTAAAGCAGGAATTGAAAGGAGTGTTTGCAAGAGAGTTGTGGCTTCCACTCTCGAATGCATTATAAAGGGCCGTCTCACTGGCACAGTCAACAATGACTGAGCTGAACCTGTATAATAGTTCTAATACCAATAATAATATTAATAATAAATCTTGGCAGGAAGAAAACAATTAAAACCACAAAAACTTGGGGCCTGATCCTAGGCCAGGATACGTCCCTGCTTGTGTGTCCAGTAGTGCTTCTGAGCTCCCTACTACCTTAGTTACAGTGAGGCGTCTTGGTTCTGCTTAGTAGCCTTCTATTGCCCAATAGAGAGGTAATTTCGGATATTTGATTTATTTGGAATTTTTTACATTTTAGTGTTTTTTCTTTATTGTTTTCTTCCTTCCTAGATGAATTAGTATACAGTATACTTTTAGTGTTAACCCTATAGGGACTTCACTATTTCTCAATTTTTAACAGATCTATATCGCAAAATTAAAAATGCTTTATATATCCACGGTATTCTTGGAGTAGTATGTCACTAAGGCTGGTAAAGTGAAGTCAGTGAAAAGAAAATGTCTCCTTCCAACTCCATCTGAAGTGAATAAATCCCACATATACTTGTCTTCCTTCCTTCCATGGGCAATGCTACACTTGACATCTTTATCAACAAAAGTATTCATTCATATAAGGAAAGATGCCTGGCCTGTTTTGCATGTATTTTTTATGAACTGATATTACAGATTTAGGTAGGGTGATCAGTCATTTTCCTTTGTAACCTACAGAAAGTTGGCTGTGACAAGGAGATTGGTTCCAACAAAGTGGATGATAAATGTGGTGTGTGCGGTGGGGATAATTCCCATTGTCGTACTGTTAAGGGAACTTTTACCAGGACACCCAAAAAAACAGGTACTGTTACTGTGGAAATTCTTAATATGCTTCTTACACACAGAAGCAAACCAATATTCCCTAATTTATATTTATAAAGTTGGAATTGTGATTTTATACAGGAACATTTTGCTTGGTACACACATGTTAAGGATAATAAAATGATTTTATATTGCTTTAGGCTTAACTTTGAACATGCATTACTGTATGTAGAATATTGTAGTCAAACAATAGTTGTGGATCTCAAGCAGGGGTACATAAAAAGTAGATTTTATATTAAAAGAACTGCTTCTTGAACATTGTCACAAAAGAGCTCTGTCTCCTCCCCCAGCAAAACATGGTTTTAGAGGAACAGAGGACAGCTACAGCTATACAGAGACATGTTCAAATATTTCCATTCATGCAGGCAATGTTTCATTATAGAAGGCTATTGTGTTTGAAAAGCAAAAATGTATTATTTTTCTTGGCCTACTTTATGTTCCGAGATTGTATCCAAACTCTTCCAAGTCTGTATGGAAATGTATTATCTGTCTTAAAATAGGTCTAGTCTTAGATAATGTTCTACTAAATAGTAATACTGTAGATTAAATAGATATATCTATTTATCACCGACAGGTAAACCCCTTGACAACATGCTGAAGTATTCTTTCTTGGCCACAGGCGTATTACTCAGCATTTCTCGAAATTGTTGGGTTTTTTTTTTAGCACAAGTAGCAAAATGCATAAAGACACTGCAAATTGAGTCTTTTATTATCTTAGTTATTCACTGTAAATAAGTTAAAAACGTTGTTCTAAATGTACTGGCAATAGTCTTTCAATAGCCTGAATAACTTCTTCCAACAGGTAAACAATTAAGCAAGAGGTGTCAAAAAGAAATCAAGTTGCTGGAAAATGAAATCTGCAAGTATCTTATGTTTTATCTTAAAGTAGGGTTCTTTTCATTGACCATTTTTATTAAGCAGTTGCATACATTGGCACATGTATTTATTATAGGAAGCAATAATAAAAGTCCAGTGAGTTTACTAATCCACTACAAACCTTTATGCTTAAATGGTTTTGAATGAAAATAGCATCACAAGGCAAACTGAAGTGCAGAACATGAATTTGAATTGCTAACTTTAAGTGCTTATTCACTAAGCTTGAGCCTACGTGTTGTGATATGATTTGTAGGCCCTGGCCCGGTGATTCACCTGTAACACGCAGTTTGATAAATACCGGTAAACTCCTTGTGGTTATCCCTTAATATCAGATAGCAGTTTGGGCTCAAACATTACCCTTTTATGTACTTACGCTGTATATTACATTTCACGTTTTATAATAAAGTCTCCTTAATGGTAGAGGTAACAGTGGCAGATTCAACATCTCAATGTTAAAAATCTCAAAGACATATACCATTGACAAATTATTAAAAAAAATGTATATGCGTGCCTTTTCAGCATAATTCAATATATGAATAAAAATAGTCAATGAAAACACTGAGACTTCTTGCCAGTACACTAATTAACAATGCTCTGTTTAAGGGAAAACAAGAGGAGCATTCACACTACCTAAGGGAGCTCGAAACATCTCCCTGTCTGAGTCAAGGGGCTCTAAAAACACTGTTGGTAAGTGACATCACAGATCTCAGAAGATCTGTGATGGTCGTACTATAGATGACAGTGCTCCAAGCTCTTAGAACGGTTTCGGCAAGCGTTTTGGCAACAGATGTTCACTTTTCATATGCTTAAATAATGTAAGCACAGTACGGGAGATTGTTGATGTTTTACAAGGCCAGTGTTCTTTCTTTGGGAATCTTCAGAATTGATTGGCTTATTGTATTGACTAAAAATATGTTCCCAACAGTTGACTTTTCACTGCTTATTGTCACTTCAAGTAGGTGAAGTGTGTTGTTAAACAAAACTGAGAGATTTCTGTATAATTAATTTCAATGCAGCTTTCGTTATAAAGTATTTTTTTTTTAATTTGGTTGTTACCCACATCCACTTTCCATGTATATACCTTGTACATGTACTTTTACTGTAATTTTATGGGAAATTGAAACAAAAGAATTATTAAGTTATTGTTCCTCTTGTGGCGGCTTCTAATGTGTCCTGGCTCCCCGTTAAGGTGGGATACAGATCTGTCGATACAGATTCCCACATAGGGTAAAGTAAATTAAATTTCATTCTAATATCCAACATCTGTGAGAGTGACACTCTTCAAGTACTTTGCGTTAAAAGAACAGTAAGGAAATGAGCGTTGGCCTTGATAGCTATAAACAAGTTGCTTTGATTCCTGTGAACTGTGCAAAATTATTGAACCACCATATGAAAAATGAACATTGTTTTTCGACCCTGTTATTTTCATGAGGACTTCTGAAAATAACAAGCTCATCTGCGTTTGTTACAAGTTCTTTTTTTCTCCTTAGGAAAACAAGAAAATCAGTGTTAACTTGTCACAAACCAATGCATTAATTGTATTTTATCTTCCCTTCAAGCTTTCTGCAGGTTCTGTAATTTTCTTTCCCCCAACGTTTGCATTTTTCATTTCTTAATGCTATACTAACCTTAGCTTTTTTCTTTGTTTGTATGTTTGTTTTGTCTCTACTCCCTCCATGATTACGACACATGCATAGGTTACTTAAAGATGTTTGACATCCCCCCTGGTGCTAGACATGTGTTTATCCAAGAAGACGAGGCTTCTCCTCACATTCTTGGTAAGTCGTTCACTCCTGGAGGTTGTTGGCTTTTTTCCTAAATGTTAACCGAAACCATCGAAACGTTTTGAAAATATTTAGGGAATTAAAAAAAAAAAAGTGTACATCATTGTAAAATGTGCTCAAGCATTTTATTATTGCATGGCCATCGCATACATTTTACAATATAAACACTTCTATTGTTTAATATTTCTGCTTCATGAACATGCGTTGGACTTAATACATTGCTCATACTCTGTATTTTATTGTGCATACAAACCATTCCAAACTGAAAAATGATTAATATGTGTTTTAGTGTTAAAATTAATGTGTATGAATAAGACCATCTTGCTGTTTTAGATGATTTAAATAGATTTAGTTAGAATTTGACAATTCTCATTGCTTTATTGATGCACCTTATCATTTTTGAAAACATACCTAGGAACTGTCCAGGTTTTATCCGTAGTCTCCAGGTGAAGCCCCCCCACTCTTTTCCTCCCACTCATGACTGTCTAGGGAAAGCAACTACCCTCATGGCTCAATTCACGTTCAGCTCCATCCAGACTACCACTAGTGCCACTCACTCACAAAGGCACTCTCCCTGAAGAGGGAGACTCAAGGTAGCCTCCCCAGGAAAGTTCACAGATATGTTGTGAAGTAAACAAAGTTAAGTTCTAGTAAATGGTTGTATAAACAATGAAGGAGTCTCTTTCCATAGCTTTCATATTATACATAAGCGATAAATTAGCAATAACAATGTCAAAGAAGATCTACCAGAAATTTTAATGGCTGCTTCCAGTACTAGCAACAGCTTAATAAATACCATGTCCCTCTTTGGGTAGATAGTGGCTGACTTTTTATATACATGAAAGGGATAGGGTGAGGGGAGATACAAAGAAAGGAAGTTAGGAAAACTGGTATGGAAAGTGATAGATACTGTTGAATAATAGAATATTGTGTAATCAGAGAGCTATAGTAAGAAACATATTGAGGTATGGAAGAAGACAGTTGGTTCACATCATATAAAATATCTTATATACAGTAAATCATATTAAGCAGGGCTGTCTTTATCATGAGGCAAATGTACAGTTGCCCCAGGTCCAGTCATTCCTGGTGGCCCAAACAGAGCCAGTCCTTACATGAGTCCTGTGGTGTCCATGGGACTCAGGCATCATTTTGACAGGGGTGGAAATTAGGGTGTCTGAAAGACAATTATGATGACAATTTTTGGTTTTTGCCAACCTATCAGCTCAGGGGGAGAAAATGAGAAAAGGTAGAGATAGGGAAAAACGCAAGAAACAAGAGACAGAGGAGGAGAGATCAAAAATACTGTTTGATTTAATTTGGATGATTTTGAGGCTGACATATTTACTTTTATTTTTTAACTTGCGTTGGGAGAGGGCAGTATTTAATCCTTGGACCCAGGCAGCACAATGCACTGGGCCAAAAGCAGCTGCCCCTTGAGTCCGCAACAATCCCTGAAAAAAATTGCGTCTTGCACATCTGTTTCGGGTCACTTGCTAGGCCCCCACCATTCATTTACTATGCAATCAGGTTGGGCAAGTGGCACAGTCACCCACTGGTGCAAGCAAGCCTGGTCCATCCAACCATGTTGCTAGGGAGCACAGGGGTGGGGGTTGGCAAGCAAAAGCTTATCCAGGGTCCAATCATTCTTAAAGATAGCCCTGATAATAAGAGGTGATGAACAGTGGGATATGTGGGTGCTGTGAGATAAATAGGGTAAAATAAATAATAAGAAAGGAAAGCATGTCGTGTCTTCAAATGCAATAATGATTTTGGCTTCTGTGCACCTATCACTTCAATGACATACAGTTGTGGTCAAAAGTTTGCATACCCTTGAAGAATTGGTAATATATGTACCATTTAAAAAAACATGAGTAAGCAAGAAAAATACATTCTTTAATTTCTTATGGTATTCATATTTAGCTGTAGGTTATAACCAATTGGCACAATCATAAAACAAAACATGACAAAAAATGAAATTACCCCTATTCTAGTCTTGTGTAATAGTTGTCTATGAGGTCCCACATTCTTGCAGGTGGTATAGATGCCCATTCGTCTTGGCAAAATGCCTCCAGGTCATGCAAAATCTTTGGTCGTCTTGCATGAACCGCACGTGTGAGATCTCCCAAGAGTGGCTCGATCATATTATGGTCAGGAGACTGTGATGACCACTCCAAAACTTTCACCTATTTCTGCTGTAACCACTGGAGGATCAACTTGGCCTTGTGCTTAGGGTGATTGTCATAGTTACATAGTTACATAGGCTGAAAAAAGACATGCGTCCATCAAGTTCAGCCTTTCCTATATCTGTTAACCCCTTAATGACAAAGCCCGTACATGTACGGGCTCAAAATGCATTGTTTTTAATGGGTTTAGGGACCGCCCATTGTCCTTAAGGGGTTAATTTGTTGCTGTTGATCCAAAAGAATTAAATTAATAATTAAAGATTATATCCCCGAATATTGTGTTTTTCCAGGTATTCCAGGCATTGTCGTGCTGGAAAGTCCAGTAGTGTCCCCTGTGCAGCTTTTGTGCAGAAGAATGCAAATTGTCTGCCAGTATTTTCTGATAACATGCTGCATTCATCAATTTTCACAAGATCCCCTGTGCGTTTAGAGCCCACACAACCACAAAATATCAGTGAGCCATCACCATGCTTCCCCTCTGCAAACATAGCGCTTATGGTTGTGACTATAAAGCTCTATTTTGGTCTTGTCACTCCAAATTACAGTGTGTCAGAAGCTGTGAGGAATGTCAAGGTGTTGTCAGGCATATTGTAACCGGGCTTTTTTGTGGCATTGACGCAGTAAGGGCTCCTTTCTGGCAACTCAACCATGCAGCACATTTTTGTTCAAGTATCATTGTATTGTGCTCCCTGAAAGAACCTGTGGGTTTTTGTAGCCTGAACAATTCTTCTGGCTGTTGTGGCTGAAATGTTTCTTGGTCTATTTGACCTTGGCTTGGTATCAAGAAATCCCTGAATTTTCCACTTCTTAATAAGCGTTTGAACAGTACTGACTGGCATTTTCAAGGCTTTGGATATCTTTTTATATCCTCTTTCACCTTCATAAAGTTTCATTACCTTCTTATGCGAGTCTTTTGACAGTTATTTTCTGCTCCCCATGGCTCAGTATCTAACCTGCTCAGTGCATCAACATGAGAGCTAACTCATTGCCTATACACGGGCACTAATTGCAGTTTACGAAAACACAGCTGTGGGAAATGAACCTTTAATTGCCATTTTAACCCATGTGTGTCTCCTTGTGTGTCTGTAACAAGGCCAAACATTCAAGGGTATGTAAACTTTTTTACAGGGCCATTTGGGTGATATCTGTTATCATTAGGATTTAAAAAGGATCCAAACAACTATGTGATAATAAATGGCTTCATATGATCACTAGTCTCAAATAAGAGTTTGTTTGCATGATCAAAATCAATTCCAACCTTTCACAATTTCTGCCAGGGTGTGCAAACTTTTGAGCCCAATCTTATTTCATTAAATGAGTAGCTTAAATGCATAACATTCCCTAACATGAATGACTTAACTTAAGATCACTTATGGAATGTTGTCTTCCTCGGTAGCCATCAAGAACCAGGCTACTGGGCACTACATACTGAATGGCAAGGGTGACGAAGCCAAGTCACGGTCTTTCATTGACCTTGGTGTAGAATGGGAATATATTCTTGAAGATGACATTGAAACTATACACACCGATGGACCTTTGCATGATGCAGTCGTAGTACTGGTATGTTAATTGTGGATATTTCAGTATAATGTTTTAATTTGTTCCAGGGGGACAATGAACAAAGATTTGTATTCCAGCACATATTATCCTGTGTTTTGTTGTATTTGCAAACGATTCGGGTTAGTGGGACAAACAGATTGATATGTCAAAATTAAAATACCTTCTGATAACATTTTTTGTAATTTCTTTTTCATTTAAACTTTTATCACTGGGATGTCCACATTAATTTAGATGGATAGAGACAATAATTATTAATGAACGTGTTTAAGGTATGACTTAGGAACTTGTTGTGGGGGAAATGTGTTTTTAGTTTGTTCTTTGAAAGTAATGGTTTCCATGTGGTTCTAGAATATTTACATTATCATTATTTAGTAATGTTCTAATTTTGCTTTGTTTTATTTAAGGTAATACCTCAAGAGAATGACACTAAATCAAGTATAACATACAAGTACATTATTCATGAAGACTCTGTGCCTACAATAAGCAATAACAATGTACTTCAAGATGAAGCAGACACTTTTGAGTGGGCCTTGAAGAGTTGGTCTCAGTGCTCGAAAGCATGTGGCGGAGGTAAATATTTGGTCAAAAATATTTCTATAAACTATTAAAAAATTATAGAAATATAAATATTTATATCATATATCATAAGAACAATTCTAAATTAACACTCTGGACCCATGAATATGAAGTCCTATGCAAAAAAGGCAAGAGCGATAACCTATTATTTTCTTTGTAATCCAGTCAGAAAGAGCTAACAAATATCTGTCTGGGGGGTAATCTAGGCAAATGGCCTAGTTGCATAGCAAAGACAACTGCAGAAGTGCCCACTATCATTTTTTTTCATTCAATGGTACAAAGGACCAAGAGGGCCCAACTCTTGCAATCTTACAATCTAGTCGGTAGTTAAAGGGGAAGTGAAACAATAGGAAAAAGGCCGACTGGATCAAGTTAGGATGATCAAGTTAGGTGATCAAGGATTCTCTGTAGAGGTTGTTGGTCAGTCAGTTGGCTTTAATAGGATGCTGGCGGAGTCTTAGGAAGAAAGCTTGTGTGCTTCTCACAAAAACCTGATGAAATGGGGTAGGAAATTCCAGAGAAGGGTTACAGCACATGTGAAAGTCATGAGATGAACAAAGTGGGTGATTGGGAGTGTATTTGGATAAGAGGATAGAGATGTAGGGGGTGCAGAGAGGGCTCTGTAGGTCAGGGTCAGAAGTTTGAATTTGATTCTGGAGAATATACTGCAATGGAGTATTTGGTACAGTGAAGCAGCAGATGAGGAACACTGACAGATAAAGATTAGTCTAGCTGCGTGGAGAGGCGGAGACCAGTTATTAGGGAGTTGTATTAATCCAGGCTGGATATCACAACAAAAGAGGCATATATTTGACTTGCAGATTGAGACTCATGCACTAAAAGAAAAAATAAGACAGATCGAGGTGCAAAAACTTGCATCTTATCGGAATCCCTGAAGCTGTAAAGTCAGATGACCTGAAACACCCTGTGACTGAATACTTCTCTGTAGTATTACCAGACCGACCTATCTGACTTCATTTCATGCTCATCATCTCAAACCCTGCCACAGCTTCCCTCTGCCCCCCAACTGAACAGAGAGGGAGCAGCGTTGCCATGGCTGCATGTCCTAGGAAGAAGCCGAGTCTCGTACAAAGGGAGGCGTGGCTTACTCCTGCTGATCCGAGAGCAGCTACCCTCTGGTAAGCTGACATCAGTTGGTCGGAGGGGCATGGCCACCTCGTGTGATGTCACAACTGATGCCAAAATTCTAAATAAAAATACAGCAACTCACTGTGGATCTGGCTTAGTTGTTGGCTGGCTGTTCCTCCTACTACTTGCCGTTTCCTACATTTTGAATTCTTGCGTACCAACTCCTGGCTTGCCTAATGGTTATTGTGTCTCTCTGGTGGCCCCTGACCTATGGCTATTGTGACTCGACTTTGAGCTTTGTTTGTCCCCGCAATGTGGTTCCATGCTACCATAGTGTCCAGCATCACATATTCCTGTGTGAAACTGTGGTGTCTCCATTTCAATCTGAAAGGACTGGCATTTCCAAGTGCACAAGAGATGAGAAAACATGTCCGGGAGATTATTGATATTAGTATGTACCTAAAACAACTCAAAAATTACATTAGCACATTTTTACACTCCCAATCAAAGTCAGGTTCCATTTATTAAGTTTGGGAAATAAAAGAGGGGTTCCTGATCTTAGCAGGATAATTTATTCTTACTATGGATTGTGGTACAGATTCCATCTTTCTCCTATCATACGACAGGTTAATGTGAATTTCCAATATGTAATGACCCAATACTCACTATATGACACTTGGAAGTGTATGAATCCTAAAGAAACAGACTACTCTTACTAGTCTAAGGTCCATAAAATTTTCACAAGAATAGATTATATTTTCAGTGTCTCATAACTCTACAGAACATGAAACAAGTAGAAATAGAGGTGACATCATGGTCTGACGATGTTCCTGCATTACTGCTTTCATACAAGTGCATTATCCAAAGAGACAGAATGGTCCTTGACGCCTTAATGAATCCTTATTTTATTGCAAAACATTTAGGCGCTTGTTAGAACTGCAAATAAAGGAGTACTTTAGCATAAACAATTATAGATAGTAATCCAGTGTGGCTGGGTCACAAAACTGTTGTAAGAGAACTACTGATCCAGCAAGAGACTTAAATTGGAGCAAGCGGAAAAGCTTAGTTCTAAACTTCCGTTCCACCAACACAAAAATAAAGCATACAGAGCCAGTAGCAGAGGCCATACAAGAAGTCAAAAAAACTTTGGACAATATCCGAATTGAAAAAACGCATTATATAATACCACAGCCAGGCCACAGATATTTTTCACAGGGTAACAAGGCAGGTAAATTGAACAAATTGAGAAAGATGCAGGCCCAATCCAAAACTCCTTATCTGCACTCTAAAACTGAGACCTTCGTACAATTCAACCATCGCCAAGTGGTACAGATACGCCTTTAGTATCAGTATGTCTGCTGAGCAGCACACCACCTCTAAAAAATTATTTTTTTTACAGAGAAAGAAATTGGCCAAGCTTTTAAATCTTTAACACCATCCTAGGGTCCCTGGACGTGACGTTTTTTCCAACTACTACTAGAAAATGCTGACCTCAATGCTAACTACGGTTTCTAACAACATAAAAATGTCAGGCTTCATCTCTGCAGAAATCTGTGCATATTATCACTTTGTCCAAGCCTGGTAAAACTCCAACTATCCCTGCAAATGTTATGTTCACTTCTTTACTTAATAAAGACACTAAGCTGTATGCAAGATTGCTGATGAATAGGGTGAGTAATTTATTACCAAATCCGTGGAGGAGGACCATGTCAGCAAATGGAGATTGAGAGAATTCAAATATATAGCATGCACCAAATAGCATGGAGCGAACCCAAAAAGAGACAGAAACTTCCTGATATACTACCCACTACAGCCCTCTCACTGTGATCTGGGACTTTACATCCAAACTTCTTCTTAACAATTGGAAATAATTATAAATAATAATAAATCAGCTCAGTCCAGTACTGTCAATGTCAACAGTTGACCTAAATCTGGCAAAACATTTTTTAAAAATTGTAAAAATGTAAGCAGTTATTTGACAAACAAGAAATATGGGACTTTCCAACCCTGCAAACTAAACTGTGATCTGGGACTTTACATCCAGACTGCTTCATAACAATTGGGAATAATTATAATCAGCTCAGTTTAGTACTGTCAATGTCAACACTTGACCTAAATCTGGCAAAAAAATGAAGAAATGGTCAAATCTTCTGTAAGCACTTATTTGACAAACAAGACATATGGGACTTTCCAACCCTGCAAACTGATCATTTAACTATATCCGTGTCAAACATATAATTTAGTATATACCTTACAGGGTGCCTGAAGGACCCTAATCCCCATCTCCCTTTTGTCAAGGGAGACTTCTACAAAACTGAAAGCCTTATAAATATGGTTTTACAACATTGTAAAAGCTAAAAAAAATGGTCAAGCTATCATTTCTGAAACAGTGGAGAAAAGGATTTCACAGCTGACCAGTGGGTACAGGCCATTAACAATTTCTTGGGATCGTCGAAAAGCTCCAAATACCGGGAGGCTAATACAAATGTACTATATAGAAGATACGTAGCTAAAGTTAAATAAAATATTTTCGAAAGTCACAAAAGTGTGTCCAAAAGGCATTGATGTATCACACTTGGTGGCAGTGCTTACTCTTGCAACCTTTGTGGGTAGAAATATTCACACTTACCAAGAAGGTGACAGGACACCAACTAAGATCAGACTTCACCAAGTAGAATCAACTAGACAACAAGAAGACTTGCCCATAGGCAGGGCCTGACTGGCCCACTGGGAAATTTCCCGGTGGGCCGGTCGCGGGAGCTGAGTGGCTGCGAGCACCATAGGAACACAACTAGTCCATCCATGTATTCAAAAATGTTGGGTCACTGGATGGATTGAAGAGGTATCAGTCATGGTGATAAACATTCCAATTTAACCAGGTTCATTCCTGACTGTCATGCTCGCACCTCGACAACTAGAATTGATCACTCACCCTATTATTTATTTTTATATCTATAGTAAATACAATGTGTACATATAGTATTTATGATATATTTGTTAAAGCTGCACCTAATTTGTTTCCTTTTCATTTGTTAGTGAAACTCGATATTTGATTTAAACCTCAGTGCCAATTTCCAAGCGTAATTTGTTGACAATCAATTCAATCAATTCCTTCAACTCAGATTTGACAATGTAATTTATATCAAAGGAATAATTATATAAACACGAGGAAAATTCAGATGGCTGCCCTTACTGACAAAGAGATTTTTCAAGTATTTGTTACACTGTACATTAAACAATTATATTAAGTTGAATAATTGTTAAAATGAATGATTTGGTCTACAAGTTTATTCATGAAAACACTAATATTCATATCACTGCTTTAAGGCAGCGTGCTTTTGATCTTTTATACGTCAGACAGCTGTAACTCCAAATCCAGTTGTTATGCCCATGACACTAATTTATATAAACTTAGGCTGTAGCAACTTGGTCTCGTAGCGTAAAGTCAGGTATGAAACCTTTGACATGATATGGAAAAGGAGTATGTCACACAAAAATTAATGTTTGGCTTTTTTGCAAATCTGGTAAAGGTTAATATAGTGAGAGAATTCATAATTCATAATTCCAATTCACGTTGCAAATGTAGACCAAGCCACTCCTTCTCACCTTTGTCTTTTTTTATTTAAATGGGCAATGGGTCAAGGAAGAGGGACAAATGAAATAGGAAAGGGACAGGTGAACATGAGGAACGGGGCATAGTATTCTTGTCTTTAAATCTGCAATTGACTTTTTTTTCTTTGTTTTCTTCTGCTTCAAGGCTTTCAGTACACAAAATACGGATGTCGCAGGAAAAGCGATAATAAGATGGTTCACCGGAGCTTCTGTGAAGCAAATAAGAAGCCCAAGCCAATTCGCAGGATGTGCAATCTTCAGGAGTGCACACAGCCAGTGTAAGTCCTAATTCTATTTACTGTTAAATGACTTGGAATCTGGTGAAGCTTGAAATAGATTGCACATTTTACTAGTCAGGTAACCTGATGAATGCATAGTACCAGGCACTTCTTATTGCTATATAAATAAAGCATTGACTAATTTAACCAACACAATAGCTGCTCTTCTGCTATTGCTTACTGATTTCTTTTCTCTTAGTTGGGTAGCAGATGAGTGGGAACACTGCACAAAAAGCTGTGGAGGTTCAGGTTATCAGATTCGAGCCGTGCGTTGCATACAACCCCTTCACGATGGTACAAATCGGTCAGTCCACAGCAAGTACTGCAACGGAGATCGTCCTGAAAGCAGAAGACCATGTAATAGGACGCCTTGCCCAGCACAATGGAAAACAGGACCTTGGTCAGAGGTACGTACAAAGGCATCTGTCATCACCTGACCACATGGTCATTTGCAGGTTCCTTTTTTTTTTTTAACAAATCAATGAAAAGCGAATTAACGAGTACAATTTTGTTCTTATTCTAGTACTGTAAGGAAATTATAATCAGATTTAGTCTTAAAGGATTACAAAGTGAACACAGTAAAAAAAAATATTTCACAACTTGTCTTTACGTGTGTAAAAATAGATTCTAGTTTAAAGCAAGTGCTTATCACCGTAGCAAGAGCATTTTTTAAACTTTGTATCACAATTGCCCTTTATACAAAATCTCTTCTTATGTTGCAAGTTATTAAAGCAAGACAATGCTTTTAGCCATTGTAAACAAAAATCAACTGTACTTTTTTAGGTTGTCAAATGGAAAAAGGGTAATTGTCTAAAGTTGGATTTTGATTTAAAACGATGAATGCAGATTATGCTCAATCCTAATTCCTTGACGTTTATGCTTTATACAACATATTAATATTTTTTTCCCTTTTCACTTGTATTTGTATAAAAATGTACCTCTTGCTGAGATTTGTCACACTATTGTGATAATAGATTTAAAGAGGACATGCAGTGGCAACAACTAAGGCAAAATGAAACTGCAAACTGTCCTGTGTTATAAACTTCCCAAGGCAGATAAAAATGGAGAATTTTGTTTTTTTTAAATAATCTTGCTAGACTATATATATATATATATATATATATATATATATATATATAGTTATAGCATGTATAGACTGGCTTTCACATGGTATTTCACATTGCAATGGAAGCTAATTAAGGATACAAGCCCCTTACACAGGTAACTGATTTATAAAGAATGATCTTTAGAATTGTTTCTTTTGAGGTGTATTAAATGATGCATACTGCGATTTTCCAAAGATACCATGTTCCCTACTGAATTTCGGTATGTTTCTTTTATACAGTGTTCCGTGTCCTGTGGGGAAGGAATTGAAGTGAGACAAGTCCTTTGCCGTGCTGGAGACCAATGCGAAGGAGAGAAACCAGAGTCAGTAAGGGATTGTAATCTGACTCCATGCAATGGTATGTATTGTAAGTCTACTTCCCGCATAGCTTCAGTTTATATTACAAGGATCGATCAATAATATTCCAAGCTTTCAGAATTAGAGCTCTTGTTGGAAAAAAGCACTTAAGATTTTTTTCAACTATCTCACGGTAGGATTTTTTTCAATAAAGGGAATAGTTTATCAAAATAATTTATCAAAATAATAATTTGGCATTTAGTGGGCTCTTCTTCAGACAAGAAACAGATTAGGCATGTCCCATAATATTTAATGTGGCAATGTTGCAAGCTCTCTAGGGTAGGAGGCATCACCACTGGTGGTAGCAGGCAAAACTGAAAATTGGCAGCATCCCTTGTGCTGCTTGAAGCACTTTGTTAGAGTGCCTATTCTTTATAATAGCAATAAAAGCAACATAAGATGATAACACACCGTGTGATTATGTCAATGGCAGATGAGTGTGCATGACAGGAAGATAGATTGTTCTGTAAATATGAAAAGGCAGTTGTTGCTCACTGTTGATAGCACTCTAACTAGAAATATGTTTAACTCATCGAGCTATCATCCAGCTAACCGTTTCTTCCTGTGATTAAGCTTCAAGTAGGAAAACATAACTCTCTTCTTGTGGTTGGTCTTCATTTAATGGTTTGCAATAATAAAGTTAACTTTACATTTTAATATACCTTACTATTATTTTCTGGTTCTGCATCCATCGCTATACTTTTTGTTCTTAAGTAAAGCAATTTTTCTCATTTTATTAAGAGCACTATATATTTGGGCATGTTCTACTCCATCCCATCATCTTTTGTCTACTAATGAATTGTAATTGTACTTTGAAAAAGAACATATATAGACATTTGGTACCAGTTGAATGTGTTTAACACAGTTTTACTTTAAAAATGCTTTGAAGGAAAACTGTAGGCTGTTCAATATATTTACACACCTCATTAATGCTAATGATTTACATACATGTATATGTTGCGTAATATCTTTGATTGTAAAGTTTATTCTGTAAGTAGTCACTAGGTGGCAGCAAAGCTCTTTCAGCTGATCTAATTTCGACTGCACTTTTAATAACCCAAAGTAAAATAGAACTTCGAGCAGAACACAATCAACTAAAGACATACTTTTTCGGTTGTAATAATTAGAAACTTTAATGCCCTCGGCACCACAAATGTTCAACGGAAATATATGAAATGTCTTCTTTAAAAAGATTCATAGGCTGTATATTTTCAGCTTATAAAAAAACATTTCTGCCTTTTATATTAAAGGCCGGAATGTGTCCTTATACTCTCCTAGCGGGCATCTAAATTAGAAAGGAAATGCTAAAAAAATAACTGTTATTTTGTTGACCTATGTGGGTCAGATTCTTATATAATTAAATTCTCATGATAGATTATTTTACATATGATACCAATAAACTGAATCCAGAATATCTTTTCTGCAGGAGATGGAAACAGTTGCAATGACTACTTAAATTTCCAAAATATTTTTATACAGTTACAGATAAAATAAAAGATATCGGAAGTACTAGAAAACCGACGGCCAAAATGTATTTACAGAAGTGTAAAATAAATGACCATGTAACTTGAGGCCTGTGAAATTAGACACCTGTTCAGTTATATAATTTACCAAATAGTGACTCTTGTAAAAGATCAGACCTTAGCAGACCATTTAAAAAAAACACCATTGAAATTTGAAAGTGCTGTATGTTTGTTAATTGTACACTGGTGTGTTATTATTAAAATGAAAAACCCTAAATAAAATATACTTCAGGTATAATAGTGTAGGAGTATAATTATAACAACAATATTATAATTGACAATATACAAAACTGACAGTTATATTAAGATGTACTGGCACAGAAGGAGAAGAGGACCCTGCTCTCACAAGCTTCCAAAATATATTCCAAGGATATGGAAGCTGATGATTGTTGATGTTGTTGGTTTGATCGTAGTGGGGGTAATGTGGAGAAGCCAGTGTTGTAAAGATGAAGGAAACATGATTTCTTTGAGAATGCAGGTTCTGGGTATTATGAGGATAGGTGCTTCTCTGAATATTTAGATTTTTAGTAAGTGTGGGGACACCAAAGAATAGACACATAATAGGTGAAATACTTTACATATAAGGTAAAAGTCATGATAAAAAAAAGGGATAGAGAGAGATTTAAGTTGTGGGCAGAACAAAGAGCGTGGTTAGGAAAGTATTTGAATATAAGAGGAGAGATATAAGGGCTTTATAGGAAAGGTCAGGAGTTTAAAAATGAATTGTATGGAAGGCTCCCCACTGGAAGGTATGGGGAGCCAGTGGTAGGGCTGGCACACCAGGGAAGAAGATGAAGAGCGATGATATTAAAATATCTGGCAGATGTGCTCAGAATATATTGAAGTGGTGAGAGCGTTATGGGGAGGCCAGTTAGTAAGGAGCTGCAATTACCCAAACTTGATATCACATGGAAATTAAATGTTCAGCAGTAATAGATATCAGGAATTGGAAATAAAGGAGATGTGGAATAACTGGAAGCTTAGTGTTGGAGTTGTTGTCCTTCAGGCAGTGGGATGCCATGCAGAAGGTGAGAAGTCAGGAGAGGAAAGTTAGTTTAACATGGTATATGCATAGAGGTGGTACTGGAATCCAAAGACTGAGATTTATTTTTTCCAGGAAAAGTGTAGATAAAGAAGGTAAGGTGCCCAGGAACTGAGCCCTGATCACACCAACAGATGATCAAGGGGCAGAGAAGGAGATGCTAAAGGTGCAGTCAGAGGTAGGATTTGACTGAGAAGATAGGTGTCACGGGTGCCACAAAGTGAACTTTTGTTTCAGAAGTGACTAGATCATTATTAATTGTTCTGTGGGCAGCCTCAGTAGAGTGTTGATGATGGAAACTAAATGTGAAAGGTTTGTTCAGAGAGTTAGGGGAAAGCAAGTTGCTCAGGTGATTGTAGGTTACACATTCTAGTATTTTAGAGGCCAGGGGGAGAGGGGATGCAAGACAGTGATTAAAATGGGATGAAGGATTTAGGGAAGGTTTCTTTAAAAATGGATGGAATAAGTAAGAACTTTAGAAAGAAAAGGTTGGCGATAAGAGGGCATATACATCAAAAACAGGTGTTGTTAGGTGTTACAAAGCAATTCCAGGGTGGCTGCTGTACCATAGGTGAAATTTCTATGAAACAGTCTGTGAGACATGTAGACAGGCAAGTAAAAGTCAGGGGTATTTTCTGCACTGCCTTTCCTAGCTGCAAAAACTTTAGATTTAAAGCTGCTAACGTAAAAGAGAAAAACAGAAAAGTCACTTGAAATCTGAATTCTGCTTGGCGCATTAGTATTTTCAGCTAATAAAATATGCTGATTTTAAATCCTAGTCATTACCTAGAAAATTAACAGACTAGAATACAATAAGGGCAGCAAACTATACTGCTATAAAACAATACATATAAACTAGCAATACCCTATATAAAACCTTTGAATATATAGGGGTAAATTAGTCCCATAAAGTGCTTATCTAGCTCTGCCACTGCCCCTTCCTTGTTTAGAACTCATGTAGCTTTAAGTAATTTGCAATAGCTAATATTCATTTCTCTTTCTGGCACTGTAGGTGCAAAACTGCTTATGCAACTGAGCTGTGACATAAGCTCGATGGCCAGATTGCTGTTATCACCTTATATTTATGTTGCACACTGACCTAGCTCTTTTCAAGGTGATAGCTTCTGCATTTACTTCTGCAGCTGTTGTCCATTCTACTGAATACCTGGACATGATGTCAATACTGAATACAGCATACTATAGGTCGGTTGAGGAGATTAGAGATCCTCCATGTAATTAACCCCATTAAGCAATGCTCTAGGCAGGGGTGTTGCTAGGTCTCTAAAAGATATGAGGCTTGAGTCCACAGCAGATTGCATAGCAGTCTGCTTTGGGAGTGATCACTGTGCACACAGCACATATACACACACACAACTGTTTCCACAACATTCATAAATGAAAAAAAATCGGATTTATTCATTTCTGTCAACCTCTGTAAAATACGTAGCCAAGTCTATCTGGTTTAGATATCTAATTTTAACTCTAAAATATGTACATAAGGATTTACCCCATGACCCAGATTGCATCCACAGGAATTGCCCAGATTGCATCTACAGGACTTACCCTGCACCCACAGTCTCCTCTCAGAGTCTCAGGTCTCCCTTTGATCCTCCCCTTTCTCATTAACTCCCTTTGCTCTTTAGCTCTCCTCTTCTTTCACTTTATCTCTCCAATTTTTCTTTATCTCTCCCTTTCTCTTTGATCCCCCTTCTCATAATCGTTCCTCGTCTTTCTCTTTATCACTACTTTATATCTTTTTCCCTTTCTGTTATCTCTTCCCTTTCTTTTTTGTTTCTTTGTTCCCTTTATCGTCCAACCTCTCTATCTCTCATCCTCTCTCTCTCTCTCCATTTTCTCTGTATCATTCCTCCTCTTTCTCTTTACCTCACACTTTCCCTAACTCTCTTTTCTATATTTCTCCTCTTTTTATTTATCTCATCTATTCCATTTTTTATCTATCCTCTTCTTTCCCTTTATCTCTCCAATTTCTTTATCTCTCCCTTTCTCTTTGATCCCCTTCTCATAATCTTTCCTCATCTTTCTCTTTATCATTTCTCCTCTCTTTACCTCACCCTCTCCCCTTTCTATATTTCTCCTCTTTTTATTTATCTCATCTCTTCCATTTTTTTTATCTATCCTCTGATTTCACTTTATCTCTCCATTTTCTCACTATCTTCCCCACCTCTCATTATCTCTTCCCTTCTCATTATCCCTCTGTCAGGGCTCCGGTAACCAAGCCGGATAGGAGCCCAGTTGCAGAGGATACCAGGAACTATGTTTATTACCCAAGATGCATAGTGATTGGTAGGTAGATACAGATAGATAGAAACACAGAAGGTTGGATATTATTATTATACCGTCTGTATTGGAATAAGCTGGCAAAACAGGTAAGTACGAAACAGGACTAGTAGATACAACTGAATAGGGCACAGGCACAAAGGCAGATGTTCATGGCATGATATGCCACTATCCAAGCACACAAGATAGTCCACTAACAGGATGCTGAAGCCGGACTAACAGGGGCCCTTTCTCTCTGAAGCCGGACTGGCGGTGGCCCACTCTCGACATGGCACACGGGTAAAAGCCCTCGGACAGGGCACACTGCTGGAACATGGCTGGAAGCCTAAGGCAGGACACGCTGCTGGAACATGGCTGGAAGCTTAAGGCAGGGCACATGGCAGGTAGCACTCAGGCACGGGACACTGCAGGCAGCCCTCAGGCATGGCACACCTGGTCAGGGAAGCCGGGTCAGAACCAGAAGATGACAGGAACAAGCAGAATCAGCAGACAAGGAACGGTGTCAGAGTAAGCTGGTCAGTAATAGGAGATCAAGAACAAGAGGCAAATCGGTAGCCAAGAGCAAGGTCAGGATGAGCAAGGTCAGGATGAGCCGGGTCAAAATGGGTAGAATCTAGCAGAAAGCTGCTAGCAGCAGCACAGGACCAAAACACAGAGCAACAGCAGCTGGCTGTATACACTGCAATGCAAAGGCCCTAAATTGTAGAATCAACAGGTATTTAGGGGGAAGTTTGCACCCAGGTAAGCAGATGCAGCTGTTCAGGTCATTAGCATACAAGGTACTGTGTTCTGACAGGTGGCCTCATAACACCTAAATAAATACTGTCAGGGCTCCTAGTTATTACCTATTCCCTTTCTACCCATCCCTCTCCTTTCTCCTTGTCTCTCATTATCTCTTTCCTCCTCTTTATCTCAATCTCTCTTCTGTTTCTTTATCTCTCCCCTTTGTCCATGTATCTTCTCCCTATAATTATCTCTTTCCTTTCCACCTATATCTACTCATATTCATTATTATATTAGACATTTTTTCCCCATCTCCCAACACACGCTCACACATATTCACACACATACATACATACATGCATGCATTCTCACACTTACCCTCTCCCTTCTCCCTTCACTCACCTTCCACAACTCAACTGTGGTTGTGGCTGGCCCAGGGTGCATGAACAGATTGTGGATGGACGGACGGACTGCCCCCCACTACATACGTCACTGGTGATGAGCGCCGGGATAAGGAGTTATATCCTGGCACTTGGCATTAGTTTGGGGCCAGTAAGGGGGAAATCACCAGCCGGCCCATAGCACCTAATAGGGACTCTGCAGCTTAAGTATGCTTTAGCCCCAGAGTCTCCATTTGGATATATGAAGTTGAGACTCGGGGGGCTTCAGCCCCAGTAGCCCCAAGCAACATCTAAGCGATTTGGATGAGGAGGGGTTGACACTTCCTCTAGACCTCCCATCCTTGGCCCAGTCCACCAGCTGTGATGTTTTCTGCAATCCTAAGGATGTGACAATAAGTTTCTAATTTGCTGGTAACAAACTTGCAGCTATTTTAGGAAGAGTGTAATAAGCATTTGACGGAAAAAGCCAAGACATATTTGAATTCACAGCTGCATTCTGATAGCCTTCATGATGTTTTGAGCTTATCAGAATACAGTCATTTTCCCTAACCAGAAAATGTGTCAATTAGCATGAAATAATAGTTCTAAAATAATAGATTTCTTAGCACAGTTACAGCAATCGCAATTTTACATGCACATTTCATAGCCCCTTGATGCGCTGTTACTTTAATCTTACCTAATGCTTCAATTAAAATAACATTAGATATGCTAACAAGACGGAGGACCAAGCAACATCATGTGTGTGTTTTAAGAAACACATGTATGGTGAATACAACAACAATCAGGGCTGGTTCAAGGATTTTTGTCACTTTAGGCAAAACATCATTTTGCTGCCCCTTTGGCTCTCCCCCTTGGGGAAGAGTCATGTGAGCACACGATACACATGACCTGCCCCACTGCATTGATGGTGCCTACGTTCCAGGCACAGGTCACAGGTTGTACACCTCAAAGGCCAGCCCTGGCACCCATATTGCATACATAGAACTCGCTGAACACCCAGATTGTATCCAAAAACGTTGCCCAGCACCCAGGTTGCATACACAGGACTTGTCCCAGAAAAAGAAAAAGGATTTGTCCAAATTGTATCCATATGATTTTCCCACAGAAATAGGATTTGCCCAGATTAACAGGATTAACACCACACCCTAGATTGTACCCACTCTCAGTCAGGGCTTCTTACAGTCAAGGCTCCTCTCAGTCTGGCCTCAGGTACACCCCTTATTAGTTCTATACCCTTTAGGCCCAAAACAGTAACAGTAATGGATAGACTGTCAAAAACCACACAAATTCCTGCCCATATACACACACACACTACTGCCCATACATATGCACATTCTTGATTGCCCCTAGCTTACACTTGCCCGTCAATCCACTCTTTATCTCTCCTCCTGTTTCTCTCGCACTTTCTAATTAGGTCTCCTTTTTTCTTTATCTCATCTTTTACATTTCTCTTTAACTTTCCTTCTATTTTTTTCGTTATCTCTCCTTTTTCTCAATAACGCTCCTCCCTTCTCCCTATCTCTAATTATCCCTGCTTTTTCTCTTTATCTCTCCCCTTTGTCTCCATCTCTCCTCAATCTCATTATCTGTCAGGACTTGGGTAAGCAGGTTGGGTAGGAGCCCAGTTGCAGGGGATACAAGAAGCTCTGTCTGTACCCCGCGATGCATCATGACTGGTAGGTACAGACAGGCAAAAAGAAAACACATAAGGCTGGATATATAGGTTACAGTCTATATTGGAGTGTGCTGACAGAGCAGGTGAAACAGGACTGGCTAACAAGCGTGATAAAGGCACAAAGGCAGATGCACCACGGCAGAATACAGTCTTCAGATAGCAGATTGTGAAACAGACGGGATACAGACTTCAGATAGAGGACCTTGGAGCAGACTTGGTACACAGAGCTAAGAAAGTCTATGGACGGGGCACAATGGCTAAATAGCCCACATGGACTGGAACTACTCTGAAGGACCGTGGCAGGGCACAAAGCTGGAACTCCTCCAACAGGGCACAAGGCTGGAACATGGCTGGAAGCCCTTGGCAAGGGACACAACAGGAACATGGCTGGAAGCTACAGACTGGGCACTGGACTCATGGCAGGGCACTGGTATCGTGGCAGGGAGCCCTCAGGGAGGGCACACATAGTGAGGCAAGCTGGGTCAACACCAGGCGGTCACAGGAACAAGAGCCATATTGGAATGCCAGAGCAAGGTCAGGACAAGCATGGTCAACACCAGGAGATCAGCACAGGGCCAGGATGCAGAGAAACAGCAGAGCTGCATATACCACAATGCAAAGGCCCAGACTGGCAGAACAGGTGTTTAAAGGCAGGGCTAACAGCCAAGTAACGTGGCTCAGCTGTCCTGAATTATTAGTAACGGTTGCTCCTTAGAGGGAAGCTTGGCTACTAGTGGCTGCAGGTAGGCAGGACAGTAGGTAAACGATAGACTGGATCCAGGCAGGGTGAAACCCTGACATTATCTCTCCCCCAATTATTATCTCTCGCCTTATTCATTATGTATTCCCTTTCTTGTCATTTCTGCAACTTTTACCCAACTCTTATTCTCGCCATCTCTCCCCTTTCTTCCCATCTCTCTTCTCTCTCATTATTCTCCCTTCTCTCTATTTCTCCCCTTTCTTTCTCCTCATTATGTCTCATTTGCATCTTTTTTTTTAGCTCCTCTATTTCTTACAATCTCTCCCTTTTCTCACTGTGTATCTCTCCCCTTTCTCCTCATCACCTAGCTTGGTAAGGTCCGGGAGAGCCCAAGGCCTCTGTCTTACTGCTCCATCACGGGTTCACTGCTGAGCCAGGGGTGGATCCAGAACCTGACCTCGGAAAGGGCACTCTCATTTACCAGAGACTAGCACTAATCCACACACAGACACTCACACCAACAGAACTAGATACTCAGCACTAACATTCACAATCACACACTCAGCACTAACACACACAGACACTGGACACCAACACACATGCACACAAACTAACATACACTCCCAGACACCCACACAAACATACCAGATACTCAATCTAACACAACCACACACATACTAAAATACCCAGAGATCTGTTCACAAACTAAACTACCTACATACTCACAAACATACCCCAGACACACACTAACATACCCAGACAAAAACAAATATTCACATTCTAAAATACCCACAAACATACCAACATACCCAGGCATACACTTACATAACCAGGCAGACACATGTTCACACACTAAGAAACCCAGACACACACAAACTAACACACACATACTAATATACCCAGACACGTAGACACACACTAACATACCTACATACCATACATACTTATTGTACACTATAACATACCCAGGCGGACGCACACGTACACACAGCTCACGTAACCCTGCAAAGCCTCAGCCTGTCTTTGATGCAGCTCACCCTGCCTTCTCCTGAAAGTTAATAAAATAAATAAAAAAATAGCCCACTACCTAAGTCCTACCTAAGGAGGTGCACTTGAACCCTATACCACACCAAGGTTTATTTCATTAACCCGTTTTATCTTTTTTCTATCTTTTTTTATCTTGTTTTCTAAATGAATTTGATAACATTGCAAGGTGGGGGGTTGTTTTTTTTTTTTTTTTTTTTACATTTTGTGAATTTCAGGTGGACTTTTATTCAGCTCGCATATAACCCTGGAATGATAGGTTATTTTCCTTTAATAAATAGTCCAAACGATGTTCGTGATACCTTGTAAACCATTCAACGCTCACAGAGTAAGATGTACAGTCACCTAAGCTTTCAAGAACTCAGTGGTCCCTTCTTTCATGAAGTATCTTCCTCTAACTCTTGAAAGTCTCTGTGATTTCACATATATAAACATTGGTCCACTAAAAAATATCACTAATGTATTTGGACTATATTCCCTGGGATAAATACTGCACTGTCAATTCCATACCCTTTTTAAGGATGTAAAAGTTCTGTATGTAATTTACTAATGGTTATGCACTGAGTTCATTGTAACAAAGTACTGTTGTTTTTTTGCAGATGAACCATGTCTTGGAGACAAATCTATATTCTGCCAAATGGAGGTACTTGCACGATATTGTTCCATACCGGGGTACAACAAATTGTGCTGTGAATCCTGTAGCAAGCGCAGTACCCAGACACCTCCTTTTCTTACTGAAGCTGCTGAAACAGAAGATGAACTAATTTTTAACCCCAGTGATTTATCCAAGGCCGTTGTGATGCCAACAGCTTCGGTACAAGGCCCTGAAATAGCTGTCACTGAGAAAAAAAGTATTTTGGATATTCTCTCCTCCATTGAAAATGATGGCAGTCTGCATCTTCTTCCAGAAAATAAATCAAAAACATCTGATACAGCCCAAAGAAGATCACAACTAGCAGCAAGCAAGATCACTAGGCACGTCACTATGGTACCGCACCCCCCAACTCAAAGTAGTAGTATCCATTTACACAAACCTTCTTTTGTTGTAGACATACATGCTGTGGCAGCTGTTAACACTAACTCAACAGGTGCCTCTTCTGTAGTTAGAACCTCAAGGAAAATTGACAAGTCCTCCGACAGAAGACGTCCTTTGCAGTCATCAGCTATAGAAAGATGAGTATTAAGTGATTAAGAACTAAAATCCAAAGGTCCAAGGACACCATAGTTTATTCTGCTTTTGGAAAAGCAC
Source organism: Spea bombifrons (assembly GCF_027358695.1). Classification (NCBI taxonomy): domain Eukaryota; kingdom Metazoa; phylum Chordata; class Amphibia; order Anura; family Pelobatidae; genus Spea; species Spea bombifrons. Next base: position 53,882,246 of record NC_071087.1, read on the forward strand.
ATATTGTCAGCTCGTTTCATCTGTATATAACAGGAAGTACAAAGTGCTGGTTCACTTACTGGTTTAATTATCCATCCATACCATTGTTTGTTTTGTTTTTCTGGTTAGATTATTGTTGAGGAAGTGCACCAAAGAAACCAAAAAATGCTGTTGTCAAGTTCATTGAAGAAATACGGAACCATATTTGTACATCAAGTGATAATGTCCCTGTAGGAGCATATTGTAATGTTTACACCTTAATAGAAGGCTTGCTGAGATATAGTAGTTTGCAATACATGTCCTATGACTGAGCTATACTAGGGGACAAATACAAGAAACCGTGCAGCTGTTTAGATGTATTATATTGCAAATTCAGTATTATTACCATGTCATTTGTGCTGTCTAATTATTGTTTACTAGTGTTATTCCTGGGTGCTAAGTCATGCCTGTAAGTACAAACTGCCTTATTTACATTCCTTAGGTTGAACTTGAAAACAGTGTTCTTATTAAGGAGTCCTCCTGTTGACGTACTGTTTTGAACTACTTTGGGTTCTTCATCATTTTGGAGGGTCCTTTAAAACTCTTTAGCTGACCCTTCAGACTAAATCAGACATAGTTGCAAGGAACAGTATGCCCTTTAAAAATGACATGTTTATTAAATCCTGTTTTTCTTTTTTCAGCAAAGCAACCAAAGTTTTTTGGGTATATTGTAACAAAGAAAAAAAAAACAGAAATTGCTCATGTTGTCAGAAAAAAAAAATAGTTAATGACTTGCTAATTATATAAGCCAGGGACTGTTTAAAAAAATGTCACAATGTAGAAGACGTGAACTATGTTTAGTAAATGTATCATTTAGATAAATTGTAAAAACGCTCATTCACTGAGATTTTTCAAATAGGGCAGTCAATTTTTCCAGGACATATATTCATTTTACATGTTGCTGAGCAGCTCATCTAAGATGCTCCCCTGTGGTATGTGAGATATTTTTTGTGTTCTGGAGAAAAATGCCAATGTGTTCGCCATGTATTCAAGACGTAGTCTCGCTACTACTAAAAATTCCACGTCCGATGCTAATATAACTACGGTGTCTAGGACTGAACCGAGATATATTGTCAAGCTTGAACCTTTCTTCATTCTTGAGCTGAACAAGAAAGTAATGAGTAATTACACGATTCTTTAAATGGACTATCTTGATTCAGCAAGTTGATCAAAGTAGGGAGAGAGATACTAATTTCACCTCAATTTTCACAACCACAATGCATCTGACTGCAGTAAAGTACAAATGATTTATGCCAGGAATCATATTACCATAAAGCCAGTCTTACTCTCTCATGTAGCTGTAAAGTACTTGTATATAAAATATAAAACTGAAGATATTTATTAAAAGATGATTTGATAGACTTTATTTACAAACTATTTACAATTATAGCATTTGACTTTTCCTGCAAAAGTAGGTACACAGACTGTATGTCCATGCATAGGTAATAAGCTAACAGATCTACTGTAACATAAATACGGGCCTCAGTAGGTAAAATTAAAATAAAATTTCTAGCCCCAAATCTTGTCACCTAAAAATAAAATATTAGAAAAACAACATGCAATTTTTTTTTTCCCAAATAAAAAAATTGTTGGCACAAAGTAACACTAACGATACATACACCCAGTGTGTATAAATAGGTATTAGCTTTAGAAATTTAGATTTCATAATGTAATAAGAAAAAAAAAACAAAAAAAAATTTGAAATGAACATCATTGTAAAAAAAAATGATGGAATATAGATTTAAGAACAACTTACAATTTAAAGCGCATAGGAATTCCTATGTAAGAATTGATTAGTAGCCATGTATGAGCTAATCCTAAAACCTAGTGACTTGACACCTCTAAAGAATTGCTGCTAGCCAACTGCAAGACTTTTGATGGTCGAAATAAAACATAGTTTTAATGTTAGATTATTAAGACAACCCCTGTACTTCAAACAGATAAATGTGTTGAAATTTCCCAAGAAGAACAATGATCTGCTTTCATTTTCACATGGTTTGTGACAACTTGGTGTAGATATTCATTGTGTTTAACGTCCATATTCTTTTTTGTTTAATTCTTATAGAGCTATTTTTGTGACTTTTTAAGTGTACACTACTGATGCTGTTTGTTGTATTGGGGAGCACTTAGCAATAAAATGCTTTTAACATATTTAGTTTGCTTGATGTGTTTTTGTGCACCAAATGTGGAAATGTAATTCTTAAGAGCAGTATTATTTTATAACACCACTGTAAAATATCTTGCACACTCTCTTTTGCAGGCTACTTATTGCTATCGCCACCTAATAGAGTCTTAATGAGCTTTCATAACATTCTTTGTAAACTTGAAGGGTGAAAGATTAGAGGAATAGGAACATTGCTGGTCTCAAAGTTATATCTATGAGATCTAGTTTCACCTGTTTGCCCAGTAGGTCATACCGCCAGCCTTAGGATGCTGTGCAGTACATTGTAAGCAGAACCCAAGGATAATCACAAATAATCAGTACAGTACAGGCTTTTAGAAGAGTAATCCTGTATGTTGACAAAAGTGTTTTAACCCCTTAATGACAAAGCACGTACATGTACGGGCTCAAAATGCATTGTTTTCAATGGGTTTAGGGACCGCCGATTGTCCTTAAGGGGTTAAAGTTGCTAAACAACCTAACACAGCTAAAGCTACAGGCATATTATATCAACTCAATAGGCCTGGTAGTGTTAGAGTGAGTGGTCATGTTACTGATTAAAATGATGCTTTAGTGATACATGAGATCTAGTTAAAAATACTGCAAGTCATTAAGAAAAATAGTCTGCAGCCCCAAGCTGAACTTCATATTTACAATGACCTACTTGCCTTAACCCGTATCCATTTAACTTCAGGAGAGCCAAGTTGAGAGAAAAGCAAGCAACTCACATGTTTATTAATTACCAGGTTTCTTGAAATAAAATGTTTTGCGAAACCGAAATGGAGTCGCATATTATATGTTTAAATGTAAAACATAACCCAGCTGTATTTAACATTTTTATATATTGCTTTTCACAAAATTCCATTTTACATGTATTTTTCTGCTAAATTTTCACTTTTCACATTTAAACTTTTTCCAAGTCCCATGTCTAAATGCACTATTTTCTTTAGTGTTGATAATGTATTCCTTCACTCTCACAAGAATAGCTGTTGACTAAATTAATTTAAAAAAGTGAATCTGGTAATTTATTGATGCAATAACAAGCATTTTTTTTTAAACCTAAAATAGATGGCAATTCAACCAGGAAACAAGCAGCACTTTTACCCTTTATATAGCATTATCTTAATGGCAACCACAATGTCAACTCAAGATATTTATTACCGTATAAACAGTGTAATCACATGAACACATATATGAAAACAAAATTGATAATATACATGTCTGTCCTCTGCTGGGCTACAGTGCTCTGCTATGCAGGGCCGGCCGAAGACTTAACGCCGCCTGGGGCGAAGTTTAAAACGCCGCCCACCCCCGCCGACGCCGGGGGGGGCGCCATTTTAAACTTCGCCGACGCCATTATCTACCCCCCACCTTTAAACAGTCCTGCGGTGAGTCTCCCTGCTCTGCCACGGTGCCGGCTTGTAATGCTGAGCGCCGGAAATTGACGTCACTTCCGGCGCTCTGCATTACAAGCCGGCACCGGGACCGAACAGGGAGACTCCCCGCAGAGGAGAGAGAGAGAGGGGCGCCGAGCGGGTAAGCGAAAACCACTTGGTGCCCCTCTCTCTCTCCTCCGCTTCAAAAAAAAAAAAAAAAAAAGCGCTTGGGGCGGCAATTGCCCCAGTCTGCCCCATTATAGGGCCGGCCCTGCTGCTATGGATTATTGAAGCAATTGGATTTAAATTATTGAAGAGTGTGTAATGTTTACACAAGACAAGTGGCTTATTTTTAACTTATGTAGAATTAAAGCATGCATCTCAAAGTACTTTCTTTTATACAGTACCTAGGTCCACTAAGCCTATGCCTAGGGTGGTAGCATTTCTGCTACATGTTATACCACTAGTCAATGGGCTAGTTAAAAGGTAGATCAGTAATCTCTCCAACCAGCCGGTGAACAATGTGTAGGGCTGTGCTAAATCGGGCACAGTCCTGTATAGTTTCCTTCTGCACTTCAATGTGTTAAGGCTAGGGCAAGGCCAAAGGTAATTTTGCCACTGCAATATGCGTTCATGTTTGCAAGGCTGTTTAGGGGCAGTAGACTGTCCCTTTAACAGCAACAACAGCAAAATACATTGTATGGATGTAGCTTCCATATACAAGTCATGTTTTATAAGCTTAGCATTTTGTCCAGTGTACATCAGGTGTTTCTGCATAGATGCTTTAATGGACTTTCCATTAGCGTGGGAAGTAAGCGACAACATTTATAGTAGTTGTCCCACAGGAATTTATTGTGTTCATGTTTTTACACAATTATTTTTTTCACGCCAAATACTTATTAACTTTGATAGCCAGGGGTTCATCTCTAAAGACTAAAAAGAAAGTACATTTATTTTCTTATTGTTATAATGCAATTATCTGCATAGCTTACTTGGCATGCAAAAATACCTTTATAGAGGCATTCTTTAATTCATTTTTTTAAAATCGAATTATAGGCTTCATAGAATAAGCTATACAATTTATGGTATAATTATTTTTTACCATGTGAATAGGTTCTAGGGTAATTTGTATAATGATCTTAAAATACATAGTGTTTTCTATGGCTACTTAACAAATAAAATTCTAGTAATTACATTGGCTGTGTCCAGAATGTTTAGACATACTTAAATAAAAGTATTTTATAAAGAAAGTATTACAAACATTTCTACAAATGCAGCATTCATTTGTGATATATGTATTATTCATCACTAAAAACTTTGTTGAATAAGCTGTAAGTATCCAGCATCTACGATCGCCATTTTACCATATTATTTGTTGTATGTTTGTGATGAAACAATGGCTGAATTAGCAGGTCTAACTTTATTTTTTAAAGTCAATTATTTAGTTTAGAAAATACAAAATAACTTAATGTTATTGTTAACCAGATGTGCCAATAGATGTGGACAGTCAATAGATAAGAAAACTAGCAGTCTCATAATGGTTGCACTAGTTAGTGTAATGCATCCCAACTCAATGTGGTGAGTTCAACTCCCAACTATGGACAATGTCAGGCCTATAAAAAGAATACAGAACTATGGATGTTATATGTTAATTATACAAGCCTGACCAGACAAGACCTACACTGCAAAATATTACAGAAATGTGTTTATATTATGTAGCAAACCCCATCTACTGTAATATAGCAGATGGAAATTCTAGTAACCTACAGTTCTAGCCACCTACAGTTCAGAGAAATCATTATTCAGAAACAAATAATTAAGGAATAGGATGGAAAAAAAGTAAACTTAACTGATTAATTGTGGTGGGTGTTATGGCTAGTAAGCTGGGCTGAGCCCATATCTGGAGATGCAAGAAAGTAAAGTTGGACTCACCAACTGTGTAATGCAAATCTACAGACACGAAGGACAGAACAATGAAGTAGAGGAGGACTTTTAGTTGGCTTGGCTCCTGCTTCCACTCTTTCATAATTCATAAATCGTCCCAAACTTGTCTCTTCTAGTTCTACTTTTTTTTCAATAACTAAGCTCCAACCAAAGTAAAAGCCCTACGTACACATAAGTCAATGTCACTTGGGTCTATTTACCAAAGTGTGAGTGTATGCAAGTTAGAATGATATGCTAGTTTTCTGCAGCAAACTCTCAAGAGTTGGACTAAATGAATCTTAGAGAATATTTGAATTACTTTCCAAATCCTAGCATGTAACGCTTGTAGGATCTGGTCAGTCAATTTAACCATTTACTTGGCTGGCAATTCTACTTTTTAGAGGATCCAACTTTTTGGGTCTTATGAGGGTCAGTAATAGATGAATTCCCTGAAACTGTTGAAGGGTCCTCCTGTATAACCCTATATTTTATATTAAGAATATGCAATCAATTAAGAAAGTTGATGTATAGTTGTCTTTATGTGTATCTTCATTTACAGAAGATGACTTCTCTTTATGAAGAGAAAGACATAGGATCAGACAGTGAGAGAAAGAACGCCTTCAATGTTGTTTCCGCATCGCTAAAGGTAGTTGGCCGAAGTCTCATACCGTGTCTGATTTCCTGCTCCATAAAATCATGCTATTTTCCTAGTACTCAGCTCTCACCCTTTGCGAAGGAAACCTACTTCTCCTTCATTATCTCTTTCCCGTCTTATAACCCTAATTTCCTCATCAATTACTTTCAATTCCTTTCTTCGCCCTATCACAACTACCGTTTTGACTAACCTTACTGCCTCTGAATTTTCCACACACTTCAATAATAAAATTGAAACTATCAGATGTAAAATATCTACACAATCCTCCTGCTGCCCTTATCCTTCCTTAGATTTTGCACTACCCCATACACTGAACTCTTCTTTGAACTGTACTTTGCTCTCTGGAAGAGTGGTCACAAGCGCCATTGCGAGAGATTCTTCCTCTTGCAAGATGGCCATCAGGTTGAATACAGGTACTGCAGTCAATCATGCAAGTCAATAATTATGCAGTGACATCACTATCAGGGGAACCATCCAGTTCCAACAAAATGTAAAAAAAAAAGTACACAAATATAAAAAAACAATCTTCCCAAAAATCCTTACATGGAAAGTGTTAAAACACTAGCATTCCAAAAATCAGATGAATGGTTTGATGGGATAAATTGGAGTGGCTGGATTCAAAGATGTCCCAAATAGGGAATAGGCACAGACTGACCAAAATGAAAAAAGCGCACTTCCCAAATATGGCCTTTTAGCCAAACAACCAGACAAACCCATGCAATGGTGGTATCGCTGTACCCAAAGGATGTTGCTGAACACATATTGGGGTGTTGTTTAACAGTGACATATACCAGGTGCTGTAAATACAATGTGTGTGTGAAAAAGAAAAACCCACCACAAAATTTACACAAAGGCTGGTGGTAAAATCAGTGCATGGAAAGGGTTAAAATACCAGCATTTGAAATACCCTGGTGGTGTCTTGTTTTTAATAATATATGGTTTGATGGGGTAAATTGAATTAGCCAGCTTCAAAGATGGTCCACTTAGGCAATGAGCAGTAGGACCAGATGTTAAAATTCCAAGTTGAAAAATGCGCACTTCCCAAATGTGGCATTTTACCTCCCAAAAAAAAACAAACCAAAGAAATTTCTAAGAGGAGTAGCTTGGAGTGTATTACCTAGTAGCTGCCCTCGTCCTCTGTGGTCCAATCATTCTTGTCACTGATTCGCGGCTAGAAGCAATGAATAGGAGCTTGTTCCAGACATGAGGAGTTGGGGGCCAATGCATATGGGAGAGTCTATGACAATCTAAAGTGAGCAAGTAGCTATTGTATGCATGTAAGTGTATATGATGGCTGGAAAGTCACCATCAGGTGGTCTAACTTGGATAGGCAGCGGCAACTTAACAAAATGCAGCCATCAATGTGTACACAAAAATATTCCGAACATTGGTCAGCACACTTCTTTCTTTAATAAAATATTTTATAAACGATTTGAAGGATGCAAATAAGAGATTGGCTGTAATCCAGGTTTACCCTGACCATTTTTTTGGCAAGCTTCTATATAAAATGCTTACACACAAGCAAACAGCTGCTATATATACATACCTAAATACATGGGCAGCAACACACAGGGAAATCAATTTAAGTGAGGAAACAGAAATTTAGAGGGTAAACACATACAAGAACTGCATTAAAATAAGAAACAGTTCAGAAAACATTTTTCTATAGTCTTACACTTGTATAAAAGGTGGAATTCAGGGTAAGAATAATATTAATTAATCCAATAACATTCAGGTCACATCGTTCTGAGTGATGAGAAGTGTTATTTGTTAACATCCATAAGGTGAGACCAAGCTGTCTTAAACTTTCCCAGGATTTTATCTGGCAGTAGAGAGTATGTCCTTCAACTGGACTGAGGCACAATAGGGTCAGAGGTCTGGTTGCAGGATATAGGTTTAAGGGATAGACAGACTGCAGATTTAGTTAGAATGCTTATGGGAGTCTTAAGGAGTTTTCCCCCTCCCAACTGCTGAGTAGTCCTCTCTTCAGGATTACTTCTCTTCCTGGTTCAGCACAGTAGCATGGTCTCCAATGTCTTGCCTGCCTTCTATGGCCTGTGTGCTGTTGCCCCTAGAGTTACATGTTCCATCTGAAGGAAAGAATCAGAATGGAGAGTTTGACGGAACCCTCCATCACTGGGACCACTGGAGAGGCCTGAGAGCAGCCGTCCCAACTCCCCAGCGGCAGCTCACAGATCCGGGAGCAGAGGAACCTGTCCTCACTCCCCAGCGGCAGATCCCAATTGAGGGAGCTGAGGGTGTCGTCCCTCCTCCCCAGCAGCTGACAGATATCCAGGGAGATGCGGCAACCGGGCCATCTCCCCAGCGGCAGAAGGAGCACCAGGGAGGGGGTACAGCTGGCATTCCTCCCCAGTGGCTCAACCCGTTTGGGGTCTCCTCCTGGGTCAGTCCCATTCGGAAGGGGGAGAAATGTGATGGAACCCTCCATCACTTAGGCCACTGGAGAGGCCTGAGAGCCTCCTCCCTATTGACTATGGGCCCTGACTTTGTAAATACTTATGTGGCTACCCCCAGCAGTATATCACCCCATCACTTGCTGAGGGGATTATCTCCAGCAGACAGCCAGGATCTGCAAGCAGGGAGTGACCGCCATTGTTTTAGTTTAATATCAGACCCCTCCATCCCATGGTGCATTATTATGTTGCCCCCCCCTTCCCTCCAGTTCCACTAGTACAGACATTTACACCGGCCATCCCTGGAACTGATTTCGGCCAGTAATAGTGGAGGTTGGGACCCTATTGTATTGTTAATCCCGTTACTGCCCCTGTTGTCTCTGGGAGGCAGATTAAGGGGCGGTTTGTATCCCAATATCTTGTTTTATGTTGATGTGCGTTTTGCTGGATATATGCAGCCGTCTGTGTCTAAAATAAAAGACTAGTCTTGCCTGGTTATTTGGGTACTGGGAAGCGATATCGCTTTACTTTGCTTGGGGATATTGCCGACGGATTACGGTGGTTTGTCATCCTAGCGGGAGAAGTAGTCTTGTGGCGGAGGGGGACAACCTGAGGTCCCTGGTCAGTCCGTCACAGAGAGTTTATGGATGAATGAAAACCCATTGTTTGCCTATCTGGAACTAATCTGGAGGGTGTAAAAGAAAAAGTATGGGCAATGCTAGATTAGGTATGGAATAAAATGATGGAGCAACCACCCATGCAGATTAATGTGCAAGATGGTCATCTTTGGCTCTGGTTGATGAAGCATTATCAGACCTTCTTTAATTTCAAGAGATGCCATTGATCTCACAGCTGAGGTTGCAGTTCTGTCCAAAAAAGGGTGTGTTCTGGCTGTACAAGTGCAACTATAGGTTGAACAGCTTTATTGCTTTTTAGATAAATGATCCCGCTGTGTTGATGCTAGTCAAGTGGCACACAGTTTCAAATCTGCCATGACAACCACCTGTAAGTCTAAGGTGGTACAGCATTACTGTTATCATTATATACTGAGGCAGACATTGACAGTGGTACAGCATAACACCTATCACTATATACTGAGGCAGACATTGACAGTGGTACAGCATTACTGTTATCATTATATACTGAGGCAGACATTGACGGTGGTACAGCATAACACCTATCACTATATACTGAGCAGACATTGACGGGGGTACAGCATAACACCTATCACTGTATAATGAGGCAGACATTGATGGTGGTACAGCGTAATACCTATCACTATACATTATACAGATGTTAAGGTTGCTCCTCTCTTACTACAAATATTGTTTTGTTGTTTCACTCAAATAAAATAAATAATTTTGCTGTAAAAATTTCTTATTTTGTACAGTGCTTTTTTTGTATGTCTAGTGTGCATAGGTTTGGAAGATGGGTTTCATTATGCAAAAGGCAAATATGGCTTATCCACATATGGCTTGAAAAGATCTCAACCCTGAATTGACGCATATTGTAACACTGACCAACTGATCAAGTGGAGTTAATTTACTCAATAACATCTAATAACACTATATATATATATATATATATATATATATATATATATATATATATATAAAACTCAAAACAATTTTCATATCTACAAACAAAAAGCAAATATATATTTGGAATACGGTTAGAAACATGCCTTCATCTTTGGAAATACTGCTCTCAGTGGGTAATTTTCACATCTTGTGTTTGTCTATAAGGGCTTGTATTAAAAGACCCCCTATGGTATGAACTTGGATATTATAGGTCACCTCTGGATTCTACGAGCACTATATGATCACAGAACTGCTGGGGACTTGGTAATATCTGTAATAACTACAGTGGGGGGAGCACTATACCAAATATAACTGCGCAGTAATAATGTCTTTGTAAAAAGAATTGGAATCCATCCTGCAGTTTCTCTCTGAAGAAGAAAAATAAAGATGTTGGAAATAGTACCTTCAATTAGCTCTCAATGCTGATTTATCTTCTAGCTGCATTACCTTATTACAGAGACTGGGACATGTTGATATATTCCTTACAATGTACCATTATTTCCTATTTATTTGCTATGTATATTAAAAAACAGGCTAATGGAAAGCCATATTAGACAGGGACTTGTTTAACCCCATAAGCACCAGTGATGGTCAATCATGGATATGAAATATGAAGATGAAAGAGGTTATTATTCAAATATTTTCAGGCAATCACCTCAATAGGTTAAAGGGGTTAAAAGACAAGATTTGTTAAATCATAACTGAAAAATTTCTTAAATTATATAAAAATATGTTGGCTATTACTAAAAGAAGATTCAGCATTATCTATACATATATATATATATACATATATATATAAAATATATACACATATATTTTAAAAATATTGATGGATTGTGTTTGTAAGACTATATACTGTAATACAGTATATTTTAATGAAATGATGAAAATAAAGCTGGCACCATTTAAAAGGCTTGTGTCCTAGTAACAAGCTCACACCATATTTGCTTTGGCGGTATTGAAACTGCTGGAAATACAGTGCAGCTATAGATACAGTAAAACAGCAGAGGTTCCCACTAGCTTTCTATTATCCTATTATCTTGTGTGTTACTTTAGTTTTGGTTGATTGCTCACTGCCGAATGAAGATTCCTTTATTGCATTTGTATGGTTCATTGTTAATTCAATATTTGGCGTGACCACCCTTTGCCTTCAAAACAGCATCAATTCTTCTAGGTACACTTGCATACAGTTTTTTTTTAAAGGAACTTGGCAGATAGATTATTTTAGACATCTTGAAGAACTGACCACAGTTTATGGATTTAGACAGCCTTAGTTGCTTCTCTCTCTTCATGTAATGCCAGACAGACTTGATGATGTTGCGATCAGGGAGGGGGGGCATATCATCACTTCCTGGACTCCTTGTTCTCCTAGTTCTTAATTACTTTGACTGTATGTTTGGGGGTTGTTGTCATGCTGCAGAAAAAAATTGGGGGCTCAATCAGATGCCTCCTTAATGGATAAGTATCTGACTGTACTCAGCATTTAAAAGGCTATTCATTTTGATCAAAACCCCAACTCCATTTGCAGAAATGGAGAACACAACTTGCAGGGAACCTCCACCATGCTTCACAGTTGCCTGCAAACACTTGTTTTTGTATCGCTCTTCAGCCCTTCCGAGAACAAACGGTCTTCGACTAAAGCCACATATTTTAAATATTTTAACTCATCAGTCCAGAGCACCTACTGCCATTTTTCTGCAATCCAGATCCGGTGTTTTTGTGAATAATTAAGACACTTGGCATTGTTTCCACGTCAGAGGGATGGCTTTTTGACTGCAAGTCTTCCGTAAGGACTACTTCTGACCAGACATCTCTGGGCAGTAGATGGGTGTACCAGGGTCCCACCGTTCTCTTCCAATGTCTTGTTGCTATGATTAGTCTTACCATGGTGTGTGACTTGTTTGTGAGTTTGTCTGTTCATCACCCAGTTTTATTCCTCCTACCCAGCTGTTTCAGTTTTTATTAATGATTGTGTTTCAACCTAGCTAGTGCATTGATGATCATTAGCACATATTTGGTATACTTTGTAAATAATCATACACCTAACTATATGCCTGCAAAATCCCTATGCAAGTGCAGCTAGAAGAATTGATATTGTTTTGAAGGTAAATCACACTAAGAAAATATGCATTATGTTTTCTTTATTCTCTTTTTACATCCTTTACCAATAGAAAAGAGGGTGACATCCAAATGAATATTATAATTGTTGCCAAGGAAACAATAGAATGAAGAACAAGTGATTTTCAATAAAATAATAAAATAGTTGGCTATACTATCAGAAGGCCCGGCCGACAAAAATATGTCAGTAATATTTTCTACCAAGTGGTCAATGTTAAAGTAAAATGAAACAGGAAACACTTTACGAGGTTCAAGTGCAACAGCAAATTCACTGGAGTTTCCAATAGCACACTAACAGCAGAGTCACATTGAACTTGTATGCCCTTGACTGTAACTCACAAGTGCAAGCACTTGCAAGCCCTGGGAAACCCTTGCACATAGGACAGCCATCTGCCATTGATGCTCATCAGGAGAGATATAAGCCCTGTGTACTATTTAATAATGCATCTCTGTCTACACTGTGGAGGGTAAAAGTTTTGTTTCAAGTATCGCATTAACAACTTTGCAAAAGTTAACATGTGAAAGCACATGGCTGGAGTTGAGTCAGATCATTTGAGTTAATTTGACTGACCACTCAAATTCTTAGTAAATACACCCAAAAATGATTGCATTTTCAGTTAAGCAATAATTGAATCAAATAATCTCATACCTCCGAATAGTCAAATGGTACTTTTAGAGGTTGTTTAGAGGTGTGGCTAGTGAATGCGTCTTTTACTACTACAAAATGTAATAAGATGATGGCAGTTATTCATTAAATTGGGAGTTTGCAGAAGATGTTTTTCCAACTCACCAATAGTAATATAAAATAGGAAAGCATAACATCAGTGACCTCCTGTTGCAAGAAAGGCTTGGTTGGTCCTGTATAATGCATAGGTAAATAAATGAAATATCCAGAACATCACCTCACTGATTAAACTAATCATTTTTGCAGCAGGATGCTTACACAATTCCTTGTCGATGCCATCGTTCACCGACCCACCTTTCGGAAAGGAAAGTTGATGAATCAACCCTCAGCAGAACGCACCCCAGTGCCCTCCTCCCCCCCCACCCTGGTACCCAACGAAGTACCATGTGAAGCTGATACCCCACCGCCAGATGCTGCACCACTCTTCCAAACATCAGTCGGCGGACCATGCGCAGCCCCAGAAGTAGTAGCGGGGAACTTATTAAGCAAAGAAGTAAGAGCAGAAACCAAAGAACCCCAATCCCCAGGGTTAATAGCAGGGACATCCTCACCCGTCACAGGTGTCTGAGGAACAGATAAATGAGTGGCCTGCATATGTACTGCGGGAGCAGTATCCCGTGAGGACTCACCAGGCTGGCTCAGGGGCGCTTGCACAGCCATTACAGACGTCAGTACACCGTCAGGAGCTGTTGTAGTGAAGAGTTCTGGAGTATTAACCAGCTGTTGAGCAGAGGGCACCCTACTGCGATGACCGGCTTCTAGCACCGCCCATCTCCTGCCCGGCGAGGAAGGCCCACCTGCCCGGGAGCATGGAGAGGAACCACGCCGTGAGTGCGAACGCTGGAAGGAACAATCCCGATAACTCCTTCTGCCACTCACGGCAGGGTCATAAGTGGCCAAAGAGTAACGGCCATGTGACCGGGACGGAGACCGCAGCCATGAGTCTCCAGACCCCCGATACCAGCAATGGACCCTACCCCTGTGCCTTATGAGCACAAAATGCAACAATCAGTGACTCATACAAACTGGGCTATCAACCAGAGCATGCATGTGTATTGTAAAGCACGGCTTCCCTGATCAGTTCAGAAAAATAAGCCAGATACTTACTATATGTTTAACATTGTTTCTGAAACTGTTTTACAAATACACTGAATGACGCATTACTTGTGACAGGGAGTCTTCTAGAATGTATCATACAATAGTAGCTCCAAAACAGGATATGAAACTGCCTTAGCCTTTGATGAACAGAGAAGACCAGGAGTTGATCAGTGTTATCAGGAAAACAACAGAGCTATTTTATGAACTTGATATACTAGTAAAGATGTTTCTGTTTGGCAGGCAGCTGGAGGATGTGATCTTAAAAACAATATGAGAAAATATTGTATAAAATGATTTTTAATACAATCACTACTGAATGGCCCAATTGAATTTACAAGAATGATGAATAAACGCCAATCTCAGACAAACATGTTTCCAAAAGCCTGTCTAGACAATGTATTACTGATTGATTCTAATCCCAGTCTGTCTACCTATCTGATATAAAATGAATAGCATTTGGGAGTCCAACTGTAAAACTTAAGGAACTGAAGGGCCTCATGCATACAAACTAAGGACCTGACAGATGCCATTAAGATATATAAAAACGATCATAAGGAAGATTGTAGCTTTATCTAAGAGTCAATGAGGCTCGATCATTTATATTACATTATAAAGCCAGTTTTGGGAAAGAGCTCTGGATTAAAACCCCCCCTGGTCCTTTAGAAACAGCTGCTGATAAAAGACATGCACATGGCCTGGTGTATTTGGAACACTAAAAGAACACTACTAAGAATTAGAAGTAGGAGGGAGGCAGCATCAACACCAGCTCACCTTTACCTGTTCTAATTTATGTATTTCTAGAAGGTTGTTGAGCTATCATTACATAATAGTGAAAACTCAGATAAAATATTTAAGTGGCTTCAATTTACAGTTTTGTAAATGTGGCACTCAGGAAGCCCTTGCAATAATTGAGGGGTAACAGAATCTAGACTTTCATGTTTAGATCTTCCAATGTATTTTCTCCAATTTAGTTGGTAAATATATATACAGTACAAAGCACTCTCAAAGGATGGTCAGTACTCCAGGTCTTTAAGTTAACAACTTCTCTTTATTCAAACAAAGTCAAGTCGAAGTTTCAGTCATTGCTGACTTTCATCAGGACATACATTTGAAATAAAACAAACACATATTTATAATAAAATAGCAAGAGAACTCACCAATCTGAAGTGAGTGGGTGTGTGCTGAAATCGGTGTGTCAATGCCATTAGTGCGCACGTGTGTGATAACACCGCACATACCCGGAAGTGCAGTGTAGCATTATTGTGTTCCGGTTACTATAGTAACACACTTTATTCAGTCTGTGCTCAATCGGTAATGTGTGAAAGTGATCAGAAATGTCAAATATGTTCTAAGGCTCCTAAGAGCTCATTGTATTAAATTTAAAGTGCTATAATGTGCAAACATGATCGGGGATTAACTTTAGATATTAAATATATCTACAATGTGCAGTGTAGTAAATATAAGTCTATTTGCTAGACATACTATCAAAGAATACTGATAATGTGCAGTGAAATGTGCAAACTGCAAATAGCAAATGTGCAAAATTAAAACTAGTCCAAAATTTAAAGTGACAGTACAAGTATGTTACCAGGTGTTAACCCCTAACTTAAACACTATATACTTTTATTATTAAAATACATAAATAAATTGCATTAAAAAACATGCATGTCTGTAGATGCAGCACTAAAAGGTGCCCGCAAATGCATCATGCAATACCAACTCACTTTAAATCACCTTTGGGTATTATTATTATTATTTTAAAATGGACAAATCAGTGGAATTTCAATCTACAAAAGTCCCTAATTCAAATATACTTAAATATAAGGCATGTTTAATAATTTGATGTGTCCATTATTAACAATTGAACATAGTTCCTTATTCATGTATATATCTAAATTCAACATAAAGACACTATAATACACAATTTAACTCAGGATACGTGGGTATCTATTGTCTGATATAGTACCAGATACAATTAGAGCAAGCAGATCTCTACTGGTATAACTCCATCCATATAACACAAATCATTATACTATATGGATTTTGCACAGTATTCACTAATATGTTCTAAACTTAACAAAATGGCTACATATCAGTCACACACAGTGTTCTACTCCCTAAGTACCTACTCAAAAAGCCGCATACAGGCATTGGACACTAATTTTATACAGTTCATGAGATAACTCATAAGAAGGATGTATATGTGAACTTTTCATTCAATCCAGAGGGGGACATCGTCTTTAAATGAAAGATCCGGTATGTTTCTCTCTGTAGTAGGTGCCTTACACGGTCGCCCCCTCTTAATGACTCCGGGATGTGGTCAATTGCTATAAACCTGAGGGATGTAAGAGGGTGTTTAAGGTCCAAAAAATGTTTGGCCACAGGTTTATCAGACTCCCCATCCCTGTAAGCTACCCTAATACTGGATCTATGACCTAATACGCTCACCTAGAGTAGTTTCTGTTTTGAATATATATGCAAGGCCACAGGGACACTGTATCTTGTAGATCAAATACTCTGTCTTGGATGCGATACGATGTCTGATGTTGTAGACTCTGCCCATATGTGGGTGTGCAAATATTTTACCTGGAGTCATATGTCCACATCTGACAATCCCATTTCTTAAATGTATTTCGACCCTCTGAGTAGCTCTCTACCTGGTCAGTCCGTACCAGGAGATCCCTTAGATTCTTTTGTCTCTTGTAACTCATTAACGGGGCCTGATGGAATGTCTGAGGCAAAGAAGCGTCACAGGTGAGCATATTCCAGTTCTTCGTAATGCTTTTAGTTAGATGTTGAGATGCATTATTGTACGTGGTTCTACATACCATTTGTGTATTCAAGGATTTATAAACTTTCGTATGCGGCTGTGTGGCTTTTTCCATAGCTGCCGTCAAGATCTTGGTAGTATATCCTCTTGCCACAAACTTATTGTACATCAACTGAAACTGTTCCTGTTTCTTATCTTCATCCGTATTATTCCTGATCACCCTAATAAATTGCCAATATGGTAAGGATCTTTTCAAATGATTAGGGTGTACACTTTCGGCATGTCGTAGAGTATTTCTGGCCTTTGGCTTACTATACATGGTATATTTTAGTTTATTATTTTCAATGTAAATCGACAAATCAAGATAATTGATGGTTGATAAACTTATTTGGGCAATAACTTTAATAGTGGTCGGTAGAGAATTTATCTCCACAACAAACATCTCCGCTTCCTCAACGGTACCCCTCCATAGTACCAACACCTCATCGATATATCGAAAATACCTCAAGATTTTATTTGCATGTGTTTTTAACCATGTATGTCGTTCTACTTCATAAATGTACGCGTTAGCGTACATGGGCGCCATGGCTGCTCCCATTGATGTTCCTGACCTTTGTATATATCACTTATTCTCGAAATGAAAATAATTATATTGTAGTGTGGTCACTAGTAACTCTAATGTAAATTCCAAGGGGGGACCATGATATAAAGATGAATCTGAGAGTAGCTTTCTCATTGCTTCCACACCCTCCTCATGAGGGATGACCGTATATAGACTACTAACGCCCATAGATATTAAAATGACGTTACGCAGATCCTCATCTATAGAGTCCAGTTGATGTATCAAAGTACCTCTATCATTTATGATTGTGGGGATAGCCTCGACAGAACCCTTGAACTGCGCATCAAGCCATTTTGCTATCGGTTCGAGGACACCACCTATCGCCGAAACTATGGGGTGTCCAGGTGGTCTTTGAGCCTGCTTGTGTATCTTTGGCAAGCTATAAATAATTGGGGTACATGGATTTTTCTTAGTCAGGTAATCGTACAATTTTATATCTATGATTCCCATGCGCAATCCTGCACTTAGGGTCTCCTCCACCTTGTTTTGTACCATCCTAGTTGGATCACCCATCAATTCCGTATATGCGTGCTTGTCATGCAATTCCTTGGAATAATCCACATAGTTCTGGATGACAATTCCACCATCTTTATCAGCTGGTCGTATTGTTATGTTATTGTCCATCCTCAGAGTTTTGATTGCCTCTGTAGTTTCCACCTTTATTATATTCAAGAAAGTTTTAATGGAATCAAAACTTACTCTTGACTTTAAATTCATCCTTTTTACTGATATTTTTTGCTGCTGTTCCTTGTCTACATTCAGTTCCTGTTGATTCTTTAAAAAATTCTTTCAATCGCATCTGTCTGCCAAATTGATATAGCTCCACATTCAATATGAACATATCAGGTAGTTCAGTAGGCACAAATGAAAGGCCTTTAGAGAGCACTTGTATTCGGACAGGTTGTATATTGGCATTACCTCCTGTGTGGAGGGCGTCCCTTGCCTCTGTAATTTACCTGTCCCTTGTCTCCTCCTTGAGCATCTCCTCCTTTATTCTTTTGTTTGCTCCTGGTTAAGGTGCCACGCGTGCCTCCCCCTGTGCCCCTTAAAAATCACTAGGAGCCGTCTGATTTTCATTTTCTGATGCCGATGTATATATACATTACTGCGCAAAAGTTTTAGGTAGGTGCAAAACATGCTGTGAAGTAAAAATGCTTTCAAAAATAGACATGTTAATAGTTTATTTTTAGCATTTAACAAAATGTAAAGAAAAATCTAAATCAATGAATATTTGTGCGATAGGAAGAGACTTGGCCGCCCATTTGAACCCTGTTTGCACAGCAAAAGCTGTGCGGTCAGGGGAGGAGCTCCCAGCCATCAGCTCCCAGCCAACACACTCCCCGCCCAGCCTGGAGTCTCCCCGCCCTCCCCAGTGACTGACTGCAATCCTGCAGTCACTCTGATGATTGGCCCCGCCCCTTTCCTTATAGCGTCCACACTGCTCAGCAACTCATCTAACAGTAAGTATAAAATTTATATTTGAGCTGCTGAAAGTTAGGGGAGGTTGGGGTTAATGGGGTGGTTAGGGTTAATTTGGCAGTTCTGGTTAATGGGGTGTTTAGGGTTAATTTAGGGGCAGTTATGGTTGATGGGGTCTTTAGGGTTAATTTAGGGGCAGTTATGGTTGATGGGGTGTTTAGGGTTAATTTAGAGGCAGTTATGGTTGATGGGGTCTTTAGGGTTAATTTAGGGGCAGTTATGGTTGATGGGGTGTTTAGGGTTAATTTAGGGCCAGTTATGGTTGATGGGG
Organism: Spea bombifrons; assembly: GCF_027358695.1. Taxonomy (NCBI): domain Eukaryota; kingdom Metazoa; phylum Chordata; class Amphibia; order Anura; family Pelobatidae; genus Spea; species Spea bombifrons. Next base: position 53,901,416 of record NC_071087.1, read on the forward strand.
TCTTTAGGGTTAATTTAGGGAAATGTATTTTAACCTGTACATTAAGTCGTAAATGTACATTTCATTTTATATATAATCACTATAATCATCTTATCTGAAGTACAACAGTTGCAGGTGCTTCCTGCTGTATTGCCGGGGCAGCGGGTTGACGTCTACGCGATGTGCGTAGACAACGTCCGCTGCAGCCGGAAGGAGGTGTGGCTAGCAGCGGGGGTTGTCTGCGTCCATCGCGCAAATCCTTCCCCGACTGTCAAAGATCAGAGTTCTTCTGATCTCTGACAGCCGGGGAAGGTATCCGCAACGGACGCTGACAAACCCCCGCTGCCAACTCCACCTCCTTCCGGCTGCAGCGGAAGGAGACGTCAACCCGCTAGCCCGGCAATACAGCAGGAAATTTGAAGCACCGGTAAGTAAGTAAGTGTGTGTGTGTGTGTGTTACATAGGGCATTTCTGGCACTTAGGGGGTTAAAAGGCATGTTATGGGGCAGAGTGGCATATAGGGAGGTATAAGGCATTTCAGGAGGCAGAGTGGCGTTAAGGGGGCATTTAATAGAGCACTCTGCCTCCTGAAATGCCTTATACCTCCCTATATGCCACTCTGCCCCATAATATGCCTTTTAACCCCCTAAATGCCAGAGTGGCATATAGGGGTATAAGGCATTTCTGGAGGCAGAGTGCTCTATACAATGCCTTTTAACTCCCTTAATGCCACTCTGCCTCCTGGAATGCCTTATACCTCCCTATATCCCACTCTGCCCCATAATATGCATTTTAACCCCCTAAATGCCAGAATGGGATATAGGGGTATAAGGCATTTCTGGAGGCAGAGTGGCACATAGGGGGTCAAAAGGCATACCATGGGGCACAGTGGCATATAGAGGGTTAAAAGGCATATCATGGGCCACAGTGCCATATTGGTGTGGCAAGCCTGGGGGCAGATGTGCGTAACTGGGGGACAGGTTCGAAAATACAAGGAAATAAAAAAATATATATATTTTTCTCAATCATAGCTTTTATTAAAAAAATAGTTTACATGAATTAACATTTACTGGTAAAACTTTTTTCCTTTAGGGTCGTCTTATATTCAGGCTTTTTCTTTTTTTTCCTAAGTTAATATTCAGATTTTGGGGGGTCGTCTTATAATCAGGGTCATCTTATAATCGAGCAAATACGGTAATTTCCACACTACACATGTTAGACTTACTGGCCTGTAGTTGCCCGACTCCTCTTTACTTCCTTTTTTGTGAGCGGACACAACAGTCGTTAATTTCCAACCCCCCTCTCCTCTCTGGCGGCAGCTGAGGCTGCTGGCTGACAGACGGGGGTCTCCCTCTCCTCCGTGGCACCAGCTAAAATGGCAAAACAGAGAATAAGAGATATTTCCAATGTTCTCTGATTTCTGTGCAAGGTTTTCATGGGGTCCTGTAGGAATCTTTTCTCCATCTTCACTTAATGCAATGTGATTGTTTTAAATGTAATTATTTATAAATGTGTTTAATATCTCAACCCTGTCATAAATTTACAACCCCCCCAAAAAAACCCAGTGCACTGCTCCTCATGAGGTGTAAGAAAGGAAGACTACATGACAGCAATGAAATAACTATATTTTATATATTTATTGGTTAAAATAAATATTTCAAAAGTGATTTTTCATCTTAATTTTATGTGATATGGCTGAGTGGTTTAATTTGACACTACCCTCCCTGGCTATCATATGCATTAAATATATTAATAAAAGTATGATATTGCTTACTTTCTTCTGAACCACACTGTAGAATAGAGCTTAATGATGTAACTTCCTGCCAATGATGTCACATATGGGTTGCATTTTAATTATTATGGGCAGAGAATCGTTTGTGTGATGGGGTTTAGTCTAAACTGAGGGACATAACTTTATAACTTTTTTTTATAAAATACCCTGCATTTATTTTTAAAGTTATTTTTCACAAGAAAGAAACCCAAATAAATACTTACATTGTTGACAAAACTAATGGATGCTTTACACATTTTATTATTGATTTTCAAAGTATAAATTCAGTGAAGTGCCTCAGGGACATGACGACATGCTTAGTGTAAGAAAGAAATAATACATACTTTTATGATAATTATTTGAATGCAATAATTTATTCATTGTAACGTACATACCAAGGTATATTAAAAAGCTTTTAACATTTCATTTTGGTGAACCACCACTGTAAAAACAGGACTGAATTTTACTGAATCAGGAATTACCCAGGTATAGATCAACTGAAAATAGCATGTGAACTCAGTATTGAAGGTTTAGATCTAATAAACAGAATCAGAGATCCAAATCGTGTATTTGCAAGTATACAATAACAATGCATGGAAACATAGCATAGCAGGTATAGATCAACAGAATAACACACAAACCAAGCTTTGCATCTTGGTTCCTAAGGCCCAAACATCCTGCTTGTGCCATATTTGCCTTTCCCCAAATCACGTATACATCTATGATACACACAAACACTTATACAGTCACTCATTCACTCTTTCATTCACATAATCATTAATTTTATGACAAGACACGGAGGCGAGTATTGCTTAACTCTTTCTTTACTGGAACAAATAGCAGCAATAAAGTTTAACAGAAAAAACAAAGTACACAATATGTGGCCCCAACAGCCAATCACCATACAGTATGCACTATAACATAAGTCTGCTCCCGGAAATCATCCTCTTTCTTTGCTGCTCACTGGATCAGATAAGTACAATCCAGTGTATTTCGTTATTCTCCGTGTGGTCATATTGATTTATATATTTTTCATTTGATTGCTTATTTTCTATTATTGCACCGTTTCTGTTTGTTTGCCTGTCTTTATTGCAGGTCCATATTTTATTATTATTTATTATTATTTTTATTATTCCCTTGGTTTTGTTCCCCTTTTGGGTTTCTCCCTGTTCGTTAAACCTCTATTTTATTTGGTTTCCCTCCCCGTTTCGGGCTCCGGTTTCGGTCCTCGGTACTTACCTTTTCCTCTCAGTATGTCCCTCATCTTGTTCCCGTCTCCCGGCTAACTTGCCGAGGCCTTTTCTCCCTTCCTTGCGTATCTGGTACGCTGTACTGTTCTTCCGCGCATGCGCGCGACTGCCGCGTCTCTTCTATTTCTTCGCGGTCTTTCCTCCACGCGGCTCAGTTCGTTCGCGACTGTTCTCCGCGGTGGTTCTCCGTCGTCCTCAGTCTCCCGGACCTCGTTTTTTGCTCGCGCAGGCAGGGGTAAGCTCCCAACCTGGTGCTTTTCTTAGGTCTCAAGTTCACCTCCCGGTTTTGCGGTTTATAGTTTTGGGACACTCATTTTGGCTGCTTTGCAGGTGTTTGAGTCTTGCTAACGGCTCATCATTATTTCATTATTATTTGATTATTATTTGATTAATTATTAGTTATTACTATCAAACCCCTGTGGGTTTCTGTATCATTAATATGCCTAAACCTGTAAAAGAGGTGCCTTCTCAGGCTGATCATGTTCTATCCCTTGAGGATTTAGATGCAGAACCTATTTTGCCTGTGCCTAGTGGGAGTAGTAATCTCCCCTCTACTTCTGGGCCTCAGATGGAATTTCAAAAATCTGTGTCTGATGCTATAATAGCGGCTATGGGATCTATGACATCTACTTTGTCTCAGTCTATTGCCCAGGCAATTAATACCTGCTCTCTCCAAGGTGCGTTGGCACCTCCTAAAATGACGGCACATAAAAAGGCAGTGGCCAAACTAAAACACCTTGATCCTCCGACCTCCAGAATTACTGATCATGGCGATGCTCATACCGCCCTAGATAGCGTGGTATCAGCACGCAAGAGAGCCTACCCGCGCCAGGCAGAACGGGCGCGGCGGTGGAAGTGTGCCAAGACACTCACCGAGGTCTCGGATTCGGAGCCTGACTCCGCTGAGGAGGTCGTGCCAATTGAGGATTCCTCTGATTCTGAGGAGGATTTGGATGAGGAACCTTTTGATTCCTTGGAACCAGGTTCCCCCAAACAAGAGGACCCTGGGGTCTCTCACTCTTCCTCCTCTCCAGGGATTCTAGATCCTCAAGGTGACTGTCTCTTTGATCCGGAAAGTCTCCATCACCCCCGTTCATCCGAATGGGTTCCATCTACCCACATTGCACAATATCTTGAAAAGTGGGTCAGACGCCCTCTTTCTAAATCCGCGAGAAATAAATTACATGCGGAATGCCCACGCCCTATCGTCCCCAATAAAGTATGTGAAACCCCTTCAGTGGATCCCAAAATGGTCCAGTATTTGGCCAAATCTGGCTGGAACCCTAGGAAGGGTTTAGAGTCTGCCCTTAGGTCCTGCCAAGATAAGCACCTAGATGTCTTTGGCCCATTGACAAAATTATTTGAACTGGCATCCCATGCCAAAGAGAAAGGGGAATCTGTAGACCCAGACACCCTCTTGGGGTGGATCCAGAGGGCAATTTGTATAGCAGGGAATGTTAATACTTCCTTCTGCATCGAGAGACGTAAGGCCATCCTTCTGAAGGTGGAGCCTAAATTGGCCAATCTCGCCTTATCGGAGGTGGGTAAAGATGCGCAGGGTCTTCTGTTTGGGGATTCATTCATTAAAGAATTAGGCCAATTTGTTGGGGCTTTCACTGCATTGGACAAAGCACAATCGTCCATGAAACGGGTTTTTGAACCGCGGGTTTCCACCAGGGCCGGCAGATTTAGGGGCCGTCTGGCCGGCCGTAATGCCTTCAGTTCCTCCAGAACTTCCAGAGGCTCCTTCACGCAACTTCCTCCACGACGGGAGTTTAAGCAACCTTCACCGTTCTTCCCTTCTCGAGCCAGACCATGGCGATCCAGGGGTTCCGGAAGAGGTCATCGACGTCCCTATGGTGAGTACGTTATTAACCACTCCTTCTTCCCCGATTCAGGTGGGCGGTCGTCTCCGTCATTTTTTCCGATCTTGGAGAGACCTTACGGCGGACTCATGGGTCCTAGATTGTGTCCGAGGCTACTCGATAGAGTTGGTATCTCACCCATATCAGCGGGTCCTCCCCTCTCCCATTCTGTTTTCTCAACAGGACCGGGTACTCATAGACACCGAATTGACCACGCTGTTGGCAAAAGGCGCTATAGAAACGGCCTCAGACGACGCACCAGGTTATGTCAGCAACATGTTTCTGGTCCAAAAGAAGGGCGGCGGATTCCGCCCGGTAATCAATTTGCGTTCTCTGAACCTTTTGGTCCGTTACAGGCATTTCAAGATGGAGGGGATTCATCTACTCCGCGACCTCTTAAGGCACGATTGGATGGTGAAGTTGGATCTGCAGGATGCCTATCTCACGGTCCCCATAGCGGAACAGTCTCGGGATCTCCTGCAGTTCTATTGGAAAGCGCAGAAATGGCGCTTTACATGTCTTCCGTTTGGACTCTCATCGGCTCCATGGTGCTTCACCAAGTTGCTTCGTCCTGTGGTGTCATGGCTTCGCATGCAAGGGGTGAGACTTATCATTTACTTGGACGATATTCTCATCATGGCGCAGGATCGTCACACTCTGCTGTCTCATCTGCACTTGGCGATCTCGTTCCTTTCGGATTTGGGTTTCCTCATCAACGAGGAGAAATCCTGTATGACTCCTTCCCGCAGGATGGAGTTTTTGGGCTTCATGGTGGATGCGGATCAGGAGATGCTCAGTCTTCCGCCTTCCAAGGTTCGCTCTATCCGCAAGGAACTGTCTCGCGCTCTGCGACGTCCGTCCATCTCCATTCGTTGCCTGGCCAGGATTGTGGGTTTGCTCACGTCTTCGATCCAAGCGGTTTTTCCGGCTCCGCTCCACTATCGGGCGCTCCAACGCTTGAAAATCGCTCATCTTCGCGGCGGAGCATCCTATGCGGATCTCATTTCCCTGGACACCGATTCGCGGGTCGAGCTGCGGTGGTGGATCCGGAATCTGGAGGCGTGGAACGGCAAGGCCATCGTGGGTCCCCGTCCGGATTTTACCATCGATTCGGATGCCAGCCTGCATGGCTGGGGTGCTCATTGCGAGGGACTCACTACAGGAGGCAGATGGTCCCCGAGGAAGCTGGTCTTCACATCAACTCGCTGGAGTTACTGGCCGGGTCCTTTGCTGTCCGCAGCTTTTCCAAAGATCGGGCCAATGTTTGCATCAGACTCCGGATGGACAATGTTTCCGCGGTGCGGTACGTCAACCATTTCGGCGGTACCCACTCCAAGACCCTAGCGGATTTGGCTCATCACTTCTGGGACTTCTGTCTCGACAGGAACATTGTGATCCAGGCGGAGTATCTTCCCGGTTTACACAATTCCGTGGCCGACTGGTATTCTCGTTATCTACGGGATTCCAGCGACTGGAGGTTGGCTCCAACGGTGTTCCACTCTATCAGGTCGCTCTGGGGTCCTTTCTCTACGGACCTGTTCGCCTCCAGGCTCAACGCTCAACTTCCGCGGTATTTCAGCTGGAGGCCGGATCCAGACGCGCTCGCGGTGGATGCGTTCACACAGGACTGGGCCGGCGACACCCAGTATGCTTTTCCTCCGTTTTCCATGATTCCTCGCACCTTACTCCAAGTTCGCCGCCAGGGTGTTCGACTAGTGCTCATCACCCCGCTTTGGAGGTCGCAGCCATGGTTTCCTCCGCTGTTGGAACTGGCGATCGATCTACCCGGGTTGTTGCCCCACTCTCCTCTCCTTCTGCTGAACCCGGAGGGCCATTCCCATCCGCTGATTCTGGACGGGTCGCTACGCCTGGTGGCGTGGCTGCTTTCCGGGGACCTTGGGCTGTCCACGGAATTTCGGACACGACTTCGCGCCTCTTGGCAGCGTCATGGGCCCCGGGAACCAGGAAAGCTTATCAATCAGCTTGGGGAATTTGGTCTGGTTGGTGCTTGGCTCGGGGTTTGGATCCCGCTTCTGCACCTTTAAATGCGGTTCTCCAATTTCTTTCCTCCCTCTTTGATGAGGGCAGAGCTTACCGCACCATCAATGTCTACCGGTCGGCAATTTCGGCTTCTCATGCTGGTCTTGACGGGTGCCCGATTGGGCAACATCCTCTGGTTTGTCGCTTGATGAAGGGTGCCCGGCTTACCAGACCTCCCCGTCCTAGGTATTCGTCCACTTGGGATGTTTCTTGCGTTCTCTCCTTTCTAGCGTCTTGGCCGCCCAATGAGTCCCTTTCTCTGAAGGACTTATCGGCTAAACTACTTACCTTGCTGTGTCTAGTTTCCTGCAAACGAGTGGCGGACGTTCGCGCCTTGGATGTTGACAATCGCTCTTTTGACCCTTCGGGAGTTACTTTTAATATATCCAGGCGTACCAAGACTTCTATCCAGTCTGTTTCTTACCCGGCTTTTCCCTCTACTCCTTCCTTGTGTCCTGTAGCTTGCCTTAAGGAGTATGAACTACGTACGGCACATTTGCGATCGGCAGTTCATCCCAACCTTTTTATTTCCTTCAAGGCTCCTTTTGGTCCTGTTTCCTCCACGACCTTGGCGCGTTGGTTGAAGAGGGTTCTGGGGCTGGCTGGAGTGGACACCTCGGTCTTTGGAGCTCATTCCTCTCGCAGTGCGGTGGCCACGAAAGTCATAAGTCTTGGTGGCCGTTTAGAGGATTTGATGAAGGCAGCGGATTGGTCCAGGCCGTCTACGTTTAAGGAGTTCTATTTTCGTCCGTCATCACATGTATTCTCTCCTATTGTTGCTCAGCTTTAAACTTGCAATAGGAGCCTCCGTGTCTTGTCATAAAATTGTATGATTTTGCTATTACCATGACGCAAAGTCATGATTTTATTAAAGACACGGAGGCGAGTATTGCTTCCCTCCCTTCTTCCACTGCGTGGGACTCATTCCCACCCTCTGGCCTATGGTTTGTATGGGGGGATGTTCTTGGTTTCATTTTGTTTATTTATTCTTGGTCAATTGTCATGTGTGCGGACGTATGTTCTCTACAGGTTGTCCTTTTTGTACCGTACTTTCTCTTATTACTACGGATCATTTGTCTGTCATTTCGCAGTCTTTGGTTTTGCCTGTTTTCCTGTTTACCATACGCTGGAGTTAACCTGTAGATTCCTGTTTTCTTGTCTTCCTACAGCATGATTTTCTCGTTCGACTTCTTCGTTCCTGCCCTGTTTTCCACGGCAACTCCAGTTGGTGGTTTTTGTCTCTCCGCGGACGTCTCGTGTTGTGGTACTGATCAAGTTCGCCTACCAAAGAAAGAGGATGATTTCCGGGAGCAGACTTATGTTATAGTGCATACTGTATGGTGATTGGCGGTTGGGGCCACATATTGTGTACTTTGTTTTTTCTGTTAAACTTTATTGCTGCTATTTGTTCCAGTAAAGAAAGAGTTAAGCAATACTCGCCTCCGTGTCTTTAATAAAATCATGACTTTGCGTCATGGTAATAGCAAAATCATACAATTATCTCACTCATTCACACAAATCATTTACACATATTTTAATTAATGCATTTTCAAAAACATTTTGTTTTATGTTTTTATTACCATTTTATTACAAAATAAAGTTGTTATGACTTTAGATGCACACAGTTTGAAGTTGTAGCAAGAAACCCAGTAAGAGCTGGGTTACAAAAATGTGTAACTATTACAAGGAAAATGATGTATACTGATTAAAATATGCCCATATTTGTGGTATAGTCACTTCATAAAAAGTAATTGAAAGATGGTAATTGAAACTCCATGTCTACTACATCATCTTTATTACAACATCAATACAATTTACTGATTAGAATGATTAGTATTTGTGAATGAATGTTTGTGAATGAGTGTGTGTGATAGCATGGATGTGTAAGTGTGTGTGTGGGGAATAGCATTGCATAGGGAGCCTGTAATCACACTCCTATCATGCCCAGGTCCCAGCATTTTGGTATGTTAACCACACTTCTATTAAAAGTAAGTAACACACCCATATATATATATATATATTGAATTTTCAGTTTCGGTCCAGAATTTTTATTTCGGTGCATCCATGCATAAGTTTGTTGGGTTGTTTGAGGGCTAAAAGGCCACATTTGGGAGGTGGGCATTTTTCAATTTGAAATGTTTTTAACAAATGTTTCAATTTGAAATTTGTCAACAAATTTTCTTGGAACTGGGTGGCCCGCTTGTGATGTCATGGTGACATCACTGGAGCATTCTTTTTAAATATTAGTCATTTTTTATTTATTTTTCAACAATTTTAATTTTTAGTATATATTTTTAATATATTTTACTAATCACACAGTGATTATAAAGCTGGGCTTTTTTGGCCTGCATGGTTGATTGCAGTACCAGTAACCAACATAAATAGACCATCTGGAAACTCGGTAAAAAAAATCTGGTCAGACGCGATCACACAGACCCCTGATTGTATATTTTTTTGTGTTGCTAAATGCCACAATATCGAGACATATTTAGACGCACGTCTAAACTCTTCACTGAAGACAGGCGTCGCCAAATTAAATATGGGGTATGTGACCACTCCTGAGAGCGATCATACAGGGATCCAATATTTTTTTTGTGTGCTGCTGAATGCCTCAATGTCAAGGCATTGCAGAAACAGCGGATGAGGGAAGAAAGCAATCTGTGATCATTTTCTAAGCTTGTGTAACCCCAGTACGTGCCGGACACGTCAAATAGATCTGCTTAAATGACATTACTTTTCTGTAATTTTCCATTTCCATCACAATATGGCGGCATTCATAAAGCAAACAAATTTCCAAGAGGATTTTTCCCAGATCCCCCTGGGAATTGCAGGTACTGGATTTAATCATGCAAGCCATTGGAGCCCAGCTTTCAAATCACAATTTATATATATAAAAAGAAAAAAGTTAAAGAAACAAAGAAATAATTAAAAAGTAAGTATCCAGTAATATCCCCATCATGAGAAAAGAAAAAAATATATTTTTGCTAAAATTAGTGCTTTATCTTCCCAAAAATCGTGGGATGGATAGAGTTAAAATACTAGTATTTGAAATACCCATGGGGTGTCTAGTTTAAGAAAAATAGGTTTGGCTAATTGAATTTGTCGGGTTCAAAGATGATCCCAAATAGGACATAGGAGCAGACTGACCAGATGTAAAAAAAATGAAAAAAAAAAGTTTGCATGGGTGGTTTACCTGTACTCGGGAGATGTTGTTGAACACATATTTATTTATTCAAATTGTTTAAAGTACATTTTGTGTATAAAAAACCCACCACAAACTGTGACAAAGGCCGGTAGTAAAATTAGTGCATGGAAAGGGTTAAAATACCAGAATTTTAAATACCTTGGGGTAACTAGTTTTCAGAAATATATGATTTGATGTGGTAAATTGAACTGACAGGATTCAAAGATGGCCCAAATAGGACATAGGGATAGGATTACCAGATAAAGTTTGCTAATTTGTAAATATATATGTATATATATAGTAGCAGAAAAGAGCCCCTCACTCTGCTGCAGTTTCAAGACCACCTCCTGCTCTCTCAAGATCATATCACCACCAATGAAAGCTTAAAACTCCAATCAGGGTTGGTGCAAGAAATTTTGCCACCTTATTATCGATAGGGACTTATGGATAACTCGGAACGCACAGAGACATTAACCCCCCCCAAAGGCCGGCTGAAGGCCAAAACCTCCCAGGTTTGTCCAGCAGTTCAACATGGAATTTCTTCAGCAGAGCCAGGGTATGACCTTCTTTTGTACCATGTTTAACATTTTCAATATTGTTGCTGCCTACCCTAACTATCTGGACCACCTGACCTTTATTTTGTCTAATTCCTTGGTACTTCACTCTGATGTCCCAGCCTTCATGGTTCTGCTGCTGCAAGGGGGCTCTTGCGGTACTGCTTCTGCTTTGGTGACGCATGGATTGGCTGTTTGGTCACATTTGCCATTCAGGCTAGCAAATGCCTATGATATTTTTATCCCTTGCAGAGCACCACTTTGGTGGTAGACATAGACATGCAATATTAAACTGTTCTTTTTTTAACATTTTATTTATGACAAACGTATTCATTATGTCTGTCGATTTGCAACTCAATCCCCCTCTCTCAGCTCCTCCCTTTTCATTTATTTTTTCTGCACTGTAGCCTGCTTCTCTTGCTTATTTTTCCACAAAGGTCTATCCACTTTTCAGTCTTGGACAAAGCTATTAAATTTACCATCACAGCTTTCGCTTGTGCTTTTTTAAGAAATTTCCTCTTTCCTCCCGCACTGATTTTCAGCCAAAACAATTGTCCAAACAATTTTTGCTATCTAAATCAGAACTCAAAAACAGTATGTATAAAGTGACAATCTGGTACAAACTGCACCAATCAGGACGAACATTCAGGAGCATAACTAGAAACCACAGGCCCCAGTACAAAAATTGCACCGGGGCATCCGGACTTCACCAAGAAACATGTGCCACTATTGCCTATAAAGATCTTGTGAGGGCCACTTTTGCCTCAAGCAGCTTATCAGTGCCATCCTACCCCCTAACAGTCTGTCATACCATCTTTGCCCCAGCTGCCCATGCCCCTAAACAGCTTATTTGTGGCATCTTTTCCCCAAAACAGCTTGTCTGTGCTATCATTGCCCCTTGCCCCTCCTCCAACACTTCCAAAAATGTTATAGTGTCAGAAACTGGGTCCATACAGACGACTGTAATGACCCAGAGCACCCAAAGATGGAGTTCAGGAGTTATTGCGCAGTAGGGGAGTGGGACAGGGCCTGGTGCAGGGTGACTGCACTCACCCGGGTGGGCATCTAAGGTTGTGCAGCCACATACCAGCGCCCTGACATTGCAGCGGATGTTGTCCAGTTCGAAACAAAGTAATATCCTGCAGGCACCCTGGAGCAGGCATGAGACATAGCACTAGAATCATGTGCAGGATGCTGCAGGCTGGAAGTATGGAAGCTAAGCAGAGTAACAGCAGAACATAGCAAGCAAGGGGGACAGAGCAAGTAAGGGACAGGGAGTCCAAGCAAGAAACATAGCCAGACAATACATATATGTACAAGACACAACAAAGAACAGGGAACAAGGCAAGGAACACAGGGGAAGTAGTGAGGAGCCGGAATTCTCAGATGCTTCTCCTTTAAGCAAGGATAGGAAATCTTAACAGGGACATGGGGAGAGGAGAGAGGTACCAAGATCCTCAAATGATTCAGGGAATAAAGGGCAAAGGCACATAAGAGACAGACAAACATGAATACAGGAACTAACCTAAGACTATTTGATAAAAATTGGAGATTCCGTCACATCATTTGGCCATAGTATGCTTAGCCCACCACTACGCCAAAGTACTCCATTATTCGGTGGGTCCTAACGCTAAACCCTGCCTACAGAATTACTAAACATGAAATCTAAACGCAGAACAGATTAAACCATACCTGAGACTGCAGACTGAGACAAACATAACGGGTGGGGCACAACTTATAAAAGAAACATAAGCTGAAACAAAGAGCAGAACTAGAATTCAGGAATCAGAGGTTCAGCACAGAGCATACGGAAATGCAAAAACAGATTACAGAAAAACATGGGAACTGAGTTCCCATGTTTTGCTGTAATCCGTTCCTGCAAGGCAGGGAAAAACAGAGCTATGCAGCTCTGCAGCCTGGATGGACCCTGACACATAGACTTGTACAGAGAAATTCATGCTCACACACTCTTATACATAGAGATTCATGCTTACTTACACTTTTACATGGACTGTCCTGCTCACATACACTTATACATAGACACCCATATATACATACAAACATACACATTCATGCTCATATACACTTATACAAATATGCTCAAATACACTTATTCATAGACACCCATTTTCACAAATATATACAAACATACATATATATGCCCATTAACAGGTATACATAGACATTTATGCTCACATACACTTATACATAGACATTGATGCTCCTACATACATACATACCCTCGCCCAATATAAAGTAGAGCCTTGTCAAATCTACAGGAGCATAAAACGATAATTATAAAGTTGTCATAGCATAGTTATAAAATGCATGCCAAGAGATGCAAAATGTGTGATAGACTAGATTATTTGGTTATTATTGGACACATATTAGAGTATTGCCAGCATACTGTATATTTTGAGAGGGAAATGTGTTATCGCAATCATCTTATACAGTGATCACAACAACACTATATCAAACCTTGTTAAATCATGCAATCACAACAGAGGAAGCCTACACATCCCTTTATGGTTCTCCTAATATTACGTAATTGTTAAAAGCATGGTTGGTTCGCTGAATTTATTGTCTCAAATGTGTTTTATTGTGGGTTACAGGGACAGATTTATAAAAGAGCTTCTTTTCATTTAATTTATAGACATTGTCTTTTTATTCTAATTTTATTTGAAGGACATCATATATATATATATATATATCAGAAAAGTTGATATATAATATAGTGTTCCAATAAACATTTCATATAATTAACATATATAAAATAGAAATGTAACATATTATCAGGTTAAATATATATAATATATATATATATATAATACCCTTCAAAGAAAAGTATAAGGGCTACTCTATGGGGGTTTAAAAGGAACTGCCCCATGGCTGCAGATTATGGACAAACTTGCAAAATCTAAAATTGAAGGTACTCAGATATGCTTGCAAACAACTTGTCTGTTACTGAAATATATGAGAATGTTTTCCGAATGATAACCATTTTGATGAAACTCATCAGATGTAGGTGTATCTTTCTTGTTAGCAAGTACCCTTTTAGTTACAGATGTAATCCTAGTGCTTGGAAGGAAATAATATGTAAAGAATAGATAGAAAAACTTACTATACGCATCCTTCTTGCTTAATCCTTCAGTGTTCCATTAGTAATTTTACTCATATGCCATCAGACATATTTATGTGGATATGTATGTGTGTATATATATATATATATATATATATATATATATGTGTGTGTGTGTGTGTGTTTGTGTGTGTGTGTGAGTGTCTGTCTGTTCTTTCTTTCATATGGTATACAATTTAAGCACAGGAATAAGCATATTTGAAAAATATGCTAATTTTATTTTAACATATTGAATTTACAATGGAGAAGTGGAGCTTCATCGCAACACTGTTAAAAAATAAACAGAAAAAGTAATTTTCCAATTAGTTTGCATTTCCACAAATAGAGTGATGCAGAAGTAATTCAGAATTGCTCATGAACCATTTTGTTTTTAACAATTAAGTAATTTGGTGCACATGCTTCTGGGAAAATGCTTAAATTATCTCTCAAAATAGCGAAAGTGGTCTACATCAAGTAATTAAAGACCAATGCCTGTTTCAGACTCAAAATTGCAATGTATCATTAAGTTTTAACGTCAAGCCATCATTAAAGGCAGGATATAATTAACTTTGCATAATTTCACGGCAAAGAAATAGATATAGTCACCAATCCTTTGATAAGATTTTCAAGATGTAATTTCCCTTTCATGAATAAGGCACTGCGTATTTATATCATACAAGTATTCAATCAAAGTTTACATTTATATATTTTAAAAAACTAAACTGTAGTTTGCAATATATATATAAAAAAGTGCAGTAAATGTGCAGAAATACTGCAGTAGAAGTGCAGTAAATGTGCAGTAATACTGTAGTAAAAGTGCAGTATTGCAGTTTTTTCATGTCCAAAAAAATGCAGTGTTACTTCAGAAAAAACTGCAGTAATTTTTTCGTAAGGGAATTCCCATTTAATACTCACTGCTTTTGCTTCTCTTAGGGCACTGGGCCTTTGGACTACATTACATTACTACATTACATTTTAACCCCTTAAGGACAATACTGTTTCTTACTCGTAGTATATTGTGGGACAATGGCTCTTAACATTTTTCAGTGTTGCTGTTTGGCTGTGATTTTCTTATTTCTCATGGCTTTCTTTAGATACCATTATTTTTATCATATCATCTAATTTACTATAAAAAAAAAATTATAAAATATGGTGATTTTTTGTTAAAAAATACTTTTTCTCACTTTTTAAACAAAACACTTTTACTCATGTATTGTCCCAGAATCAGTGGCCTCCCCAATTGAAACACCATCCTTTTTTTGTGCAGGGAGCACTGATTGACGTGGAGGAGAGAGAGGGGTGTCAAGCGATCAGTGACTAAAAAGTTTTCAGCAACTGCTCTGTGCCCCTCTGTCTCCACTGCGAGGCGTCTAGCTCACCGTAGGACTTCTGCAAGGTAAGGGGTAGAGGGATATATTAAGAGGGAGGGGGTGAATAGTGAGAAGAGGGAGAGTAGATAGTGAGAAGGGGAGGAGAGGGGGTAGATAGTGAGAAGAGAGGGGGTAGCTAGTGAGAAAAGGCATAGTAAGAATATTGAAATAAAGAGTGAGAATGAGTGAGAGAATGAAAGAATGAATGTGTGCATGAATTGTGTGAATGAGTGAGATTATGAATTAATATGTGGATGAATTGTGTGAATAAGTTGGAAAATAAAAGAATGAATGTGTGGATGAATTGTGTAAAAGAGTGAGAATATGAATTAGTGAGAAGGCATTAATGAATATGTGTAAATGCTGTGTGTGAATAAATTATGTGAATAAAAGTGTGAATTAGAGAGTAACTGTAAAAGCGTTTGTGTGTATCATACATGTATAATTGATTTGTGAAAAGGCAACGATGGCACAAGCAGGGTGTTTGAGCCTTGGAGACCAAGATGAAACAGGTAAGGTGTTTATGGGACAAAGACAGCACAGGCTGGGCTGTTTGGGGACAAAGTTGACTCATGCTGGGCTGATTGGTAACAAAGATGGCAAGTCCTATGTGTATTATCTGGGTGCTGGTCAGGTTCTATGAGGGCAGTGTGGGCACCAGGGCTTGCTTTGGGGTGTGCAACCTTTGATCAATGCCTGTAATTTAGGGGTTTTATCTATACCTTAATGCTGAGTTATGTGAATTCCAGTTGATCTATTGCTGCAATGCTGGGTTTGTGTGTTCTGTTGGTCAATACCTGCAATGCTATGTTTCCATACATTATTATTGTATACCTGCCACTATAGGGTTTGTATGTCTTATTCAGTTGATCTATACATACAAGTGCTGCTTCATGTGTTGTTTATTTGATCTATACCTGAACTACAGGTATTAAGTAGAAGAGAGGTGTGGTTTAGTGAATGGGGGATATAGTGTGTCCCTAGATGGCAGAAATAAAATGTGGTGTATATTTAAACAGATGTCCTTTTAATTTATTACATTTTGTGAAACCTATGCAAGTGTCACAAACTGGGTCTATACTGATGACTGCAATGACCCACAGCCCCCAAGTCCCTGTGCAAGAGACACAGATGCAGGGTAACCACACTTCCCTGAGTGTTGGGCCATCAGGATTGTATGGCCACATACCAGGATGCTGAAATAGCAGTGCGAGGTACCCAGTACAGATAACAGGATATAGAGATATCTGGCAGCTAAGGACAGAAAAGACACCCTTCTGCCGGGGCACAGGACAGGACACTCCTCTGCCGGGGCACAGGACAGGACACCCCTCTGCCAGGGCACAGGACAGGATACCCCTCTACCGGGGCACAGGACAGGGTAACACCCTCTACCGAGGGACAGGACACCCCTCTATCGGGGCAACAGAATACAGGGCTGACAAGACTGATCAGGTAACACATAAGACTATACAGAAATTACAGGACTAAACATGATAGACTAGACCAGGTCATGAATAGAACCCCTTTCTAAGATAACAAGATTGGATATTCCATCACATATTATGGCCATAGCATGCTTAGCCAAAGTACTCCAATATATTGGTGGGTCCTAACACTAAACCCTACCTACTGAATTAATAATAAACAAACTAAACATTGAATCTAAACACATATCAGAGAAAGACATACCTATAGACTGCAGACTGAGACAAACATAACGGGTGGGGCACACACTAAGGGTAGGACTGGAATCAAAGAATCAGAAGTTCAGGACAGAGCATAAGGAAATCCAGGAATGGATTGTAGTGAGACAGGGGAACTGTAGCGAAACAGGGGATACCAGAGGTATGCAGCTCTGCAGCCTGGATGAGGCATGATAGCAAGCTGGCTACTGCAATCTAACCCTGATTGCCAAATCATGCTTACTCAACCGTTTGTACTGAGCCACTAGACTTCTTAAAGCTATTTCTAGGGTGCACAATCTGCTAAAACAAAATATAGAGTTTGGGAAGCATGTTAAACCTTTGTACTTGGACTGATCAACTTAAAAAAAAAGTTGCACTGTATGCCCTGACTATGTCCTTCACACAGGCAGATTTGATGTCAGAGGTGAAAAAGTATAAATATGAGAATAATAGTGATATTAGTTTTTTGTTATCTGGATTCAAATATTGCTTTATCTTTCAGCTTTCATTTTAAGTTTAGCAAATAGCTAGTATACTTTAATAAAGAAAAACAAACTTTTAGATTGCCATGGAGTCATTTGTGAACTCTGAACACGCTTCCACGACCCGGAGGATTCGGGTTTAAACCCAAGGAACCACAGAAGCGGTACTTCGTCTGGAGATCTCCGGGTCAAACCGGGAGAGTTCCCAGGTATGCTGATGACATTACATAAAAAGCATCATAAGATGGAGGTGCTTATTTCTCTGTTACCTTAATCTTAAAAAACTTAATTTAGAGCTCCTCTTTGTATTTAGTGTGACCCAATGAGCTGGAACATCAGGTTATGAAATCATGAGATGCAGGGTAGAAAGGAAGTCCTCTATGCAGTATATACTAGACCTCTTGATGCAGTAAAGATCAATGCTTTCTTGAGTAAGGTATAGCAAAAAATAATTTGGGGGAACATCTGATGTTGGATGGTTGCTGTCCTATTTGCCGTATATATATCAACATTAATAATAGATATAGGATGTGATTCATTAATTTGACTAAATCAGATTATAAGCTAAAATACAGAATGGCCATTCTATGCTAAAATCAAATGAATGATCGTCCCCGGCCAAAATGTACGTAAGCAGTAAATGACCCTATCACACCACAATGTGCACCATGAGAACAGTCAAACCAATTTAACTCCAAGAAGATCAAAAGAAAAATACGGACCAGGAACAATTCGGAGAAGGAGCCTCGCTGGGACCTCCAGAGGAGCGGAGGTCGACCGGGGCGGTTGCTAAACTCACGCTGGCTATGTCGCGATCCGTCCTTGAACTGTTCTCTGGGTCCCTTCTGGCCGATCCCCCCGCTTTTTGGACAGGATATCCTCAGGACCCTGAGCTATCTATAGGCATCCCGGTATCGCCGCCGCTCCTTCGGGATCACCCCGAGAACGTTGACGTAAGGATATGCGGACATTGCGGGGGTTGGTGCGCTGAGTGTGGTGCCGGAATGGCTGGGCAGGGCAGGGATATGTGGACGTGATTTATGGCCTTTTCCCCTGTTGAACTGTATATAAGCCCATGGGTTTTCCCCAATAAAGTGTGTGTAACTTCCCTGGACATTAGTCTCGTCTAATGCGTCATGGGCTCGCTGGATCACTCATTGTCCTTTTCAGGACAATTACAGCACTGTATTCGGCTACGCCTTGGCGGGCTACGGTGCTATTAAATTGAAGAGACATAGCCAGTTCCTGATCCCTTCCTCGCTAGTATCGGCTAGCGCTGGGAGCGCTTAACCCTTGCAGTTCCGGGAGGAAGCAACAAAGAACTGACGGGTGTACCCAGCCCGGGTACCCGAGGCCGTCACAGACCTCAAGATGACCCAAACCCAGCATAGAAAGCCATCACCCTAAATTCCATATCATAGGAGAGGCACCACTAATGGTCACTGAGGCTGAACCTGAATGAATTTATGGCAGGGCTCTGGTATATAAAAAATGTCAGTAGGTCTGAGTGGCTCAATAGGGCAAGTTGTTGGCTGCAAAACTCATCTGGCTAGGTTAACCCTTCCAATGCCAAACCCCTGCATTAGGTTTTATGGTATATAATGTGTCAGGGTTGAAAGGGTTAAACATCCTTGGTGAAGCTTAGTTTTGCTTGACTGTCCATGTGAAGTGTGTTTATCAGCCTTGTTTTATTAGTTTTATCAGTTGTGGCACTTTGTAGAACTTTATAATCAATACAGCCTTAGGGTTTAAATATCTGTACTGCTGAAATGCATTTAATTCACTCTGACTTTTTTTATTCTTACATACCGTATTTGCTTGATTATAAGACGACCCCCCAAATCTGAAAAAAGAAAAAGCCTGAATATAAGACGACCCTATAGGAAAATATTTTTTAATAAAAAATTTTTTTAATAAAAGCTATGATTGAGAAAAATATTTTGGTTTTATTTCCTTCTATTTTCCAACCTGCCCCCCAGTTATGCACATCTGCCCCAGAAATGCCTTATACCCCCTATATGCCACTGTGCCCCATGATATGCCTTTTAACCCTCTAAATGCCACTGTGCCCCATGATATGCCTTTTAACCCTATATGCCACTGTGCCCCATGATATGCCTTTTGACCACCTATGTGCCACTCTGCCTCCAGAAATGCCTTATACCCCTATATGCCACTCTGGCATTTAGAGGGTTAAAAGGGATATTATGGGGCAGAGTGGCATATAGGGAGGTTTAAGGCATTCAGGAGGCAGAGTGGCGTATAGAGGGTTAAAAAGGCATTTCTGGAGGCAGAGTGGCATTAAGGGGGTTAAAAGGCATTTCACAGAGCACTCTGCCTCCAGAAATGCCTTATGCCCCCCATTTAACACTCCAAAACTTACCGGTGCTTTTGACTTCCCTGTCATGTAGCCGGGGCAGCGTGTAGATCCCAGACACTTACGCTGCAGCCGGAAGGAGGCGTGGCTAGCAGCGGGGGTTGTCTGCGTCCATCGTGCAGACCTTCCCCGACTGTCAGAGATCAGATCAGGGCAGGGGGAGAGACAGGACGATCCAGGTCCCCTGCAGCTGCGGGGGATTTGGATCCTAGTCGTCTCATAGTCAGACCTATTTGAGGTCTGATTATAAGACGACCCCGATTATAAGACAAGGGGTATTTTTCAGAGCATTTGCTCTGAAAAAACCTCGTCTTATAATCGAGCAAATACGGTAAATAGCTACTTTATGTGCAAGGACTGGCAACAGATACATTTAAGGAGTTTATGCTTTTCTTTTTTAAACATTTTTATTGAGGTCATATAGCACATACCATGAATTTACCATTTGTTCCACAAGCAAATTGAGAGGTTACAATACACGTAATATATAGCCAGATCATCTCTCTACAAACACCCCACAGGTGTTGTTATTTCCAGTCTTCAATGACTGACCAAAATGACTAATTCAGGTGTCCTGTGGAGGCTGTATCTGTCCCGTGAGACCATTAGCAAATGCTAACACAGATCTTTAGACCTCATTTTCCAACATTTCTCCAGAGGACCCAACATCTCCCAATGAACCACACAGAGAGCCAATGAGCCAATGAGCCAACTTCAGAGAGGCCCTCCAATAGAGGCAAAAACTAGGACTCCCTGAATAAGACAGGGTTCCTTTTCTCCAATTTTTGGTTTCTGTTTAACAAAGATACATATTGAGCCATGTAACATATAACATAATTTCAACAAAACCATTAAACCATAAAACAGGCTCACACCAGCATTCTCACATGTTCCAATAAAATGTATTTGTAAAACCTGTGTCAGTCAGTGTTCTTTTGTGAGGAGTTTATGCTTTTTCAGGGCTTTGTTTAGTGCTTTCATCTACGATACCTGACAATGCGTACAAAAATTTAAAGCATCATCAGATACATGGCAATAGTAGGCTCGAAGGCTCAGAGGTAATTAAAGTGGTCACTTTTTCATAAATGTATTCTTGTTCAATAGAGAATAAAAATTTTAGTATTAGTATACGTCTGATTTACTTTATATCCAAATAATTTTTTGCATTAGAAAACAAAACTCAAATTGGAGCTGGTGCCACAATGAGGGAGACAGTTAACCTGTGTGTGCATGTTAATTGCATGATGAGCATGATCAGAGAGCACTGTGCCTTGTTCTCCTTCTGCAATATCGATAATTAAGATCGTTATGGTGGGTTACAAGTCTATCCCTTTTAGAGACTAATTGGCAAGGATTACATATGAATGAGATAAACTATATATTGATGTGCTCTCCTCAGCAACCATCATTGACATAGTACAAGCAGTGACTCACTTGTTTTAGATAATCAACCACACCCTCAAGAAATACAAAAATAAATACATAAAGTATGTTTTCTGACAAACTTAATGTTTGTGTATAATGTAGTGGAGCAGGAGAAAAACACATTATTGTCCCATTGCATTTCATAGTGGCTGCAGGAAATTTTCAAATTATGGGATGACTGCCACATAGCCATTGGGTCCATGAAAAAAGTAGAGTATCTTTTTATCGTTTTATTGTTTGAGCACTAAATAAATATTTTATAATGTTCATAAGATCATAAAAAGTAGAGTTTATACATTTGTATTTTTCAGCTGGGAAATATTTATCATATAAATAAATGAAAAAAATATCATTACTCTTGCCAAGGATGGTACATTTAAGACAAATGCCTCAGTTAATTTTTGACGCATATCTTACTTTTGTTATTAAAAAAATATTTGACCCCTTTTCTGTAGGTCCTAAGGTACAGCATTAGAAAAAAAAATGTGTTAAGCTCTACTCATCCCACTAATAATTAACTCTTTCAATGCTAACTTTGAGTTTTATTATGCATTGTTTATATTTTTATAGTCATATACCGTATTTGCTCGATTATAAGACGACCCTGATTATAAGACGACCCCCCAAAATCTGAATATTAACTTAGGAAAAAAAGAAAAAGCCTGAATATAAGACGACCCTAAAGGAAAAAAGTTTTACCAGTAAATGTTAATTCATGTAAACTATTTTTTTTAATAAAAGCTGTGATTGAGAAAAATATATATATTTTTTTTTATTTCTTGTATTTTCCAACCTGTCCCCCAGTTACGCACATCTGCCCCCAGGCTTGCCACACCAATATGGCACTGTGGCCCATGATATGCCTTTTAACCCTCTATATGCCACTGTGCCCCATGGTATGCCTTTTGACACCCTATGTGCCACTCTGCCTCCAGAAATGCCTTATACCCCTATATCCCATTCTGGCATTTAGGGGGTTAAAATGCATATTATGGGGCAGAGTGGCATATAGGGAGGTATAAGGCATTCCAGGAGGCAGAGTGGCATTAAGGGAGTTAAAAGGCATTATATAGAGCACTCTGCCTCCAGAAATGCCTTATACCCCTATATGCCACTCTGGCATTTAGGGGGTTAAAAGGCATATTATGGGGCAGAGTGGCATATAGGGAGGTATAAGGCATTTCAGGAGGCAGAGTGCACTATTAAATGCCCCCTTAACGCCACTCTGCCTCCTGAAATGCCTTATACCTCCCTATATGCCACTCTGCCCCATAATATGCCTTTTAACCCCCTAAGTGCCAGAGTGGCATATAGGGGTGTAAGGCATTCCAGAAATGCCCTACACACACACACACACACACACACACTTACTTACCGGTGCTTCCAATTTCCTGCTGTATTGTCGGGGCAGCGGGTTGACGTCTCATTCCGCGGCAGCCGGAAGGAGGTGGAGTTGGCAGCGGGGGTTTGTATGCGTCCGTCACAAATACCTTCCCCGGCTGTCAGAGATCAGGAACTCTGGAACTCTGATCTCTGACAGTCGGGGAAGGTATTTGCGACGGACGCATACAAACCCCCGCTGCCAACTTCACCTCCGGAAGCACCGGTAAGTGTGTGTGGGGGGGGGGGCGACGACAGGAGGATCCAGGTCCCCTGCAGCGGTGCGGGGGATCTGGATCTTAGTCTCCTAATCAGACCTCTATTTGAGGTCTGATTAGAAGACGACCCCGATTATAAGACGAGGGGTATTTTTCAGAGCATTTGCTCTGAAAAAAACCTCGTCTTATAATCGAGCAAATACGGTATATATATATATATATATATCTCCTTAACATAAGACATAACTATTCAGCAGTTGTCACTTTTTCTCTATTTATGTGTTACACTGAAGTTTTGCTTTAGAATGAAATATGTCTTTAACCCCTTCAATCCCAGGGGTTTTTGGTACCTCAAGGCCCAGAGCAATTTTGCCATTTTTGCGCTATGTCGGTTCAGCGATTATTCCCCTTATAGTGTACCCATGTAAACTATATATTATTTTTTCAAGGATAGATCGAGCTTTCATTTGATACCATAGTTGGATGATTAGCTGAAATTTAGAATGAGAAATTTGGTAAAAACTAGTGAAAATTAGAAAAAACTACTAATTGTTTTAAAATGTTACCTCTGAATCCTAACAAAATTAGGTAAAGTGATGGAAAATCCCCTCCAAGTTTATCAATTCAGGTGTCCTGATTTCAGAAATACCTAATTTATATAGATTTTCCATACTTTCTCAGCACCAGGGAATATACTATAAAGTGTCCATTTTTTGTAGAATTTTTATGCTTATGGCTTAACGGGTTTGGGGGTTGTGAACGGGGGCAGGAGGGTTATACTGGCTAGATGTTATGCTAGGGCAATGGGATGTAAGGTTTTTTTTTTAATTTTTTTATTATTATCTTTTTTGTATATTTTTTATTTTATTTTTGTATTTTATATATATATATATATATATATATATATATATTTAATGGTTAGAGGTCCTCTTAGGAACCTCCTGAACATGTTTTTAATGCCAGTCATGTCACTTTATTATTATTTTTTATCATTTATATTATTTTAATGATTTTTTTATTATTTTTAAATGAATAACTTTTTTTTTTTCTTTTTTTTTTCTCTTTCAGCACAGGAGGACGGTGAGGGACATGTTTTCTCACCCCCCTCCCCACGATCCCCTAGCACCGATCACACTGTGATCTCTATGCAGGTCCTCATAGACGTACATAGAGATCGCAGCATCTGTGCCTCATCGGAGGACAGGATATCCCCTGCCATACAATTCCAAATCAATAACAGGTATTATATTATGTTATATTCTTCAGTACATATAAAGGTGCACAATTAAAATGAACAACTTTATTAAACGGCATTGCAGAAATAAACAACATTACACAAAGCTACTTTAGGCAACAATTAAAAATTTTAAGTTAGCTATTTATTTTAAAAAGATATGTTTTTATTAAATCATGAGATTACTTTTGGGTGATAATTTATTTCTAGATGACTCAAATTCTCCTATAACCAGAAATACCAGTGATCCTCAAGTAATACAGGTTGGCAGCCCAGCAGAGGCCTCTCTTGTCTTCCTAATGTGCACTTATTTTAGAGTTGAAGATAGTACCCTATGACAATGTACCAAGCTCGTATATGAATTCATGTAGTAGAATAAAAATTGTTCACACACAAGTAGAGTCCAAATATATTGATGATATTGATGATATTTCCTTGAGCCGTTGAAATCTCAATTGTTTTGTTATGTTCATTGTTTTTTTAGTTTTATAAAAGTCAGTATACATTAACACAATAACTCCAATCTGGACAACCTTATATGATTGTAGCTATAGCTGTACGCTGTGACATTACCTTTTGTATCCCCATTATCCGGGGATATCTAGTTGTACATAGTTATTAGACTTGTGAATTCGTCTTCGGGCGAACATGAAAACGAAGAGTGCGTTTTTATGTTCGTCCCGAAGAAGCGAAGATAGCAGCGGTAAAACATAAACAAAGACGAAGACACACAACGTGAAGAATCTTGGTGTTCGTCAACTAATCTCCCTGGTCCCTTCCCCATCTAGCCTACCTTATCTATGCAGCATCGCAGGGGTTAACAGAAGCGGAAATCCGTAGGTTCGCCGTCAGGGGTTAAGGGGCCGTGCGAATGACTCTATTGGTCATCTGCAGGGTCCTCCTCTGGCATCAACCAATTGGCCCATTGCAAAAAGCTAACGCATAATCTGATGTGAAGAATATAATTCAGGTTTGTAATAGAATAACTCAAGAGGCTGTCTTCCAATAAATGATTCTCCTTAAGTAAATTGCATAGAAAATATGAATCTGTGTAGGAGTGTAAATAAAAGAGATACCATTATGGAACACACAAGATATTAATAGCAAGCTGGATCAAATGCCTCATACATCTACTTAATGGTTAGGATCAGCCACCACAATATACCCAGAAAAATGGGGTAAAATGTGCCACGTTGTGTTTCACAATGAAATAGAGATATATTTCAATAGTAGAAGCAGTCATGTAAAAAAATGAAAACAAAGTAAAATCACCCACTAAAATGTTGCTTGGATTTTAGAATGAAAAACCTAAATTGCGGACATTAAGGCTGGCCTGAAACTAACAGCAAAAATGTGAAAATGGTTACTTGGGGCAATTCAGTGTAAGGTCCTTCAAACATCATCAAATGAAAATCAGAGAAATGCAATTGAAGATTGCATTAAAGGTAAATAGCTACATTTACAACGCTCTTTCAAATATCTAGAGCTATTTTTTTTAGTTTATAGAATGTGTTAATTGTGAATATAAATAGTCAAAGGCTTATAACAAGAATACTGCAATATTACTTAGACTACATTTTATGCATAGCATTTTTTTTAATCAAGTTTTTTTTTTTTAATCAAAATTTGTACCAGAAACCTATTTTTAAGGACATTTGCAGCTAGAGAGCTAGCAGCGTGATAGAATTGTTAGACAAGAAATGGGCAAATAAACGCTTGCTGCTCACTAAGCTTCAGGCTCTAACTATAAAAATGTAGAAAGTCCAAGAGTCTCACTGTTGATTCATTCATGAATGCAGTGATATATGTTTATATGCTATATAATTGGTGCCAGGGGCATAGCCAAAGATTTCCTCATACAATGCACATGGCTATGGCTTCTTCTAGCAAGAACTGAAATTGTTTTCTGGACAATGAGTGAGCTTAGCCTGAATGTTAAAATTATAGATAACAATAAATAAAACTTTCTCTGGACTAGGAACTCATATTCGTTCTCAGTATTACAAATGGGAAATTAGAGATTTTTTTTATAAAATGTCTCTAATCTGATTTTAATATTAGTGGTCAGATTAAAGTATTTAGTTTGCTATAAGACTAAAATAAATTGCTTAAATATCCATATTAATACTTTATATATTTATACATATCCAATCAATACTTTACCAACTAAATTCGTACTTTCTTCTGTCACAGTCAGTAGGATTCAGCTAAGTTGCTGGACAGTCTTATGGACAGGTTTCCCCTTCAGAAGTTTCTATCCCCCCCTACCCCTTCCTAAAATCCTTCTTAGCTTAAATCACCCAATATTTTGGGAGGGGAAGTACTACCACAGCTCAACTATGATGTAATCCACTTACATTCCTCAAAAATACTCACATGTACCTGCAGGAGCCAATATTGTTACAATTATAATTAAAATTTTACTTTAAAAACATCTGGGCCATGTCATTAGATCAGCTCTGAAACTAACATGGAGCCATTAATCTAATAGAGAGTTAACTCCATGCATGAAGTTTCCAGACATTCAATCACCAAATATCTTCTTAGGAGAATGGAGTATAGAAACTTTGCAATTTGTGCTGTGGTTAAGTGAACTCCTTCATCACGCCGAGGGCATACAGTACAATATATTAATATTATTAAAATCCTTTGATTTTACTTTGATACTTTGTTTTATATACTTTCAATTAAGCAAATAAGCATATAACTCATGCAATATTAACCCCTTAAGGACAATGGGCGGTGCCTAAACCCATTGAAAACAATGCATTTTGAGCCCGTACATGTACGGGCTTTGTCATTAAGGGGTTAATAATGAAGATAACACTAGTTAGATATATAATTCTCAATTTGAACCTTTATTTACCTCTTTAAAAAAATGTAGTGAAGATTTCTTTTTATAGTAGGAGCCATGGCAAATTTAGGTATCTTGTAGTCTGGTTCAATTGTCAAAGCTTATCTCAGACTGACTAGTCCAGAGAATGTATAACTTGTGAATCTGATTTTAGAGTCTTCGAGAATCGTTGATGTTAAAATCTTTGTCTTAAAACTATAAACTTAAATTCACTTTTACTCTAATGAACAAGTAAACAACATGGCTTCCAATCTGCTCATGTTACATTATGTTCTAATATAAGTTTAGGCCAGAATCTATTTATTTTTACATTGAGTGTATTGAGGTATTTGTATGTTGTTTAACATGCTACTACCAGGGCCGGCCGAAGACTTAACGCCGCCTGGGGCGAAGTTTAAAACGCCGCCCCCCCCCCCGCCGAGGGGGGGCATTTTAAACTTCGCCGACGCCCCCCCGGCGTCCCCCCCCCCGGTACTTACCTTTAAACAGTCCTGCGACGAGTCTCCCTGCTCTGCCACGGTGCCGGCTTGTAATGCTGAGCGCCGGAAATTGACGTCACTTCCGGCGCTCTGCATTACAAGCCGGCACCGGGACCGAACAGGGAGACTCGCTGCAGAGGAGAGAGAGAGAGAGGCGACGAGCGGGTAAGCGAAAACCACTCGGTGCCCCTCTCTCCTCCGCTTCAAAAAAAAACAAAAAAAAACGCTTGGGGCGGCAAAGTGCCGCCCCTTCTAAAGTGCCGCCTGGGGCAATTGCCCCAGTCTGCCCCATTATAGGGCCGGCCCTGGCTACTACATTTTAAAAATATACATCAGGGAACATTGGCAGACTACATGGGTAGAATTCTTCTTATCTGCTGTCAAATTTTATGTTTCTAAATATACATTTTTGTATTTATTTCTTTATATACAAATAATTGCCAGATTATTATTTGTACCAGCTTTTTAAATGTATTTTCTTTCTTATAAGAAAAACACTACATGAAAATGGCAGCTTATTATCTAACTCTTGGGAAGTAATGTCCTAACATTTTAGTCTGGTTTGTATTTTTTTGCTAAGCCCCTTTATTTAAACTACCACACTGAAACCATAATTTAAAAAACACAGAAATTATTATTCTGCAGTTTTCACATAATGTAGTAAACACCTTATTAATACTAAACGTACTATTTTATATTTTTTTCTCCCACACAGCTGTTTTAGAAATATTTTCCCTCCCACGCAGAAGTTTGTCAAGATTCCATAGTGGTGCAGAGGTTAACATACTGTAAAAAAGACTCTATAAGAACTGCTTCCTATTTGACTGATTCACCCCAAATGAAGGCAAATGAGCTGACTAATCAATGTAAGAATAATAACCTTTCCTTGCATTACAATTGTCTTGTAATTACCTCTATTATCTCTAAATAGAACTGCAAAAAAAGAGAAAAAAGAGAAAGTCATTATTACACTATTTTTGGAGATGGACAACCACAAACTATAGTTTTGTAAGAATAGGTAATAGTCTCCCAAAGGACAATTATGCAGGACATTATGTTTCTACAAACCATCCGTTACATAAAAATAGAAAGGTGCTATATTAAGTAAGAATGCAAAATGGTGAGCAGGGTCTGATTAACAGTGGAGCACACACAGCAAATGCTTGAGGACCTCAGCATTCTGAGGGCCCATTTCACGATTGGGCCTCCATCGAGCAGGACAGGCATTGATGCTCCTTCGCTGACACTGTGCACCAGGAAATGATGTAATTTCTGGGCACTGCGGCACAGTGAGGGAGGTACAGGCCACAGTATAGGATGTGGTAAGTTCTGTGGCCTGTAGCTACCACACTGACGTT
This sequence comes from Spea bombifrons, assembly GCF_027358695.1. NCBI lineage: Eukaryota > Metazoa > Chordata > Amphibia > Anura > Pelobatidae > Spea > Spea bombifrons. Next base: position 53,930,042 of record NC_071087.1, read on the forward strand.
GTGCTCCACAAAGTGATGTCATTTCCAGGCCACAGGATACAGTAAGATTCTGATTTAAAAGAGCTTAGAGGCAATCAACGATCGCCTCCTAAGCTTAAACAATGTAGCTGAAATGCCTCGATAATGAGGCGTTCAGCTACACTGAAAACCCACCCCAGGATGACCGCTCTTTGGAGCGGCACTGAGATTTTGCCTCTCGCAAGATGGAGCCGCCCTTTACCAAAATAAACATGTTTCCAAGATGGTTTCTCCACAGCGACCGCATTTATTTTTTAAATTAGCGCTATACTTACATAGTTACATAGGCTGAAGAAGGACATGTGAACATCAAGTTCAGCCTTTCCCGTATCTGTTTATTTCTTGCTGTTGATCCAAAAGAAGGCAAAAACCCAGTTGTGGCTCTTTCCAATTTTGCACAAACTAAGGAAAAAAATTCCTTCTTGACCCCAGAATGGCAGTCAGATCTCTCCTTGGATCAAGAAGCTGTTTCCCCATAATTTAAAAATTATATCCCTGAATATTATGTTTTTGCAAGCACACATCTAATTGTTGTTTAAATATCTCTACAGACTCTGATAAAACTACCTCTGCAGGCAGAGAATTCCACATCCTTATTGTCCTAACTATAAAAAAAACCCTTTCCTTTGCCGTACACTAAATCTCTTTCTTCCAGTCTAAACTCGTGACCACGTGTCCTATGCATAGTCCTGTTTATAAACAGATTTCCACAGAATGGTTTGTATTGGCCCCGAATATTTTTATATAATGCTATCATATCCCCTCTGAGGCGCCGTTTTTCTAAACTAAACAGATTTAAATGTATTAACCTTTCTTCATAACTAAAGTGTTCCATTCCTTTTATTAATTTTGTAGCCTGCTTTTGCACTTTTTCCAGTGCTATATTATCCTTCTTTAGAGTAGGTGCCCAAAATTACACAGCATATTCAAGATGTGGTCTTACCATTGATTTATAAAGAGGCAAATTATATTTTTATCCCGCGAATTGATGCCCCTTTTTATACGCGACAATACCTTACTGGCCTTAGCAACTGCTGACTGACATTGCACATTGTTTCCTAGTTTGTAGTCTATGACTATTCCCAAATCCTCCTCATTTGCTGTTATCCCTAATTCACTACTTCACAAAACATTCTTGCATGGAAATGCCCATGGGGTGTCTAGTTAATAAATGTATGATTTGATGCACACCCCTCAAAGGTGACCTTTTACCTCCCAAACAACCCGACAAACTATCGGGACGTTGTTTGACAGTGACATATACCTGGAGTGGTAATATGTGTGGAAAAAGAAAAAAGCTTTAAAAAAATACCACCTTAAATTGACAAAGGTTGCTGGTAAAATTAGTGCGTGGAAAGGGTTAAAATACCGGTATTTGAAATACCACGTCTCATTTTCACACATATATGGTTTATGAGGTAAATTGAATTGGCCAGGTTCAACAATGTCCCCAATAACATATGGGGCAGGATGACCACGTGTCTAATTTCCAATTTGCAAAATTCACAAATCCTTAATGTGGCCTTTTAGGCACTAAACGCAATAAACCCATGCATGAGGGGTATCACTGTGCTTAGGAAATGTTGTTGAACACATATTGGGGTGTTGTTTGACAGTGACATATTCCAGGAGCGGTAAATTCATAGTAACACCAAAAAATTACTTCATTGGTAGTAGAATTAATGCCTGGAAAGGGTTAAAATACCAGTATTTGAAATACCCTGGGATGTCTAACATATATGGCTTGATGGGGTCAATTGAATTGCCTGGCTTCAAAGATGTCCCAATTAGGACATGGGGCAGAATTTTCAACATGTCCTCCTCAACAACTTGTTTTAAAGATAATCCCAGTAGGAAGTTTAGAATATCTGCACTCCAGGCACAACCAGCTACTTTGGTTTTCCAGTTCATATCAGGAAGATGTCATTCTGTGTGTGTGTTGTAGCTCTGTAATCCTATTTGTGTTGTCTGTGATTTGTTATTTCATAGAAGATTTAAAATCTTGAAAGTGTTGCTGCAAGAGATCAGAGAGCACCTTAACTACTGCAGCAGTGTGGGATGGGGTGTCAGATCTGTGTATCTGGATCAAGTCCATCCTTGTGAAAGAAGATTTAGAGTCCTCAGTGAGAGGTTGGGATAATGTTAACATTTTGCCAGCAGTTCTTTTCTGCGAGGCTTTAGTGGCTGGTTTTCCTGAGCTGCTTTGCAAAAAAATCCCCATGTTTTTATCAGCTGAATAGTCAATTGTGATTTATTCACCATTGTTGATCACAACGTGGGGCCACCAAGTGTAAATGTATACTGACAATGACAGATATAAATTAGGGAGTGTAGCTCAAAGTCCAAGGTATGGATAGTGTTAAAACTTTCCTTTATGGTGAAAAGTCACAGAAATATTCACTGTTGTCCTATATATAGGTGAAGAACTGTGTTCACGTTGTCCTTAAATTGTCACAGCTCAATAGATATGGTGCTGTTACTTTGAATTGTTATTGTCTATATGTTGTAGCATCATATATAAGGTCTCTCATGAAATAACTTTTTATAATAATCTTCTTGAACAAAAACAATGAGTGAGTTCACAGAAGAGTTGCCTATGAAAAGGTTTCAGTTGAAATATACGATTATAACAACTATATACAGCTATAATCATAGCAATATCTCCAGTGAGCAAATTACTCACCGCCCAATAAGACCACTTATTAGAGCTGAAGCAGTGAACGAAATGATGTAGAGCTGGTATTGTGGCAAATCTGGCTCAAATGAGCTGTAGAATGTATCAGTTCAGCTGTACCTTTGTCTCCATGGTGTGAGGGACTGAACAGTTCCTAGTATGGTCAGTCATGGCCTGTCTCAGCAAGACATGGTCACTCGTGCAGCGGTGGGTTTGCAGTATAGGCTGGAGTCTCCGGTCCGTTTGCCCCACTATGTGGCTTCTACCAGCTGTGAGAGTCTGCTTGGCTGTTTGTATTTGCGTGTGATCCTTTGCAGCTGGCCACAGCCTGCTGAAGCCTGTCATAGCCCAGTGTGTAATACTGTCCCTAGTTTGTTCTTTTCTGCTTTGCAGGAAGGACTCCCAGGCAAATGTCACCCTACATAACTTCCCAACCCAACTGTGTGTGGTGCTGCAGGGATCGGTGGGGAAAACCAACAGATGGTTGCAGATAGCTGCAGATAATGTAGAGCACAGAGGTTGTTCAAAGAAAAAAAATTACATGGAAGACTATGACCCTGAACCTAGTTTTTCTCTGGAAGATGTCAGTTACAAAGATGACTTCACAAAAAGTTATTTTTTCCATGCGTAGACCACATGCTATCTAAGCGAAACTATAGATCTTCTAGTTTCGAAAAGAGCTGGAGATAGGGATTCAGGCTTGCAGTCGGGGAAGGTCTGTGCGATGCGTGTACACAACCCCCGCTGCTACTGGAACTTGACCTTCCAGGTCACAGAAGCTGCAGCGGACGTTGCCTATGCAAATCGCACAGACGTCCACCTGCTGCCCTCACTAGGCACCAGGGAGTAAGAATCACTGGTAAGTCGGGGGGGAGTGTTAAATGGGGGTATAAGGCATTTCTGTAGGCAGAGAGTCCCATGATAATGCCACTCTACCTCCAGAAATGCCTTATACCCCTATATGCCACTGTGCCTTCAGAATGCCTTTTAACCCTCTATATGCCACTCTGCCTCCTGAAATGCCTTATACCCCCCTATATGCCACTCTGCCCCATGATATGCCTTTTAACCCTCTTAATGCCACTCTACCTCCAGAAATGCCTTATACCCCCCTATATGCCACTCTGCCCCATGATATGCATTTTAACCCCCTATATGCCAGAGTGGCATATAGGGGTATAAGGCATTTCTGGAGGCAGAGTGGCACATAGGGGGTTAAAAAGGCATATCATGGGGCACAGTGGCATATAGGGGGTATATAGTGGCAAGCCTGGGGGCAGATGTGCATAACTGGGGGGCAGGTTGGAAAATAAAAGGGAATAAAACCAAAAAAAATCCCAATCATAGCTTTTATTAAATATGAAAAATAGTTTACATTAATTAATATTTACTAGTAAAACTTTTTTCCTGTGGGGTTGTCTTATATTCAGGCTTTTTCTTTTTTTTCTAAATTAATATTCAGATTTTGGGGGGTTGTCTTATAACCGAGCAAATATGGTAATTCATTTTTCATTTAAGAGTTTTCTTCTAATTGAGGTATTTGTTGCAATTTTACTAAAACACTGTATAGATAAAGCATTTCTATACACAGTAAAAACAATGTTTAGCCCCTTTGTGACAATGGCTGTTTTAACATTTCTGTTGTGGTTGTGTTTAGCTGTAATTTTCTTCTTCCTCATTTACTGTACTGACACAAGTCATATATTGTTTTTTTTCAGGACAAGAAGCACTTTCTTTAGATACCATTATTTTGACTGTATCATATAATTTAGAAGATAGAGAAAAGATAAAGGATAGATTGGCAGAATGTACAGACTAACTGGAGAAAACTAAAATGGAAAAAAAAAATGTAAAAGGTTTTTAAAGATAGTGGAAGAAGGGTGAAGAATGAGACAGGACAAAAAAAGTGCAAGAGAGCGCCAAAGGAAGAGACAAGAAAAAGAAAATCAGAAGAAAAAGAGTTACTGCAAGAAGGATGCCAAAAAAAGACTAAACTTACAGAAATAAAAATAGAGTGAAAAAAAGCTTGCAAAAGGTAGAAAAGGGAAAAAGGGAAGCAGAAAAAAACAGGGAAACAAGACTAAAATGTATAAAAAAAACTGTATGCATTAGACAGCTGAAAAAGTGAGAACTATGTAAGGCAATCAGACAAATGAATTATCTCGTATTTTAGAAAAACCCTCTTGAGGAGTGCTTTACAAGTCTCATATCTTAGTGTTAGAATTTTTCTTTGATGAAATGTCATTTAATTAAATATACTTACTGAATTTGTTGGAAAATATAGAACATTCATTCTGTATAGCTGTGTGTAGAGCAAAAAATTGGATGATCACTTAATCTCACCACAATGTGTACTGTGAGAAGGGAAAAAAACACTTAACCGCCAATTAGATGAAATGAAAAATGAGAAAGAGAGCTAACACATGGGTAACTAAAGTGTAAAATTACTGACAGGTGTTTCTAATTTGATTTGGAAGAGATCCCAGAAGACTTCTGAAAGCCCAATTATTGAATTGGCTAAGATCCCAGAATAGCATTCTGGGAACTCAGCCAACACAAAAATTGTGTTGCCTTATTATTCTGCCATCTCAGGCAATCAAATAATTGGGCTTTCCTCAGTATTCTGGGATCTCAGCCAACTCAATATAATTAATTTTTATTGGGGTTCTGCTGTTCACAGAACTTGAAAGAACTGTGTCAGCGCTGAGGTAGTCAGACTGAGGATGTACAGAGTGTTTGCTTGGTTCTTATACTACGTCTACATTTAGTCAGGCCAAGTAGAGGTTAGATGAAGTACATGGACAAAAATGTATCAATTTTAGGCACTCGTACACACACTGCACACCTCATGGAATAGCTTTAAGGGAAGGGCTTTCAATGGTTTCCATGTAGCATTTTCTGTACGTTCATCACCATATATGTAAAAGTGAAGAACTCCAATGTAAATATGGGTTAAGGAAGAAAGAAAAGTTCACCTAAGGTTAAAGAGCTACTTTGCAATAAAAATTGTTGTCCCACCGATAGCATTAGACAAATGAATTGAAGCTAATCATAAGATCAAATTAATCACAAAAATTAAAGATCCTTTGAGAAATCAAGTTTTATAGTCAAATGGGAACTAAACTTAGGGAGAACTAACAATCAAGAAATTTGGTATAAAGCATGGTCTGCCACAAGGAAATCAATCCATTGTATAAATCTCCAAGGAGTGTTTTTTAAAATGTTAGATTTTACAGGTCCTGTGCAGGCTTTGATTTTATGAAAAATGTTTTCTTATCAGGTCCCTGAAAAGTCCCTCCAATTTTTCAAAATTGCCAATTTACACAAGGAATACATCAAACTAAACAATCATGCCCAAAGCAGATCATAGCCATGTATTCCTGTTGCAGAAGTTTTAGGATGTTGCATAATAAATGCCTGCTGTTCATACTTTAGAGAAAACATTAAAAAATGTTGTTGTTTTTTTATTGAATATACACTAATAATTAACCCCTTAAGGACAATGGGCGGTCCCTAAACCCATTTAAAACAATGCATTTTGAGCCCGTACATGTACGGGCTTTGTCATTAAGGGGTTAAAAATCAAACCTTTTCAAACTACTGAGAAGCAGTAAGAAGGGGAAGAAAAAGTAAGAAAAAAGAAATGATCAACCTTTGAGGAAGTCAACTAAAACATTCTTAAAACATAAAAAAACCTATCCTAAAGCATTAAGTAAGCCAGTCAGAACCAGTTAATACGCTAATAAAAGATTTTAGCAAAGTATTCGGTAAGTTTGTGGGCTTCTACGAGCTTTATAATTGGATAGTCTGCTGCCACAGTTCACAGAAGGAACTGATGTAATTTGAAAATAGAGAAACATTGGTTACATTAAAGTAGGGCTGCAACTAACGATTATTTTAATAATCGATTAATCGGCCGATTATTTTTTCGATTAATCGATTAATCGGATAAAAAAAAACAATATGCAAATTTTTCGTTTATTTAAAAGAATTTAATGAACTGGATGTTAAAAAACAACTTAAAATTTACATTAACATTCTTATTTTGTTATGATGTAATAAAAAACAATATTTTCAAAGTACAAGAACCCACACAATATTTATGCACTTTGCACCCAGCACTTTGCACCCAGCACTTTGCACCCAGCCCTTGCACTTTGCACCCAGCACTTTGCACCCAGCCCTGGCACTTTGCACCCAGCACTCAGCACTTTGCACCCAACACTGTGCCCCAGCCCTGGCACTTTGCACCCAGCACTTTGCACCCAGCACTGGCACTTTGCACCCAGCACTTTGCCCCAGCCCTGGCACTTTGCACCCAGCACTTTGCACCCAGCACTTTGCACCCAGCCCTGGCACTTTGCACCCAGCACTTTGCAGTCAGCACTTTGCCCCAGCCCTGGCACTTTGCACCCGGCACTTTGCACCCAGCCCTGGCACTTTGCACCCAGCACTTTGCACTGTGCCCCTGCACCCAGTCTCCAACTCTGCCCTGCACCCAGCCCTGCCCCCACATTCTGCCCTGCACCCACTCTGCCCTGCACCCACACCCTGCCCTGCCCCCCCACCCCCACTCTGCCCTGCCCCCCCACCCCCACTCTGCCCTGCACCCAGTCTCCCACTCTGCCCTGCACCCAGTCTCCCACTCTGCCCTAACCCCCCCACCCCCACTCTGCCCTGCACCCACACTCACACCCTGCATCCCCACCCCCACTCTGCCCTGCACCCAGTCTCCTGCCCTGCATCCCCACCCCCACTCTGCCCTGCACCCAGTCTCCTACCCTGGCCTGCCCCCCCACCCCCACTCTGCCCTGCACCCCCACTCTCCCCTGCACCCACACTCACACCCTGCCCTGAAACCCCACCCCCACCCCGCCGTGGACCCCCACCCCGCCGTGGACCCCCACCCCCGCGAATCGCTCTGTGCGAATGGAGCCACTCGCACAGAGCGAATCGCTCTGTGCGAATGGAGCCACTCGCACAGAGCGAATCGCTCTGTGCGAATGGAGCCACTCGCACAGAGCGAATCGCTCTGTGCGAATGGAGCCACTCGCACAGAGCGAATCGCTCTGTGCGAATGGAGCCACTCGCACAGAGCGATTCGCTCTGTGCGAATGGAGCCACTCGCACAGAGCGATTCGCTCTGTGCGAATGGAGCCACTCGCACAGAGCGATTCGCTCTGTGCGAATGGAGCCACTCGCACAGAGCGATTCGCACATAGACATAAAGAATACTTACCTCCGCTACGGACTCGTTCCACTTCAAACTTTTAAAACTTTATTGAACTCGATTGAAGCGCGTCACATCCGTCACGTAGCTAGAAGGCGGAGACTGCAGAGCGTGGAGCAGAAGCGGGGAACGCTGGCGGAGGTAAGTAAAAGGAGCCTAGTGCTCCAACGACGAATCGATCACTCGATTAATCGATAACGGAAATCGTTATCGATGATTTCCGTTATCGATTATTATCGATTTTATCGATTCGTTGTTTCAGCTCTACATTAAAGATGTGAAATGATGAAAATGTTCTGACAGAAGGGTTAGCATACACATCATATTCAGGAAATATATATATATATATTTGTAACCTTTTTTGTTAAAAAGCTTTAGCGTAATAAAGCCTTCACTATGTATGTTAAAGGATATAGAAGTTGGTGATAGGGTTTATAAAATATATTAATACAATATAGATATATATATATATATATATATATATATATATATACACTGCTCAAAATAATAAAGGGAACACTTAAACAACACAATGTAACTCGAAGTCAATCACACTGAAATCACACTGTCCACTCAGGAAGCAACACCGATGGACAATCAATTTCACATGCTGTTGTGCAAATGGAACAGACAACAGGTGGAAATTATAGGCAATTAGCAAGACACCCCCAATAAAGGAGTGATTCTGCAGGTGGTGACCACAGACCACTTCTCAGTTCCTACGCTTCCTGGCTGATGTTTTGGTCACTTTTGAATGCTGGCGGTGCTTTCACTCTAGTGGTAGCATGAGACGGAGTCTACAACCCACACAAGTGGCTCAGGTAGAGCAGCTCATCCAGGATGACACATCAATGCGAGCTGTGGCATGAAGGTTTGCTGTGTCTGTCAGCGTAGTGTCCAGCATGGAGGCGCTACCAGGAGACAGGCCAGTACATCAGGAGACGCGGAGGAGGCCGTAGGAGGGCAACAACCCAGTACCAGGACCACTACCTCCACCTTTCTGCAAGGAGGAGCAGGAGGAGCACTGCCAGAGCCCTGCAAAATGACCTCCAGCAGGCCACAAATGTGCATGTGTCCACTCAAAAGGTCAGAAACAGACTCCATGAGGGTGGTATGAGGGCCCGACGTCCACAGGTGGGGGTTGTGCTTACAGCCTAACACCGTGCAGGGCGTTTGGCATTTGCCAGAGAACACCAGGATTGGCATATTCGCCACTGGCGCCCTGTGCTCTTCACAGATGAAAGCAGGTTCACACTGAGCACATGTGACAGACGTGACAGAGTCTGGAGACGCCGTGGAGAACATTCTGCTGCCTGCAACATCCTCCAGCATGACCGGTTTGGCGGTGGGTCAGTAATGGTGTGGGGTGGCATTTCTTTGGGGGGGCGCACAGCCCTCCATGTGCTTGCCAGAGGTAGCCTGACTGCCATTAGGTACCGAGATGAGATCCTCAGACCCCTTGTGAGACCATATGCTGGTGCGGTTGGCCCTGGGTTCCTCCTAATGCAAGACAATGCTAGACCTCATGTGGCTGGAGTGTGTCAGGAGTTCCTGCAAGAGGAAGGTATTGATGCTATGGACTGGCCCACCCGTTCCCCAGACCTGAATCCGATTGAGTACATATGGGACATCATGTTTCGCTCCATCCACCAACGCCACGTTGCACCACAGACTGTCCAGGAGTTGGCAGATGCTTTAGTCCAGGTCTGGGAGGACATCCCTCAGGAGACCATCCGCAACCTCATGTAAAGACGCAAGTATGTCATACGATTAGTTCATTCATTCAGATCTAGGATGTGTAATCTTAGTGTTCCCTTTATTATTTTGAGCAGTGTATATAGAAAGCCATGAGGAAAACAAAATTGATTTTACATCTCTAGGGTGTTGACCTGAGCAAATATCAAAGATTAGTTGGTTGATTCACAACTAAAGGTAGCATTTGCAAAAATTATTGTCCTGGTACTACCACGTGGAACTGTGACAATAAAATAGTTGTGTCAGCATGGACGTGTTTAAGGGGAGAAATATAAGGATAATATAGTCATGGTGAATCTGACAATGGCAACTTTCAAAACTATTTAAATCCTTGCAAGCGTAACTGGGAAGGAATGGTCAGGATCGGTAGCTTGGGATCCACAGTGCAGAACCTGGGCACAAGCTAGAGCAGACGTAAGGACACAGGTGCAGCAGTCCACAAACGAAGCTGAGGTCAAGGATTGAAGAAGTCTGGATAACTGAGAGACGAAGCCGATGTCAGAACCGGAGCAAGCAGGACAACCGTGTAGCGAAGCTGGGGTCAAGGAAAACTCATGATAACCGTGAGACGAAGCCAAACTGGAGAAACACAGAACCACAAACAGAGCCAGGAGAAACAAGATACGAATCTCTTTGACAGGCAGTTTGTGGACGGCTAAGGAGCCCTTAAATAGCCCCCAGGCAGATAACCCCGCCTCCAGCTAATTGCAGGGATAAACTTTATGACAGTACTGTCTCTTTAAATTGCGGGCTGCGCATGCACAGTCCGCCGCATGAGAAAACAGTCGGCCATCTTTGATGTCCCGCTCGCATGCGTAGTTGGCCATTTCGTCAACACTTTGTGGTAACTGTACCACTCATAGCAAGTATATATATATATGTGTGTGTACTGAAGTCATTGCGCCAAAGTCTTAATCAATAAATATTCAATTAATTGTTAACTCATCTCTTAGCTTGTCATACTGTGGCAAGAGTATATTGTGAGGTTTAAAGAGATTGATGATCATAGTGGAACATCCGCTAGTGATAAAGTTCTAAAAGATCAAGTCTTGCACATTCAGAATGCAAATGAACAGTCCAATGATAATGGTACAAGTCTGGCAAATATGAAGGATTCAGTAGAATATCATTAATGAAGACATGGGTTACATCCCATGTACACCGCATTCCTTGAACTTGGATAGTGTCTATACAGTTGAAAGTTGTGATACAGTAGTTAGTCACTTTTTTTAGTAACTCTTAAATGTTTGCTCATCATCTACTAAACAATAGGAAAAGGTATGTTAAGGCCTAAAAGATAGTGGTAGTGACAGACTAGCCTACCTGGACAGACTGAGGAGTACATGAAGAGCAGCCAAGGCTGCATCTACCAAGGTATTGTGAGAAAATTACGTAGACTTAAGAAAACTATAGGTCATGCAACAGAAAGACATATTTTCTGAAAATAAAGCTAAAACACGTAACAAAAAGATGGAAACTCTAGATGTCACTTTCATGATTGTTTTGAGGAACACCATACTTGAAACTTTTAATACCACATGTGAAGCTACAAGTAGAAACTGTAATTGAAAGCAAGCTAAACCAAACCCTTTCCAAAGCATATGTGTGGTGGAACATGAGAGAATGAAGTTGTGTTAGATGGTTCTAAAAGGTTCTAAGTAGGAACATTTTATGTAAGAATCGAAGCATTACCAACATGTGCAACGTGCCTACAGAACAACTATAGACAACTAATAGTAACAACCAGGGCCGGCCGAAGACTTAACGCCGCCTGGGGCGAAGTTTAAAATGCCGCCCCCCCCCTCCGACGCCGGGGGGGGGGCGGCATTTTAAACTTCGCCGACGCCATTATCTACACCCCCCCCCACGGTACTTACCTTTAAACAGTCCTGCGGCGAGTCTCCCTGCTCTGCCACGGTGCCGGCTTGTAATGCTGAGCGCCGGAAATTCACGTCACTTCCGGCGCTCTGCATTACAAGCCGGCACCGAGACCGAACAGGGAGACTCGCCGCAGAGGAGAGAGAGAGGGGCGCCGAGCGGGTAAGCGAAAACCACTCGGTGCCCCTCTCTCTCTCCTCCGCTTCAAAAAAAACAAAAAAAAAAACCGCTTGGGGCGGCAAAGTTGTTTATCGTTGATAGAATCAAGCTAGGAAGAAATCAAGAATGTGAAAGTTTGACTTTTGATGCACATGGTAGTAACATGGAATTATTCTGTTTGGGTTGCTACAATCAGAGTAAGGTGTGTTCTTTCTGGAAAAAAAGAGTGAAATGAGCAAAACAAGGCTAATGGGAAGTTAAAATTACAACATGAATATGTGCGAGTTTGCAAATATGCTGCACATTGAGCAGCAGCTGCACTATGAGCATGAACAGATAGAAAACAGGACACTAAGGCTCAGTACAGCAAAAACAATGGCATGTACCTTCAGAAGACTCTCTGGGTACACTGGGCAGTTTTCCAAACTGAATTCAGATACTGCCTAGTAGGGGTACTAAAACTTGTAAAAGATTTATCACATATTAACTATTTCAACTGTGAAAAATAGTATAAAAAGAAAAAAAAAACCTGTTCAGTGATAGAAGAAGCAAAAAAACTATTGTTTCACAAACGTGTTCAATACTAGTAAATTATATAAATATAATGTTTAAAAGGTAATTTCCAATATTTCTTACTGTAGGTGCACTGGATGGTTTTAAAAGTGTATTCAAACAATTTAAAAAATATTCAATATAAAAATAATGGACTAAATAAAAAATACATCAAGCAGTCTTTTCACAAATCCAGCTCAGCCAAGTTAGCAATTGAGTTTGCTGTGGTAAACTACCAAGTCACACAACAAAACAGTATATCTCAGTTCAAAAAAACATATAATGTATTTATTTATTATATTGTGGGCGGTATCAAGGCATTTAAAGATTTTTTTGTGCAGTATAGTTTTTATTAAGTTCACAGTAGATGAAAAACAACAATTCACAGTGACTTGAGAATCGAGAAAACACAAATAACCTTACTCTGCACGAGCCAGAGACGTCTGTGTCTTGCCTCAGCATGTTCACACAGAATGAAGACATAATGCAGGCCTGGATTGTCAGAGGGACCTATTCCACAACAATACATTATTATTACTACTTTATTTATAAAGCGCCGACAGATTCCTTTTATGTTTCCTTTTCCATTTTGTGACAAGCTGCTGTACAATCCTTTGTATATGTTTATGAATATAATCATAAAGAAACCTGCGTGCTTCTCTTTATAACACTTATCAGAACCACTGATATTCCTTCCCAATAAATACTGTGGACCGATGAGTCTCGTCTAAGGTCCCCATTGCCAACCCCAAGGGAAGTTTGAGTCCATCAATATGAGGACTAATTGACATGTAATTGCCCAAGCAAGCCATTTCATCTTATTGGCAGTCCCCTTGAGGCTCAATGTTTTGACATCTATCTTTCATTTTTGATCCACCACTTATATAGTTCTGTTTTCAATGTCAATTTCAAAGCAGGTGGACCATCAGGGAGCTTTTGGATGTGTGGTATAATAAGACTGAGGTTGGTGTCAAAGTAAAATCTGAGTTGGAGATATATTGTAGAGCACTAATCATTGATGCCCAGTGGGGTGAATTTGTGTAGGTATGGCCCTTGTGCCCAAAGGCATCTGAATTTTCAGGATATTTTAATTGCAAGTCTGTGGAAGCCAGGCCACCACAGTCACTGTAAGGTATCTCTGTTCCAGCGACACTCAACTCCCAGGGGCTGGACGAGATCGGTCCACCACCCAAGCGCATTTAAGGGAAATTTTATTTTCAAACATTTAATAGCCAGAAGAATATACTTATCCATTTATCCTTTGTCCATTGTTCTCTTTTGCATATCACTTTGTTTATACTATATGACTTTCTACAATTACTTAATTACATATTTCTATATAACAATATATAAAATTCACAGTCATTTTTCTTTTATGAATTTTTGAGATTAGGGTTAAATATCTGCTTTAAATTACATTTTTTTTATATTTTGTTGTATCAAAACACATTGCACAGGTGGTGCTTTTATGATTTGATGTGACACAGTTTAAAACTGTTTTGCAGTTTTGTCTCTAAAAAGACAGCTGGACATGCTGATTTTAAATCTATCCACTGATGATGAAACTCAATCCTTCAACAGCTTTAGCATTAATGTTCTCGTGTCAGATCTTTATTAGTTGTTCTTGCTTTCCGATAAAATATATTATCAAAAAGATGAGAAATATTTTGATACCAATTAAATTTTAGAGACCTTGTGGATTGAGAATCTGTGCTATTGGAAACACATTGTTAGGATGAAATGAACCATGTGTGCTTTAAGAATGTAAAAAACAGGTGGTAAATTACTTTGCTGGCCGGGTTCTTACTTTGCTATTTTTTCATCTTAAAACAGACAAGAATCTCTATTTACAAAACAGCGCCTGCTTGCCGGTTGACAGACATAGAAATCTCGCATTAGCAAACACACAAGTTAGAGTTTACTCTAAGCTATTCCCTAATGAAAATTCCCATTTGCATTGGTTTTCACGTTGTACACGCAGAATCCTCCTACTAATAGATGCTAAATAGCCCTGATCTCTTGAGACGTTTTCGATAAGTATATATAACTGATTTTGTTAACATGCCATCTGGAGTCACACACTTGATTTGGTAATTAACATTAAACAATACAACTTTTAAATAGTAGGTCTGCTTACACAACAGTCATAATAAAGTAAACCTACAAAAATGTCTGTCCTCTAGTTATTTACATGCCTCTGACTGCAGCTACTCAGAGCCCCCCTCTGCTGATGTGTGCTCCTGCTGATGTCAGTGGGTGGCCACTAGCATACTGGGACATACGCTACTTTCAAGGGAAAATGGGTGGGGAGTGAGACCATCTATGTACCCCCTCCATCGTAACATTAGTAGGTGTTTTTCCTACCTCATGATAGAGCAAATGGCTACCAACTTGGACTAGCTCACTAGTGCAAATGGAATAGTGCCAGGGTCACAGGACCCCTGAGTGAATGAGGTTGTGAGAGAAAAAGTAAGGGAGTGAGTGAAGCAGAGAAGGAGAGTATGTAAGTTGATAAGGGAGTTAATAATGAGAGTTGATATGGGAGTTATAGAAGGAGTGTGTTAAAATGATTGTAACCATGGCTGTGTGTGTCATTTTGTGTTATCATGACACCTATAAACTTACACCCTTAACACCCTTCCTAATATATTGCTTTAGCTCACTTATCCAAGTCCCTTTCCTGCAATATTTATCCTAGTGTTGCTGGTCTATCCCTAACAATGGCACATTTATCTCTTGTATAATAAACTCTAACTCCCTCTAGATTGTAAGCTCATTTAAGCAGGGCCCTCCTTATTGTTTCTGTATGTCATCTTGCTATGTTATATATTAATTGTTATGTCCTGTCTACCCTGCACTGCAAAATCTGATGATGCCAAAATAAAATAATAAATGATAATAATAATAACAATAATAATAATAATATGTAGTGACAGAATACCCTATAATACCCACTTTTCATCCCCTTCCAAATATCCATAAAGAATATGTTAGTCCTCCGCCATGCAGAACAGTTAAGGTTTCCTCAATGGGTAGATTTCTACTTAGAATCTATAGTTTATACATGAAAAGCTAACTAAGAGACAGCCTAGATGTGTTTAATCATTTAACATACTTTATATGACAATTTGATTTGGGTAACAATGAATGTGACTTCTTGATATTCTTTATACTTAGCTCTTTAATTACCGTATTTGCTCGATTATAAGACAAGGTTTTTTTCAGAGCAAGTGCTCTGAAAAATACCTCTCGTTTTATAATCGGGGTCATCTTATAATCAGAGTTCAAACAGAGGTCTGACTATGAGACTAAGATCCAGATCCCCCGCATCGCTGCTGGGGACCTGGATCTTTCTGTCTGGTAACCCCCCCCAACGAAATTGTTCAGACCTTTAGACGTTTTCTTTGCAGTCTGAAGACCTGAACAATCACCTATTATAAGAGGGTGTAACCCATTAAATATAACACAAGCCTATAATATGGTTTTGAAATGTAATAGGAACAATCTATTAACTGTCAAAAATAAAAAGGTTAGTAAGAAAGCATACCCAGTCACATTAAGAGCTGAGTTTAGTTTAAGATTACTATAATATTACAAACATTATATGGCATAATTAACCTATACTGAGACTGGATAAAGGGTATATATAATAAAAGGAAAAAGTCACCAATTCAGTGAATTAAAGTGAAAAATAAATATAAAGTGAAATAATATGTAAGTGATAAATAGAAAAAATTACTTTACTTTTTCTACTGAGGAAGCCGTTTTTTACACGGCGAAACGCGTTGAGAATTTATTTTATTTGAGTATATTGCTTTGTATGCTGCCACTCTCGGATCCTGATTTACCTGTGGATGTTTGATCTGTCCCACTCTCAGGATTTTTACACTGTATGGCTGATTTAGCATAACGTCATTTGAGTTATGCCACCAATTTAGTTTTATTCTACTTTATTAAAATTTTGGATAAAAAGATTCTGCACCATTTGGGTTTCTGTTTATACATTTCCAGACTGAAAGAAGATTACAAGCCCTCTGGTCTTTTTTGATGAGCTTCCCATACTGCAACATTTGTGAGTACATTGCACATTTACACTATTAAGTGTACACTTTTTACTGCACTATTATTGTTGTTTTTGTTTTTCTCCACATGTACTTGTGCCCCAATCCTGTGAAGTTTATCTTGGATAAAGGGTATAATAAGGTTTTGTCTTCTGGGGTTAGATAAATACTGTATGGCCAAAAATATTGACTATCATACCATACCATTAATATGTACAGTAGTTGGTCTCCCCTTTGCATCTATAACAGCTTCCACTCTTCTGGGAAGGACATGATTTGGGGGTGTTTCTGTGGGAATGTTTGCCTATCCAGTACAGCATTTGTAAGGATGAGAAGGCTTGGCTCGCAATCTCCATTCCTGGTCATCCCAAAGGTGTTCGATGGGTTGGCGCTCAGGGCTCTGTGCGGACCAGTCAAGTTCTTCCACATCAAACTCATTCAACCATGTATTTTTGGGCCTTGCTTTCAGCACTGGACACAGCCATGCTGGAACACAGAAGGGCCCCAAACCGATCCCTGGAAGTTGGAAGCATAGCATCGTCCAAAATGTCTTGGAATGACCCCAAAATCTTGTGGAAAGCCTTCCCAGAAAAGCAAAAGCTGTTATAGCTTCAATGGGGCAACCAACTACATATTAGTGTATTTAGAATGCAATGTATTAAAAGTCCCTGTTGATGTTATAGTCAGGTGTCCCAATACCTTTGTCCATATAGTGTACCACCCATAGGGCTAAAACCTTGCAATGCATCCTTTCCCCATCATTTTCTATGGAAAAAACTCTAAAAACAAAAACACTTGGTTGAATATTAACAGATCATTTAAATGTGAACATAATATCTGTAAGAAATTTAACTCCACTACCAAAGAAAACAGTGTTTTGGACTAAGAGAATATGTGAATTTCTGCACAAACAATGTCATATTTCTCATTAGATGTAAAAAAATGTTTTAAATAGGCTGCGCATATAGACAAAGTTAACGTATACAAGAATATCTAAATGTTTAAACATTAGGTAAGTAAACACTAAATTTTTTCTTTTTTTGTTGTTGAATGTATTCATAGAAGTTCCACAGGAGGAAATACATTTTGCAAACTGTGCATTTTTACATTGGGGACAAGTCTGTGTGTGTTATGAGTGTGTGTGTTAGCATGAATGTGTGTGTTAGCATGAGTGTGTGTATTAGCATGAATGTGTGTGTGTTAGCATTGAGCCTATATGTGTAAATGTGTGTGTTAACATGAGTGTGTAAATGTGTGTGTTAACATGAGTGTGTAAATGTGTGTTTGAGTGTGTATTCATTTATCCATGTTTGTAGAAAAAATGTGTATGTACAGTCGTGTGAAAAAGAAAGTATTCCCCTTTTCAAATTCTAATATATGGTCTTACATAATAACAATCATTTGTTCCTTAGCAAGTCTAAAATTAGGTAAATACCGTATTTGCTCGATTATAAGACGACCCTGATTATAAGACGACCCCCCAAAATCTGAATATTAATTTAGGAAAAAAAAGAAAAAGCCTGATTATAAGACGACCCTATAGGAAAAAAGTTTTACCAGTAAATAAATAATAATTCATGTAAACTATTTGTTTGTTTTTAATTTCCTTTTATTTACCAACCTGCCTTCCAGTTATGCACATCTGCCCCCAGGCATGCCTTATACCCTCCTATATGCCACTCTGTCCCATGATATGCCTTTTAACCCCCTATATGCCACTCTGGCATATAGGGGGTTAAAAGGCATATCATGGGACAGAGTGGCATATAGGGGGACACTTACATACCCAGACACTAATATACCCACCCAGACACTTACCTACCCACTGAGACACTTACACTTACCTACCCACCCAGACACTTACCTACCCACTGAGACACTTACACTTTCCTACCCACCCAGACACTTACCTACCCACCCAGACACTTACCTACCCACCCAGACACTTACACTTACCTACCCACCCAGACACTTACACTTACCTACCCACCCAGACACTTACCTACCCACCCAGACACTTACCTACCCACTCAGGCACTTCACTCACCGCGATGCCTCAGCAGGCGCTTGCTGCAGCTCCCACGGGATTACAGCATGACGCTATGTGACCCCGTTAGGCCCCGCCTCCTCCAGAAAATTGAAGAGGTCTGCTTTGGGACAGCGCAGTACCGCCGGATTCCGGTCCTGCTTCTGGAGGAATCTCCCCAACCGGCTCTGCTTCCCCACAGTGGGCGGGCTATCCCGGGAGCAGGAAGGTACGCGCTTATGCAACCTCGGCTGCTGCTGGCACTTTCGCCGGCGCTCGGTGATAGACGCCGGCAGCAGCTGAGGTTACCATACAGGAGGATCCAGGTCCCCTGCAGCGATGCGGGGGATCTGGATCTTAGTCTAAGAGTCAGACCTCATTTGAGGTCTGATTAGAAGACAACCCCGATTACAAGACGAGGGGTATTTTTCAGAGCATTTGCTCTGAAAAAAACCTTGTCTTATAATAAAGCAAATACGGTACAATGATGTAATGATATATTTAACAACAATGAAGCCATAATCCCTTGATTACTTGATCATCAGTAAGTGTGACCACCTTTAAAAGTCAAAGGTTTAGCAGTTTGCTGATCTAAAGCATTCAGATGTGTGCTAGTACATTGCCAAGGAGGAAAGACATTAGCAACAATCTTAGAGAAGAAATTGTTGCTGCCCATCAATCTGGGAAGGGTTATAAAGTAATTTACAAATATTCCATCAAATTATTTAAAAGTGGAAAACATTCAAGACAGTTGACATTCTCCCCAGGAGTGGGGGTCCTAGTAAATTCATCCCTAATGCAACATTATTTACACATCTGAACCACAAATATACCTAGATAGACAAAACATTTTGTACAATTCTCTCTCTGCATTCTTACTTTCCAATGTGAATATAATATACCCCTATTTCCCCATGTATAAGACGGTGCGTTAATTTTGGGGCCCGATGTATTATCATGGGATGTATTTTATGATAAATGTATTATCATAAAATTCATACTCATCCTCATCACTCCCATCCATTAACTGCCCCTAAATTAACCCTAAAGACCCCATCAACCATAACTGCCCCTAAATTAACCCTGAAGGCCCCATCAACCATAACTGCCCCTAAATTAACCCTGAAGGCCCCATCAACCATAACTGCCCCTAAATTAACCCTATCAACCGTAACTGCCCCTAAATTAACCCTAAAGACCCCATCAACCATAACTGCCCCTAAATTAACCCTAAAGGCCCTATCAACCATAACTGCCCCTAAATTAACCCTAAAGACCCCATCAACCATAACTGCCCCTAAATTAACCCCCACCTCCCCTAACTTTCAGCAGCCCAAATACTAATAATATATTAGTATACTTACTGTTAGATGAGTTGCTGTCTGAGCAGTGTGCATGCCATAAGGAAAGGGGCAGGGCCAATCGGCAGTGAGTCAGAAAGGGGTGGGGCCAATCGGCAGTGTGGCTGCAGGGAGTTACTGGGAAGTACCGTAGTAACTGCAATCTACAACCACTGTATAAGACGCACCCAGTTTTTAGACCCTGCATTTTTTCGAAAAAAAGGTGCGTCTTATACGTGGGGAAATAAGGTAACCATTGTTAACTGGCTACCTCTTTAATCCAGACTCTTTACCTTTTATGCTTAGTGCACAGTCACGTCTCTATCTAAGCAGATGCTGACTTCAGCTTTCTATAACTGTGCTAACTGTTAATCTTATTTTTTAGCTAATTTTGTATGTAATTACTTTTTTCAAGTAATTATGTTTATCTGTACATGTCAGTGCCCTCCAGAACATACTTAAAATGAGAGAAAGCCCACTGCATTTATCCTGGTTAAACATGTTCTAAATAAATATTCCCTGATCTCACATGCCTAGTAAAATAAAGTTATTTTGTAGATGTTTGCATGCAAAGGAATGCAAAGTTGAAACATGTTAGTTGAGTTAACCCTAAACTTCACTAACCGCTCAACTTCTTATTATTAAGTAAACTCACAATAAAGGCAGATAACTGCATTATGCAGTTTTAATACTAAAAACAGGATAAAAAATACAACGCTTAGTTGAGACTATATAGAGAGGTGAAGGATAGGGAAATTTCTTCGTAATAGTAGCAACTTGAGTTTTGAGAGGAGACTTTGGAGCACGTTTGTCACATCCACTATAACTATGGTATTTTTACAAAAAAGCTAAATTTAGGGCGTTTGTTTAGATCATCAACACCAGTGACCTGAATCTATAATTTATTATTGAACCCCACAAATAAAAAAATGTTTCTTGAATCTTATGGTCCTTAAAAAGCCTGACGGTAAATTAAAACAACTATTTATCACAAATTCCTACAACAATCAGTATCTTATTATGAGGAAGTCTTTATCCTGTGAAAATGGCAGTATTTAATATTGCAAAGGAATTACACATAAGATTAAAATTAGTTGGAGGAAGCAGAAAAACATTCAACAATAATTCAGCAAAAAGAGGTTTCCAAATAAACATTTAAAAGGATGCTAAAATAAAGCCTTAGAGTCCTTCATCAAGAACATCTACCCAACTCTAAACCAATTATGTTGCTAGAATTCATCATGTGTATTGTAATCTTTGATTCACCTTGGACAGACATTAAAAACATTTTCCATGTATACTGGTCTATTCTATATTAAGTAATCTTAAAAAGGTTATCCGGCCCCCTCTGTCACCACTCATATGGCATCCCATGATGGCAGATAGGAACCATTTGGCCCATGTAGTCTGCCCAACCTCCATATTTTGTATGGATGTTTTAGACAATCATAAGAAGATTTTGATGTGACCCCTTTAAATGGGTAAATATTTATAGCTTAATTTGACCTGAAAAAATGTATTATTTATTTTTCCCTAGTACAAGGGTGGGTTCTTTCTAATATTGTTATCTTAATGCAGCTATAGCAAAACTATTAAAATATGCCTGGCCTCCCAATATTTCTGGGAAAAAATGTATCCCCGGTTGACAATATATTATGTGAATATGTTAGCCCTCTTTGGAATGCTGAGAAATATATATTTTGAATTGTGTTGGGTATAAAAAGGGGTTCAAGTGTAAATTAAAGCAAGGTGGCAGTCTATTCAATCTTTAGAATTTGAACTAAATATTGATGTTTACCTTTGGCATTTAAATACTTACTACAGCCAACTTACATTTATAGTTGCATAAAAATACTCTACTTGAATCAACCCAACTTGTGCTGGGAATTGATTATGAGTATTAAATGAGACTTATAGGAGACAAGTAATAAAACATATACCTTATCTTAATTTAAAAAAATAATAATTAATTGGACAGACATTAACCCTACCTGGGGCGCTTTATTTGTATCTTAGTTCATTACCTACGCCTCTTAAACCCACAGACTTCAGTGGAATTCCACTGGAGATTTATACATAAACTCAACAGTATTATATTTCTGTAACTTTACATTTTTTATCAGAAGAAGGCATCTTTATCTATGTATGACAGGCTTTTGTTAAACATTGTATTGTGTAATGTAATTTGTTATTGAAACACCATGATTTTCTGAAACTTTACCTTTGGCTCTTTGTGACAGCTAGTGTTCACTAGAAGTCTTTGCTTTCAAAATAAATATTGTACTTCTTGACATTTTAGAATGCTAACACATTACTTCCTTAGTGTGTATTATATTATTTTAAAAAAGAAACACATTAAAAGCATGGTAGATTTTTATGTACCTGTATAAAAATATATACTATAATGTGTCAATGTTTCATTTTTTTTTAGAACTTCTGTTTAGTTTGTTAGAAGAAAAAATGTATGGAGGATGTTATCTTCAAAAGTATGTTAGCTAAAACACAGATAATAGACTTATTTTCTAGATCCCATCATGACTCCAAAATATATGAAATAAAGGTTGCTGAGTCGGACTAAACTAAAGATGTGCTTAAAATCTTCCAAAATGGCACAGAGACTGATATAAGAATCAGCGCTATTCTGATTTTGAAGCAAATGTGAGAACCTGACCATCAAATATCTATCCTATTCTTTTGTTTGAGTGGATTCCATTTTTGTCTTTTTAGCTTGTGCACTTGTGCGTGTTTATATACAATGAGCAGATGTTCCTTTTTATTACTCATTTGTGTCTATTCATTAAATGGCACGTAAACTTAAACTCCTATAACTACTATATTAAAATAAATATTTAAAAATAAATATATACAAAGAATAATATCCCCACTTACTTTGTGCTGTAGAGGGAGGTTGTGGGTCACACAATGCGATCTTAGTTTTTATAGAATGTGCACATTGTATCAAAATATGTACTTACCTGTAACTAAGTACAGTAACTGAAAAATAAAAGCCTAAGCATATAACATAAGTTAAATTATTTCTAAAACACAATGTTACAAATTCTTTTTATACCATACCATACCCAGTTAATTATATTTTAAATTTAAAAGGTAAGGTGTGGAGGGCATCATTTAGTTGGGCATTTATTAAGTTCAATATGCCATTTATACAAATATTTAGGCAAATGCTAAAATCAGGTATAGATCAGCCTACATGGTTACATTTATAGAATCTTTCTGGAATAATAAAACTTTTGTGAGCTGAAAAAAACACAGATTAATTAACCCACAAATTGCTGGTAAATGCAAACTGAATTTTTCCCACTAACAAATTTTGTCTCAGCTCCTTGAACAAGCCCCACCTCTAAATATATGTGTGGTACAGTTACTGGCACCCTTTCAGTCAATACTAAGTCTCCTATAATGCCTTACAAGTTTGGAGAATACGTGGCAAGGGATCTGATACCATTCCGTAATACAGAATCTCTCAAGATCCTTCAAATTTCGAGGTTGACACAGGTTTTCTATGGGTTTCAAGTCAATGGAACGGATGACAATGGTAGGACCATGATTTTGTGGTCAGTAAAACCATTTGTGTTGATTTTTATATATGTTTTGGATAATTGTCCTGCTAGGAGATCCAGCAAAGGCCCAGTTTAAGCTTTCTGGCAGAAGCAGTCAGGTGTTAAGTTAATATCTGTTGAGTCCATGATGCCATGAATCCTAATAAAATGCCCAGGTCCTCTTATCTGGCAGAAAAACAGCCCTAAAACCTTAACCCCTTAAGGACAATAGGGGTTATTACTCGTAGTATATTGTGGGACAATGGCTATTTTAACATTTTTCGGTGTTCCTGTTTAGCTGTGATTTTCTTCTTTCTCATTTCGTGCTCCCACACATATTATATATTGTTTTTTTCAGGACAAACAGGGCTTTCTTTAGATACCATTAATTTTATCATATCATCTAATTTACTATAAAAAAATGATAAAATATGGGGATTTTTTGTTAAAAAAATACTTTTTCTCACTTTTTAAACAAAAAACTTTTACTCATCTGCAAAAACGAATGAAAAAACCTGCTAAATAGATTCTACTATTTGTCCTGAGTTTAGAAATACCCAATGTTTTTGTGTTTTTTTGCTTTTTTCTGCACGTTATGGGGCAATAAGTACAGGTAGCGTTTTGCTATTTCAAAACCTTTTTTTCCAAATCTGGTAATTCTTCCCCCCATGTGCCATTTCGGGTATCTTTGAAGCCGGCCAATGCAATTTACCCCATCAAGTCATATATTTTTAAAAACTAGACACCCCAAGGTATTTCACATGCTGGTAATTTAACCCTTTCCATGCACTAATTTTACCACCAGCCTTTGTGAAACTTTATGGTAGTAAATTTTTTTGTATTTTTTTCACACACGTTGTACTTCAGGTATAAATTTATCGCTCCTGGTATATGTCCCTGTCAAACAACACCCCAATATGTGTTCAGTAACATCTCCTGAGCGCAGTGATACCCCACATGCATGGGTTTGTTGGGTTATTTGGGAGGTAAAAGGCCGCCTTTGTGAGGTGTGTATTTTTTGGCCATTTAGACATCTGATCCTACTGCCCCCATGTCCCATATTTGGGACACCTTTGAACCCGGCCAATTCAATTTATCCCATCCACTCATGCATTTTTTAATACGAGACACCCTATGGGCATTTGTAATGCCAATATTTTAACTCTTTCCATGCTGGAATTTTTGTAAAGATAAAGAATTTTAGGACTTGCTTATTAATTTTTTTTTTTTATTTTTTTTGGTGACAGTGGGGATTTTTATATGTTACCATATTATTTTTATTATTTTTAAACATTTTTTTTAATTTTTTTTTTTTAATTTTTTTTTTTTTTTTTTACTAATCTCTCATTAGTGAGCTGGGCTCCATTGACCTTGCATGGTTGGATGCAGTACCTGCATTCAACCTGCAGGAGGAGCTCGAGAGTTCACAAGAGGGTCTGGATAGACCCTCTATGAACTCATTTCTATTGTTGATGCCATCCTGTGAATGACGGCAACGTCATTTACAGGATGGCACTTGTGGTTGCTCTTCGGAGCAATCACAAGGTGATCGGGGTGGGGGGGTAGTGTTACTGACATGCCTCGATATCGAGGCATGTCAGTAACACCATTTATGCTTAGGAAGCGATTCAGTTCGCTTCCTAAGCTGTTTTAGCCGGGCGCCGCCGCGATCTTTCATGATCGGTGCGGCGGCGGCCATTTTTCTTCCGGGGAGGGCTGCCAAGGGCTGCCCTCCTCGGATCCACGGTCAGCCTCACTTAGGAGGCTTCCGTGGATGCTGCAAAGCCGCCGATCGCGGCGAAAACGCCGCGATCGCGGCGATGCAGCTATTTAACGGCAGCCCGTACATGTACGGGCATTGTCGTTAACCCGTTGCACGGCAACCCCGTACATGTACGTGGATTGTCGTTAAGGGGTTAAAGAGCCACCACCATATTTAACCATGGGCCTGAGGTACTTTTCGATATGGCTACCTACTCTGTGTGTGCCAAACATACTTCTGGTGTTTATTGTCAAAAAGCTTATTTTTGGTTTCATCTGACCATAGAACCCAATCCTATTTGAGGTTCCGGCAATGCCAGGCAAACTGAAGATGATTCAGTTTGTTTTTGGATGAAAGTAGAGGCTTTTTTTCTTGAAACCTTTCCAAACAACTTGTGGTGATATAAGTGACATCAGATTGTAGTTTTGGAGACTTTCTGATCCCAAGATGCAGCTAACTTCTCCAATTCTCCTGCTGTAATCCTTGATAATATTTTGGCCTGTTACAGTGTGCTGAGACAATATAGACACACAATCTCTTCTAGGTTGATTCATAACATTTCCAGTGCCCTGATGGCGTAAATTGGCATTTTCAGTGCTTTTGCTATTTTCTTATAACCGCTTTCCATTTTGTGAAGCTCAACAAGTTTTTTGTCACACATCACAGCTATATTACTTGTCTTACCCATTGTGATGAATGACTAAAGGAAGGCCTATTTCCTAAAATGTATACCCATGTGGAACAGGAAGTTATTGTTGAACAATTTTCTGTTCCTACAATAGGTGTACTAAAAATTTAAAATATCAATGGAAAACGGGTCTGTGTTTATGAATCTTACTGTAATTATTGAATAACATTTACTGTATGAATATATACATATATATATATATATATATATATATATACAATGTTATGCTATCAATAACCACTAACTATTGAGTATAAAGTCAGAGTCCATACTCCTTGTTTTCTGCAATTAACAATATTTATTAAGAGAGGCGAAACAAACTAACAGTACATATTAGACTTGGGCACCAGGGGGCTCTTCGTGTTCGTCTTCGTGCTTGTCTTCGGGGAAAAAAAATCTCTGTATTCCGCGAATATTCGCCTGTTCCTGTCTTCTCTTCGGGCGAATATTCGTGAACATTCTTCGTGTTCGGTTTTCGTTTTTTCTTCGTTTTTTCCGGTTAAGGGTTTAATACGGGGTTAACGCGTACCGCAGCAGCTCTGGTGCCAGGAGTTTAAATGTCTGTATGAGCAACTCTATTGGTCGTCAGCAGAGGGCTCGTCTGCCAATGGGAGACCAGTGGGATCTGCCGGGTAAGTTGCAGCATTGGGGTTTTAAAAGTCTGTACGAGCGACTCTGTTGGTCGCTCGTACAGACTTTTGGGCTCCTGGTGTACTTGTTGCACCTTAAGGGGTTAAGGGGCCATGCAAGTGGGCCTGTTGGTCGCTTGCACGGCCATTTAACCTACGGATTTCCGCTCCCGTTATGTAACGCAGCATCGAAGGGGCTAACGGGAGCGGAAATCCATAGGTTAGCTGTCAGGGGTTACAAAGGCCGTGCGAGTGAGCCTATTGGTCACCTGCAGGGTCTTCATCTGGCATCAACCAATTGGTTGATGCCAGAGGAGGTCCCTGTAGGCGACCAATAGGCTCATTCGCACTGCCCTGTAACCCGTGACGGCGAACCTGCGGATTTCCACTTCCGTGAACTGCCGCGATGCCGCGATGCCGCGGTAAGTTAGAAGGGGGGGAGACTGGTAGACGAAGACGATCACGAAGATCTTCGTGGTGTGTGTCTTCGTCTTCGCCTACGTTTTACCGCCGCTGTCTTCTCTTTGGTGTGTCTTCGGAACGAACACGAAAACGCACTCTTCGTGTTCGTTTTCATGTTCGCCCGAAGACGAATGCACAAGTCTAGTGCATATGCAAATTGCTACAAATTAGTATATGCTGTTACCAAACTATCTATTCATTGATTGAATGGAAATAACAAAGAAACAGCAGGATAAACCTGTAAAAATGTGATACAATTACTACTCCCTTGTGATCATCTCCATGCAGACTCAGAGAGAGGGGGAGTTAGCAGGACTTTATAAACACAATAAGTCCTCCTTCTGCTTTCCTGGTAACCTATGTTCTCCAGTGACCCTTAGAGACCAAGGTGAACAGAAAAGGGAAAGGACATTGCACTGGGGGAGGGAGTGGAAGGTGACCAAATGCCTTAACTGATTTGCCATGTGCTCTGCACAGACGAATCTCCATTAATGTTTGTGACCATTTTAAGGTCTTGTATAGAGAGGCTGTGCCCATTCGATCTCTGCATCAGAACACCATTTCACTTCATTGGCATACAGTTGGTTGTCAACCATGCCTTTCTTTTTACAGGAATGTACTTTAAATAATTTTTTTCACATGAATTCATTAGGGTTGCGACTAATTGTACCACACATATATTTCACAATTATTATTATTTCTTTGGATAAACCTGTGTTATGTTTGCGATTGTTTGATATCCATGAAAGCAGAGTCATTTTTGTGTATTGTTTGTGTATTGTATTGTTTATATATATATATATGTTTATATACAGTTGGCTGAACTAGAAAATACACCCTCTTTGAAATCAATTGTTTTACAAATCAGTAAACACTTAACTGCTCCTTAGGAGGTCTAAAAACAACACATTAAATATTATACCGTGTAATGATTTATTAAAAATAAAGCCAAAATGGAAACCGTGTGTGAAAAATAAGTACGCCCTTACAGCTGCTATATGAATTAAGATGCTAGGTAGCAGACAGGTGCTTCTAATCAAATCCCTTGATTAATTGAGCATCAGCAAGCATGACCACCTCTATATAAAACATATATAAGTTTTAGCAGTTTGCTGGTCTGAAGCATTCATGTGTGTCTTAACACAATGTCATGGAGGAAAGACATCAGAAATGATTTTAGAGAAGCAATTGTTGCTGCCCATCAACGACTAGCTTGGAAGCTCGCAAGAGCAGGGCCCTCTTCTCCTTTGTACCAGTTTGTTATTGTGTGTTATTTCCGAATAGCAGTTTGATAAAAAAATATTTCCCATTCTGTTTTTTACCTTTACTGTGGTAATCATAAATTGTATGTCTTACAAGAACACAAGAAAGACTTGCTTCCAAGCCTCAATTTTGTTTTACAAACCTTTTACTCCTTTGTCTACAGCTACTTTGGCTCGATGCGTTTGTTGGGTTATGTTGCTTTAACTGGATGAATACTGTTTGTCCATATAGTATATCTTTAGCTGATTTACAACTAAAATAATAATAATAATAATTATCAGTGGAACAAGAGCACTGAAGTACGTGTTCAGAATATAGATTAAACATTAAAAACTAAAATTTGTGGCTCATGTCTGTGTATGAAAACCAGAGGCTCAAATATATGAGTCTTCCTCTTTTGTGGACTTAAAATGGGGATCAGGGGCTCAGCTGATCATTGCTGAATGGGATCTAAAAAGGTGATTATTTTTCCCCCTAGGTTTTCACCTATTGAGTGCTTAGGGGGTAGGTAGTGATTTTCACTATCCACCCAAGGTGGAGCCAGAATGGTGCTTGAATGGACCTTATTCTGATACGGTTAGGGTTTTTTATTGTTTGTATTGATATCCCCATAGAACACAAGGTGTGGGTGGATGCAGGCACATCTTGGAGTGTGTGTCTCAAATTAAGTTTAGGTACTTTAATTTCCTGTCACACTGAGCAGGTGATTGGGGTAAGGAGGGGTGTTTATGGTTCCTCAATACATCCCCCACATGTTTATTTATTGACTTCCCATCCCACTGTACATGGCTAGTAGGAAGAACTGGACAATTACTGCCATTCCCGTTGATTAACAATGGTCCTGTGCCCTTATTATTTATTTATTTATTTATTTATTTTCCAATATATGTAAAGTTACAGGACCTAGCTAACAACTCTCAGTGAATCTGCGAGCAGTTTGAGAGTGTTAGTTTGTGGGGCATGTAACCTCAATCACGTCAGGTTAGTGGAGTTACTTGACTGACTACTCGACTTCTCTGTGAATAGACATTACTGCATTGTGTGCTGTAATGTAATGAGAGAGGTTTACACCGGTCAATTGTTTTTTTTATATTTTTATCTTTAAGTGAATTTCCTGCATGTATAAGGAAAATGTGTTTGGTTTTTGTCATGTTGATAAATGACATTATTTTCATAGCCTGTGACTACTGATACACTAATGAAATTCCATGAACACAATATTATTATTAGTGCAGACAGGGCTAAAGCACCTGAGTCTGTGCAGATGCGGCACTGTCAGAGGAATGATTAGAGATATACCAGGGGTTTTCAGTGTTTTTGTGCTTTAATTTTACTGAATACATGTGTCTGTGTCACTGTAATATAATTTTTAATATCATTTTGCATTTGGAAAGTCTCAGGGTCAGCTTGTATCTAAAGTCCTTCAGTATGAATATACTTTTTACCCAATCATAATTTCCCTCTTCAAAAGTAATCATCCCCCTTAACCTGACACATGGAAACATGAAATTTAAACCATTTGACCTATCTAGTTTGCTGATTGTTTTCTGAATGTACAAACCTCAAACATATTTGTTTTTCAGCCTTGTCTTATGCTCAGGATAGCCTACGGCAAACCCAAAGGTGCTTAAATTCCCTCATTCTATTAACTTCTACCAGACTGTTAAATGTATGTAACACAAACCGTGAGACTACCTCAGCTGAGACCAGACAGTGCTAAAAAATAGCTTAACCTCTAGTTCCCATTCAGAATAGGCTATAGGATTTTATACTCCTACTAGCAGGTACTCACTGTAGGACAGGCTATTGAAGCAGCGTCTGTTTTTGGCTGAGCTAGTCTCACCTTTTGTTGTACACAGTTTTTCTTTATTGGGACTCTCTAGGGCAAAACATGCAGCCAGCGGACCAAATACTGCCCTCCATACACCGATAAGCGGCCCACATGAGATTTGCAGCAGTAACCACACTTCCAAACAAAGCCACACCTAAGCTACACCTAGGCAGGTGCACAGGAAGCACAGTGCAAGGGGTGAAGTCTGTGCCAGCTGAACCTCCCTACCTACTTCGCCAACTTCTTCCACGTCCCTGTCTCCTGTCTCGCAGCGCTGCTCCTTCTCCTGCCTCTTCTTGTTTGTTTGTCTTCTTTTTTCGCCAACTTCTCCCTGTGTCTTCTTTCTTCGTCTGCTTCTTCATGAACCAGGCCTCCTAGAGCACTTCTGCAAGAATGAAACCATCTGGCACACACTCTTCCCCAATTGGAGGAACACAAATGATGATGATACCGTACCACTGTCACTGTCTGGCTTAGTATATAGTCATGGGAGTTATGCTGAACCACCATCAATGATTTCATCAAAGCTATTTTCATGTTCCCAGAATAATGAGACATTGACAGTGGTAGAGGATAACTTCCATCACTATATACTGGACCTGACAGTATGGAAGGCATGTTATGTTAAGATTATTTCCTGGAAAGTGTTTTATGTGTTTTTAAACCTTTTACTATGTTTATGTTTATCCAGAGTTGATAGATCAAATGACGGCTTAGTAAAATTAAATTACATTGTGATTTTTTATATATATCTAATGCATTTGTTTGTTTATTGTAATTGTTGTGTACATTACAATTTGAGGACACTTTATGAATAAAAAATAATGGTTTACTTTGACAAAGTGACAAAGACTAAGCACACATTTATATAATAAATAATTTCAGTTAAATCAATTAAGTTGCTGTTGAGTTACAGCAGAATGTGCCTTTCATGCCTTTTTTTCCCTCACCACATGCATTAGGGGTTGAATAATTAGGGGAGTGAAGATGTCCTGGGCTCACCCTTTCTTCAGTACTGTGCGGGTTGGGGGGGTTATAAGTAGGGCTGAAACAACTAATCGATAAAATCGATAATAATCGATAATGAAAATTGTTGACAACGATTTTCATTATCGATTAGTCGAATCGATTTTCATCGATTATAAAAAGAGGTTTTTTCAGAGCAAATGCTCTGAAAAACTCCTCTCCTTATATAATTCGACCTCAAACAGAGATCGGATTATAACACCGGAATCCAGATCCCCCGCAACGCTGCATGGGACCTGGATTCCCCTCACTGTCGGCCGGTCTCTCACTTCCGTCTTTCTCCCCCCTCCCATACACCCCTCTGACTCCTCCCCCTCCCATACACTGCTCTGCCTCTCTCCCGACTCCCTGGTGTTTTGTGAACCTCCGTTGCTGACAGGCACTTCCACTGCAGCTTCATAGAAGCCTCAGCGTAAGTGAAGGGCACACAGTAAGAGGAGCTGAAAGGTAGCATGCAAGCCATCATTGACAGCCCAGAGTACATGCTGGCCACCCTCTCTGAACCAATGGTTAAGATTAAAATAATGTTAAAACTTGGTGCATGAGAAGCAGCATAAAAAGAGACATGCTACGCGAAGGAGAGATGCAGAGATGGAAATGGAAATCCTCAGCAGCACCTTCCTTAATCTGAGGGATCAATTAATTAAACTGGTCCAGTTTATGGAGGGAATCCCTTAACATACTGCTGGATGTGTGTATCCATTAGTCATCCAGTGCAATACCAAGTGTGGTTCCTTAACCCTAACTCCATAAAGTGTCAAGGACCTCCCCCTTTGGGAAACGCCCTTTAATGTCATTCCCAAATCGAAAAATACCCCCAAAGTGTATTGCCCAAAAACAAACACAGAAAAACAAATGAAAATGTTGTCTGCATACTTGCTGTGCACAAGTTGAGTGCTCAATGTATTCATGATGTTGTGTGCTTCATTCTTGTATGGTTTTTGTAAACCAGCCCAGGTAATTGCCAAAGGGTACTTGACCTTGATATTTTTAAAGCAATTATTCATTCATATACAGTAGGTAGAGTATGTAATTTTCAAAAGTTAAACCTTGCACTCTTGTTACAGGATAAAGACAGCATACAACATGCACAAGCTGCAGTCTATAATACTTTATACACTTAGAATGACCTTATTTACTTAATCATCACTTCCTTTGTACTAAATATCACATAATTATAGAGAAGAGGCAGAAAACTATTCTTTTCATATTTATAGGAATTACTAATTTCCTGCCAATTAAGATTTCTTCATAAAGCCTTGATTCTTTTCAAGATATTTGCTTTTCTCATTAAGATCAAAATATAAAACCATAAACAGACAAATTATTATGGTTCAAACAATCATGCAAAATATGCAATGTAGCAACTGTGTTCATTTTTTCTAAATGTAAACTACTTGCATATGCCCTTTAAATGCAGTCGCGACCCCTGCGACCCCGGTAGTTCCGCCACTGACACCACTCACTTGACCCATAAAGCAGTCATCCATCCAGTCCCGAGACCTGCAGCAATCCTCCTCCCTCACTGACACTGCACATCCAGAAATGGTATCACATCTTGGCATGCACATACTCTAACAGTCTCTAATATCCCAGGATAGTCCCTTTTCTGGGTTCTTTCCCATCAAATACAGGTCTGTCCAGGTATAAAAATAGTGCTTATCCACAGTGCATTACACTGTGCACAGGACACATTGCGTTTTAACTGTGTATGTCTAAGATTTGTAAATAAGTTCCAGACTACCCAGTATCTGGCACCTGTCAGTGGGTGGGATATATTAGGCAGCAAGTAAACATTTCATTTATGTGTTAGAAGCAGGAAAAATGGGCAAGTGTAAGGATCAGAGAGACTTTGAGAAGGTCAAAATTTGGATGGCTAGATGAGTCAGAACATCTCCAAAACTGCAGCTCTTGTAAGTAGGGTGACCACATATTACCGCATTTGCTCGATTATAAGATGACCCTGATTATAAGACGACCCCAAAAAACCGGAATATTAATTTAATAGGAAAAAAAACAGAAAAAGCCTGAATATAAGATGGCCCTATAGAAAAAAGTTTTACTCGTTAATATTAATTAATGTAACTTGTGTAATGCATTATACCCCCCATATGCCACTGTGCCCCATGATATGCCTTTTAACCCTCTAAATGCCACTGTGCCCCATGTTATGCCTTTTGACCCCCTATGTGCCAACACAATCATGGAGCACTCTGCCTACAGAAATGCCTTATGCCCCCATTTAACACCCCCCCTCCCCAAAATTACCGGTGCTTCTGACTCCCTGGTGTGTAGTCGGAGCAGCGGGAAGACATCTACGCAATTCTCGTAGGTAACTTCCGCTGCAGCCACAAGGAGGTGCAGTTAGCAGCGGGGGTTGTCTGGGTCCATGGCGCATATACCCTCTGGCTGTCAGAGAGAATTCCCCACAGCGAAGGTCTACCCACGCTGCTAACCACACCACCTTCCGGCTGCAGCGGAAGTTGCCTACGCAAATCGCGTAGACGTCTATCCGCTCTCCCGACTACACATCAGGGAGTCAGAAGCACCAGCAGCAGAGGTTACCAGACAGGAGAATCCAGGTGTGGGGGATCTTGATCTTAGTCTCATAGTCAGACCTCTATTTGAGGTCCGATTATAAGACGAGGGGTGTTTTTCTGTCCCCCCCGAGTTATGCTGCCACTCTGTCCCCCCCCGAGATATCCTGCCATTCTGTCCCCCCCCCGAGATATGCTGCCACTCTGTGTGTTTCCCTGAGATATGCTGCCACTCTGTGTCCCCTCTGAGATATGCTTCCACTCTGCCCCCCCCCGAGATATGCTGCCACTCTGCCCCCAAGATGTGCCCCCCTCCCTTAGACTTACCAGTGCAGACTAACGGGTGTCTTACGGGGCCGGCGAGGGACATCTACGCAATACGTGTATACAACTTCCGGTGCCGGCACTTCCCACGGCGGAAGATTCCATTTAAGATTGTTATAGTGCATTGTGCAGACGTTCACCGGCGAGCGTAAACAACCTCCGCTGCCGGTACGTCTGCATGATGTGCTTTAACAATCTCCCTTGCCGGGACTCCCCCGTGGGAAATCCTGGCAAGGGAGATTGTTAAAGCACATCGAGCAGACGTGCCGGCAGCGGAGGTTGTTTACGCGCATCGCCGCAGCTGGTGAACGTCTGCACGATGCGCTTAGACAATCTCCTAACCCTGCTGCCTGCCTGCCCGGCACCCGGAACTGCATGTCCCGGGTGTCGAGGGGTACGAATTGCGCATTCCTGCTATAAACCCCGAATATAGGCCTCACCCCCACTTTAATTCGGGCAAATACGGTATATATATATATATGTATATATATATATATATATATATATATATATGTGTGTGTGTGTGTGTGTGTAGAAACCGCATATACACAATGATTCACAAATACTATTATATAATAATTATTAGCAAGCCTTGGAAACGATGTTGATTTCAGATTTAATAATATACTTAAAATATACATGCAATCATTACAGAGTCATCATTATGAGTAGATTCAGAGTGTTAACCCCTCTATTATCAGGCATGAGCAGATTCAGAGAATTAACTCCTCTATTATCAGACATTACACACACAGTCACACAAACAAACACAGTCACACAAACAGACAAACACTGTGACTAACAGACAAACATGTCACATACACACACTCAAACACACACATACCTGGTGCTGGCTGCAGCTTACACTGAGCTTGTTGTGAAGGAGGGACTCAGCCTATCAAGTGAGGCTTCTGATCTCTCAGGCAATCAGGAGAATTGAGAAGTCTCTCCTGATCAGCAGAGACCTCCTTCACTCAGACTTCTAAGCGGATTGAGGCTGCCAGGGACCTAGGACTTAAAGTCCCATTGCGCGACTGTCCCGAGCAATCCGAGACATATGGTCACCCTACTTGTAGGGTATTCCCAGTCTGCAGTGGTCAGTTCCAAACGTGGTCCACCGAAGGAAAACCAGCAAACCAGCGTCAGAATCATGGGCAACCAAGGCTCATTGATGCATGCAGGGGGTGAAGGCTGGTCCGTGTGGTCAAATCCAGGATGCATCCATGGAGGACTCGCCTCACAACTTACAGGATCTGCTGCTAACTTCCTGGTGCCAGATATCACAGCACACTTCCTGAGGTCTAGTGGAGTCCATGCCTCGATGAGTCTGGGCTGTTTTGGTGCAAGAAGGGGGACCAACACAATATTAGACAGATGGTCATAATGTTATGGCTGATCGTTATATACACTGTGTTACAAACAAAAACCTACTGTTAATGAATCCCAGTATACTGTAAAGTATAAAACTGCATTCTCGACTCTTACATAAAATAATGCCAGGATGAGATTTAACACATATATTTGTTTTATTTCATGTCTTCTTGAATAATGAATTTTATTGATGCAATCTAAGTAATGGCTAACATATGTTGAAGTCATGTTTAAAGTATATGTTCCTTTAAGACTTTGTTTGTAGTGCAGCAGAACATTAACTTTTTGATAGCAACATCAGCTGTTAGAGACAAAGGACTGTCATTTCTCAATCCTTATCATTTTACAACAGAGAGTAAAATATGTAATATGCTGAGATAAAATGCTCTTTAGAGGTAGGCCATTCTCTTAAAAATCAATGAATCCATGCAATGAAACAATTAGTTGCCATGTTTCACTAAAGACATAACAGTTTGCATAGATGAAAGGAACACACAGATGTTCAGTTCTCTCACTAAAATTCTGTTAGTCATGTGGAAAATAGGAAATGATCCCATGCATTCCTTAAACTGTAGCAATAGACATTGAGTCCAGTATTGGTTGTAATTGGGCCATGCATACTGTATATGCCTTTCCGTGAATTCCACAATATAATTCTTCAGTGGCCCTGTTTTTTTCTCTTTACATGCTGGTGTTTTTATTGTGACAATTGTGACATTTTCTTGGGCAGAGCTGCTCAAGCTGATGTTGGAAAAACTGCCACAAGAGGGATGTTCAAGAGCTGTACCTCTGCTGAATGCTAAGGAGATCTTTAAGGGATAAGGTGTTATAGATTATCATGGAACTAACTGCCTGCTTGTTCCTGAATATACTGCAGTTGACGGGTGTTAGTTAAACACGAGTTACATTTATAGCTTATGGTTAAACCAGGGAAATTACTTTAGGAGCTTGAATTTTTCATAGTTGGAAAGGATGAATCCATGGAGATCAACCCCTTAAGGACTGAAGCTTTTCCATTTTTACACTTAAACGCTAAAGGATTTTTAGGACTTTTGCTATCTTGTTTTCTATCATAATTGCCCGTTATCAGCAACCATCACTCCTGTGTCCCAATGGCACATTGTATTAGCTAATACAAAGTTTAAGTTTAAAAGGTTAATTGATCATTAGAAAACCATTTTGCAATTATGTCAGCACAGCAAGAAATGAAATTGTTTCCCATGAAAACAGCTAAGTGACCCTAAATGTTTGATTTCATCATTTAGTAAGAAAAAAAAATAGTGGCAAAAATAAGTAAACAAACCAAAAATTGTATGGGGCGCAGGTACATAAAAAAGAAAAGAAAAAAACAACACAATATAGTGTAGATGGTATATCCAATATAGTGATGAAGTGTGGTATTGCACTCACAAATAAAGAAGGTGATTGGAACCCATCAGCATGGACTGTGTAAAATCTTTAATGTTCTTCATATAAATCTAGAAAACAAACTAAAAATGGTGCAGTATCTCTAGGGAAAATATAGATGTACCAATAAGAATGCACTCACAATTTTTCATGCACCAAAAGTGCATATGCCGGCGTTTGATATAAAAGTCCACCAAAAGGTAGGATGTAGTGAAGTCCAATTGAGTCTTTCAACGCGTTTCGCCTCTTGGGCTTCTTCAGTTGATTGCTGCTAACAGTCCATGCTGATGGGTTCCAATCACCTTCTTTATTTGTGAGTGCAATACCACACTTCATCACTATATTGGATATACCATCTACACTATATTGGGTTGTTTTTTTCTTTTCTTTTTTATGTACCTGCGCCCCATACAATTTTTGGTTCATTTATAATTTTACACTTTGAGGAAGAGTGTCGTTTGGGCAGCTGCGGTCATTTTTTGGGAAGTATTATTTTACATATTGATTTATTTATTTATCATTCACTATATTCCACTTGAGTAGCACGTAATTTTAGGTTTATTCACGGAGTTATCAAAAATAAGTAAAACATAAACTATACACAGCCAGTGCAAATGATAAAACAAAATCTATTTAGATATTTGTCATAATTTAGGAAACACCTCTTAAGCCTACTTGTAGTTACAAGGCTAATTATGAAAGATAAACCCTTATAGAAATAGGAATACTAAATAGATTAAAATATAACATTTATTAAAATGACTAAAAAGTCCCAAAATAACTAACCATGTACTATTCCCTGTCCATACTCCTATTCAGTCTATTCACCCAAGTAAACAGATACTACTGCTCAATACAGACTATAAACCTCAATTACCGACTGTTCTGAGCCTCACGATGCAAGATCACATTCTATCCCTGCATTTGATTCATTCTTCAAGCAATCACATTCTCAAGAAGGGGGCCGACATGCTATTGTGGACTTCCGGGCATGGAGCAGCAGTGGTTCCTCCTCCAATTGCAGTAAGAGGACGCACTATTACACCCCGGCTATAAGTGTGAGCTTTGAGGGGACGTAATATTCCATCCTCCGTCCTAAAGGGGTTAGTATAAATGACACACAAAAAAAAAACAATATTCTAGGAGACATAGCAACCTGGTTCCTGGGATTCATCAAGATTTAGTTTACCTTAGTAATAGCATATACAAGCCATCGCAAAGTTGTGGCAATATTCTGACAGCCTTGTGTACGATATTCTTTTTTATGAGGTAATATTACATGTTTGTGTTATCTGCCAACATCTGGAAATCATGCATTTGTGAGACACCTTGCATTTATGTTGATGTTACCCAGGAGTTTGTTGAAATGTTCATAAATAAATGTTCATAAAGCCTCAAGCCTGTCAAGGGTATGTTAGGATACCATGGCCTTTGTTCAGCTATATGTTATAGATAGCCTTAAAAAAATCCTTACAGGTTATTGTGTGATATAAAATGGTTCTGGTTTGATGACATCCATCATCCAGCTGTATCTGACTTTACATTTAATGTATTTCACTTGATGCATTATGGCACCCCAGCATCCTATTGCTCCATCCTGTGTCCCATATCAGGAAACGTATCAGGATTTCTATCAACGCTTTCCGAATAGAAAACTCCTTAAAATTGCTCTTTATGAACGTTTTGTAGATCCTAGCATTGGGATCTCATTGCTGCTAACACAAAAAATCCCCAGTTTTATATACCACTGTATGACTAGCAGGCTTGCAGTGTTTCTTTTTTGATAGATTTATTTGTGAATTTTTTTTTCCGCCCAAATGACTGATGACAGGAATTCTTAAGATGAGGAGTGAAGTTACATTTTTTCTTGTCTCTGTTGTCAGCAGCTCTTCTTTATACTTTAGCAGAAAAACACACAGGAAACAAAATCTGTGAAAACTGAATTTTTCTACATGTCATATTTTCTTTGCATAAAGTTTCTCTCTCTTTTTTTAAATGCTCATCTCTACTGTCTGCAGTCTTCTGTCTGTGTTGCACTTTTACTGACTCACATGTATTTTGAGGTATATGAGGTATTTTGAGGTATATGTATATGTAAAACGTATATGTAATTTATTTATCAACAATAAATCCATATGTAATCACATTTCCAGGGCAGAATGTTCTTTTCTATTTATGTACTGAACTGTGTGATTTTATTAAAGCTATCTGCTTATCATGAAATAAATATAATTAGCATTGTATTTCCTGGCATGCATTGTATCCATAATTAAATGATTCGATTCAATGATATCTGACGTTTGAATGATCTTACATACATTTGAGGAGAGAAAAAAATATCTTTATTCAGTAACACTAGCAGAGTAGTTTTGTGGGAAAAAGTGATATTTTGTTTCTGTAAGAGAATATTGCATGCTTTTCTTCTTTTATTCTGTAACATCTTCAGTGGGGTGCAGGGAAAAACATTTTGCTGCATTATCCATTGGAATCTACAGGCTTTCTATTCAAAAGCAGAGGATTTTGCCAATGTGTGGTTCATGGAGGTACCTGGGAATTTACCAGAATAGGCTACTTAGAGCCCCCCTACTTCTCGCTTTTTTTCTCGTTGAGTGGCTTCAAGGGGGAGGGTAGCCATGTATGGGACTGGGGATTGCCTTATCAGCCTTAAATTAACTGGGAGTAGGAGGGCAAGTGGGCACATAGTCTGTATGGAAAAACACTGCTCCAAGGCCGGATTAAGGAATTTTGGGCCCTGGAGCATTTATACAGGAAAAGCCCTTTCTCTGGATTTTCTGCCTGTAGCAAGCTCTTTTTTCCCGTTTTGCTTTCTGTCTCTTCCTTCTGTTTAATTCTTTCCTCCCTCTTTGGCAGTATTCCCTCCTGTATGTTACTTGTGGTTTGCAGCTCCTATCAGTTTCTGCAATGTCCAGCAATCATTCTCTCTCATCTCCATTGCATGCCAAGAAGTGATGTCATTTCTGGGTGTGCAGTGTGGGTGAGGGAGAATGACTGCTGGACGTTGCAGGATCCAGTTGGATCGCTGTTTCATAGCGCAGGTGAGAGTTATGAACCTATTGTAACGCCAAGGCTTTGGAGCAATTGCTCCTTGTGTCATTATTCTGGCGCTGCATTGCTCCCTCGCTCTCAGAAAGAGGCCTACCAGTCAGAGCGATCTTTAATAGTGATTTTTGCCTTGCATTAAGGATGGCCCTGATACCAGTGACTCACTTATCTGTGTTACACTGATCATAGCTGGACTCACCTCTTTATGTCCTTAGCTGGAAAGTACTTCAGCCCCAGAGTCTCCATTCCTACTGAAACCCTTTCGGGGATGAAGGATCCTTAATGTCAATGATGATTCTCATGTTTATAACAACTTGTGGCTTAATGTCAGTTTCGGATTTACATGCATGGTTTAGTCTATGTTAAATAATAACAAATATACCCACCGCAGAGGATTGTAAATTGCACCTGAGTATATGTATATAACAAAATTTGTCAACAACTCGCATATTAATGAACAAGAGTCTTGCCATAGAAATTGAAGAAAATGTTTCTGTGTTTTCTATGTGATTACCCTTTTCTCTATAGGGAGTTTTACATACCCTAAATACTGGAGCTTTATTGCCGTTTTTACTATATGTTGGTTTGACCATGGTTTTCAAAGTTTTTTTTATTCATGCAAATTAAACATTTCCTTCAGGGCATGTTGGGCTTTGCTGTGAAATCTTAAAACACATAAAATTTAATAATCATTAGACTTTCCTTTTAGTAAAACCTTTTTTAATGAAAAAATGCCTGTTTTGTGTGTTTGTACAAACCAACGAAAATGAGAGCCACCTTCAACGAAACTGCCAAAAGTGTTAAAAATTCATCATGACGCTTTTGACGCTATTATAATGCGTTTTGGCACTCGTTGATGAGGGACTGTGTATAGGAGGATCAATGACTGATAGGTAGAAGTAGTCAAAAAAACAGGGGGTTGTCATGATTGTTATGGCCGTGATTGATGGGTCCAACAAGATGAGGGAGGTTTTCCTTTTTTCTCTTTGGCCAATCAACATTTACAAGTGGAGGGGACAAAGATTACATATATAGCGTATTTGCCCAAATATAGGACGTACTTTTTCCCCCCACTTTAAGTCTTTAAATTGGGGGTGCGGCCTATATTCGGGGTCTAGCGCCCGATGCCCGGGACATGCAGTTCCGGGCGCTGGGCAGGCCGCAGGGTTAGGATACAGATCCCCCGCAGTGATGCAGGGGACCTGCATCCTACTCTCTGATACACTCAGACAGCCTCCCCCCTGCCAGCACTTATAGTTACATAGTTACATAGTTACATAGGC
This sequence comes from Spea bombifrons, assembly GCF_027358695.1. Lineage (NCBI taxonomy): Eukaryota > Metazoa > Chordata > Amphibia > Anura > Pelobatidae > Spea > Spea bombifrons. The sequence goes on from NC_071087.1 coordinate 53,970,941, forward strand.
TGAAAAAAGACATGCGTCCATCAAGTTCAGCCTTTCCTATATCTGTTAATTTGTTGCTGTTGATCCAAAAGAAGGCAAAAAAAAACCCCGGCTTCGCTCTTTCCAATTTTGCACTAACCAGGGAAAAAAAATTCCTTCTTGACCCCAAAATGGCAGTCAGATTTCTCCTTGGATCAATAAGCTGTTTCCCCATAATTAAAGATTATATCCCCGAATATTACGTTTTTCCAGGTATCCATCCAGTCGCAGTTTAAACGTCTGTACAGACTCTGATAAAACTACCTCTGCAGGCAGAGAATTCCACATCCTTATTGTCCTTACTGTAAAAAACCCTTTCCTGTGCTTTAGTCTAAATCTCCTTTCTTCCAGTCTAAATGCGTGACCACGTGTCCTATGCATAGTCTTGTTTATGAACAGATTTCCACAGAATGGTTTGTATTGGCCCTGCATATATTTATATAATGCTATCATATCCCCTCTGAGGCGATGTTTCTCTAAACTAAACAGATTTAAATTAGTTAACCTTTCTTCATAACTATAGTGCTCCATTCCTTTTATTAATTTTGTAGCCCGCCTCTGCACCCTTTCTAGTGCTATGATATCCTTCTTTAGAAAAGGTGCCCAAAATTGCACAGCATACTCAAGGTGCGGCCTTACCATTGATTTATACAGAGGCAAAATTATATCTTTATTACGCAACTTGATGCCCCTTTTTATACACGACAATACCTTACTGGCCTTAGCAACCGCAGACTGACATTGCACATTGTTGCCTAGTTTGTTGTCTATAACAATTCCCAAATCCTTCTCATTTGTCATTACCCCTAATTCACTACCGTTTAGGGTGTAGGTTGCTTGTATATTCGCTACCCCGAAGTGCATAACTTTACATTTATCTACATTGAATTTCATCTGCCATTTGAGTGCCCAGTCCCCCAGTCTATCTAGATCCCTCTGCAGCACAGTAATATCCTGCTCGCCCTGTATAACTTTACCTAGTTTAGTGTCATCTGCAAACACAGAAACATGACTTTCAACGCCTATTGCCAGGTCATTTATAAATATGTTGAATAAAATTGGTCCCAGAACAGAACCCTGTGGGACACCACTTACCACTTTTGACCAGCTTGAAAATTTACCATTTATAACAACTCTCTGTTCTCTACCTCTAAGCCAATGTTCTACCCAAGAACAGGAATTTGCATCTAGGCCAATTTCTTTCAGTTTGAATACTAACCTATTGTATGGAACCGTGTCAAACGCCTTGGCAAAATCCAAGTAGATTACATCCACTGCAACACCCTGATCGACACTTCTACTTACTTCTTCATAGAATGCAATTAAATTAGTTTGACAGGACCTATGTTTCATAAAACCATGCTGATTTATGCTAATAATACTATTCTTCCCAAGGAATTCTTGAATATTATCCCTAAACAGCCCTTCAAATACTTTCCCAGCAACGGAAGTTAGGCTCACAGGTCTATAATTTCCGGGCACAGAGTTGGAACCCTTTTTGAAAATAGGAACCACATGTGCCTTCCTCCAATCCTCTGGTACAATTCCTGAAAGAAAAGAATCCCGAAAGATTAGAAACAGAGGTTCACTTATTTCCTGACACAGCTCCTTAAGTACTCGTGGGTGAATACCGTCAGGCCCCGGAGCCTTGTTAACATTAATTTTCTTTAGTTGCTCCAGCACCTTGTCCTGGGCCATCCACTCACAGTTTGACTGAAAATTTTTCTCAGTGGTCCTATGTATATCCATTGCCATAGGTCCCTCCTTAATATATACTGAGGAAAAATAGTTATTTTAAGTTTCTGCTTTTTCCTGGTCCTCCTTAACCAACACTCCCCTCTCTGTTTTTAATGAACCTACGTTTTCATTCACTTCCCACGGGGGAGTGCCGGCACAGGAAGTTGTCTAAGCGCATCGTGCAGACGTTCACCGGCAGCTGCGATGCGCGTAAACAGCCTCCGCTGCCAGCACGTCTGCACAATGTGCTTTAACAATCTCCCTTGTCGGGAATTCCCACGGGGGGAGTCCCGGCAAGGGAGATTGTTAAAGCACATGGTGCACACGTGCCGGCAGTGGAGGTTGTTTACGATCACATCACCGCAGCCGGTGAACGTCTGCGCGATGTACATTAACAATCTTCCGCTGTGGGAAGTCCCGGCACCGGAAGTTGTATACGCGTTATGCTTAGATGTCCCCCGCCGGCCCTGCAAGACCCCGTGGAGTCTGCACCGGTAAGTCTGGCGGGGGGCACATCTTGGGGACAGAGTGGAAGCATATCTCGGGGAGGTAGACTGGCAGCTTATCTCGGGGGGGATAGAGTGGCAGCATATCTCGGGGGGATAGAGTGGCAGCATATCTCGGGGGGGCAAATCTTCGTGACAGAGTGGCAGCATATCTCGGGGGGGCAGGAATTTTTTTCTTTAAAAAAGCACATAACTTTTAGGGTGCAGCCTATATTCGGGTGCGGCCTATATTCAAGCCAATACGGTAAGTGCGCTGATGCCATTTTAAATTATCAGTAGCAACAGTTACAGACTAATGAGAGTTGGAGCGTGAGTCAGTGGTTTGGAAAAGCTGTACTGACTACTGTAGTATATTACAGGGACTGCAGCAGACATTTTCCCCCTGTTTCTGAGTTGAGTATAGTTGATTAACATAGTTGGCCATTTATGCTACGAACCAAACTTATAATTTGTGGACAAGTTAATTTTTGCTATAAAAGACAAGTTAATTGTCTTTTATATAATCTATTATTCTTAATTGATAAATAAATATTGGTGGCTTATTGCACCTATCATCTGCCAACTTCTGCCTGCCCATGCCCAGTGCTCTACTACTGCCACTGCACCTCTTTGACCGTCCTTACTAATATTTTGTTTAGACATTTCTATAGTATTGTCTTAGAAATTCAGTCCTACTTCACAGGGCTGCAAACACTTATCATCTGCCAGCATCTACCTGCCCAGGCCCAGTGCACTACTACTTCTGCTGCACCTTTTTGATCGTGCTTACAGTACGGGAACTTTTTTTGAAAGAAAATTCTATAATATCGTCGTGGAAAATCCGGTCCTGCTCCACAAGGCTGCCTATCACTTGTCAGTGTCTACTACTGCCACTGCTGTTGCACCTCTTTGATCGAACCTTATTTTTGAAATGTCTACAATGAAAGGTGAGTCCAGAAGATGTCAGGGACCTCCTCCATTGCGACTGCAACCCCAGCAAATGTCGTTTCCGAATTAAAAAGGCCCCCAAATGTTGTCCAAGCCAAACGGCCGGGAAATAAAATTTGTCGCTCAAAAACGAACGTGGCAAAAAGGAAACAAAAATTTAATCCGAAGCGTTTTTGCTCGCAGTGCACATGTCTAATAAGCATTATATATACTTATTAGATTTGTGCATTGGTACGGATTGCAAATTGTCAATTCGTACTAAGCCCCGAAAACAAGGCCAGACTCCTCACGAATCGGATGAAAACTAAGCAAAAACTTTTTGGCTGAAATTTGTGGGTCCACATTCATTTACACTCTCTCACAACCTCACAGACACACACACACTCGCATTCTAAATCACTCTCTGAATGTTTCCCTACCTTCTCTGCCGAGCATTGCCGCTTCTTCAGCACCTTCTTCTTCCTCATCTTCTCCATTCTCTTCCCTATTCAATTTGAAATCCTTTATCCTTTATCTGGTATCTTCTTTCTTTGTACACATAACCCGTAACCCGGTGTGAACTTCTGCCAAAGTGGCGGAGCTGTGGTGACGTTTTCCCCAATCCTCCAATTGGGGAGGAGGACGCCACCGAAAACAGCAACTGAGGGCAATATGGCAGCACTCACGGCGACGTCCACTCTCGATCCTTCAATAGAGGGTAGTCACGCCTGGTAACTCCTATAGTTAAACCAGCTAGCACTACTGTTGCAACATAACAAATAAATCAACAATAAAAATTAAGGCCTTTTCCAGTTTGGAGACTAATGTAAACATTACTTACTGTAGTGTAGAGACTGGAGGTTATTATCCTTTTTGCTATTTTGATTTTGTTTTTGTTGGATTCACACTGGGCAAAGTTTGTTAACACTAACTTCAACAACTGAGATAAGAAACCCATTATTTCTTTCTTGATAGGACAGAGTTGATTGCTAAATTCAATCTCTTAAAGATGCAATCTCCACAATATTTAACCACTACCCTTTGCCAGGGCCAGGCCAACGCATTGTGCTGCGTAGGTCCATGGAAGAAATGCTGTCCCTCCCCTAAAAAAGCTTCCACTTAGATAATAAAGCTTGCACTCTAATATAATTTAGTTTACCAATAATGCTCACATTCTAATGTAATTCTGTTTACCAAATAAGCTCACACTCTAATGTAATTCAGTTCACCAAAAAAGCTGGAACTGTAATGTAATTCAGTTAGGTAATAACGTTTGTAATTAATTTTACCAATAAAGCTTGCACTCTAATACAGCAAATGACAGTGTTCGGTGTGCATACAGCACAAAAGACTTGTCCAGATGGACCAAAAACTATTCAGACAATATTGTTTTGCAAAATATGCAATATACAAAATATATACCGTATTGGCTCGGATATAGGCCGCCCCCGTATATAGGCCGCACCCTAAAAGTTTGGTGCTTTTTTAAAGAAAAAGTTTTTTTTCTTTAAAAAAGCACCAAAAAAAACATGCTGCCACTCTGTCCCCCCCCCCGAGATATGCTGCCACTGTCCTCCCTCCCCGAGATACGCTGCCGCTGTCCTCCCTCCCCGCGATACGCTGCCGCTGTCCTCCCTCCCCGCGATCCGCTGCCGCTGTCCTCCCTCCCCGAGATACGCTGCCGCTGTCCTCCCTCCCCGCGATACGCTGCCGCTGTCCTCCCTCCCCGCGATACGCTGCCGCTGTCCTCCCTCCCCGCGATACGCTGCCGCTGTCCTCCCTCCCCGCGATACGCTGCCGCTGTCCTCCTCTGCCCCCCCCTCCTCGACTTACCGGAGCAGACTCCCGGGTGTCTTGCGGGGCCGGCGAGGGACATCTACGCAATACGCGTATGCAACTTCCGGTACCGGAAGTTGCATGCGCGTATTGCGTAAATGTCTCCCGCCGGCCCCGCAAGACACCCGGGAGTCTGCTCCGGTAAGTCGGGGGTGGGCAGAGGTAAAACGCTTAGATAACCTCCCGTGCCGGCACCCCCCCCCCGTGGGAAGTGCTGGCAGGGGAGGCTGTCTGAGCGTATCGGGGAGAAGGATGCAGGTCCCCTGCACTGCTGCGGGGGATCTGTATCTTAACCCCGCTGCCTGCCCGGCGCCCGGGACTGCATGTCCCGGGCGTCGGGCGCTAGAGCCCGAATATAGGCCGCACCCCCACTTTAAAAACTTAAAGTGGGGGAAAAAAGTGCGTAAATAAATAACACCGTGAACAATAAAACCAAAATTACGTGCTCTTATAGTGAACAGTAAAATAAAAGTAATACTTCCCTGATTTGGACCGCAGCACCCAAACAACACTCTCCTCCAAGTGTTAAAATATGAAACCAACGAAATTTAGATGGGGCGCAGGTACATATAAAAGGGAAAAATAATAATACAATATAGTGTAGATGATTTGTTCAATGTGAAGCTTAAGTGATATAATGCACTCACAAATTGAAGAAGTGAATCCAACCCATCAATAGGACTGTAAATAATCTTTAATATTCTTCTTGAGAAAATCTAAAAAACAAACTTCAATGGTGCAGTATTCCAAAATCAAATATAGAAAAATGGAAAAAAATGCACTCACAATTGTATATGCACTACAAGTGCATATATAGGCGTTGAAAGTCCACCAAAATGTGGGGTATATCGAACTCCAATTGAAAATCGACGCGTTTCACCCGTAGGCTTCTTCAGGAAAATCAATTGAAGCATATGTCCATAAAAATTCAATGTAAAATCAGCATTCCGAAAAAAGTGCGGCCTATATTCGAGCCAATACGGTATATTAAATTTATATGATCAAAATATGTAATATACAAAATGACAAGATGACAAAATGTGTCATCATTATATAGCTTTATAAAACTAATACGCAGCTGAAAACATTATATTATACAAAAAACAAGAACTCCTTCAGGCTTGAAGACATAATATTATGTCCTCCAGTGCTTCAATTATCCGCCATTGGCAGTAGGAATGCTGCTGTCTGTCCGGGGGCCACTGGTAAACCAGTAGCAACCAATAGAAGTATCAATACAATATTACAATATCCAAAATACATGATACAAACACAGGAAATGCAATACACAGGTACACACTAGGGTACCTAAACAGAGCAGATCCAGATTTTTAAATATGCTGCACAGCCTGCCCCAAGGGCAGAGTATAGAATATTTTATATTGTCCTAGGCAAGGGGATCCAGGTTTTTGAACCTGTTAAATGACACCTTCATGTCACAACTGGTACAAGCACCAACTAGAAAGGATACTTGTTTGGATCTGGTGATAACAAACAATGTTGATCTTGTGTCTAACATTCAAGTGGGGGAGCACTTGGGTAATAGTGATCACAATATGGTCTCTTTTGAAATAAACTCAAAAAAGAAATTGCCCATGGGGAATACTAAAACGTATAATTTTAAGAAGGCCAATTTCAATAAGATAAGGGCAGCTCTACAACTTATTGACTGGCAAAAACTCTTCAGGGATAAAAATACTGAGGAAAAATTGAGTATTTTCAAACAAATATTAGCAGGGTACACTTCTCAGTATGTACCACTAGGAAACAAATATAAAAGAAACAAATTGAAACCGATGTGGCTTAGTGGAGTCGTTAAGCAGGAAATTAAAAATAAGAAAATGGCTTTTACAGCATTTAAATCAGACGAATCAGAGGCATCCTATATAAGATATAAGGAAGCCAATAAAGCATGCAAAAAAGTGATTAGATGGGCTAAACTAGAAAATGAGAGGGTGATTGCCAAAGAGAGCAAAACTAACCCCAAAAAATTCTTTAAGTACATAAATTCTAAAAAAACGAAGAATGACAACGTAGGTTCATTAATAACAGAGAGGGGAGTGTTGGTTAAGGAGGACCAGGAAAAAGCAGAAACTTTAAATAAGTATTTTTCCTCAGTATATGTTATGGAGGAACCTATGGCAATGGAGATACATAGGACCACTGAGGAAAATTTTCAGTCAAACTGTGAGTGGATGGCCCAGGACAAGGTGCTGCAGCAAAAAAAGAAAATTAATGTTAACAAGGCTCCAGGGCCTGACGGTATTCACCCACGTGTACTTAAGGAGCTTAGTCAGGAAATAAGTGAACCTCTGTTTCTAATCTTTCGGGATTCTTTTCTTTCAGGAATTGTACCAGAGGATTGGAGGAAGGCAGATGTGGTTCCTATTTTCAAAAAGGGTTCCAACTCTGTGCCCGGAAATTATAGACCTGTGAGCCTAACTTCCGTTGCTGGGAAAGTATTTGAAGGGCTGATTAGGGATAATATTCAAGAATTCCTTGGGAAGAATAGTATTATTAGCATAAATCAGCATGGTTTTATGAAACATAGGTCATGTCAAACTAATTTAATTGCATTCTACGAAGAAGTAAGTAGAAGTGTAGATCAGGGTGTTGCAGTGGATGTAATCTACTTGGATTTTGCCAAGGCGTTTGACACGGTTCCACACAATAGGTTAGTATTCAAACTGAAAGAAATTGGCCTAGATGCAAATTCTTGTTCTTGGGTAGAACATTGGCTTAGAGGTAGAGAACAGAGAGTTGTTATAAATGGTAAATTTTCAAGCTGGTCAAAAGTGGTAAGTGGTGTCCCTCAGGGTTCTTTTCTGGGACCAATTTTATTCAACATATTTATAAATGACCTGGCAGGAGGCATTGAAAGTCATGTTTCTGTGTTTGCAGATGAAACTAAACTAGGTAAAGTTATACAGTGCGAGCAGGATATTACTGTGCTGCAGAGGGATCTAGATAGACTGGGGGACTGGGCACACAAATGGCAGATGAAATTCAATGTAGATAAATGTAAAATTATGCACTTCGGGGTAGCGAATGCACAAGCAACCTACACCCTAAACGGTAGTGAATTAGGGGTAATGACAAATGAGAAGGATTTGGGAATTGTTATAGACAACAAACTAGGCAACAATGTGCAATGTCAGTCTGCGGTTGCTAAGGCCAGTAAGGTATTGTCGTGTATAAAAAGGGGCATCAAGTCGCGGAATAAAGATATAATTTTGCCTCTGTATAAATCAATGGTAAGGCCGCACCTTGAGTATGCTGTGCAATTTTGGGCACCTTTTCTAAAGAAGGATATCATAGCACTAGAAAGGGTGCAGAGGCGGGCTACAAAATTAATAAAAGGAATGGAGCACTATAGTTATGAAGAAAGGTTAACTAATTTAAATCTGTTTAGTTTAGAAAAACGTCACCTCAGAGGGGATATGATAGCATTATATAAATATATTCGGGGCCAATACAAACCATTGTGTGGAAATCTGTTCATAAACAGGACAATGCATAGGACATGTGGTCATGCATTTAGACTGGAAGAAAGGAGATTTAGACTAAAGCAGAGGAAAGGGTTTTTTACAGTAAGGACAATAAGGATGTGGAATTCTCTGCCTGCAGAGGTAGTTTTATCAGAGTCTGTACAGACGTTTAAACTGCAACTGGATGGATACCTGGAAAAACATAATATTCGGGGATATAATCTTTAATTATGGGGAAACAGCTTATTGATCCAAGGAGAAATCTGACTGCCATTTTGGGGTCAAGAAGGAATTTTTTTCCCTGGTTAGTGCAAAATTGGAAAGAGCGAAGCCGGGGTTTTTTGCCTTCTTTTGGATCAAACAGCAACAAATTAACAGATATAGGAAAGGCTGAACTTGATGGACGCATGTCTTTTTTCAGCCTATGTAACTATGTAACTAACTATGTAACTATGTAACTAGGTAGGTAGGTAACAGAATGCTTGCTTGTATAGAGAGAGCTATCAGAAGTAGAAAGAGGGAGTTGCTCATGCCACTGTACACAGCAGTGGTGAGACCTCACTTGGAGTATTGTCTACAGTACTAGAGATTGTTTCTCCAGAAGGATATAGATATGTTGGAGAAAAAATGATACTAAAATGGTTCATGGATTACAGGATAAAACTTACCAAGAAAGGTTAAAGGATCTTAACATATATAGCCTGGAAAAAGACGTGACAGGGGGGATATGATAGAAACATTTAACTACTTAAAGGGAATCAACACGATAAAGGAAGAGAGTTTATTTAAAGGAGAAAAACTACCACAACAAGAGGACATAGTATTAAACTAGAGGGACAAAGGTTCAAAAGTTACATCAGGAAATATTACTTTACTGAAAGGGTAGTGTTTGCATGGAATAGCCTTCCAGCAGAAGTGGTAAATGTTAACACAGTGAATACATTTAAGCAAGAATGGGATAGGCATAAGGGTAAGCTAGAGATAGGATAGGGCCAGGGACTAAGGAAAATATTCAGAGGTTTCTGCAGACTGGATGGGCCGAATGGTTCTTATTTGCTATCACTTTCTATGTTTCTATTTCCAGCAGCACATCAAGGGCCTGCTGCCTGTCACCAGCGTGCCTACAGACTGTACCATCCACTGTGATTGCACAGCTGGCTGAGATGAGGTGAGTGCACCCCTCACAGGACCCTGGTGCAGCTTGCAGCAGCCTGCCTGCCGGTAATGGGTCCCGGTGACGTGACACCTTGGGTACTCACAACCTTTGCCAAACTGGAAAATGTTTCATTAATAGCAATGCTCTGTATTCTGTCTTTCAATTACTTCTCCATTTAAGTACAAATAATTTCTGACAACATTATACAACCTATATTGTGTCATGATATCAAATGTCTTTGCAAAATCCCGGTCAGCCACATCCACTGCATTTCGCTGGTCTATATTGTGTTTTACAATTTTATGAAAAGCAGTAAAGTAAGTTTGACTGAGCTACGCTTTCACTGAAGTCACGCCCACTGCCAGACCATAAGGCCGTTTCTTTAAGAATAGAAAAGTAAAGAAAGGAAGAGAAGGCAAAACAAACTAAGATAGAAGAAGAAAAGGTGGAGGAAGAGAAATAGGAACAGCAGGAGAGGAGATGCAGGAAAGGTAAGGAACCATTGTGAGTGTGTTAGAAAGCACAAAGCATGTGTTGGATGGCCCTCTGTGCCTGGCTCCACATAAAGTGATGGGAGGTAAGGTGCACAACCCCACCTTAACTCCTATCACTATATACTGAGCCAGACAACTATTGTGGTACCACTATCGGTGTCTGTCTCAGTAAATAGTGATGTCAGTTATGGTGTATCACTATCAATGTCTGGCACATTATATAATGATGCCAGTTATACTGTAGCATCTTCAGTGTCTGGCACAATATATAGTGATAACAGTTATGCTGTACCACCGCTAATGCCTGGCTCAATGTAAAGTGATAGCAGTTATGCTTTAACCACTGTCAATGTCTAGCTCAGTGTATAATTGTGGCAGTTATGCTGTACCGCCTTCAGTGTCTCGCACAATATATAGTAACGTCAGTTATGCTGTACTACTGCCAGTGTCTGGCTCAGTGTAAAGTGGTGGCCAATGCTGTATAATCATCAATGTCTGGCATAGCATATAGTGATGGCAGTACCACTGTCAATGTCTGGCTCAGTGTAAAGTGATAGCAGTTATGCTTTAACCACTGTCAATGTCTAGCTCAGTGTAAAGTGATGGCAGTTATGCTGTGCCACCGTCAATGTCTGGCACAGTGTAAAGTGATAGCAGTTATGCTGCACCACTGTCTTTGTCTGGCTCAGTGTATAGTAAGGGCAGTTATGCTGTACCACTGTCAATGTCTGGCACAGTAAATAGTGATGGCAGTTAGGCTGTACCACCGTCAATGTTTGGCTCAGTATATAGTGATGGCAGTTATGTCACATTAAATATATTTTATAATTTTCAGATTGATTTTTTGTATTTATATATTTATGATTAGAATCACTTGTATTTTTCAATTGCTGCCGAAATATAATGCATATTTAATAGAAATTATATGTATGTGTAAAAACCACAAATTGTTTAAGAGTTATCTTTTTTTATTTACTACAAATACTAAAAAATAGATATAAGGGGTGAGAACCACAAAGGATTTCTATTCAAGGGATCATTTCTGTTAAAGATGCTATCTTAAAAAATTTTTTAATATAGCCCCCAAACCCCCAATACCAGTTCTAAATGAGCTCTTTTTTTATACTAAATGGCTTAGATCTGTATATTAAAAAAAATATGTGTATCTTTTTACTGCCCATAAGATAACAAATATTTATAAGGAGGGAACTTCATGTTTGATGTCAAGTTGGTCACTATATTTCTACAAGATGCTTCATCTTCATATCTGTCACTCCACATTAATTAATGTCAATAAATGATATGCAAAGATACTTAAACTTCCTGTAAGAAAACTTGCTTGGGTCACTTCCAGTTCTTCGTGATTATCGGTTTAGGGGTTCTGGTGCAAAAGATGATCCGCTTTTTGCTAGGACTGGTTCATTTTATATGGCACATTTTGCAGTCTGATATGTTCAGAAACATAGCCTTCTTTTAAGCAGGGACCATGTACCAATGGGAAATGACTTTCCTATTTGCTTTCCAAAAGTTTGTGCATTTTGATTCTCCTTTGGTGTTATGTATAGCTTTGTTTCATAACTTCAGAAAAAATCTAACCTTACTCTCCTCTTCTCATTTTCCCATTTATAGTAGTATAATAGTGTATTTCACTCTTATGTAATAAAAAAATATATATATTTGGAATTGCAAATTTTGCTTGTATTTCTGGGAACTGCCAAATTTCCTTCTTTTGAACAAAGTATCCGCATGAAGGGATGCCAGATGCTTTCCAACTTGTTAGACTAATATTGTCTGTGAAAAGGTGTAGAGATTCATGGTGACCTTGATAGATTTTATTAAATCTATTAGACCTTTAGTGTTAAAGTCCCAATTTTTTAATGCCAATCTTGAAGTTGGAAGCATGTTAATAATTTTAGGTCTCCTTGTAACTGGGTTTCAAACTAGTTGGTGAAGGGTGGATACATGTTTTCATTTTCAATTTAAAGCTGAGTGATTAACGGATTTTGAAGTTGTTTGCGCCAGGATAACTGCTTGATGATATATATATATATATATATATATATATTTCTTTAAAACATTACCGATTGTGCACAAACTTAATGAACTGTGTTACTATAGTAACCAGAACACAATAATGCTACACTGCACCTCCGGGTATGTGCGGTGTCATGACACACATGCGCACTAACGGCAATTCAAATATATGTCCTGATGAAAGTCAGCAATGACTGAAACGTCGACTTGACTTTGTTTGAATAAAGAAAAGTTGTTAATTTGAAGACCTGGAGTGCTGACCATCCTTTGAGAGTGCTTTGTATGGAAACTGCTGGTTACTAGCACCAGGCTTGGAATATTTGGAATGGTGTGCAATGGACTTTGTGAGTAAATGTAAGTAAATATATGTATTAAGACCACTCTGTGTTAGAGGAAGTTGTAAGATGCTAACTTTTACTGTTGGTCTTGCTTTTCCCTAGATGAACACATTGATCTATGTTTGATATAAATTGATTATAGATTTTGGCAGAAGAACAGTGCAGAATAAGTATAACAGCCTAGAAAGTATGTTGATTTTTTATTGTGGCTGTCATGCCCATCCATTAAATGTCCAGCGGTTTCCATTCTGTTAAATCTATTTTAGTAGATGACCAAAGTTTTGGAAAGTTTTGTTGTAACATGTTCTCTAGTTTCTTTGTTAAATTCCAAATCTGCTTTTGATCTCCCTGTTTCTTCTAAAGTGAGTCTATGTTTATATGGGTTGTTCAACCCTTTGACATTTAGTGAGAGAATCGAAACTATTCGGTATAGTGCTGAGGGAAACTATTTTGATGGTTAAATTGTAACTGCTGTCAGCAAAGAGTAAGGATTCTGCTTTGACGGAAAAAAGAAACAGCAAAATGAATTCCACATTATGATACATCTGTTTGTCCCCCAAGGAGGTTTTATATTTTAAACAATACTGTACATCATTACGCAGTGTTATTCTGTGTATTGGTCAAAAGGTGATGTTGTTTTGAGTTGTTTTAAAACATGTTTTATACCCTTAGGTGGTAGCGTGTGGGGGAAATGCAGAGGGGTGGATGGAACTGGGGTTGGGTATGCAAAGTATAGTGTGCTAACATTTTTTATTACTTTCAGTTCCCTTACAATTGTTAAATCAGGTTTTGGTCGCAGAGGGCTTATAGAGGGGCTCTATGGAATTATATTGCCTGATCATTTTAGTTAAGGCATTAGTTTTGGATTAAAGTTTGTCTTTAACTTTAGTTAAGCTAGTACAACCAAGTTTTAATGCCTTAATTTTTTGGACACTGCTGGCCATTCCTTTGTTGTTTTGCTTAAGGGTTATTATTATTTTATATTGATCATTCTTGAATATTATTTGTGTTACTGGAAACTCCCAATGGTATTAAATATCATGTGTTCTTAGAAACTTAGTTTCTTGAACAAAATGGGGCACGCATGCTACAAATCCAATGTCCCATAGTAGTAACCAATGTATTCAATTGGCTGCACCAGCACTTAAGCATATTGAGTAGCTGTCAAGTGGCACCAGCTTCTGCACTTTACTTTTGTTCAGTCCCCAAGGTTTATTTTCATTGACCACACTATGTTTGAAATACACTATGTTATCAAAAAGATGTGGACAGCCCTCCTAACTATTGAGTTTAGATGTTTCGGCTTCAATCATTGCTAATGTGTATACAATAAAGCATATGGGCATGTCATTTCCATAGACAAATGTTGGCAGTAGAATGGGTCATACTGAAGACATCAGTGACATGATAGGATGCCACCTTTGCCACAAGTCAGTTTGTGAAACTTTTGCTCCACTAGATCTGCTATTATTGTGAAGTGTCTAGGAGAATAACAGCTCTGCCAGAAATCAGTAGACTATGCACACTTACAGAGCAGGGATAATGTGTGCTGAAGTGCTAAGCACTTAACAATTGCCTATCCTCTGTAGCATCATTCACTACAGAGATCCAAACTCCCTCTATAAGCAACATCACCACAAACAGTATGCGGTATGAGTCTCATGAAAATGGTTTCCATGGCCAAGCAGCTGCACACAAGCTGAACATCACTATGTGTAATGCCAAGTGTCAGCTAAAGTGGTGTAAAGCACACCACCAATGGACTCTGGAACAGTGGAAACATGTTCTCTGGAATGATGAGTCACACTTCACTATCGGGATTTAGTGGATGCCAGAAGCATGCTAACTACAGGAATTGATAGTAAAGTTTGGTGGGGGAGGTATAATGGTCTGAGGCTGTTTTTCAGGGTTTGGGTGAGGACCCTTAGTTCCACTTTAGAGTAATGTTAATTACAGCATATAAAGATATTTTAGACACTTATGTGCACCAATGGCACCAGGTCTGAGAAGGCACTTTCCTGTTCCAGCAAGGTTGTGCCCCTGTGCACACAGAAACGCCCACAAGGACATGGTTTGACAAGTTAAGTGTAGAGAAACTTACGTGACTTGCACATAGCTCTCCAATTGAAAACCTTTGGAGAAAAGATAGCAGCACATGTTTGAAAAGTATAATCTTAGTTTGGATATAATTTTTCATTTTTTTTTCTAACTGTTTCAATTACGGGGAAATAATAAACAGTGTGATGTTGGAATATAATTGTCATAAATGTCCCAAGTGGATGGTTACAGAGGCATTCTGTTACTTGCTACCAGGAATTAACCTGAAATATGCAATAAGATGTGACACACGCCTACACCCAAGTAACGCCTTTTACTAACAGCTGAGCTAAATAAGTATATCACTATCAGCTGCTAATTGGCTTAAATGTTAAAACTACTTGAAAAAAACATGTCTCTATTCTGAAAATAAACTTGATATTTTACTTGCTGGGTTTAAGACTCACATCTGCATCTAATTTTGGTCTTTTAAAACTCATGTTGCATACCGATGATATAAAATGCTGTTACACACACATTAGTAGTATATGTTTTTCCTAACGAAATAACTTTATTTTAGCTTATTATTTTAGTTTATTAACAATTATTTGCATCACAAGTCCCCTTAAACCCCCAAACAATCATCCCTATCTTTTGGGGGGATATAGTAACTTTCCTCTAGTGGCAAGGGGTTAAAAAATGAATATAAAATGCTCCCAAGCATTTTTCATATAAATAACAATTCAACTTTATCTCATGAATCCATCATTCATTTCTGTTCCCTTGTTTGCAGATGTTTTAGCACTTTAAGAGATTTTATCAATTGAATTTGAAAATAACCATGTATATGCTCTGTGATACATTGTGGAAAAACCATACAAAGGGCAAGAAGGGTTTGTTGGTCTGTATGTCCTATCCAAAGGGTGCTATACTGGCCTTAAAAAAGAAATCACCGTTATCATTAATGGCATTTGAAAACAGCGGCCTCTGTATTAGTTTGTGTTAAACGTTTTAATACTAGTAATTTGGTTCTATAAAAAGAGTAGGATAGGAATAAGCTGCTGACAGAATAACCCAGGTCTTGAGGTAGGAGCAGGCGGCAGACTGAAGTCATGGGAAAATAAAAAAGGATGGATAAAGGAAGTCTAATAGAATGCAAACATTAATGAAAATGAATGAATTTATGAAATAGTGTGTGAAATAGGATAGTGTGGTCTAATATGCTCATTATATAAATATTATAGAAAAAAAAGCCCCCTTCTGGTCACATATTCTCACAATGGTCAAATTGATAACAGCTTCTGTTAACTCTCTGACCCCAAAGATGGTTCTGTTCAAAGTGATTCCCAATGTTATTCCCAAAGTACAGAGAATTATCCTTTCTCATTTATTCATTGCTGTCACTTCTATTCTCCCTAGACACTGGGGTAAACAAACTGTCCCAAGTACACAAGAATTGTAGACACTTTATAAGGAAAATAAATCTCTAGAACTCAGTGTACGTCATTTGACGATAGAGTACTCTACAATAAAGTACCATTGGGGTGAATTTGATAGGAAGCTTCATAACAAGTTTAGGTCAGAATGGGACTCTACTTAGGAAAAAAAGAAAAAAGAGAAGTGTATTGTGTCATTTTCTAAGTTCAACTGTGATATATTAAGATTGTACCTTGTGATTGTACCCCTCATTATACTCTCATGTGGATGTACTGCAGTATATATAAAAAATTAACATTAACTATTGTAAGTAACTGAACCCCTCCCCCTCCCCTTTTTTCTTTTTTCTGTATTCTTCTCTTAAAAGTTATACTTATTTCTTATATGAAAAACCTTTCAATAAAAATGAATTGAGAAAAACAAAAATATTGAAAGTTTGAGAAAGAACCAAATTAAGAGATTCTGCAGAATCCCACCATGAATGAGATTCAGCTATTAAATTCATGTAAGTGCATATGATGGCTGGGGTGTCTCTTTAAGAACAGAGATAAGAAAATTAAATCAATCAGCCAGCAGCAATTTCTCAATCTGTAGCCGTAGGGCAAAGAAACATTACTTTGATTTTAACATACACTTGAATACACTCAACTTTTTTTTTGAAAGTTAGGGTTTTGTCCAACTTGTGTAAGCTCACTCAAACTTTAGTGAGTAGATGAGAAACACATTCAAGCAATAGAGATAAAAACATAATGAAAGGATTTTATTGGTGTGTCATAAGGGGGAAAGGGTTAAAGCGAATTTATGAAATTATGTTGTTGTTAACCTCAGTTAAAATCAGACCATATTATTAAACTATTATATATTTTATCTGGAAAGAAGAGAGAATAATGGAGGGTATAAAGTAAAGATACTAAGTAAGCCATTTCAACAAAACTGGTGTAAGGCTAATTATACTGGTATAACAATGATAATAATATGAGAATGTATTAAACACCAACACTCTCACTGAACGGAGAACAAAATACAGATTTAAGTGGTTGAAAATGACACATGAATTCACGTACTCTCACTCTTGTTCCCTTTTAGAGATTGTTCATTTTCTAAATGCTAACCTCCATGAAAGCGCAAAAAAAAGATGAATTGAATGCATGCTTTTACAATGTTTCATTGCTCTGGAAAACAAGACAAAAATGAATGCTGGGTTATGTGAAGCCCTGTACATTATGTAAGAGAAATGGAAACCTTTGATGTTACTTTGGTATTCCTGCTGCTGTCTTTGTGAAACAACTAGAGGTGTTGCATTTCTGCAAAGGTTTTTGTGCAACTAAAAACGTTGTCTATGTATTATTCTCTTTCTTCCTACCTTTTTTTGTCTATAACTATTGCTCAAATAAAAAGTCTAAATGCGTTTTAATTGAGTTTTAAAAAATCAGTGAAACCTAGACAACTGGCATTATACTATTAAATTTGAAGATCATTTTGAGAAAGTATTGACTGTGCGGAAAAAAAATTTTGCAATGTGGTTTTCAAGTTCACTGTTTTTATGTCTAGTTATGAGTAACTTTCATGCAGTTGTTATGTTTCGATAAATGTGACTGTCACAATTATTACACAGATTCACCTAGACATCAAGTTGAAAACTGAATTTTGTTGAAATGTACAGGAAGGGTCGGTTAACATACATTTTTGTCTTAAAAAAAAATGCCTACTTGTAATGTAATGCAGCCAAAGTGCTCAATAAAAGCGCCAAATACCAACGTGCACTTGTTCCTGTTAGATCCTCTGGAAATCTCACATGAGCCAGCAACGAGTACCCTACACATAGGCATTGCTGAGAAGGCAAATAGCTGGAGGGGCAGAAAAACAGACCATAAAATGGAGAGGATTTTGATGCTTTTGGATGAAACAATGTTGATAGTATAGTAACAGTCAGGCATCATATGCCTTAACGTTATCTTTAAAATGGTTTTATTGTAATGTCTTAAGTTCACTGCTGCTTTGTAGTTTTTGTTATATGTAATATTTCTGGTGTGATCCCAGGCATAGATGACAATAGGCAAATATGTTGCATCTTTTCCTCTTTTTGTGGGAATCCTTTGTTACTTCTGTTGTCTAAAAGTTAGGCTTTTTAATGTTGTAACACCCTTCAGATGAAGAAAATTTTAAGCAGGCTTTCAGAACGTTTGCTCCCTTACTCATGCATTCTGTAGGCTCCATCATCTTCCTCAAACAAGTTGGTTTCTGGTAGAAATCGAAGCATATACTTTGAAAAACAGATAAATAATTTGTGTTTGATTTTCAATTGTAATAATGTGACTTTAAATATCACCGTCTTGATGACTTTTTGGTTTTTTTTTTTACTTGTGGGTCCCGGGGGATATGCAAGTTAGAATCATTTTCAAGTGATAAGGCGAGTTGGCTTTAGTGCTGGGCCATTATCCAACTTGTGCTTGATCCTGCAAACATTTACAGTTTAGTAAATAGACCTCTTATTTCACTGAAGTTGACATTCGAAGTGCCCTGTTGTATACCTGTATCGGTGTTAAGGTTATGCTATGTGTATTGTTTCCGAAAGACAGGCTCCTTTGCCTATGTGGGATTGGCGAACCTCTTAGGATCAGTAAGGATTGTGGAATTGTCTAGTGCATGCTCCTTTTACCTAGATCACATTGCCAATATTCTTCTACTTAAATAAATGATCTTTAAAATAAATTTATATTTTAAAATAAATTTATATAGTGCACTCTGGGGCTCTATGCGTGACATTTGTATTATGGAAAAACTAACATAGCACTGCAGCCCAGGTGCCATCTACATATAAGTACTGTTTTACTGCTAACACTCAATAAGGGCATATATCTCAACTCCTTCAAATGGCTCATGCTCCTTCCCTTTCGAGGGCGACAACTAGATCTGCTAGCATTTATTATGTATTTATTGTAACTTAGAAAGGTGCAACTGCCTTCTCCTCTTCCAGCGTAGGTTGGAATGTATTTGTCTTGGCTCGAACTCTGCCAGGTTGCCACATTCCAGTTCATGATCATGTCAGGTAATTTAGATATTGGAAAGGTTGGCGTTAAGGAAAGCAATAAGTCAATAAACCGAAGGGGGAGAAAAAACCTTAAAGGGTAGAGTAAAATCAATAGTATCTACAAATATATTATCATATTAATTTTGCCCACTGCTGACAGAGCTTGTAACCTTATGAGCTGGGTGTGGTAGTACTAGAGCAATAGATTCCCTCCAGTAGCAAAAACTGCTCCCCTGCGATGTAGAATGACTATTATAGCAAACCTGTTATAGCACCAATGTCTTAAGTAACCCCCTCAGGTCTCTTGGCTTAATTTTATCCTAAATTGCAGTATGTTACAGGTAATTCCACCTCTCTTTTCCTGCTGTTAGATGGGAAAACAATGTCAGGGGCAAAGTTTTCAGGTCTGCTTCTTGTATATATTCTGATACTCAATAAAGCCTTATGTTGTTTTGCCTAGACCTGTCTTTCCCCTGCCGACTCTGGAAAGCAGGGCTGTCTACGGGGTCCTTATCTGTTCGGTCACCCATCTGTTCGGTCATCCTCCTTGTGGTCGACCTGGACACCATCTTGTGACAGCTCAATGTGAAGAGCTAAATATTTCTTCTGCTGCTTTGGTTTAAAGTACTGGACCGCTTTCCCTTGTGCTTTTACCTTTGTTGTGTTAACATATTGTTGGGGAGTCTTTTGTTCTATTAGTAGTCATAAAATCACTTTTTTAACTGTCCTTTTTCACCCCAGTTAGAGCAGGAGCTCGCTCAAGGTGCAGCCAGTCTTGTTGTGTGCTAAGCCACACCCCAGTGAACTTAGATAAAATTGTTTGCTTTTGACAAGACAAACAGTGAACTTTGAGAAATCCTTTTTTTTAAAAAATAGAATACACTAAGCCCTACCTTTTCAGCCCACTTCCGGTCTGGTATCATGACTTGGATGTAACACTCCGATTACCATATACACTGTTTGATACTCTTGTCTGGATCAAGCTCATGCCTGTAGAAGAACACAAAGCAGAAAATAGAGGGTGCTTCAGCCCATAGATGAGCAATTGTGAAGAAGACCTTGGTAGACGCTGCTTGTGAGATGATTGTATGCTTTAGAACATATTCAGGGAAAAATACTTAGTTTATTTTACTTATTAGGATAGGGCTTTCAAAATATGTAGTGCTAAAAATTTTCATTATCTCTTCAAGTCTGGTGTGTACATTCAAGAATAGTAGCCTCATGCTTCTTATAGTCACACTATGTGCTCTGACAAGCATGGGATCCAGATCAATAAACCATTTTAGAAGAAAAAATGCATATGAAGCACTAAATTACAGAAACCAGCAATGCATTTAAATGTAGAACAACGTCTTTACTATAGATAATCTTTAAAATGTTTTGAGTAATTAAAATTGTATGCATCAGGAGAGCTTTTCTCTCTGTGTTGTTTTTTTTCCTTATGGAACAGTAGCCCAATCTATATTAACTAATAAGGAATTAATTAGCTTATTTGTACTGTATGTTGTGTTGTCAGAGCAATGGTTTTAGTTGGCTTTCATTACATGCTTGAACTAGTTTCATCATCCATTTTAAAGCAACAAAGATGAAAAATGCATATCTCAAGCATATAATCTCATGGAAGGTAATAACTAATACATATTCAATCAATGACCATTTTTAGTCATTGGCTTATATGCACTTAACTCTTCAGTTTAAAAGGGGACTTAGGCTTTTGGCACAGGTGATAAATGATCTACTGAGAACAGAGTATATAGCACATATTAGAGTGATGAAGTATTCTTAACTCAAAAGGCTGCCAGTGATGTGTGAATCATGGTTTTGTGGCATGCCTAATACTTTCTTCCCCATGATCCTTTTAATGGTGGTTATCCATTAGCTAGACTGCATGTCAATTTGCTAATGGGACCAATCATTTCTACTGTAGTAGAAAGTTTGGTCCAGAACCCAATTTGTCTGGAGAATTTGGAGAAAGATAAAACTAGAAAAGTGTAAAGGGGAGACTGGGTAATGAAGGATGCAGCACAGCTGTTCATATATTACCTCAAAGTTTAGGGATTGTATGGTATTTAGGTTTTATTTTGTCCTCATGTTTCTACACTTTCCTGTCTATTGCATTGGAACACCATTTTGCCGTTCTTTTCTATAATCTTTGTTTATTAATAAAATGATAGCAGACATTTGAAAGAGGCACATTGATAAACCCAATTAAAGACAGAAATGGGTTGCAATAATTAAAGCTATCCTCTGCTTTTCTTTAGTTCCTCTATATCAAAACCACAAATCAACAAACCAAACAAAGAAGAGTAATTGTGTGCTCCTCCTGGATAGCTTGCAATACAGTGTTGGGGTTTGGGTATTACCATATGCATAAGCATATAAGAAAAGTGTGATATTTAGGAAAGGCTGGATCAAATCATGAAATTACCCTCTCCCACTGTTTTTTTTTTTTACTTTTTTCAGGCCTCCTTCCATTTGATGCCTTCTCAACTAAGGATTGTGTGGGTAGGTTACGGTACGGTGAACTTGGGTTTATTTTACCTTATAGGTTGTTGGTTTTGTTTGTTATTATTAATATTTCCTGATCTGTAAATGAAATGTATTTCTAATGTCAAAACAAGTTCCAAATTATGTGCAATTGGAAACTGTATTCCTGTGCTTTAAAAATCCATTTTGACCAGCAAGACACATTTAAGAAAAATGATAAATCACCAAAATCATAGAATCTTTGTTATGCAATGTTTGGATTGGTTAAATTCACAGTCAATCAAATGAAAATCATTTGATCCTTGAGTGTAATAGAATTAATTAAGTACATAAGTAATACAGTCTTGATATTATGAAGCATAAAGTGCCTTATCAGAGTAGTTGATAATATACCCATGGAACTGACGGAAGAATGTGACCCTCATGACTCGGTAACTGCAAAATAATGACGACTTTAGAGAACATGAAGTTTATCCAAGGAAAAAAGTCAAATGATTAAAATAATGTCAATGGTGCGGATTCTGAGTCAAATATTTAAAGGGTGACAGAAACACTGCACACTAGTGGTAGGATTGAGGACCTTTTTAGTTTGTTTTTTTAAAGAACTCTGCAGATAGGTTGTTCGAAACCTCTTGGAGAACAAACTATAGTTCGTCTGTGGATTTAGGCAGCCTCATATGCTTTTCTCTTTTTATGTAATCAGAGATAGACTCAATGATGTTCGGGGCTCTGTGGGGGGCCATTCCATCACTTCCAGGACTCCTTGTTCTTCGTTAACCTGAAGATAGTTCTTAATGACATTAGCTGTATGTTTGGGGCCAATCAGATGCCTCTCTGATCTTTATATTGAGATGCTGCTGTCTATTGTGAGGATGGTTGCCCAATCTAAGGGTGTTTCTTGGATGAAAGATTGTTTTCAGGACCTGGTGGAGGTAAAGGACAATACCTACAGAGAGTACCATGTTTAGGAGGCCACCAGCCCTTAATTGTGTCACTATGATCATACATGCCCATTTGGCCCAGCAGAGAGGGCTGGTGCTCAATGCTAACTGTATCTCCCACTCCAAATTTCAACTCCTGGCAGTGTTTACGCAATGTCTAAACAGTGTGGGGTTACCAGATTTTACCAGAGGGGAAATAATTAAGTGCATAGGCAGATGGGAATCAGGCCAGTTTAGGAGAGACATCCGGCCCAGTCTTACATGAAAAAATTGATTGTTTTACAATATGCTTGGAAGTTAACTTCTGTCACGGTAACCCCCTGAGGCTGAGGACCCATGGGGTAAATTTCAGATTGGGAGGGGAGCACTGATGAATTCCTGGGGAGACTCCTTGCCTGCCAAGTCCCCTCTTACATCTAAGTCACCCTGAAAATCCCATCTGGTTTGCCCTAACCTGACTCCCATTAACTAGCCTGCTATGGGGGCTCTATATGGCCAGAAACACTCCATGCCCCTGTGGAACTGCACAGCGGCTAAGAACCTCGGCGATGACAGCTGAGAATTGGAACTGTTCCTCTACAAACATCCATTGTCCCACCACGTCACTCTTTTGAGGATACGCTATGCTCATGGTGGGCAACACTCGGAGGTGGTTACGGAGAGGGAGCTTATTTGACAACCCTGGTTTTATTACCCATCTTTAGGACCGCGCAGACTATTCCTGGAGACATTTTAGACGGTGTCACTCAAAGTCTTGATGTCAGATCAAGTCACTTTTTGGAACATAACATCCTTGGACCCTGAGCTCTGCATTGGTATCACGGGATTGACACCGCTTTCTCATTATCACCTCAAAATAGTGACTTTTTTGGGGTGGGCATTGCTGGTCATAGAACAGTATAAAGGTGTTGGGCTGTCTGGTAGTTTATGAGATTATACTCCTGATCCAATTATGTTGTGTGTATAAATATCTGTGTTGTTCCCAATAAAGTCAGTTCTTGTTAATACCTTAATACGAGTTCTGTCTTGTTACTGGGGTAAGTCTCTGCGTTGTCCTTGTCAGTAAAGCACTGTATTGCAATGCCTAGGCTCCTAAAGAGCTGTGTTTCCTGCCCTCTTCGACTCTAGCTCTACCTGAACATTGAAGTCTTGTATTACTAGTGGCTATGGGGAGAAGGAAGCAACGTTTGGCGGGTGTACCCAGTCAGGGGACGGGTCAGCCCCCTCACATTTTGCACATGCGTAATAATGTTAATATGCTTTTTTTGCAGATGGCAAGGCTTGCTTAGTGTGGATTCTGGACACTCTTGCGTCTTGGCAGCACGGTAGGCAGAGAGGTTTGGATTTCTCACAGATCAGAAGGTTGGGCTTTAGGAGACTGAGTTGGGAAGCGTGCATTTTGAGGTTAAGCATCAGGCAACTGGTGTGGAACACCAGGCTTTCTCCTCATACGCGCTGGGGGTAATTATGTGTGCAGTAGGGCTGTCTGTAAGTTAGTTATGTGTGTCATGCTAACATTTAAAATGGCTTTTCCACAGAAGTGCTAGTATGGTCCAACATAACCCTATGTTTGTTTTGGTGTGGTGCTGCAGTAGACAGGGCCAGCAAGGTTACTTCTAGGTCTGCAGCCTACAATGGTGGTGTGGCCATAATGCCTGGCGAGATTAAGACAAATCCCTCGGGATGTTAGGGAGAGATGTAGTCTATTTGAATGCCATTGGTATGGGTCTGCGGTGCCTTGATGTGGCTAAGGATGTGGGTAAAGCAGTGCAGGTGTGGCCAGGCAAAGTGCTTAAGTAGGGTCAAAAATTCTGTAACAAAGTGGCCCAGATTGTTAGTTTGGAGTTTTGAAGTTGCCTAAATTATGGTGGGAAGAGGCATGCCCATGTGGTTACTCATCGTGTCAGGAGTTTTATAATGATCAGCAGCATATGGCAGGCCTGTAGCGTTGTCAGTAGACACATAGAATGTATTAGTTAGAATGTTGAGAAGTTTATATATGATGTCATGCCATTTGGTAAATCTAATATGTTTTTGTATGTTTTATTGGTGTCTTATTCATTTGACAGGTGGGGTGAGCCAGCAAAATGTGTTTCAATCAACATATTAAATTGATGATCTCTAGCACCTTTTTGTTTAAACACACCTAATTGTATGCTACATTTTGTACCTCTTCAAGTGGTCCCTTTTTAATCATTTCCTGCCGAAGCTTTTAGTGAAATTTTTCCTCTCTTTTACACAAAATAAATACACTTTTTGTGTGAATTGTGTACACCTGGTGGGTGCTGCTGTCATAAAACCCACCATTCTGCTATATCCTTCCAGTACAGCTGCGTCCCCAGTATATGCATGTACCAGGCTTTTCTGTAGTTATACGGTCCTATAGGAGACGCACACTTTATAGCTTGCAAACGTAAAATTTTACCATTTCATTTTATGGGCCCATGTTTGTTTTTGGACCCCGTGGCATTTTGCACCTCTTGAAGGGGCCATTTTTTAACCATTTTGCCACAAAACCCCTCATTTTGCATTCTGCTGTATCCCTCAGTATATGCATGTACCAGGCTATTCTGTAGTTATAGGGTCCTATAGGGAATGTGCACTTTTTAGTGCATGGCAGGTGGCAATTTGTGCCATTTTCTGTCAAGGTTTTTTGGGGCATTTTTCTGTATTTATCAAACACAGTGAACTTTATATGAAAAATACAGAAAATGATGTGTAGCATTAGGTGATGGGGTTTTCAGTCATCAGATGGAAGTTAAGAATTGGCAGCTGCTGGGGGGGTGAATGGGAACTGCATGGTACTCCCTAAAGCAATTGCAGACAGGCAAGAGGGACAATAAAATTAAGTGTCCTTCATTTGCCTTTCCTTCGGCACACTCAGCATTCCTTTTGGGGATTTCTCTTTGTGGTTGTTGGTGGGATTTAATAAATGAAGTGGGCGTCAGCAGTCCTTCCCACTCCTTGAACTGTCGAAGGGCCAGGTGCATCAGAAGTCTGCACCCCTGAGATCAGCTGAAATTGCAGAAATGTTATTGCTCTAGGGCGTGACTTTTTAAAAATGAGGAAGGCATTGTGGGTGGCAATCTGCATTGTGTACCATGCTTTACACTTCCTGATGATGAGGTATGGATGTAGCAGCTGGTGTGCCAGGTCAACACCTCCCATGTGCTTATTATAGGCCCTAATGCACACTGGGTCTGCAACAGACAGGGACAGGGATAGTGCTCTTGTCCTGGATGGTGCTGGGCATGCACACATACTTCCTGTCTCTAAACTTAAGTGCCAGCAGCTCCTCCGTGCGCAGAGAGGAGTAGTCACCCTTTTTTAACTGGGTCTGTGCTAACTGTGCTGGCAGCCCCTTGCAGTTAATACCGCAGGCAACTTTCTTGAAACAGTAAATCAGTCGGAATGAAGGGACGCTGGTGTAAAAATGCAAAGTACAGATGGTACCCTTTGTTCATCAGGGGGATATAAAGTCTCACACAATTTTAGGACTGCTTCCCAGATGTCCTGGCCAACCAGTCGTTTCCCTCATAGACCGGGAATGTTTGAACATACCGACTTTCACTCTCACAGTGAATATAGAACTTCACGCCATATCTGTTTTGAAGGTATATACTGTTTGAATACGAGTCTCCCCTTGTACTTCATGAGAGACTCATGAATGGTCAAATTCTGCTCGGGGGTATACACCTCTGCAAACCTGGCCTGAAAGTGGGTAAGAAGGGGGCATCCCATATAGCGTGGCAAATCAGGCTACCATGTACATGTACAAATGCATTGCATCTTGAGCTAGTACATGTACATGGTTTGTCGTGAAAAGGGTTAAGTGGCTAGTTTTTTTCAGTGTATGCTATGTCTTTAAATTTCAAAGCAACTGCATTAAAATTATGAGAGTGCCAGTTAACAAAATGATCTGTTCACCCTATATTATGGGATTCAAATGAAAACAAAAATAACATTTACATTTGCAATGCACCAAAAATAGCATTAACTTTATTTACATTTTTGTTTCTGAAAATGTTAATGCATTACATACAACAGAAGTTTAAGTATATACAAGCATTCACATTAACATCTGTACAAATCATGTATATTTTTTATCATCATAGACCAGTGTGGGGTATATGTTTGGCTTGGAAATGATTTGTTTACCTTATTATACACACACACAAAAAAAATAGTCTCTGGCAAATACATAATGTACACTTGTTTTCAAAGCTAGATTGTTGAGGCAATCATACCATGTCTTTTTGAATTCCATTGTTATTTGAAAACATTTCCAAATCTTCCATTACCAAATCCTGGTCGCTTGTTAAAGGCCTGCGTTTTTCTGATTCCTTTTCATCATTGCTTTGCTTTTCAAATGCAGAGTCTTGGTGTCCTTGGTTTTGGGACATTGCAGGCAAAATGGCATTACCTTGAGCTCTGTGAGAATACATAGTTCTTCTTTCTATTTCCTCTGAGCAGAGCTGAAGTTTGAAGGCAGCCTGAAATCCACGGCGGAAATTCTCATTGAAGAATCCATAAATTATTGGGTTGATACTGCTATTGAAAAAAGCCAACCAGTGTGCAAAAGGATAAATGTAAATATTAATCACCTGATGCTGGTTTTCTGTTAGGTTGGCATAGTCTGATAACATCATTAGAGTCCACAAAGGCAACCAAGAAAGAATAAAAAGTAGAGCAATAACAATAAGCATTTTGATGACCTTCTGCTTTCTGCGAGATACAGCATGTCTTTGTTGCTGGTGATTCTTACTTTCAACATTTAATTCACTCTTAAATAAAGTAATTCCTATCCTAGCATACATAATCACAATCAGAGACAGAGGAGCAAGATAAATATTAGCAAACAGCACTGTTGTATATATTTTCCTCATCTGTGGATTTGGCCAGTCCTCACGGCACCAATAAATAGGACTTGTTTGGTTACTACCACCAAGAACAATTCTAAAATGTCTGTCTTCTTTAACGTGGGACATGACTGCAGTTGGACACATGATAGAGACAGCTAAAACCCAGATGACTACGATAATTACAACAGCAGTTGATATGGTCAGCTTTTGCTTGAAGGGGTAAACAATGCATCGAAATCTGTAATTAAAAAAAATATATATACATAATTATTGTAAGTGAAACCCTTCAAAAGTTTGCAGACATGATGTGCATAGGGAAAAGAAATACGTGAATATGAATTATATAAGATAAACAACTTAGTTTTTTATCATTTATAAATCTTAGTTTAGTTTAAGTTAATAAGAGGGCACTACTAATGTTCCCAATGTACCACAAACTACCCCAAAATACTGGCTCCATGCTAATTGATAAACATAACAGGGCTTAACCAATATCTAAATCAATGTTGACAAAACCTTAAACACTATTGAGAACAGCAAGGACTGGGATCTCTGATGAACCCACCCATGTCGGCACCTAACTGTAGCACCTGGGTCATGGAGAAGCAGATGAAGAAAGAAGACACAGGGAGAAGACAGGAAAAAGAAGACATTAGAACAAGAGGCGAGAGATGAAGCGTAGATGCAGGAAAGAGGGCAGGGAAACAAAAGCGGTCCAAGGAGAAAATAGGGATAGTTTGAGAGAGCGTGAGAGAGTCTGAGAGAGCGTAAAAGAGAGTGAATAAAGGTGAGGGACATTGAATATCTCTTTTCCCAATCGGAAAACACTTTTGAATTCCATCCCAGCTGAAAGAGTAGGAAACAAAATTTGTTGCCAAAAAAAGGAATGAACCAAAAGCTAAAAGAAAAATTAGTCTGAATCATTTTTGGTCCACTTGCCTAAGTCTAGTGTGTATACATGAAAAAGAAGAATTATGGTTACACTGAAATATGGTTAATATAGAAAAAACGGTAAATCGGTTGCTAAATTTTGAAAGGGGTTAATTACTCATTAACAGGTGAACATAGGTAATGTAAAGTGCTGTAGGTGTCTTCTTGCTTTTATTCCACCACTCACCAATCTGTATTAATCGCCACCATCTTCATCTCCTATACTTATTTCATTGCATCTGATCCACGCCTGAATCCCTTATCTCCTGCTGTAATCATGTTTTTCACCTGGTATGGTTATTTTATTGCATCCGATTCATCCCTACATCCCTCATATCCTGCTGCAATCCCATTTTTTACCTGCTATGCTTATCTAATTGCATTTGATCCACAACTGAAATCCTGTTCTCCTGCTGTAGCCCCTTTTTTCACATGCTATGTCTCCCTCTTGTCTATTTGTAGGATGCTGTGTCTTGTGTAGCTTAGTTGCAATTGTTAAGACGAGGTGTGAAATATCTGATCGTCCCAAAGAAACGAAGAAGCGAAGATAGCGGCGGTAAAACGTACACGAAGAAGACACACAACACGAAGAATCTCCCTGGTCTGGTTGATGCCAGAGGAGGACCCTGCAGACAACCAATAGGCTCGCTCGCACGGCCTTTTTAACTCCTGATGGCGAACATACGGATTTCTGCTCCCATTAACCCCTACGATGCTGCGTAGATAATGGGAGCAGAAATCTGTAGGGTCGCCGTCAGGGGTTAACTTGGCCGGCAGATACCACTGGTCTCCCTGCTATAACAGTTAAAGGTCTGTACAAGCGACTTTATCGGTCGTTTCTACGGACTTTTAACTGTTGTAGCAGGGAGACCAGTGGTCTCTGCCAGCTGGGCCAGGATTTTAAAATAGAGTTGCTCGTACGGACATTTAAACTCCTGGCGCCAAAGCTGCTGCATAGTCCATCCCGCGTTAACCCCATATTAACCCCTTCTTAAAAAAAACTGAAAAAACAAAGAAGAAAACGAACACAAAGAACATACACAAATATTCGCCCGAACAGAAGACAAGAACGTGCGAATATTCGTGGAATACGAAGAGCTGGCCGGCGCCCAAGTCTAACACATATGAGAAATTAAACTGGAGAGAAACTACAGTAACTGCAATACCACCTTCCTTTGCAGTCAGCAAGTAACCACCTAATCTTTTTTGTCTAGCTCACCCTAATCCTTACTATGACCCCTACATGGTTTTATTCTTCTTTTCTTTTCCCCTACTCTTTAAACACTCATCTTCCCCTTAACATCCCCTCCACAGTCCATATCTCCCCTTCCCTCTTGCCATCACCCAACCTTAGCTCACATGCCCTTCTCTTCTTCCTTTAAACCCAACCCTAACCAATTTTAGATGAAGGGAGTCTATTCCCACAAATCACTATCCCATTTGTTATTGAACTGAATCTGATACTGAATCTTCTTCCTTCTGTGCTCAGGGGACATTGAATCCCACCATTCTAACCTGCTTCTGCCCCTGCAATCCCAATCCACTGTAATCCCAGCAATCCATGTAATACTGTAATCCTGTGCCCTCTGGAACGCATGCTGTGTCTGCCACCAATTCCATCTCCCTTGTTCTAGTCTTTTTAAATACATTTTTTTCTGTCTGTTTTCCCCAATTGTTGCTGTGATCTACCGGCCTTCTGACCCTAATTCACAATTGTTTGATCACTTTGCCACATGGTTCTCTCTCACTTTCTTTCCTTCACTATCCCTACACTAATACTGGTGGACCTATATATATATATATATATATATATATATATATATATACCTATTAATGATCAATCCTCAGCTTCTGCTTCTTAACTACTGTCACTCTCCTCCTCTTTTGGTCTCTCACAATGCACCACCTCTCCCACGCAGCATGATGGCCACCAAAGTGACCTAGTGTTCTCCCACTTTGTTCAATATCTAATTTTTCTCTGTCCCTCTGTCTGACCACAGCCTGTTGACATTTAACCTTGCCATAACTCCCACACCTCTTCTACCTAAAAAAAAAACCACCACAAACCTTCAGATTATTCCCATTCTCATTTAAACATGCCATCATCTAGCCCATCCTAAAGAAATATTTCCTTAATCCAGCATCCCCATCAAACTACCATCCAGTTTTCCTCTCTTGTGAGTGATATTCTGTCTGGATTATTGCAACTCCTTACTAACTGGCTACCCTTCTCCCACCTTCTCTCGATTTCAAATTATTTTTGTTGCCTTTGATTGGAAAGCTCTATGGAATCTGCTATTTATTTATATTAACAAATCTAATCTCCCCAAAATGAATTTGGCAATCTAGATGCTACAAATTTGTATCTGGAGAAAAAGAGATGTTTTCACTAAAACCCATTTTTAATGTTAGTTTCCTAATAAAATAATGGCAAATTGACTGTTTGGCACACTTTTTAAATCATTCACACTGCTTTTGCAAAAACAAATGAGGAATTACTGGTATGTTTCTATTCTGTTGCAAATCGTTTATTAAACATTTGAAATTTGGCAGCTGAAAAGCCAGTTGAGATCAGTTGCTTTGGGATAATCTTGAAAGGTTTGTTTGATTATTAACATCTAGGAAAAAGTAGCAGTTTCAATAGAAAAGCTCCAGATCCTCCAAGGTTAACATGGTCAACAACTTGTTATTGTTGGTCATTTACGCTATCATAAAAGTGACATCTGGATATCTGTAATTACACCAGCAATAAGCATCAGATAAAGTAATATCTCAAGCATTATTGAACTACAGCTTACATTATACATACGGTAGTTGCTGTAGTTAAAGCTACACAATTATTCTATAAATGAATCATAGAAAAACTATAAATTGGATAGCTTCTCTAGGTAAGGAAAATTCTACAAACTCTAACTAAAGAATTGACTGTCCAGATTATCCCTGACCTTACCTACATATACAGTGTACATACAAGTTACAATATATTAACCATGTGTTCCTTTTCTTTTATCCGTTCACCTCTTTCGCTTTCGTTTTCACTTTTGCTGTACAGATATGTGAGAACTGTTATCTTGCATATCTTATTATTATTTTAAACTAGTTCCATATTTATATTTATGCTAAAAGCTTAGGGTAACTGCACAGTTGTAAGCAATCTCAGAGTACCAGGGATGCATGTGTAGTGTGCTAATACAATGCAGGTGGAGTCTAGGGAGGGTGTCCCAGCTTTCTACTTGCTATTTCACAATGAGAATCTAATGTAAATGTCACTAGGTAATTACTGCCATTGAAAGGAATTTTGCAGGGAACGCAGAAAAGGCTATGCCTTTGATAGATGTCACAGCTGGAAAACAGAAGTATAACAAATTATATGTGATTTTTAGTCCTGGATGGATTATGGTTTTGTCACATTTTATAAAATCCCTGTAAAACTTTTCTAACAAATTGCAAAAAATGTCACCATCATTTCAATCCCAGCTTGTTCTTTTTTAAGTAATGGTTGCTCTTTTGATATATTTCTTTGCAAAATGGGCAGGTATATTCAATAAAAAGTGAGTGCATGTGATAGCAAGGCATAAAATACATGTTTGCCTCTCCAGTAAAGAAAGAAGTTTAACTTAAAAAAGAAAAAGAAATATAAAAAAAGAATCTTCTTCACCATGTGGTGGGGTAAATAGAGATGTACCCACAGGGAGTATAGAACCTACCTAAAACCCCATTACTGCCTATGCCATGCTCAGTAATGTATAGAAAGCTTTAATCTGGCAGCTAATCCCTACTAAGCAAAATATAATTTATGTTATGTCTAGGTTAAGTGACATTTTTTTGGGCACCTACTGTTTTCTTCACATTTGTCTGCAACATTTCAATCTGAAATACCCATAAGGAAGAGATAAAAGCTTATGTGAAGTTACATCTTTCTCTACTTTGGCCCAAAAGGGGTATGTGCTTCAACTAAACAAAGCTAAATACTGGAAACAGAGCTATTTTTTCCGCAGGTCACATTTGCCAGTTGTCTACACCGTCCCAGCATTTAATTAAATTGCCACACGAGAGATAAAATGTACTAGATTCATCCATCTATGACATCTATTACAATGCAGTCATACATTTTCCCTTAGGTTGCTTATTTTCTGCCTTAAATTGCAACTAAACTTCATGCCCCTTCATCCTAAATTATTTTTTGTTACCAAGCATGAATATTGTCTGATAATGCATTATTATCAAGGAAATGATCAATTTAACAATCATGTCAACTGTCTCAATAGTCAAATAATCAACTCAAGTAGTTGAAACCAAAACTCCTCCTTAATGGAAACATACAAGAAAGTCCTAGATACTCAGCCCGAAATACTCAAAGAGGGAGCTGGCTCTTAGAATATAGAATAATAATAATACCGGTAAATACTTTTCATACGAGATCAACTTAATTGTAATTACATACTTAGATTCTGTACAGCCAGCTGTTGGTATATTTTTAAGCTGCTTTATTGAGGCTTATAAAAGTAAAAAATACGTAGCAGCATTAAAATGTTCCCTTAAATTGAATGTTTTTAGATAAGAGGTATAACGTTCTTTATTTTTCCATTAAGATTTAATGGCATTTCCTGTCTAATCTGTTCTTAGAAAAAAACCTTGACTTGACTTCTTACAGTTTGACAGTTTCTCCTAATTGATCCTATCTGATGTAGGCACTGTGTGTACTGTAATCCATTGAGGATTATGACACTAGAAGCCATTTATTTCTTCAGCCCATATTGGATAAAAGAACTTGTTAGCTGTTAAATTTTTTAAATAACTTTGGCTTCTCTGATGGTTCCTCATTGGAATTATCAAAAAAATGTGGCAGAACTATTGTTACACGCATCATTTTCTGTAGCTGTCCAACTGAGAGCTGATGGGCTTCCTTGTGCACTGAAGATCACTCATTTTCACTAACAGTATAAGAGATTAAGTTAAGATTCCCTCTCCTAACCTTAGTAAAGTTTTTGGCACTGCAGGGGCAGTAAGAAACTGGATCACCATCTGCAAGCAAGCAGTGCAAGATGCCCTAAGAAAATAGCTTGTACAAGTCGCCTCCACAAAATAGTGGATAGTGGTTTTCTTTTGGAGAAACGAGTGGCATTTTTAACATTTAAAAAGCCAAGCTGACTTTCATGCATATATGCCCATAGAAGAAACACATATGATTTTTCTATATCCATGAACTCCCCTTCAGGAAGTTTATCTGGCCTTGCGTGATACATAGTTAGGTCAGTGAAATGGCTTTCAAGAAATCTTCCCACATTATCAATGTAATAGACAGGGCCACATCAGCTCTTTTTGCAGGAGAACTATTTGATGAAAGAAGAAAATTATAGGTTCCACTTTACTGAAAACCAGCTATTTAGAAACGATGCCCAACAAGAGAAAATAGAGGCAGTGTTGTCATACAACTATACTACTTTTGTAATTTTATAACAAAGGCTAGTGCTGGCAATGGCTATTACTGGCAAGGATCCTTTTAAAAATAACCTATTCTAGATGCAGACATACACACTAGAAACCCATCTGGATTTCACAGATGGCTGACCTGACCATTGAATAAAGCAATAATTCTGAAAACGTATTATTTTGCTGGGTAATCAGAAAACATTGTTCAAGAGGAAATTGGCTCAAATACTAAATTAGCTGAAGTCCTTCACTGCTTTGCACTCCAGTAATGGTAATATAACGTACACTGAGTACATTTACTGAGTTGCCAACTTCAGGTCAAATGCAGTCTGTAGATGCTGGCTAATCATTCATGTGTGATTTTCTTGTATTGCTTTGCATTTCATTTTGAATTTCTTTTATTGTAGAGCTATTTGAATTTTAATATTGAATAATGGCACATTTTGACTTTTTGTGTTTTAACAAAGTGCAGTATAATTTACTTTGA
Organism: Spea bombifrons; assembly: GCF_027358695.1. NCBI lineage: Eukaryota > Metazoa > Chordata > Amphibia > Anura > Pelobatidae > Spea > Spea bombifrons. The sequence goes on from NC_071087.1 coordinate 54,005,099, forward strand.
TTCACAGGGGCTGAGCAGTCCTGAGTTTCACTAATTCTAGCAACAATTAAACCGTGACATAAGTGAACTAAACCCAAGTAGTTGAATGTCTATTAAATATGCATTCATGCAGCGGTAACATAATGAGTATGCAGACATTTAAAAACAATTCAATAATGACTTTCAATGTCATCTTTCAATTATGCATTTTTTTGCTGTAAATAGACAAATAGATCCCAAAATAACTGAAAGAGCCATGATTTACCATTCTTAGCAGCAGAAGGTTAAATCTCTTAGAGAGACACACCAGTCATCAGATGCTCTTTAATGCATATAATGGCTGAGTGATCCCTTAATTATGCTGTCTTCCTTACAAATGCTTGGAGGGATTCTAGAGAATCCTCCTGTATGAATTAACCCCTTTCCCTGGACCTCAGCTTTTTACTGTGCAGGAAATGTGTTTCGGGACTGTTCAATAAACTTTTGGGATGTCGGAGTGAGTCTTATTAGATACCATATGCACATGAGCAGGAAGCTCTCCTACTGATTTCAGTGTTGCAAAACTTTGGCACACAGATGAAATGTTCCTTGGTAGCTTTGGTAGCTTCCCCTGAAGGTTATGCATTTTCTATTGTATTTATTTTGCATTTAATGAATGCGTATTAAAGTTCAGGAGGCTGTATGAGGATTTGGGGTGTCTGTTTATTAATATAGATGGCGTGAGTTGTAACCATTGCCTGCTTTAATGTGAAAATATGTGCCATTTGTTGAGACTGCCTATTATTGGTCCAAAAGTAGGCGACTGACATGGGTTGTAGAGAAACATAAGAGAAGCAAACTGACTTAGATTACGGTTATATTCTAATTAAATGTTTGCTATTTTGAGCCAATCATATTATTGATAAAAATTCCAAAGCATTTTAGTGGCAGGAAACAACTGATTTTGTTTAAAAGGCAGCCATGTCTCTTGTGATACGATAAAAATGTGATATATTATTTTACATATGATAAAATCATTCTTATGCTATAAAGTCTGAAAGGCTAATGCCTGCTTTTCAAATTACACCACATATAGTGGACCGGCTGACATAGTGTTCTTTGAGTGGGATAAGAGGAGACACCAGGAGGAAAAGTAAGTGAGGAAAAATACGAGAAATATGAAAATAATGAAAACAAAGATGGAGCAATAATGATCAAAATGAAAAAATAATTTGCTGTGCGAGCCATCCTAAAAACATAGTGTGTTATGACATTAAAGGCTATATTCACTATACTGGCTAATTAAATATTTCAGCTAGTGGAGCTAGTTCAGTGTAACATACAGTTAAAACTGTCAGATAAGTTTACTTCCTCTCTTTACTATCCATTATATAGGGCCAGCTTGGCCAGTCGTACAGGAGAAGTATGCCCCCACCCCGTTCCAGATACAGCCTGTTTTACACTAAAAACATTAGGTGGACCTTGAACCCTTATTGTTACTCACCTATCCACTGCTATTGCTACCAAAGTAAAAACAGAGGCAGATACAGATACCCCTTGAACCATGCCGCTCATCTTACATATTGTGTTGCCAAATGGCCAACCTGTTGAAAAACAGATCATATATTAATGTCACACCGTGTATAACATAACAAATGATGCTTGAAAAATCTGAACAAGTACATAAAGCAGTCATAAAACTATTTCTGAATGCAGTTACTCTGTAAACCACATTTATTGGCAACCACTAAGGTGAAAGAGCAAAAGCTTTTAAATGTCACCTTAACAGCATTAACCTGGTCTGTAAAGAACTGCAACGAGAATGAAAACTCTCATAGTGATTAACTTCATTATTATACAAATAAGGGAGACTGTAATAACATTTGTTTCATTTAATGGTTTATAACCTCAATATTTATTGTTTAATGTACAAAGTTTTAGTCAATTCAAATGAATAATTTACATAATAAATACTGTGTTTCCTAGCAAGGTCCGCCTAACAGGGTTACTGGCTGTTATAGGGTTAAGACCTGGATGTAAGCGTATTCGCTTAAGTATACCACTTGCTGGTTATTGTCACCGTAATTTAAGTTCACCTAGCTAACTCATGGGTTTCTTAAAATCCAATAGCTGCATATTGGATTTTTCAGGCATTTAAACATAAAGTTGACAGTAATTGAGTGAATTAAAACATAATCCATAAAATTTATGATAACACATGAATTAAAAAGTACTGTAAAAAGAATTTTCTATGATTGCAGTGGTACAAGTTGTACAGTAGAATCACAATATGTCCCCTTTAACTGAATACAGTTGCCCCCCCCAACATCACAGCTGGTTTGTGCCATCATTGACCCCAAATTGTCTGTGTCCCTTGCCCCCCTTCCAACATACACTCTGGCACATATGTAAACACACTTACACAAATAACACACACTTACTCATTCTCATCCATGCCAACACATAAACACCTACACATCCATGCTCACACATAAACACCTACACATCCATGCTCACACACACAATTACACATCCATGATCACACACACAAATACACATCCATGATCACACATACAATTACACATCCTTGCTCACACACACAATTACACATCCATGCTAACACACACGCAATTAAACATCCATGATCATATATATATATATACAAACACATATAAATACCCCCCGCTTACCTCTCACTGTTCACCTCTCACCACTCCAGCAGCTTTATCTCCGGCTGCTCGCACAATGCGCATTTTTCAATAATAATTATATTACTATTGTTTCAAATTCTACTGATCAAATCTGCCATTTTTTGTATTTTCTTTTTTTTATATAAATATATATACATTTCCCTGATTCTTTCACATATATGTGATGTAATAATCCCTTAAATATGCCTGCATGATCAAACCCACCCCAGCTCATTGTTGTTTCCTCGCTGTCTTCAACTAAAGGAGGAGCAGACAATGGTTGTATTAATAACCAAACCAAGGGGATCATGTATTTTAAAAGCCCCACTAGTTTTGCTATTATACACAATGACACCATAGATCAGTTGAAATATTTTTTTATTTAACGCTATGCAACCAAAAGAAAATTTAAAAAAATACTGAGAACATAAAAAGCTTTACTTCTTTACATTACGTCTTAAAACATTAACCAAACTCTGGAGAAGAGAACTATTCTATAAGGCCCTTTACCTAAGCATTTTGAAGACTAGACACTGATTAATAATTATGTGTGATGACCAATTGCTAAATTAACTAAATTAATTTAGTTTAGCTAAAAGCTATGATGGTTACAGTTCCTCTTTCACTATGAAATAATTAATTTGTCAGTATTTTTAGCAACCCCCGTTTGGCAATATAAAAAAAATTCTGTACTTAATGCTATACATTAATAAATACATACATACATGAATAAATAATTAAATTCTTTAGCATTGCCTTTAATAGATTATGCAGTACCTGCAATTATATTGTCCAGCAAAGTTGTTGGCATGCAGAATATTCCAACCAGTAGGTCGCTGACAGCTAAGTTCAGAATAAATAAATTTGTAACAGTTCTCATGTGTTTGCTGCTCAGAACAATAAAGCAAACCACGCCATTACCAAGCATACACAGAATAAATATTAAAAGATATGAGATGATGAAAATTGCTGCCACTGGAGTTCGGTGAAGATAAAAATCCACATAACTAATATTCAGCTCAGCATGCTGAGTCCTGTTGATGCCTTTTCTGGGTAACCAGGTTACTGATAAATTTGCGTCCAGTTTCTCATTCATGATTCACCTTAAAGATAAAAAGAAGTTACAATTATCAGTTCCATTTTTTAAGTATGAAGTTCTGCTATTAATTGCAAAATGACTGCGTATAGTATGTAGCAAGAGTGTCATTAAAATACAAAAATAAAACTGCAAACATTAACAAAAACTACACTTAATCAAGATGGTTCAAACAAAGCATGCTATATCTCTTGGTTTCCTTTTTACATTGCTTACAATCAAATTTTATTGCGTGGACTCTAATGTGTGATAATACCCTTTAGAAACAACAAAGGTGTTACTAATTGTAAAATAGGCAGGTGCTTCCAGAGTAAGAATTTGTTTTTGGAACTTTAAAAGCTGAATATTGGGTTTGAGGATTTTATTATAAAAGTGAGTAGTCACATGTGTTCCATGCAGTACTTAGGGGTCTTCTACTGTGTAAACTTATAGTAGGACTTGCTAACTGAGCATTTCATACTGTTATCCTGTAGCTGGATCTCCCTACCTAGCTGACAACATCTCAAGTCAGAGCTTCTTTAATATTTTGACTTATTTGTACGTCTCTCAGGCAGAACAAAAATGAATAGGTCACATGATGTCACTCAGTGTTACTTAAGCTTATAGTCCCTACTTGTACACATGTATTTGTAAATAAGGTGCAGGAAGTGCACTGATAATATAGCTGGAGAATTCCAGCAGAAGTTGGAAACCGTATTTTGTAGGGCACTGTAGAGACATTCATATCAGCTCTAGTTGAAGCGAGAACTCTTCTTTTGTTTTCTTTCTTCTACTTATCAATAGTTGTTTTCTCATTTTTAAAACTTGAAATGAAGACACCACGAATATACAAACATCCTATGACCATGCAATACCTGAATTGCATGTGCGTGACCATCTTCTAATAAATGTTAATTTGGAAAATCTTTCCTGTGCAAGCTAATATGAACTGTATAGAACTCCAGGTGGTAGATGATTCATTTTTTTGCAAGGGTAGTAATCTACAGCTTAATCTTTTCCCACTGGTACAAGTAAATCTTATGTGATATAATTTGTGGATTTTAATATTAATATTCTGCTCCTGCATACAACTATCAAGGGTTGTCCAATGACTTATATTGCTCTTTAACACCAAGTACATAAATACCGTATTTGCTCGATTATAAGACGAGGTTTTTTCCAGAGCAAATGCTCTGAAAAATACCCCTCGTCTTATAATCGGGGTCGTCTTCTAATCAGACCCCAAAAAAATGGCTGGGGCCATGCTGCTTACCGGTCGCGAGCAGCGTCTCTTCCGTTAGAAGCAGGAGGACAGGAAGCTTGTAGCTTCCTCACAGAACTCTATCTCCCCCTCCCTCCTCTGGGGGCGGGGCCAGAGAAGTTGCTGGTACAGCCGGTCCCCTGCAGAAGTCTTCGAGTGAGAGATCTGCAGTTCAGGTAAGGGGGTGGGGGAGGGTTTTTGGGTAAGTATGTGTGATTAATGTGTGAAGTATGTGTGATTAATGGAATGAATGAGTATTTAAATGTTTGTGAATGTGTGTTTGTGTGTGATAGCATGGGTGTGTAAGGGGGGTGGGGGTTGTAGCATGGCATAGGGAGGCTGTAATCCCACTACTATCATCCCCAGGTTCCAGCATGTACTGGCTGCCTTGGCTTGATAGGAGTGTGATTGCTGTTAGCAGCAATCACACTCCTATCAAGCCAAGGCAGCCAGTACATGCTGGGTTAAAAGGCATATCATGGGGCTGAGTGGCATATAGGGGGTTAAAATGCATTTCTGGACCTCCAGAAATGCATTTTAACCCCCTATATGCCACTCAGCCCCATGATATGCATATATACCTCCAGAAATGCATTTTAACCCCCTATATGCCACTCAGCCCCATGATATGCCTTTTAACCCCCTATATGCCAGAGTGGCATATAGGGGTATAAGGCATATCATGGGGCAGAGTGGCAAATAGGGGGGGGGTATAAAGCATTTCTGGGGGCAGAGTGGCATAACTGGGGGGGGGCAGGTTGGCAAATAAAAGGAAATGTAAAAAATATATTTACATGAATTAATATTTACTGGTAAAACTTTTTTTCCTATAGGGTCGTCTTATATTCAGGCTTTTTGTTTTTTTCCTAAATTAATATTTTGATTTTGGGGGGTCGTCTTATAATCGGGGTCGTCTTATAATCGAGCAAATACGGTATATTTTGCACATAAACATGACTGCTTAGGCCTATAGCCTTGCAAACAACCCCACCCAAATTACCTGCAGGCAAATAAACAACAAACAAATCAGTGTGGATAGGGCTTTGGTCACAGCTTTATTCATAACCTTCATGACCAGGAGAACATTAAATAACCTTAAATGAACCGCATACTGCGAAGTAGCACTACCAACAAAGGATGACATCCATTAGATAACCTACTCCACTTCCACCCTTTTACCAATTTTCTGATCATAAACTCACCAGTTATATTTTTTCCAACTCAACCCAAACAAAGAGGACAGGGCAGAGAGATGACCACCATGTCCTACCTCCCTCCTCCAGGAAACTCTGCTCTCTCCAACTGTAGCCATGCCTTTTAAACCCAACTGTAAGCTTGCCTCAACTGCAACGATAGAGTCCCAAAGCAACCCTATGATGTCACTGAAGCGAGGTTTCATAACCACTGGGGAAAAGGTAGACCAACAGGGGATGCCTCTGGAGCTACAGCTCAGAACCTCTGAAACTGCAATCAAGACGATGAGTCAGCTATTTCATAAGAGGTCCTCTGCCTATTCTTTATCCATCTGTTAAACTAAAGGCATCACAGCATCAAATGCCATAACAGTGCCAGAACTTGGGAGATCATAGTGCATGATCACATGCACTATGCTTATTTTGTCTGTGTGGAACACCACACACCGGTTGGTAAGCTCAAAACCACAGAGCTCAATGGCTGCCACAAAAGGGAACAGCTCAAGGAAAGCCATATTTCTCATGAGCCCTGAACCCCCCCCACCTTGCAGGATAGGCCTCTGCACACCACTGGCCCCAACAATAAGTGCCAAAGTCAACAGAGCTCAATACATCTGAAAACAATTTTAGCTCTGAATTCCAGAAGTAAGACGAGTAAGCTTTTCCATATATTCAAACCTTCTTTGATCTGCCTTATCACATTCACATAATGCCTTGCACACTTGATACTAATAGTAGCCAAATACAGACTCCTGCAAAACACCCTCCCAATAGGCATCACTTTATATGCAAACACAAGATACCCAAACAAAGACCTGACCTGCTTGAGCTGAACTTTCAATGACCCCAACAAACGTGTCAATCTCCATACCCAGGGACAACACAATTGTGCAAGGACCTCCTGTCTTATACTCCTCCACAGTTACACCAAATTTCCTCACTCCCTCCCTGAACTTTTCTAGCAAGTGTGAACAATTCTCACTTTCCGCATGCCCCAAGAAAAGAAAATCACTCAGGTAATGCAATATATTAACCGAATCACCCACTCTTTCAAAATTTCAAAGTAATAGCACAATATTGAGCAGCTCATTGGCAGACACATTTAATAGTAAGCCCCTCCAAAATAAATGTCCCAGTTGGCGGAAAGGTCAATAAGTCCTAATAATTTAGTGCATATTTGTGTTACTATAAATGAAAGACATAAATACCAACTAAAATTCACCTGCAATTCAAAACTGGAGTATCATCCATCAGTAACTCATAGACAAATCATCTATGTATACATCAATTAAACTTTTTTTGAGTGAATCGATAATGACATAGGTTTTTTACTGCTTTTTTACAACTTTTTTAAATTTAATAGCAGACACTATGATATATATCGGCAGACATATCAGAGGAAACAAAATGCCAGATGTATACATTCATTAATTATGTAGGCATATGTAAAAGGCATCTTACTTTTTCAATGTCAAATACTGTTGCTGATTTACTCTATTTATAGAGAAGCAAGTGTCTCAAAGACTGCTCATGACTGCTCTAATGCTTGTTCACTCCCAGTAATACTAATTACCTACCCCTGTTATCCTAGACACTTAATGAATGGCACAGCATGTCAGACAGAGATGGAACCAAGTGAGCTGAAACCAAGAGGACCTGTATGTCTCCATATCTGTATTTTCTTTGTGCGCATCCGTCTTTCTGTATGGGTAAATGTTCCATTTTGCTAGTATAGTCCAGGGAAGACAGGTCTGGGTCCGGCTTGGATCTAACTCAACTCCTGCCTAACCATTAATTGGCTTGCCAACCTCTAACATCAACCCTAATGCGTTTTTCTTTCATTTCACAACACATTAAGTAGCTGCTACTAAAGTAGCAGCCCGCTGATGCAGCTCTGCTTTTTCGACATGCTACAACCTTGTAGCTGTTGTTTACAGTATAAAAGAGCACACTGTTGTATCTCTACTTATATAAACAAAAATGAACTGGTATTAAAAGAATGTTTCAGGAAAGTGGCCCCTTAGAGTGGACCTGATTAGGTTATAAAATGTAACGCAAAGTAAAAAATGTAACTGAAAATAGCAAATAAAGAAAATACATTTAGGAAATGAAAAAGAAAAAAGTGAGAGGTTATCAACTTCTTTAATTATTAGTTGAGTTATGTCAAAGGTCATTATTTCAAGCAAAGCTATGACTTTTATTAAAAAAGAAAATTTGTACGAAATGGTAATGCTGATGTTTTTTTTAAGTTTCTACAAAGCCTGCATCATGTTAATGGGTCAAACATACTAGATTAAAATCGGTTTCAGTACAGGCGTACGCTAGAGGATGTTCAAGGTTTCTACATAATTATTTATGAAATGTCAATTTTAGCATCAATCATTTTGAGAGAGTATTGTCTGATCTAAGCTGAATGGCAAGTATTTATATAATTTACATCATCAGTCTATCGGGAAAAGCTAAATTGTTTCAATATAATATACAAGAAAAGGTCAAACTGCTTAAAAAACGTGTATTACTGTGAAAGAAAATCAACTTATAGCATATGTTTACATACAATTCTAGCTAATTGATTGTCATTATTTACAAGACATTATTTTTAATTTCAACACAAATAACTCGGCATATTTAATGCATTCAGATGAAAGACAGGAGTATAGATTTACTTTCTTTTTTACCATAGAAACCGTAAATTGTTGTCAAGGGACACATACTATCCATCTGGATGAAAATAGGAGCATATTTTTGAGAACATTTCCCTTGAAAACAAATATATATGCATTGCCATGAATGATCTATTTTTTAATTGCTTGCAATGCTACAACCCAGTTACACTAGGGCTTTCTAGTGAACTCAGTATTTTACATTCAAATTAAATTGTATACCGTATATTCCGGCGTATGAGACGACTTTTTAACCCGAGAAAATCTTCTCAAAAGTCGGGGGTCGTCTTATACGCCGGATACTAAAACTTACCGAGCCGGACTGGAGAATCTGCAGAGAATCTGCGGCGCGGTGCAGCAAGAGCGGCGCGGTGCAGCAAGAGCGGTGCGGTGCCCAGAAAAACACGCCTCTTTCATCCGTCTGGCCCGCCCTTGTATCCTAGTACCTCCTTCTCTGCCTCTCAGATCGCTTTACTGCAGTCCTCAGAAGCAAGATCTGAGAGGCAGAGAAGGAGGTAAGCGGATACAAGGGGCGGGCCAGACGAGTGAAAGAGGTGTGTTTTTCTGGGCACAGCGCCGCTCTTGCTGCACTAACGCTGCCCCTGGGCACTAATAAAGGTACGGTACTTACGGAATGTGGCCAAAGCAGTCTATAACCTGATCTGAGTGGTCTAAAACGCTCAGATCAGGTGACAGATTCCTTTGAAGCAGCCCCCTCTCCCTGCTCTCTATCTCCCTGCTCTCTTCACAATTTTTATTTGGTGTGCGTGGGAAAGAGGGGTAGTCTTATACGGTGAGTATAGACCAAACTCTATATTTTAACTGGAAAAGTTGGGGGTCGTCTTATACGCCCAGTCGTCTTATACGCCGGAATATACGGTAATATCCAAATGAGAAAATGGACGTTAGGATATTACACAAACAAGTTCTTGGTTCAGTTATAATCTCATGTGAAAAGCCTATAAAATGCTTATGGGCAATGAGTATATTTGTATGTAACATATTATAAGGATTCGTAAATATCTGATGAGTTATTTAAACATCTAAAATAATTACAGTAGCATTTAAGCATAACAAGTATCTGTATTTATTTACAAGTGATTAGCATCTTCCTAACAAAACTGATAGATATTTTCACATAGTTGCAAAAAACACCATATTAAAGTAATTTCTGAATGCTGCTTGCTGCTTTATTAATTTGTTCTCCTTATAAACCCCTTATCACTGACTTAGAACATATATATAGCTTTATGAGTGGTTAACTTATAGTGACTCCACAGTGAGGACATTATAAACAATGTATTAAAAGACGGTACTGGAGCATATGTATACTCTAAGTACATAATTCTTACATAAAATATAATGTTGAAGAAATGGAATTGTACTATTTGTTAAAGTTAAAGGGGTGGTCTAATGCTCCATAAAGTCTCATCAATGAAGAGTGTATATTAAAGTATTTTCATTTGCAATGTGTACCTGGAAAATAAATAATTAAATAAACAAATAAATTACTAAATAAGAGACTTTCCTCCTCTGGGGTCCGTATTTGGCACCAGTTAGGCTAGCTCTGTTCTAGATGCACTATATGGACAAAAGTTTTGGGACACCTGACCATTACACCAACGGGCACTTTTATGGCATTGCATTCGAAATATATATACATTGATATGTAGTTGACCCACCCTTTGCAGCTATAATTGCTCCCATTTTTCTGGGAAGTGTGTCTTTGGGAATTTTTGCCCATTCATCCACTACAGCATTTGTGAGGTCAGGCACTGATGTTGGATGAGAAGGTCTGACTTGCAATCTCCATTCCAGTTCATCCCACAGGTGTTTGATGGGGTTGAGGTCAGGGCTCGCTGTGGGCCAGTCAAGTTCTTCCACACCAAACTCATCCAACTATGTCTTTATGGACCTTGCCTTGTGCCCTGGGGCCAAGTCATACTGGAATAGAAAAGAGACTTCCCAAAAATGTTCCCACAAAGTTGGAAGGATAGCATTGTTCAAAATGTCTTGGTATTGCTGCTTCAGCATACCTACCCATTTTTGACAATGCTATGCTTCCCACTTTGTGTTTTTAAACATAAAAATGTGTTTTACATTTTATGCCACACACACACACAAGCCATTTCATTATTCTTGAACAGATTTCCATTTTTGGTTCTGTGCTTTCTGTTGCCATAAGATACAAGCAAATTTGACAATTGTATCAATTCATCTCGTCTTCTGTGTTCTTTTTCAGTGTCAAGTGTTATCCACTCCTAGAATTGTTTGGTATATGTGTCCCATGTGAACCTAAGTTTTTGAATGGTTTTGAATACAATGTAGAGAGGCAGGCTGGTCTGTGCTGCTCTACAATTTTCAAAAAAGGGTCTGACAGGGATGTTACAATTTTACGTTACCTTGAAGTGAAGGTGCAGCTTCTTGCACACACAAATAAGAAGCCTCCCAGAAGGTAAGTTAGTGAGGGAGTGAGAGAAATGGTGAGTGAGAAAGAGCGAGGGAGGGAGGCAGACATACACGCAGGGAGAGAGTGAGATTTTAAGGAAGTTAGAAAGGGAGTGAGCATGTCTGTATGCATGTGAATGTGCATGAGTGTGTATGTGTGCATGTCAGCATAAGTATGTATGTGTGTGCTCATTAGGAGGACTGTATGTTAGCTTGAGTGTGTATATGTAAATGTGTGTATGTATGTAAAAAGCATGAATGTGTATTAGCACAAGTGTGTTTATGTGTATTTCAACATGAGTGTGTATGTATTACCATGAGTGTGTATGTGTGTGTATTAACATGAGCGTGTATGTATAAATGCGTGTTAGAATGTAGTGTGTATGTGTGTTAACATGAGTGTGTAAATGTATAGTAACATAGTTCATAAGGTTAAAAAAAGACCAAAGTCCATCAAGTTCAACCTATATACATATTGTGTCCCTACTGTGTTGATCCAGAGGAAGGCAAAAAACCCTTATGAAGCAGATGCCAATTGCCCCATACCAGGGGGAAAATTCCTTCCCGACTCCAAATATGGCAATCAGAATAAATCCCTGGATCAACGTTCTGTCCCTATTAATCTAATATCCATAACTTGTAATAATATTGCTTTCAAGAAATACGTCCAGGCTCCTTTTAAACTCTTTTATTGAGTTTACCATTACCACTTCCTCTGGCAGAGAGTTCCATAGTCTCACCGCTCTTACTGTAAAGAACCCCCGTCTGTGCTGGTGTAGAAACCTTCTTTCCTCCAGCCGTAGAGGATGTCCCCTTGTTATAGATACAGTCCTGGGTATAAATAGGTCCTGGGAGTGATCTCTGTACTGCCCCCTTATATATTTATACATAGTTATTAAGTCCCCCCTAAGCCGTCTTTTTTCCAAACTAAATAACCCTAATTCTGATAATCTTTCTGGGTACTGTAGTCCTTCCATTCCCCTTATTATTCTGGTTGCCCGTCTTTGAACCCTCTCCATCTCCACTATATCTTTCTTGTACACTGGTGCCCAGTACTGTACACAGTATTCCATGTGTGGTCTGACTAGTGACTTGTACAATGGTAGAATTATTTCCTTGTCGTGGGCATCAATGCCCCTTTTGATGCACCCCATGATTTTATTTGCCTTAGCAGCAGCTGCCTGACACTGGTCGCTACAGGTAAATTTACTGTTAACCAAGACTCCTTTTCCATGTCAGTCGTCCCCAGTGTTTTCCCATTTAATACATATTCCCAGCCTGGATTTTTCTTCCCCATGTGCATAACCTTACATTTATCTGTGTTGAACCTCATCTGCCACATCCCAGCCCAAGCCTCCAACCTATGTAATCGTGCACTGTCCTCTATTGTGTGAACCACGTTACAGAGCTTAGTATCGTCTGCAAAGATTGATACTTTACTATACAATCCCTCTACAAGGTCATTAATAAATATATTAAAAAGAATAGGACCCAAAACTGACCCCTGTGGTACCCCACTAGTAACAGTCACCCACTCAGAGTATGTACCATTAATAACCACCCTCTGTTTCCTATCACTGAGCCAGTTACTTACCCACATACACACATTCTCCCCCAGCCCAAGCATTCTCATTTTATGTACCAGCCTTTTATGTGGCACCCTATCAAACGCTTTGGAAAAATCAAGATATACGACATCCAGCGATTCACCCCGATCCAGTCTTGAGCTCACCTCCTCATAAAAGCTGATCAGGTTAGTTTGACAGGACCGATCCCTTGTAAACCCATGCTGATATGGAGTCATACATTTATTTTCATTGAGATTCTCCAAAATAGCATGTTCGAGTACATGTTAGTGTACATATATTTGTAGGATGAGAGTGTATGTGTTCATACTGTGAAAGTACTGTGAAATGTTTGTCAGCGTGTATGCTTATTACTGAGGTGGAGGGGTGGCAGTAAATATGACTAAAAGTATGTGGACATCTTGATTGTTGGATCATACTGAAGAGCTCAGTGACTATAAACATGGCACATCCTAGGGTGCCTGAAGTGGAAGCATCTAGGAGTAAGAACATCTCAGCCATGAAGTGGTAGCCCATGCACACTGACAAAGCAGGGCTGCTGGCTGCTGAAGCATGTAATGTGTAAACATTGCCTATCCTTTGTAGCATCACTCACTACATAGTTTCAAACTGCCTCTGGAAGCAACATCAGCACTTGTGCAGCAGGAGCTTCATTAAATGGAATCCAATGCCAACCGTAATATGGACTTGCCACTGCACTCTGGACTAGGTCCCTTAGTTCCAGTGAAGGGTAATATTAATGTTACAGGAAACAAGCACATTTTAGACAATTGTATACTTCCAACTTTGTGGTACCAGTTTGGAGATGGTCCCTTCCTGTTCAGCATGATTGTGCCCCTATGCACAAAGCAAGATCCATAAAGATATAGTGTGACGAGTTTGGTGTGGAGATACTTGAGTAGCCTGCACAAACCCCTGACCTTAACCCTGTTGAATATCTTTGGGATAAATTGGAATGCCAATTGTGAGCCAGTGCCTGACCTCAAAATGCTCTTTCGGGTGCATGATCACACAGTCCAATATCTTGTGGAAAGCCTTCCCAGAAGAGTGGAGACTGTTATAGCTGCACAAGTGGGCAACTCGATATTAAGGCTCATGGTTTTGGAATGGGATTCCCAACAAACTCTTATAGGTGTGATGCTCAAGTGTCCACATACTTTTGGCCATATAGTGTACATGTATGTGTAATAGAACTGGGAGGACAAATTAATCAAAAACCTTTTGTTCAGACAAAGCAGAAAATGTATTCTGAAGACAATAATATGTCGTTCAAAGGTTTGCCATCACAATTTTAAATCTTCAATTCTATCACGATGTTTCCATCTGTTGATATTTCTTGGCAGAGGTAATATTTTCTACTTCTAGTTCTTGTCCTTCATCTGTTTTCTTGTTTTCGTACTTTAAATCTCCAGCATTTTCTTAGCATTTTTCAAGTATGTTGGCAAAGAGTATGATATCAGCCATTTGATCATCCCCATTGATCTGATGCCTTTTATTCCCCCAATTCTGCACACATTTATTCTAACTTTGCAGAAAATAGCTGGATCTTCCAGATGTCTTTTATTATGTTGATCTGAACTTCATTTCTTCCATATATTTAGCATACAAACTGCATACAAACTTTTCTCTTAAATTGGAAGATACACCGATCAGCCATAACATTACGACTACCTGACTAATATTGTGTAGGTCCATTTTTTTCTGCCACAAGCCCTGACTCATCGAGGCATGGACTCCATTAGACTGAAGGTGTGCTATGGTATCTGGAACCAAGGCGTTAGCAGCAGATCCCTTAAGTCCTATAAGCTGCAAGGTGGGACCTCCATGGATGCAACCTAGTACCATTTGTTCTCCAGGTAAGCAACGCACACGCAACCGGCCATCCACGAGATATAAAAAGAAAACGTGATTAATCAGAGCAGGCCACCTTCTTCCATTGCTCTGTGGTCCAGTTCTTGTGCTCACTTGCCTATTGTAGGTGCTTTTGGCAGTGGATAGTGGTCAACATGAGCACCCTGACTGATCTGTGTCTACACAGCCCCATACGCAACAAGCATTAACGTTTTCAGCCATTTGAGCTACGGTAGCTTGTCTGTTGGATTTCACCACAAGGGCCAGCCTTCGCCCCCTACGGGCATCCATGAGCCTTGGCCGCCCATGACCCTGTAGTAGGTTCCCTGCTTTTCCTTCCTTGGACCACTTTTGATAGGTACTGACCACTGCAGACTGGGAACAACCCACAAGAGCTGCAGTTTTGCAGATGCTCTAACCCAGTCATCTAGCCATCACAATTTAGCCCTTGTCAAAGTTGCTTGTCCATTTTTCCTGCTTCTAACACATCAACTGTGAGGATGAAATGTTAACTTGCTGTCTGAATATCCCAGCCACTGACAGCTGCCATGATAACAAGATTATCAGTGTAATATAGTTCACCTGTCAGTGGTCATAATGTTATAGCAGATAGGTGTATTTCTCTACATAAAGTACATTTTACTTATTCCATTGTTAATGAAAGACAATATTATTGTTTATTATAAATATTTCCGATAATGTATGATACATTTTCAAATATCTATTTTGTAATTGTAATAACATAGTGTTCTATTTGGTAATTGAGAGACTAACAATGTATTTATAGCTGTCATGCCCCATATCCCTGTCGGCGCCAGGCATGTTTAACTGCAGCGGGACACATTGCAGGTTGTGCCAGGGTCCAGTGACCACGAGGTAGGCCGCATCCTTTGTTTGGATTTCGGGATGCTGCACAGCCGCCTACAGCAGTCCCTATTGCGGTGTGAGCATCAAGAGAGGGCTCCTGAAGCCCTGATGGCTGATCTGAGGTGACCTCCTACACAGAGCAGCATGGAAGGTGTAAAGGGGCCGAGCCTCGGTACTTTGCTCCCTTAAATGAATTATAGGTCATATGTCTTGGACCTCTAGAATTAGAAGACTATCTGATCCTTGAAGCTGTCCATGTTCCAAACAGAGCTGACTTTGATGCCTGAGTAACAACCAATTTATTCACAACATAGGAAGGGCTGTATTTATGCATTCATTTTTCCTCTGACACCCATAAAGATATTTCTGGTTGTTGCATTAGACCTCATTGTCTTGGGGACATTAGTGAGCCCCAGGAAATGTATGCCTATGCAAAGTCCCTGGTTCAAAACAGTTGATTCAAACTTTCTGTTTAGTTGCCTTTAGAATTAAGAAATACCACAGAAATAAAACATATACCTGTATGAACCTCACAGACATCCTAAAAAATATTGGCTGGTTTAGCTTTTGGCACTGGAAAAAAGTTGTTGGAGAATTTTGATTATGTAAGGCTCCATTTTTGTGCACTTGTCATGAAGTGATACTCTCCCTTAAATGAAGAAAGCACTAAGTTTAAGATTTCATTATCACAAAACTGATGACATTTTTCTTACTTGTCTACATGAGAAAGTACAGGGAGAATAGCAAAATATGAGTGCATACAAATGTTTTATCACAATGCAGGGCCGTAGGAAGTGTGAGGCGAGAGAGGTACTTGCTTCGGGCGTAGCTGCGAGGGGGCGCACAGCCACCAAATCAGCAGCCTCCAGGACTGGTTGGGGATATCACGGATCTCCCTAACCAGCTCAACAGGGCCCCGTGGTGAATCACTTTGCTGCCAGCAATTTGATTCACCACGAAGCCCCTAAAAAAACTGTAGCAATTCTATAGGGGAGGGGGGAAAGGCTGCCTCCCCTGGGCCGGTCTTTAGGGGACTGCCGAGGCTGCTGCATGATTGTGCTCTCCCCAACCAGCTCTGCTCATCAGACACCCCCGTGGACAGTGCGCACCCAGGCACCATCAGCGCTGGTCTGGGGAGGAGGTGTCGGATGAGCAGGGCTGGTTGGGAAGATCACAATCAAACCAGCCCAACATTAGGGAGCACGAGGTTTGTCAATTCAGACCACGGCTTCTGTTCTCCCTAATCACTACACACCGGCAAATGATGCAGAGCGCCGGTATATGACGTCACCCCGGCACTCTGCATCAATAGCCGGCGCATAGTGATGAGGGAGCACTAAAGCAGCGGCCTGGAGTGACAGACCTTGCGCTACCACCACAGGATGAAAGATAGAAGATGACGTCAGCCCGGCACGCTGCATCAATAGCCGGCACATAGTGATGAGGGAGCACTAAAGCAGTGGCCTGGAGTGACAGACCTTGCACTACCACCACAGGATGGAAGATAGAAGATGATGGAAAATGATTGAAGATGATGGAAGATGAGAAAAGTAAGGGGTGTGTATATGTGTGTGTGTATGGGCAGTGTAGGTATTTGTGTGTTTGTAAGTAGGTGTGTGTAAAGGCAGGGGAGTGTGAGGGCAGTGTATGTGTATACACGTGTGTATGGACAGGCTTGTGTAAGGGCAGTGTATGTGTATATGTGTGTTAATGGGAACGTGTGTGTAAAGGCAGCATGTATGCGTGTCTGTAGACAGGTGTGTGTAAAGACAGTGTGTAAGAGCAGCATAAAGAAAACAACCTCTGTAAAAAATAGCTGGGGGGGCACAATTTTCTATTCTTGCCTCGGGCCAAAAGGAGCTAGCTACGGCTCTGTCACAATGGTTTATAGCCAGAGTGATGAACCCATTTTGAATAGCTCATGTGGTATTGGAGCTAGTATTTGACTTTTCTTACTATATAAACAAAACCTGTTTTATAATCTAATTGAGGTTTTGTGACAAGAATTGGTCTTTTCACCATAGCAATCAATGCAACCAACATGTATGCTGATTTGGTTGCTATGGTGATAAGACCACTTATCACCATGCACCATAATTGTTTTTTTATGTATAGCCCCACTATATTAGCTTGTTTTACCATAGAATAGAAATTAGATTTTGTGTAGTCCATCCTAACTCACATTAAATACAGGTAATTTTCAATACGTGTTGTCTATTTACACAAGGATATTTCTTTCCATAATAGTAACTGACATTTCTATGAATCAAATAAATATTGGGACTATATTCAGAATGAAATGCTATTTTAAGTGTATATCTCAGCCCAACTTACTGTACATAAATATCACATGTCAAAAATCACTATGACATGTATTAATTATCTAAGTATCTCAGTTCACTACTTTGTAATTAAGTGACAAATTACATACCATGAGCATATGCTAAAGTCTCATTTATAAAATAGCAAATAAAGAGTTATGTTGATTCTCCCATAATGGCAAATGACCAAGATGCAGAACAACCCACATGCACGTTAATTAACTTTCACATGTTTCCTGATAAAAATATACACCACATACTTGTGCTATATTAGATGTGGTTATGATTACTTTTGATTTAATGCACGTAAAATATTTTAAGGACATATTCATTTTTACATATGGCCTGTTGGCTTTTTATTTCAAATACTGTAATTGTTAAATAGTAATTTTTTTCTCTTTCTTCAGATTAAAATGGTATGGCCATAGCTAACCTTTTCATAATAACAGTATTTAACATTTAGTATAATTGTCAATGTCTAGAGACTAAATTATCTGTGTTTGATATTTAAAAATCAATTTAATTAGGGCAGCTCAGATTTTTAAGGCAGTACACCAAAATAATTGAGGCAGCTTATTTTACAAAACATTTAAGCTGTACTGGGACATGTCCCGGGAAATCGGCAGTCGTGGCTGTATGCCAGCGATTGATGCCAAGTTCCAGGATATGACGTCCACAGCAAAGGTGTGCTGAAGCAGAGGTCAGAAGGAACAAACCTTGTGTTCCCAGGACAGTCTGTGGCAGAGGGAGAAAGGTAAAGTATGGGGAGGGCAAAGGGAGAAATGTAAGCGATGGGGAGAAAGAGGGGGAACAAAGGAAGAAAGGTATGAGATTAAAGAGAAAGGTAAGAAATTATGGCTAGATGGGATGTTATAACAAGAAAAATGACTGGGTCAAAACAACACCAATTTTTATATAGAAAAGACAGGGAGGGCAAGAAAGGGAAGGGGTGGCCCTATAAAACAAAGATAACAGAGAATCTAATCTAACACAAGTTAGTGAGGAGAACATAGAGTCAGTAAAGTACAGTAAATCGTGTAGGTGTGATTTATAGACCTGCTAAACAAGTAGAAGAGTTAGATAATCTACGAATTGAGGAAATGGCTAAAATGACAGTAAAGGGGGAAGTTATAATCATGGGCGGCATTCATCTTCCTGATGTGAACTGGAAAACCCAGGAGAGCAGAAATTCTAAATTCACTACTGGGATTATCTTTAAAACAAGTAGTTGATGAGCCAAGTTGTAAGGAGGCTATATTAGATTTAGTGTATGCAATAAGAGATTTGGTATTGGCTATTACTGTAAATTAACTGTAAAATAGTACACACTAACTCATCTGTACATTACTGCACTGTACGTTTAGGAGCTAGTAATCATTAGTCACTGTGGTTTAATCCCTTCGGTCCCCAAGAATCCCACAGTGTGATCTGTGCAGGGGGATCCCATGCTGAAACACAAAACGAAGAAAAAAAAAAGGTTAGTGATTTTTAAAAAAATCACCAAAATAATACAATAAATAATAAGTTTAAAAAAAATACAATAAAGTGAGCTAAGTGATGTCATTGCGACATCACTGGCATTAATAACATGTTCAAGAGGTTACTAAGAGGACCTCTAACCATTTAAAAAATATATATACCGTATTTGCTCGATTATAAGACGACCCCGATTATAAGACGACCCCCCAAAATCAAAATATTAATTTAGGAAAAAAACAAAAAGCCTGAATATAAGACGACCCTATAGGAAAAAAAGTTTTACCAGTAAATATTAATTCATGTAAATATATTTTTTAAATTTCCTTTTATTTGCCAACCTGCCCCCCCCAGTTATGCCACTCTGCCCCCAGAAATGCTTTATACCCCCCCTATTTGCCACTCTGCCCCATGATATGCCTTATACCCCTATATGCCACTCTGGCATATAGGGGGTTAAAAGGCATTTCATGGGACTGAGTGGCATATAGGGGGTTAAAATGCATTTCTGGAGGTATATATGCATATCATGGGGCTGAGTGGCATATAGGGGGTTAAAATGCATTTCTGGAGGTCCAGAAATGCATTTTAACCCCCTATATGCCACTCAGCCCCATGATATGCCTTTTAACCCAGCATGTACTGGCTGCCTTGGCTTGATAGGAGTGTGATTGCTGCTAACAGCAATCACACTCCTATCAAGCCAAGGCAGCCAGTACATGCTGGAACCTGGGGATGATAGTAGTGGGATTACAGCCTCCCTATGCCATGCTACAACCCCCACCCCCCTTACACATCCATGCTATCACACACAAACACACATTCACAAACATTTAAATACTCATTCATTCCATTAATCACACATACTTCACACATTAATCACACATACTTACCCAAAAACCCTCCCCCACCCCCTTACCTGAACTGCAGATCTCTCACTCGAAGACTTCTGCAGGGGACCGGCTGTACCAACAACTTCTCTGGCCCCGCCCCCAGAGGAGGGAGGGGGAGATAGAGTTCTGTGAGGAAGCTACAAGCTTCCTGTCCTCCTGCTTCTAACGGAAGAGACGCTGCTCGCGACCGGTAAGCAGCATGGCCCCAGCCATTTTTTTGGGGTCTGATTAGAAGACGACCCCGATTATAAGACGAGGGGTATTTTTCAGAGCATTTGCTCTGGAAAAAACCTCGTCTTATAATCGAGCAAATACGGTATATATTAAAAAAATACAAAAAATAAAATAAAAAAAGATAAAAAAGATAATAATAATAAAACCCTTACATCCCGTTTCCCCTACACAACATCTACCCAGTATAACCCTCCTGTCCCGTTCACAGCCCCCAAACCCGTTAAGCCATAAGCATAAAAATTCTACGAATAATGTACACCTTATAGTATGTTCCCTATAACAGTATACACAAAAACAAAAGTTTTAGATTTTAGAAAAACTGACTTTTCTAAAATGAGACTATGTCCCAAGTCGATATCAGACTGGGGCCATTTTAATGGAGTCCAAGAGAAATGGGATCATTTAAAATGAATTATTAAAGGCAACAAAAAATGTATTAGGCTTGTCAGTAAGAGCAAAACATTAAAGAAACTGTGGTAAAGTGGCCAGAATAGTAAAGCACAAAAAGTTAGTATTTAGTAAGTGTAAAAAATCCCAAAGTGAGAAAGACAGACAGATTTATACGATTAGACAGAAAAAGGCAAAGCGAGTTCTAAAAGCTGCCAAAGCACACGCAGAAGAGAAAATTGCCCAGTCAGTAAAAAAGGAGACAACACATTTTTTAGATACATAAATGAGAAAAAGGAAAGTAAAAAAAGGATTAGTTAGATTAAGAACAAAAGAAGGAAGGTATATAGAAGATGATAAAGGACTAGCTGACTGCCTCAATTAATATTCCTGTTCAGATGAAAACACAATGATGAGTCATTTAAAACATATGAGTTTATCGAGAAAAAGGTTTTACTTCAGCTGTCTAAGGTAAAGGCAAATAGGGCCTGATGGATACACCCCAAATTATTAACCCCTTAATGACAAAGCCCGTACATGTACGGGCTCAAAACGCATTGTTTTCAATGGGTTTTGGGATCGCCGATTGTCCTTAAGGGGTTAAAAGAGCGTAGTGGTGTATTAGCATAACTGTAAACATATTTATTTAACCAATCATTGTTAACAGAGTAGTCCCAGAAGATTGTCTTGTTACCAGTGGGGTACCCATTCTCTTTAATATTTTTATTAGTGATATTGCAGAAAGTCTTGATGGTATATTACATAGGTTCTCATCTCGAAACATTTTAAATAGCCAAAGACAGACAACATATTTGAAGGTGTGCTTAAAAACATTGATAGGTGTCATGTATTTACTAGGATTTTTTGTATGTGACTTTGTGACATGTTCTATGTAGCAATATGTAGCTATTTATGTATGTTAGTATTTATGAAAAAAATGTATCTGTATACTATGAGAAATAAAAGGATTTAGATATAGTCCTCGAAATGGATTTCAACCATTTATCACATATGCAAATTACTTAATTTATAATCTCTTACTTCTGATCACTACTAAATGGAAAGCAAACTGGAAAATTATTTTCAAAAATAAGCAATATCCAAAGGACAACCTTTTCTTTTTCCTTAGGCTAATAAAATGTCTTATTTAATAAATAAAAGTGATGTGGTAATATGTGCTGTTTTACAACACATTCTGAGTAAATATATTTGTGTGGGCTGAACTAAGATTGAACCATGACACACAAATAATAATATGCAAGGGACCTCAGATAATGGTTTTAAGCACTATATCTATAATTCTGTTATTACAAAGAAAATTAGTACATGGGATGAATAGTAGAGAATATCCCACCTGGGCATTGTTGTCCACCAGAAGTGATTAATTTGTGGATTTGACTGTGATTTATGACTCAATTCTTCCTTTATCTCAGCTCAATGCTCTGTCATTACTTGACAAATTACAAATTTGCGTTTTACATTCCAAAATAACAGACAAAAGCAGGTAGTCAATAAATAAATAAACCAAGCTTGATTATTCTGTAATGACAATTAGCTGTCTCAATCAGTTTTACTTGCACTACCTCTTAATTTTCTGTTCTTAGATTTAGATTTGCAATTATTTTCATTTGAGAATAACTGTTAAAGATTAGGCATGTTTAATAAGCCTGCTTGATTGATTTAGATGTACAAACTCAAATAATGGTGTTGACCTTAAGATAATTATGCAGTTCCATAAAATATATCACTGTCTCACTTTTGCATCAGCCTTGCTACTTCTTATTAATAAATTGCATTCATCTTCTATGTTATCCCATCATTTTTAGTATCAAGGGCTCAAAACTGCTAACCATATTTTGAATTTCCAACACTACATGCACCTTTATTGATATTGATGTCCAAAATATTTTTTAAAAGACTCTCCAGCCATCACATTCACTTTAACGCATATTAACTGCATGGTCCCTTTACATTTTTCATAGTTGCAAACGCATTGGAGATTCTGCAGAATCCTCCCACGTGAATTTGACACTATACTCCTGCCCCCCCAGCTATTTTCTGTGCAGAAGATGTGATTACTTTCAGTGAGCACTTGGCGAACGAAGCAGTCTGTTCAGACCCTAGTGCGCATGCATGGAAATCCCATTGATTTCAAGCCAGTGTTGGACTATATATATATATATATAATTTTTTCTTTAGTAGGGCTGTCCCTTTAAAACATTTAGAACACCATTTCTTACATAAAATGTTTAATCTGTAATATTGTGTGTATATATATATATATATATATATATCTATATATATATAAGCAAAAAATATGGTATGTAACGCACTCACTTGACTGGAGACAGAACCTTGAGAAAGGCTCATTGAGAGCCGAATAGTTTGACCTTTACTAAGCCAATAAACTTTCTAAAAAGAAGACCCGCTGAGGACATCAACTTTATTTGCATGCTGTATATATATATATATTATTTTTTTTTTACAACAT